>NW_022991022.1:72500-760653 GCF_902827175.1 Gymnodraco acuticeps
ACACACACACACACACACACACACACACACACACACACACACACACACACACACACAACCACCCAGCCAGATCGGGGGAAGCCTTTATCTAAGCTTGGCGCTAAGCTGTGAATGGTTGTGTGTGTGTTACCAGTGAATGTGTGTGTGCGAGTGTATTTAGCTTGGAAGACTGCCAGGGAAACTGAAGCCAAACTTCTCCTTACAGCAGCCACGTGCCACAGTGTGTGTGTGTGTGTGTGTGTGTGTGTGTGTGTGTGTGTGTGTGTGTGTGTGTGTGTGTGTGTGTGTGTGTGTGTGTGTGTGTGTGTGTGTGTGTGTGTGTGTGTGTGGTGTGTGTGGTGTGTGTGTGTGTGTGTGTGTGTGTGTGTGTGTGTGTGTGTGTGTGTGTGTGTGTGTGTGTGTGTGTGTGTATATTTCTAGATCTACTTCCAATGTATGTCTCGATTGCTCTGTTCTGAAATGTTTTGATTGGGCTAGAGAACATGAACCCATTTGTCCTTTTTTTGTCAGCCAATCAAAATTGCTGATTTGACTCTGGCTTTGTGCTAGACATTGTGTTGTTCTTCTTTACGGTCTTGGTTAATAATAAAAAGTTGATGGTGATACTTTTACCCCGAGAATAGCAGGGGTGTGAGTCGAATTCAATATAATATGTAAGATTCTAATGTCGTAAAGCAACCCTTAACTGCCGTAATCTCTCAGATTCAACAAAGACATGTTTGTGGTTTAAACATAGCAGTACTACAGGGGTATTTTGTTTGTTGTTTCGCAAATCAAACACTGATGGCGCAGTGCTGTATCGTATATATTTTTGCCATTTTACAACCAGAAATATTTTGATCTCACTGTTTTTTTTGCATGTTTTGAGATTAATCTTGATATATTGTGGGCCTCACTCTGTAACAATGCTTGAACTTCAGCACGGACCTTGACAACCTGATAATGGCTATTAACCCACATTGTATATTTTACTACCCCCACAACCACTGCTTGTGGTTATAAAACCTGACGACCATAACAATAAAGCACTCCAATCTGAGAGGAAAAGGCTGAAAACAGAAGAGCAGTAAATCCATTTCACTTTTCAAGGCCAGCAGTTCACTGGGTTAGTGTTACCAGCTCCACGGCTGCTCTACATGCTGATAAGACGTGTGTGTGTGTGTGTGTGTGTGTGTGTGTGTGTGTGTGTGTGTGTGTGTGTGTGTGTGTGTGTGTGTGTGTGTGTGTGTGTGTGGTGTGTGTGTGTGTGTGTGTGTGTGTGTGTGTGTGTGATTGCTTGTAAAGAAGCATTGAACTGTGCTACTATCATACCACAATAGACTATGAACCAGTTAAACCCTGCATTATGATTGAATAGCTCACACTAACACTTACCTTCACTGACTTTTTAATGTTCCCTTACACTAACCCTATTTTCATTTCCAACAGCCATAAGAAAGCACAATATAAAGACCCACAGTAATAGAAAACATACCAAAAACTAGGACAAAAAGGGACACAAAATAAAATCATCCCATGCTAAAATATGTAAGGGATGATGTGCAGCGAGGCGGTCATTATGGGGAAAAGAACACCCGACAGGCTGATCAGGAGCCCGACGAGAAGCGCATTATCCCGCTTATTACATGGCCACATTCTCAACAAAGTAACGACACGACTCCCAATATTAATTGAAATGCTTTAATAGATTTAGAAAATGTTTTTGTTGATTTAAAAAATAGTATTATTGATTTTTTTTAAAAATCAATAATACTATTTATTGTGACGAAAAGGGAGCTGAGCCAGAAGGCAAAGCTCTCTGTCTACCGGGCCATTTTCGTTCCTACCCTCACCTATGGTCATGAAGGATGGGTCATGACCGAAAGAACGAGATCGCGGATACAAGCGGCCGAGATGGGTTTTCTCCGCAGGGTGGCTGGTGTCTCCCTTAGGGATAAGGTGAGAAGTTCGGTCATCAGGGAGGGACTCGGAGTTGAGCCGCTCCTCCTTCGCGTCGAAAGGAGCCAGTTGAGGTGGTTCGGGCACCTAGTTAGGATGCCACCTGGGCGCCTCCCTAGGGAGGTGTTCCAGGCACGTCCAGCTGGGAAGAGACCAAGGGGTAGACCTAGGACCAGGTGGAGGGATTATATCTCTTCGCTGGCCTGGGAGCGCCTTGGGATCCCCCAGTCAGAGCTGGTTGATGTCGCCAGGGAAAAGAAAGTTTGGGGCTCTCTGCTGGAACTGCTACCCCCGCGACCCGACCACGGATAAGCGGGAGAAGATGGATGGATGGATGGATGGATTTAAAAAAAAAATTATTGATTTAAAATGACATGCATCCGCTAAGAAAAATAGTCCGTTGTTACCGTTTGAACTACGTAGAAATGGCAGGAACTGCTTCGATAGCGTCTGCTTTTTGATTACAGGTTTGAAAACATCGCTGCTTGCTTTAAAAGTAGCACAATTCATTATGTCAAACCTTGGAAACAGTAGCGGCCGGCCCATAGGGGCGCTAGGGGCACCGCCTCCCCTCTTCCCACATGTTTGATTGTCATTAAAAATGTAAAATAAATTAAAAAATATATTTCTTTTTTTTTTTTTTTAATGAACAAGGTAAATATGATATAGTTGGTATCAGTAAAATGTATAATCTACAATAAAATCTCGTTTAAAATAGTTTTAAGATGTCTAAAGTTACTGATAAGTCACATGTTTCCTGCCTGGCCGCAGCGTGTATCATTACACAACCCAGTCTCACATCTAAACGTGTAATAACTACGTTGGTCCACAGGACGTAGTATTTCTACAAAAACGCCTCTGAAATTGTACGATCCCTACGTTTTTTTTCACCATTCATTCCAATGGCTGGCGTCTATGTCACGTGATCTTCACATTTCTCCCTGCAGAAAAAAAAAACATGGCCGACCTTCGCTTTATTCTCGGTGGAAAATGCCTATTTTAAGGTTAGTTTGGTCATTAAAATGCGTTTTGATGTCATTTGATGCGAGAAATTGAGTTGTTATTTCAGATTATGTGTGCAGTGGATGTACATGATCTTTAGTTTGCTAGTTATTACGAAGATTACTTCAGGAAATTGTGTCCATACAACGTTTTTATTGTTACCAAGGTGGTTGCTAGGGATGCTGCTATCGATATTATTTCTGTTATGTTGTGTAACTGTTTAATGGTGTTATCTTTATTGCTACCCCCTTCCCCGTCAATTTGGGTTAGGGTTAGGGTTGGTCCACAGCACAAATGTATTTTGCTCAGATTTGCCTTCTTAATAGTTTGTTTGGGTCCCTCACTTCCGTTTCGCTTCTCATGCTCTGATTCGCTAAGCTGAACAGCCAATCAGAGTGATTTCTTTGGCCGACAGCCTTTAGCCGACAGCCTCCCGATTCAACATGTCGAATCGGCAGCGGAAGGTGTCGACACGGCCGAAAAGACACAACGGTGCGGGACACACCAAGACACACCAATCTGAGTAGGGCGACACAACGCACATCGGCGGCCCGACATCTATCGACATCTATCGACGGCCGAAATCGGCTTGGTGTGTAAGGGACTTAAGACGGGAGACAACGGAAAACTAAGGACCAGAAAACAGTATACAGTTAAATCGACCGGACTTCTTTCTGCAGATGTGAACGTCCTTAACAACGGTCAATAAATCCTTGACAACGGTCTGTACTACTGGATTAACAACGTGTCACGTGATCTGAATTGACCAATCAGAATCGAGTATTCAACTAAGCCATGTAATAACAGTGTTTATTGTATAGTGTATTATTGTGAGGCGTAAGGCTTACAAAGGGATTCCAAGATATCTGTGTCGACGTTCATAATTAGTCTTATTTTCCCAGAACAAAGTGATATGGATATAGAGGTTAATCCTCAGTACTTTGTTGATCTCACTTCAAACTGAACACCAAAACAGTCCAAAAAGGTGCACTTTAAATTAACTCAAAGACTCGACAGCTTCAGATTTGTTTTAGTTTTCAAGCTTGTCGTATATAAAAGTCTTCAGACCCAACCCAATGCTGACTCAAGTGATATCACTCAAAGATATATAAAAAATGTTGCATCTCAAGAGTTGCAAAAGCCCCTTTTTTACGTTTGAGTAAAGTGGCATTCATTATACTTAATAAACAGTTTTCAGGATTTCTCAACAGCCATTATAACCCCAACCCTTGTATTTAAATCTCATCATGACATGCTGTTCTCTTGCGCCATTATTATTTGAATTATGAATACAAACATCCTGCTGTGATGTCCAGTCTTTGTCAAACCAACAGGACTTTCACCTCTTGCGGGATGTTTTGTCGGGACCCCCTGCCTCCTTTTGGCCTAATTACAAAATGAACACAAGCCGTTGAATAGATGTATTGTTATTAATCTTTTCATTAATTTGATTCTGATTTATAGCTGACAGCTGGGCACTGTGGAAGACACAGGCCACTGATGATTTTTTATTGATTTCTTCCCCTTAAGGCGGATGATATTTAAGCGTTGAGTCTGGGTTAGGTGAGAGCCCTGAGCTTGTGTTGTCTGGGAAAAGCTTTGTCCTGGAGGAGTGCTTTTATTAAAACAAAAATCTGCATACTGTTTGAAAGACTCAAACCCTGCCTACCTTAAATAGGAAACATATAAACAAATGTGTGATTGGCTTCAACTTTGACAACAATTAGTGGAAGTTGTCAAAACGTCACCATTGGGCCAAGTCCTGTTCATGATCTTAAACTGTTTTAAAATCATTTTTCATTGCATTTTTCCAACATGTCTCGACAGTGTCCATTTCATTCACCCACTTTTCGGCAATCGCTAATTTTGCCACTATTACTGGTTTACCTTGATTGCAGTTATGAAACTTGAAGCTGGTCTGGAGTCTTGACATACGAAAGAAAAGCTGTAGTGGCCTAATTACAAAACTAAACTGAACTAGAACTAAACATGGCGTTCAGTTATTATGCTCCAAATATCTGGAACAAACTCCCAGAAACCTGCAGGTCCGCTGCAACTCTGACTACTTTTAAATCCAGACTGAAGACTTTTCTTTTTGTCGCTGCTTTTAATTGAACTATTCATATCTTAGACTGCACTGTAACTTTTATCCATGTATTTTTTCTTTTAATGTTTATTTTATTAGCTTTTCTTTTTAATGACTGATTTTAAATGCCATTTTCTTAATGTCTTTCATTTTTTGTAATGCACTTTGAATTGCCTTGTGTTGAAAAGTGCTATATAAATAAAAGTGCCTTGCCTTGCCTTGTGAACAGCGTAGAATTATATTTCTGCTTTGGTCACACTTTTCTCTACAGGGTCTTGGTATAGTTGAACTCTGGAGCACATACTTAAGTTTCATTCATTTGGAAAGGTTAGTCAAATATAACTGAACTAAAACTAAATACACAAGTAAATATCCATCTTCAGTTCTAGGAAGTGACCCTGGTAAATCATTCTTAAAGCATGACAAAGAAGCTTCTTGTAGTTATGTTTTACTTTTGATTTAAAACGTCAGTGTTGTAAAGGTGTGTTAACATAAATAATCTATCGGCTACAACTGCCTTACTATCTTAACTTTGCATGATAACAGTTTCAAAAAACAATATCTGTCTGTTAATGATTCATTTGAGTACCTTTAACCCATTTGAAACCTTTCAGCGACTGCAGTGTACGTTTGGCTCGGACATTAAGACGTCCTTTGGCCTCAGGTCTTGGAGGTTACAGTCCTGGTCAGCTTTTTGCCATGAAGACCCTCCGAGGGGCAACTTGGCCCAGGTCACAGAGGTTATGGCACTGGTGAGCTTTTAGGGTTGATGTGAAGGTTAGGACCCAGGTTTGAACCAGGGTTAGAAAAGGAGAAGGGGTTTATGAGGGTCACCTCATCTCCAGGTCTGGGCGTTAAGGCACTGGTCAGCGACAAAAGTGTCTATTAAGGATCGAACACAGGCCAGGATTGAGAAGATGTTTTAGCGTAACTCAGTGTCACAGTGAGACATTTTTCCTTGGTACCTTGGCATGTAGAGGACCACGATTTAAAAGATAGAGGTCAAACTCACTCATGAGCTTCTTGAACCAAAATATGAGTTTATAACGGTCTCTCAAAAGCCTTGCACAGTTCTTTATCTTGGAGAACTTTGGTTGTGGTCACCTTGTGTTGTTGCACATGGGACTTGGTTAGAAAGGGGAATTTCACTCTCAGTTTCAGGGTTAAAGGCATTGGTCAGATTAAGGTTTGGATCCAGATGGTTTTGAGTCCAAGTTAGAGAGGACGCTGGCGTTTCGTTTAAGGTAAATGGAGGTGGATATCAATACACAATAGAAAGTTCATCAATTGACCTTAATAACCCAGTGCAAAGTAGTAGGAGGTGTGTGGCGCAGTGGATAGAGCCTTGGAGTTGGGATCAGGGGGTCACAGGTTCAAACCCCACTGCAGTCAGCATGTCGTTGTGTCCCTGAGACACTTCACCCCAAATTGCTCCTGTGGGGATTGCCCACAGTATTGAGTATGTAAGTCGCTTTGGATAAAAGCGTCTAACAAGTGACATGTAATGTATTGTAATCACAACTTCTCCACTCACAAAATCCATTGCTTTTCTTTTGTATCCAAGTCCAGAAAAAATACCATTTGTAAAGTTAATTTATTTGACTTGTGAGTGGTCCACTATTGGATACCATGCAATCTGTGATAGGGTAATGCTTAATAGAAACTAAATAATTTGAATGCTTTCCAATGTATATGTGTAGAAATCATTTGGTTGATGTTAAGTGGGAGTGGAATTTCAACTGAATGCTTCCATTTCATTTATGGGTATGGGATATGGAAAAGGGATTAAAATGTCTTACTTTATTGGTATCATTATAACTTTCAATATAACAGAACTTTGGTTGTGGTCACCTTGTGTTGTTGTACATGGGACTTGGTTAGAAATATAACTTTAAGGGTACCGATATTATCATTCTTAAGCGATACCCAGTGCTTATAGTCATAGTTTCGGTCAGCATTTTCAGATTCAACCTCTGAGCTTAGAAGGACCTCTGAAAACCACATTTATCCTCGTTTTTTGGGGGTTATGGAAGTGGTCATCTTGGAGGGTCAGAGCGAGGGTTGTGGCCGGGGTTAGAAAGGAGAAGGGGGTGGGATGGGTGGGGTCATAGTGGCTCCAGGTCCAGGGGGTAATGGTTGTGGTCAGTTCCTGGGCAGAGGAGCCTCCAGGGGCCAGGTCAGCGGTGATGGATGAGGCTGAGGCTGATTATGGCAGGTGCCCACCAGTCCTGACCAGTCCAGCTTAATCAGCACAGCACTCGGACAACAGACCCTATTTAACCCCCTAATGACCGGTCACTCAATCTGGGCACACACACACGGGAACATTATGAACTCAGGAACAATTAAAGCGCTGCTCGTAGAGACACATCATGTAATTAGGAGTTTACAGCTGAGCGCACTGAGCGGCTGCAGACTCCGGCATGTCAAATCGAATCAGCGTTAACGTTGGTTTGGTAACATTTCAATTAAACTGACATTAAAGGTCCCCTATTATATTGTTTCTCATCAATATATCACAGGTCTCAGATATACACAGAACCTGTCTCTGATTGGCTGAAACACCAAACAGATAATTGCAGCATTACCCGTAATCCCCTCTGTTTCAGCCCTGTTTCCAAAGTGCTGATTCTCTGTCTGTTACTTTAGATGAAAATAAGGAGCCCCTCCCCACGCCCCTCTGAGAGACATTTGGTTACAAAGAACTCAATGGAGCTCTAGGAGGAGATTCAGGTGATAAGGTGGAGGGGGGGGGGTTACCTTGGTTGCTGATTGGCTAATGGTTACACAAGACAAAACATCGTTATGACATCATAAAGTGGCCAAAATCTGATCAGCTCATTTTCAGACAGGTTTTTATAGAAATGGATCAAAAAGAGAGAGAATCTTTGTTCCTGAAACTTTCAGAGTCTCTTTCCACAGAGGGGACACATGTTGATGTAGAAGAGACATGAAGAAGAGGGGACACATGTTGATGTAGAAGAGACATGGAAGAAGAGGGGACACATGTTGATGTAGAAGAGACATGAAGAAGAGGGGACACATGTTGATGTAGAAGAGACGTGAAGAAGAGGGGACACATGTTGATGTAGAAGATACATGAAGAAGAGGGGACACATGTTGATGTAGAAGAGACATGAAGAAGAGGGGACACATGTTGATGAAGAAGAGACATGAAGAAGAGGGGACACATGTTGATGTAGAAGAGACGTGAAGAAGAGGGGACACATGTTGATGTGGAAGAGACATGAAGAAGAGGGGACACATGTTGATGTAGAAGAGACATGAAGAAGAGGGGACACATGTTGATGTAGAAGAGACATTGAGAAGAGGGGACACATGTTGATGTAGAAGAGACATGAAGAAGAGGGGACACATGTTGATGTAGAAGAGACATGAGAAGAGGGGACACATGTGATGTAGAAGAGACTGAAGAAGAGGGGACACATGTTGATGTAGAAGAGACATGAAGAAGAGGGGACACATGTTGATGTAAGAAGAGACATGAAGAAGAGGGGACACATGTTGATGTAGAAGAGACGTGAAGAAGAGGGGGACACATGTTGATGTAGAAGAGACATGAAGAAGAGGGGACAACATGTTGATGTAGAAGAGACATGAAGAAGAGGGGACACATGTTGATGTAGAAGAGACATGAAGAAGAGGGGACACATGTTGATGTAGAAGAGACATGAAGAAGAGGGGACACATGTTGATGTAGAAGAGACATGAAGAAGAGGGGACACATGTTGATGTAGAAGAGACAGTGAAGAGAGGGGACACATGTTGATGTAGAAGAGACATGAAGAAGAAGGGGACACATGTTGATGTAGAAGAGACGTGAAGAAGAGGGGACACATGTTGATGTAGAAGAGACATGAAGAAGAGGGGACACATGTTGATGTAGGAGAGACATGAAGAAGAGGGGACACATGTTGATGTAGAAGAGACATGAAGAAGAGGGGGACACATGTTGATGTAGAAGAGACATGAAGAAGAGGGGACACATGTTGATGAAGAAGAGACATGAAGAAGAGGGGACACATGTTGATGTAGAAGAGGGGACACATGTTGATGTAGAAGAGGGGACACATGTTGATGTAGAAGAGACGTGAAGAAGAGGGGACACATGTTGATGTAGAAGAGGGGACACATATTGATGTAGAAGAGACATGGAGAAGAGGGGACACATGTTGATGTAGAAGAGACATGAAGAAGAGGGACACATGTTGATGTAGAAGAGACATGAAGAAGAGGGGACACATGTTGATGAAGAAGAGACATGAAGAAGAGGGGACACATGTTGATGTAGAAGAGACGTGAAGAAGAGGGGACACATGTTGGTGTAGAAGAGACATGAAGAAGAGGGGACACATGTTGATGTAGAAGAGACGTGAAGAAGAGGGGACACATGTTGATGTAGAAGAGACATGAAGAAGAGGGGACACATGTTGATGTAGGAGAGACATGAAGAAGAGGGGACACATGTTGATGTAGAAGAGACATGAAGAAGAGGGGACACATGTTGATGTAGAAGAGGGGACACATGTTGATGTAGAAGAGGGGACACATGTTGATGTAGAAGAGACGTGAAGAAGAGGGGACACATGCTGATGTAGAAGAGACATGAAGAAGAGGGGACACATGTTGATGTAGAAGAGACATGGAGAAGAGGGGACACATGTTGATGTAGAAGAGACATGGAGAAGAGGGGACACATGTTGATGTAGAAGAGACATGAAGAAGAGGGGACACATGCTGATGTAGAAGAGACATGAAGAAGAGGGGACACATGCTGATGTGAGTAAGAGACATGAAAGAAGAGGGGACACATGTTGATGTAGAAGAGACAGTGAAGAGAGGGGACACATTGTTGATGTAGAAGATACTGAAGAAGAGGGACACATGTTGATGTAGAAGAGACATGAAGAAGAGGGGACACATGTTGAGTGTAGAAGAGACATTAAGAAGAGGGGACACAGGTTTGATGTAGAAGAGACATGAAGAAGAGGGGACACATGTTGATGTAGAAGAGACATGAAGAAGAGGAGGACACATGTTGATGTAGAAGAGACATGAAGAAGAGGGGACACATGTTGATGTAGAAGAGAACATGAGAAGAGGGGACACATGTTGATGTAGAAGAGACATGAAGAAGAGGGGACACATGTTGATGTAGAAGAGGACATGAAGAGAGGGGGACCATGTTGATGTATAAGAGAGATGAAGCAAGAGGGACACATGTTGATGTAGAAGAGACATGAAGAAGAGGGGACACATGTTGATGTAGCAGAGAGATGAAGAAGAGGGGACACATGTTGATGTAGGAGAGACATGAAGAAGAGGGGACACATGTTGATGTAGAAGAGACATGAAGAAGAGGGGACACATGTTGATAAGTGGATTTTGCACAATAGGTGACCTTTAAGTGAAATATTCTGTCAGTTCGTTTTGCTTTCTTTCTTTTTCTGCATTTCTATCAGCGTCTGATATTGTGTTATGTATTTATTGTAATTGTGTGTGCGCGTGTTGAGCTGCACTTTTGTCAGTTGAGCGTGTGCAGCGTGACCCACTTTCGGTCATTGTCTCACTTCATTCTGCTTCATTTAGCGCAGTGTGTGTTGAGAGTGTGTCATGTGCGTGTCCGCGTTGATTTGTAGCACCTTTCAGATAATGTTCTGCAATCACTCAAAACAACATCTGAAAGGACCTAGAGGTTTGGTGGTTTGGAAAAAGCTTTCGGACTCCCCAGATTTCTCTACAATATTTGGCCCGTTTTTGTCGATTAAACAGTTAAACAGTCAAATATAATACAGATAATGTTCCACAACTACTCATGCAATTACTTGTCATCAACATATTTCTAAGGATATTACAGCCAATTTGGTGTAAAAAAGATAACACAGACTTGATTTCATTTTTAACTGTTTTCTCTATGATTCAATTGGAAATAAAATAACTATATTAAAAACACAGACAGTATCACATTCGGTTTACAATCCTCCTACGACACTTTTGCAAATAATTGTGCAAACCAATCACATAGAGCCGTGAAGTGAAGGTTGAAATGCTTTTCAGTGATCACAGATTTCAATTTCTGCTTGAAAATGGTAGATATTGTCGTTAAAATCCGAAATTAGAGAACTGAAGATGAGATAAGAAAGTTAAACAGTCGCTGTGTGTCTTTTCAGGGTTAAGGAGACTGGAGATGTGGGATGTCAACGATGCGTCAACAGTTGTCCTCCCTCCTGCACTTACCCAGGCCATTAGGAATTCAGTGTGTGTGTGTGTGTGTGTGTGTGTGTGTGTGCGTGTGTGTGTGTGTGTGTGTGTGTGTGTGTGTGTGGTGTGTGTGTGTGTGTGTGTGTGTGTGTGTGTGTGTGTGTGTGTGTGTGTGTGTGTGTGTGTGTGTGTGTGTGTGTGTGTGTGTGTGTGTGTGTGTGTGTGTGTGTGTGTGTGTGGTCTAGCATTAATATACTTGTGGGGACCTACATCTGTTTACATAGTCACGTGTGGGGACTGGCTTCCCTTATGGGGACAAATTGGAGGTCCCCATAAGGGGAATCATTCATTTTAGGGTGAAGACTTGGTTAGGTTTAGGGTAAGGGTAAGGGTTAGGGTTAGGCATGTGTTGGTTATGGTTAAGGTTAGGATAAGTCACCAGGAAATGCATGTAAGTCAATGTAATGTCCCCTGAAGTGATGTATACATGGTATGTGTGTGTATGTGTGTGTGTGTGTGTGTGTGTGTGTGTGTGTGTGTGTGTGTGTGTGTGTGTGTGTGTGGTGTGTGTGTGTGTGTGTGTGTGTGTGTGTGTGTGTGTGTGTGTGTGTGTGTGTGTGTGTGTGTGTGTGTGTGTGTGTGTGAGAGAGAGCTCAGTGTGATCACATTAGTGAAAGTAGAAAGTGTTAATTGGACAGTTAATATCAGAGGTGTAGGAACTACTTAGCATAATGTGAGACAGATAACAGCGTCAAGTTTGAGTATTGAGTTTGTTTTCATTTAAGGAAAGCACACACACCTCTTAGAGCCTCCAACAAACATGTCCTCTCTGAGCAGGATCACTTCCTGTCATCTCTCTTCAATCTCCGTATGAAAGGTATGAAAAATACCAACAGAAACTAACAGACTCGAAGAGCAGAGACCCTTCCAAGGCTTTTTCAACAAGTAAAAAATAATGGGTGTAGACTTTTTTTGATTCAGATGTTCTCCAACATGTTATGGCTTCATCCAGGGGCGGACTGGGACTACAAATCAGCCCGGGACTCTAGACCGACCCACTTCGGTACCGCCGGCCCACCTCGGTACCGCAAGTAAATACCGCTAGTAAATTGCGCGGGGGGGGTGTGCTAGTGACTTCAATACCGGCCCATCGGGGTTCGCCCCAAACGTCCCGATGGCCAGTCCGCCCCTGGCTTCGTCTTTGTCCACGCTGAATTAAATTACATTTAAAATTCATTGGCAGTTTGACCGTAATCCTGCTGACTGATAAAGAAACATAACCTCCAGTCCTTTGTGAAGGATGTCAGTCAATAGAAATGTGACAAATTGCAAAACCTGTTGCATTCAAGTCAATTCGAATTGGAACCAATGCCTGAAAAGAGAAGGAAGGAAGGAAAGGAAAGGAGAGAAAGGAGGGGAGAAAACGGAGGGAAGGAGTAGGAAGTAAGGCTGGAGAGAGGCAAGGGAATAGAAAAAAAGTGAGAAGAAATGAAAGATAAAGGGAGGAGAAAGAGAGAAGGAGTAAGGAAGGATTAAAAAAGGGTGGGGGTTAAGGGAGGGGTTTAGATAGACTGCCTCAGGTCCGCTGTTAGTCGCTGTAATGATTTTCCACTCGTTAAAATTTGTTTAACAGATGTATTTTAAGTTTGTGAGTTGCCAATAAAGACTCTTGAGTAATAATTTGTGATTTTATAGCTGCTGTTAAAAATGTTGATATCGTTTTTATTGGGAGAAAATATTCCTTCAGTATCTTCAGGAAAGTCTGAGGTCGTTTAAAGCAATTCCATTTTACATAATGACCTGCTGTTCTCTCATATTACTGTGCTGCTGCAAGGACACCAAAGGCTAAAGCTGATATTAAGGTGATGTTGCCATGGCTACCTCTCTGCTTCTGATGGGATGATTTTTTCTTATTTGTTGAAATCATAAAAGTCGAAAAGTTCAAAAAGTGTAACAGGTTGGACTTCAGGGTCTGAGTGACGGCAAAGGGGGTGACATTTTGTATTTAGTTGTAATCTTAACAGGTGAAAACATCTTCAGTCATTAGAGAGGCAAAGAAAATGAAAACAGATCCGTCATGTGTGCAAAATGAATTAATATCAATGGATGGATGAATAAATACAAGTAAAGAAAGTAGACAAACAAACACACACACATGTCAAAATCTAAATATGCTTTCTAATGTGGATTCAATGAAATGGCTTTATTTCACACTGAGGAAGGAAATACCAACACGTTTTGGCAAAAAAAGAGGAAAGATGGAGGTGATTGCTGATTATTAACAACTTAAATATAGAATACATGCATATAAATATTAAAGTGCTCCTATCATGCTATTTTTAGGCATATATTATGGGTTTCAGATATATATAAAAACATGTCTATAATAGCAAATACAAACAGATCATGCATTTAGAAATCCCTCATATCCCTCTATTCCAGATGTTGGAGAAACGGAGAAACGCGGATTTGGGGTCCTTAGCTTGAAAAAAATAAAAAGAGGAGGTGGAGCTAATGCCTGATCAGAATTCTACCAGAGATAAAGTTAAATTCTGCTGTGATAAAACGCCATCCTGTTCTAAACCACATCAAGGATTATTCCTGAAACAGTATGGAGCTCAAATGCTTTTTCTCTTGCGGGTTTATCACAAGGTGAGTTCCTTTTTTTATTTCCAGCTTTTTTAACACATGTGCTCTACAGTAGGCCTACAGGTTAGCTCTGAGTGTTAGCGAGGCTTGCTAATGTAAACAAAGACGAGATTACGTCCCAAAACACGTCAGGCATTGTTTCTGATAGATTACGTCATATCGGCAGCAAATCTGTATCCGCTCCTTTGTACCCCCGTTTTCAAAAGATGTGGGTAGGCCTACGGAGGAAAAGAGAGAGGGTTTTATTTTCTGACGCTGCGTGAGTTCCCTGACGCACCGGGGACACATAGTTATGTATAAAAGACATCAAAAAGTGCATTTTGCATGATAGGTCTCTTGCAAAATGATTTTCAATTCTTTGTTTTTTGTTATAATGAGCAAAATACATAAATAAAGTAACTGGGAAAAATAAAAAAATGGTTAGTCATACAACCCAGTCCATTATTATAGTAACTGTACACACATTTAATTAAGTTTGCAGCGGGTTGTTCTCTGATACAGCTCATCAAAAAAGTCAGTTATGGCCCCAAAACATGATCAATAATCAATCTATAATCAAACTATATTGGAACACCGACCCTTTTTAGCTCCTGAAAGAAGAAGACACATTGTGAGTCCCTTTAAGAGTAATGAAAATACTTAAGGAATGTAATTACAGTCATAAAGTGGAAGATAAAAACACCGCAGAGGATGAAGTCACTATTAATTGAATTTATTTTTCAACCTCAAATACACAATGAGTCTTTTTAAGTGTAATAGTTTGTCCCTCAGGCTCGTTATAATGGACAGGGGGTGACGTGACATCAGGTGTGTGTGTGTGTGTGTGTGTGTGTGTGTGTGTGTGTGTGTGTGTGTGTGTGTGTGTGTGGTGTGTGTGTGTGTGTGTGTGTGTGTGTGTGTGTGTGTGTGTGTGTGTGTGTGTGTGTGTGTGTGTGTGTGTGTGTGTGTGTGTGTGTGTGTGTGTGTGTGTGTGTGTGTGTGTGTGTGTGTGTGTGTGTGTGTGTGTGTGTGTGTGTGTGTGTGTGTGTGTGTGCGGTGACTCATTGCACGTTTCCGCTGTTTACTGGAATATTGCTGGAACATGTTTACGTCCTGAAGTTTTTAATGGCTACCTGAGAGTGAGTGCGGGAAGCCTCTCAGTCCCTCTTCTTCTTTGTGTTCCTTTCTAAAGTGCTTTATAAAAAGTTGATTTATTTTAGTTTCTTCGGCTCGCCTCAGGACTGACGCTCACTGTTAGCTGAGAGTGACGTGCGCTGCAGTGAAACTCACTCACGTGACTGAACGGGTAAAAACTAATACTAGCACAACATTCAGACTGGTTTCAAAGTGCTGTGAGATTCTCCGTCGCTGCACAGCATGGTTATTTTTTAGGCCTGATTGTATCCAGATAACTCAGGATTGTTTAGCACAGATGTTTGCTTTGTTTGACAGAAAGAGTTAGTCATGTGAGGAGAGAAAATACATTTTATGGGACAGATTTTTCGTCATAGCCATGTTTACTGAGTCACGTGTTTTACGTCAAATACTTCCACTTATCGGAAAACATTGTAGTGTAATAAATTAGGACATGGTAGAGGGTGACACTCTTCAAGTGTTGAAGATTACACAATTTGAAACAATTTACATCCAGTGCCAAAAACGGCAAAGGAGAAGATTGATACTACTCTGTGTTAGCTTAGCATTGCTTAGCTTAGCATAAAGACTACAAGCAGGGGAAACAGCTAGCCTTGCTCCCTCCCAAGTAAAACAAATATAGGAATCTAACCGTGTTAAGCTCACTCATTAACGAACTAAAAGAGAGAAGTAAAAAGCATTAGTCCTAGTGTTACTGGTAGTGTTGTGCTGGAGCTATTTCCTGACTAACTGCAGACGGGTCAAAATGACTTCAGGACACTTTTTTTAATGTTTCAGTTGTACTTTGGCTATTCACCCCAACACACACACACAGAAAGAGGTTAGGTTAAAAGAGTTGGTTCTTCAACCCACTGTCCGTCGGAGGCAGGTAACGATTACAAAAATATGGAGAAACAAATGAGCAAGGTTGTGGAGTTCAGTTCACTTTCTCCATTTTGTTGCGACTGTCATTGCATGGTACTTCATTTAGCCCTTAAGTCAGTGTGTCAGCAAAGTCGTTCAAAGGAAGTAAATAATGATTTTCCCACCAGCACTTACAATGGTTTAACTACTACAAAATGATCAAATCTCTAATTTACCATAAATCTGTAAAACTACGTTAAAAAAAATGTTTTACTTCGAGACAAAGGAACCGTAAGTGGTAACATGTTACATCTCTTCCTGGTGTTAGGACTCAGGACACATGAGTTAATGTCTATTTGTTATTTAGGAATTGAATTATTTGGAAATACTCATTTTAAAAAATGTGGTAACTGACTGTAATCTGCACATCCATCTAATGTCAACATCCTGTCCGCAAACATCTCTGCATGTTAGCAGTAACACGTTGTACCTCATCACTGTGTGTGTGTGTGTGTGTGTGTGTGTGTGTGTGTGTGTGTGTGTGTGTGTGTGTGTGTGTGTGTGTGTGTGTGTGTGTGTGTGTGTGTGTGTGTGTGTGTGTGTGTGTGTGTGTGTGTGTGTGTGTGTGTGTGTGTGTGTGTGTTTAGCTGCCTCTTAATGAAGAGTGTGTTTGGTTGCGTGCTGAGGACACTGTGATTAGCTGTAGACACTGAGGGGAGTTAATGGGGGGGGGGTGAGTGTCTGGTTTGGGTATTGCTCAAGTTTACCCTTGGCCTTTCTGCTACAGCCATCTGTTGAGAGGGTGTAAAGATGTACCCAATTGTGTGTGTGTGTGTGTGTGTGTGTGTGTGTGTGTGTGTGTGTGTGTGTGTGTGTGTGTGTGTGTGTGTGGATTGGCGAGATTAAAGGAGTTGGTCACCTCCTCCCCCATTCCCGATGCACCTCCAGTCTTCTCTTCTTGAGGGCCTCATCCCTGACGCATGCCACACGCTCACGGCTGGCCCCAACACACACACACACCAGATCATGGTTGTGTCTAACCTGCCTAATTCTCCCTAATGGCTTCTCTATTCATGGATTAACTCCCTAAATCCACACACACACACACACACACACTCAGAGTCCACCATGCATTGGCCAACAGTGTAACCGTCATTTGGTAACACACCGTCTCCCTCACACACACACACACACACACACACACACAAAGGAAATGGACAATAGCTGATCTCTTCGCAGTGATTTGGCATCAAATGGCCTGTGGGCTGCAATTAAAATGTTTGGGACTCAGGAGGAGGACGGGGGAAGATGGGAAGGGAGGAGGAGGAGAGAGAAAGGAGAGGTTTAGCATGAACTCTCCCTCTTTGAGAGTGTGTGTGTTTCCTTTAAACAGTGTTTTTAACGGCATCTGTGTCAAATCCTAATGTTCCAGTGTTTCCCCTGAATCTCTCTCCAGAAAATAGGCCATATTCAGAGTTCACGACTGAGACCAGAACACACAGGTCTGTTTGGAGGATCACTTTAATTCAAACTGCTGCAGTTCATCTTTTGGGAATCGGCAATTCTCCCAAATTCAGTGCCGAAAAAGAGATTATTTGTTCTAAAGCTCTTGTCAAACTGGGACCTCTGTTGATTGTGTGTGTGCGAGGATTCAAACTAAATCATTTGAACCCTCCTCTGTATAATTAACACATTTCTGATGCGTGTCATAGTTTCATTGTTGCTACTTTTTTGTATTTCTTGTAAACAGTTTTTCCTGTTCTTTAATCTTTTAATAGATTGTTTTTAGTATTGTAAAATGTCTGCACATTCCTTGCTATAAACACATTTGATTTTGATTCCTTCTGCCAAATGATGAGTGTTGTAATTGTGTAAATACTACTTTATTTCTTTGGTTTGCCCGTTGATTGTCTGTTTGTTTTGTCCACCATGTACAGCGACCTTGGGTCCCTTGAAAGGCGCTATATAAATATCATTTATTATTATTATTATTATTATTATATGCAATACATACAGTATATAAACCACTTCATAAATATGTATTACTGGCTGCTGTCCATTAGTTAGAAAACACTGTGCAATATTGACTTCCTCCTCATATCACCTCGCTGCTATTTCACAACTGTTACGTGTATTTTGGAAACTGTAATTATGTAACTTCTCCTTATATCTTTAATATTTCTATGCATGCTTCTTAATGAATGTTAAGCTATCTTTGGCTCTTTACTTGCTGTATCAATGTAAATGTTTGGACAAATAAAGGTGTTCTGATTCTGATAAACACAAACCGACAGGATACGTTTCCATCCAGAGGAATGTGGAAAGGTAATCCCACCTGTAGCCCCCGAAGCTCATTCACCCATCCTCTTTCTCTTTCTCCGCTCACCTTCACTCTCCCTCCTCCTCCTCCTCCTCCTCCTCCTCCTCCTCCTCCTCCTCCTTCCCCCTCTCCTCCTCATGGCTTGTATTTTGAACAGCTCTCACAGGGCAGATTTCAGGAAAACACACTGACTAACCGCAGAGCCGAGTCAAAAGTGTATGTAAGAGAAAAAGTGTGTGTGTGTGTGTGTGTGTCCTAGCATTACTATACTTGTGGGGACCTAAATCTGTTTACATAGTCACGTGTGGGGACGCGCCTCCCTTATGGGGACAAAATGGAGGTCCCCATAAGGGGAATCATTAATTTTAGGGTGAAGACTTGGTTAGGTTTAGGGTAAGGGTTAGACATGTGTTGGTTAAGGTTAAGGTTAGGATAAGTCTCCAGGAAATGCATGTAGGTCAATGTAATGTCCCCTGAAGTGATGTATACATGGTATGTGTGTGTGTGATAGAGGCCCTCTGTTAAACTAACAGAGACCCATGGTCTCCAGACCCTCTTTTGTCTCCGCTCTCCGGCTCCTGCAGGCATGCAGGGCCACGGAGAAACAAAAAGACACATTTCAATGTGACTTCAGAGGAGTAGCAGGGGGAGTAAACTACCCTTACATACTGTATACCCCCCCCCCAACCTACTGGAGACCCCCCTCCCAGTTCATTGGCTTGAATTTGATGTGGCGAATGGCACTGTGTGACTGAGGGGTTTTGTCTGCAGTTGTGTTTTGCAGAGGCAGTTTTTCTGATGTTTCGAAGCGGCTTCAAATTATTCACTGCCATGTTTACAAACGTGGTTCTTTCTATATTCTTGCATGACAAGGAAAGGAAAACGCCACTGAAATCTAACTATAAAGCAAGACTTTTATCCGTCTGAATTTGGGAATGTAAGCAATTTACATATTTTGAGAAGCATTCATCGGATCTACTTTGTTCTGACAACGAATCACACCCACACACATATTGTTACCCTCAGTTTGAAACAGTCGTCATGCAACATTAAGTCTGATCCGTTTGGTCCAAAGGGGCACCGTGAGGCTGAACAATGTTGTATTTCAGGTGAGAGAATCATTCATGTGTTCACGTTTTGCCAGCTGAATCTGACAGATCGTGAATAGCCTTTCAGCAAGAAACCTCATTTACGGGAGAAAGATACCAATATTCATGTTTTTGTCTGATTTGAATCAGCTGATATTCAGAGAATCAATGTTACAATCAATATTCAACTGCATCATGACCCTCACGTCAAATTATATTAAAGAGGCCTTATTCTGCTTTTTGGGGTTTTCCCTTTTCTCTAGTGTGTTCTTTAAGCCCCTGTCACACTGTCCCGAAATTGACACCCGATGGACACCCGATAAAGGAAATGTTCAAATTCGGCTGTGATCGTAGCAACATCGGGCCATTCGTGAGGGCATCTAAGCCATCGTATGACCGCCGGTGGAGTTTCTCAGGCTCCGGCAGCAACTTCGTGAGCGGCAACTTCGTAGGGCATCGTGAGGGCATCTTGTCAAATCGTGTCATCTTCGTGTTATCATCGGTGCATTCGCCCTCACTCTGATCGGGGCGAATGCCCGATGGCACCGATGATAACAAGATGCCCTCACGATGGCCTACGAAGGGCAAAATTGACACACGAATTCAACACGAAAATGAACCTTCGCAAGGTCCTTCGGCTATTTTTTGGCATGCCAAAGATTTTGCCACCGCTCACGAAGTTGCTGCCGGAGCCTGAGAAACTCCACCAGCGATCATACGATGGCTTAAGATGCCCTCACGAATGGCCCGATGTTGCTACGATCACAGCCGAATTTGAACATTTCCTTTATCGTGTGTCCATCGGGTTGTTTTATTGCACAACAAAATCATGTAAACACATTATGTAAATAACCCAATTTGTGTTCTGTGAAACTAAAAAGGATATAATATATTATTTTGAAGGAGAGTTGACAGGAAGTTGTTGTTGCTATGGAAACAACATTACGGAGAAAACGTAATATCTTCTACATATAAAGACGGAGAAAGTAAAGAACAAAGTCTGAAGATATCAGTACAGTATCATAGTACTGTAACATAATTGTTTTTGGTACTTTCGTTGCAGTTGTATGTCTTAAATGTAATGTAAATGTTGCCTTCGTGTGTGGTTCGGGGCCATCTTCGTGCGAAATTCACAATTCAATATTCGTGTGTCCATCGGATGTCAATTTCGGGACACTGTGACAGGGGCTTTAGGTTTTAGTGCATGTAAAGGGTCTGCAGAGGCTAACATCCCTGTGTTCCCTCCAGAGGGACGCCTTTGTTTACTTCTTCTTCTGAACATTAAAGCATGGAGACATGTCACATTAGAGGAACTCATATGAACCTGAACATCAGCAGGAGAGGGCCCCTTTATCACTGGGGGTAGTTCAGTGGTAGTTCAGGGTGAATAGTGCAATTGTCGCGTCTAGGAGAAATGTTTGAGACATGCTTGTCGACAGTTCATTCTGGACAGTTCTTACCGTGAACTTTTCAGGACGATGTTGGATTTTTTTTGTAGAGAAGTCCAAAGCAAATGTTGAGTATCCAATGAGAGCGCAGCAGAAAAGAGGGACTGGGTTCAGGAAAGAGCGAGCAGCAGTGACCTCTCACAGTTTGGTCATACTGTGGTACTGAACTTTACCTCTGAACATTAATATTTTAGCAAATTGTTTTCCTTTCAAATCGAACTGGAGTTGAACCCTGTGGAAATACATTTGCTAGGCAACTGACAACAAAAATGGAAACCTCCACAGAACGCTGATGTATCTGCTTTTAACCCGCCAGCAGACTCAGCCAGTCAAAATAACTTTTATTATTATTTGAATATGTTCCACGCTGCAAGGATGTGAACAGGCTGCTCACACCCTAAAGCTTCTTATTAGTGACTTAAAGGTAGGTAATTCAGTTCAGAAACACTTTTTGCTATATTCCATGGAATGCTCTTAACATCCCGATAGCAATGAATACATTAAATGCTTTGACAATAAATACATAAATGTGGAAGCCGTAGTGCTGTAAAAAGCACGACCAATCATCTGAGCCGGCCCGGCTAAAGTAACTGGATGGCCTACCTGCCTGTCAGCCTTCCATCTGTGCACACACTTATATCGTGCCCTCATTGGTCATGTGCGCATTCGTGTGTGTTGGAGGAGGGGCTCTGTGAGGAAGTGGCAGATCTGTTCCGGCTGTGTATTTTCAAATTCTAGCGCACTCGAGCTGGTTTCTCCATTCTTACCTACCCCACCTTTAAGGTACGGAGAAATAATTGATTTTAATTTAACTTCCACAGCCTCATGTTTTCATCAATACCACAGAATACAAATCTGAATATTTTTATTATAGCAGGGGGAGATTGAGTTTTGTGACAGATCTCTAACATATTTATGTAAACATAAGAAGTCCCGTAACTTAAGTATATTGGTATAAGATGTTTAAGCATAAATATGCACATTGTAAGATATATACAATACATGAAGCTGTGTATTAATGTTTATAAATATATTAACGCTTAATTGCACAGCTGAGAGGGTTTTAGCCGCTGTTGTTGAAACAAGTCCAGTCAACAGGCTTTAATAGTTAAATATAGAATATATTAAAAGCTGGTCATTCAGATGGAGACTAATCAGCGAAATAGAAAACACAAGCCAATTTGAAAGGCCCGTCACCGTTTAGCATTCAATTCCCCCTGAAATATACTTATGCAAAATAGTTGCACTTGATGTACTGTGTGTGTGTGTGTGTGTGTGTGTGTGTGTGTGTGTGTGTGTGTGTGTGTGTGTGTGTGTGTGTGTGTGTGTGTGTGTGTGTGTGTGTGTGTGTGTGTGTGTGTGTGTGTGTGTGTGTGTGTGTGTGTGTGATCCGAGGCCCATTGGCGAATGTTTTTAAAAAGAGACAGCGCTTCCTTTTTTATCTCTCCGTCTCTCTCCGGTTGTTTTGCCGAGGGAGGACTTGCTCGGTTGCAAAGCATCAACATGTCCGACAGCTGTGGCACAGATCTGCAGCTGTGTGTGTGTGTGTGTGTGTGTGTGTGTGTGTGTGTGTGTGTGTGTGTGTGTGTGTGTGTGTGTGTGCGTGTGTGTGTGTGTGTGTGTGTGTGTGTGTGTGTGTGTGTGTGTGTGTGTGTGTGTGTGTGTGTGTGTGTGTGTGTGTGTGCGTGTGTGTGTGTGTGTCGGGGTCGTCTGTTGGCAGGAAGCAGTAGGCAGCGAGTGATGTGGTCAGACCCTCTGTCACCAGACAGCGAGAGAGAGGGAGGTCCTGTGTCTCTCTCTCTTCTTCTCTTCTTCCTGTTGCTTGTTTTCTTTTCCTGATCATCGTTCTTCATTAGAGGAACAGAGAACCTCACAATCAGAGGAGACTCATTTCTCTGGAGGCCGATACTGATGACTGTCGCTCTGCTGGGGATATCATGCCCAGAGATTGAGTCTCTGTCACTTTGACACCCCAGCAACCAATAGAAACATATGCTTTAAAATGTTACTTTCCTCCCGACATCCAACCATCTGTTTTATCCAAGTCTTCTTTTTTTAAGTTGAGTCAGGAACAGTGTGACCGTCTACGTTGTTAATGTCTTGGAGAATTAAAAATAATTAATACCAGCTGAATTGGACAAAAACCACTGAAACTTTTACAGAGAGAAAAGTAATTTGCATGAATAAAAACATGATATATTTAACAATATATATGTTTATCTGCTTAAGATGTCTTATTTGAACCAGCTTTTAACTCCAATGTATTTGAAACAATATAACAATCAATATTTAATATATATTAGGGACAGCTGTCACGTCAACCTTTACTGACCTAACTTTTCTTCCATTTTTTTAATATAATTATTACATTTTTAGAGTTGATTTTACGTCACTGCTATTTTCTTTTTTGTTGTCTTTCATGTCAGCATTATTCTTCCAATCCACATTTGTATGATTTTCTGTGTGCCTTTTTCGTGCCAATAGACGTCGATGCTAAAAGAGGAACGGTGCCTGTTTTTCTGGATTGATTTAATTTGTAGGGGGGCATCAAGAGAAAGAAGAGAGGGAGAAAAGTGATGGAAAAAGCTGGAAAGAGAGGTCAGTGTGGAAAATGATTTTTGTAAATACAGTGGGTAAATCAAAGGGAGGAAGGGGGGGGGCAGTGAGTGGGAGGTAAATTGGGAGTCGGGGGACAATTAGCTGGGAATTTCCAGTGTTAGTGAGCGAGAGATCTTTTGTTATAACAGTAAGAGTGAGAGCAGTTTGAAGCGACATTCAATTGGTTTAGAAATATATTGTGTTAACATATGATATACTGAGTCCTTTCATGATCGTTAAAACTGAAATAAAGGCAGAAAAAGCAGAACATTTCACATCAATGTTACATGTTACTCAATAATGAGAATAATAATTGAATAAAAGTCATTTTTACACAATAATCACAACAGAAATCTTCAAATTGCGGACTTCGTAAAACGTCTGCAACCCAGTCCTGAGTCTGGGTCTCATGTTCAACAGAAAAGAGACCCTACATGTAACTCTCGTCATTAGAGAACTGTAAGAAAGATATCATTTTATCGTCATTTCTTTAAGAAGATGAGGAACACGAGTTTAGGGACCCAGGAAACACTGGGAATGATCCCGTTTGAAGTAAAGAGGAATCTCAGATCAGAGCATAAAGGGTTTTCTTCTTGCAGTGTCGGAGAAAAGGGGGATTTCCTTCCTCCTATTTGTCCTCCTCGTCCATGCACAGTGCTTTGATTCCATTATACATGTCCAGCAAAAGTCTTGGCAGTCGAAGGAAGGGACCAAACATCTCCCATGTTTTTGCACTGCCTGATATTTGACTTGTTCCTGCATGTCACTCGCACCATTGTGTCACTTGCAGTTGTTTCTTGCACTATTGTATGTCTTTCTCTTAAGGGACAACATTTAGCGACCGGATATATGACAATTAAACAGTCTTTGAGGATATATAACAAAAGATGAAACATAATTGGTGGAACCATTAATGAGTATACTTATACCTTATACCTATACTTCTGTAACACAATGACATCACTATGTAACACTTCTGCTTCTATTGGAAAGCGCTAGCTACTAATAAAGCATGGGGACATGTAGAGACACTATACTGAAAATACGACTTTTTAATGAACTTCTATTCATATTTTTAGTGTTGATCCTTTTTGCTTTCACCTCTGTGTTTTTAATAACAGGTGTGTATGTATCAACGTGTCGTATGACAATGAAAATAACTGACATTTCATTTAGAAACTTGATCTAAAGTCTCTGTAAAGATAGAGAAAGTAAAAGAAAGAGAGACAAAGTGAGGGTGAGCGACAGAGACAATAAGAAAAGAGTCACTTTAAGTGAACGGAACAAGGGCAGACCAGTCCTGCCCCCTAGAGGCAGTGTGTGTGTGTGTGTGTGTGTGTGTGTGTGTGTGTGTGTGTGTGTGTGTGTGTGTGTGTGTGTGTGTTTTCCTGGGGAAGAGAGGGACATCCTGTGACAGTGACTCAATGCTCCCCCTCAACACGCGCACACACACACACACGTTATTTACCTCTTGCAGGCTGCTAACAGACATTTCCCCTCACACACACACACACACACACACACACACACACACACATTTGAGCACACACACACCCACAGCATTATCATTGTAAGAAAACTTTATTTTCATGCATACAAAGTTGTGTGTGTGTGTGTGTGTGTGTGTGTGTGTGTGTGTGTGTGTGTATATGTCATGGCCTAAGGTGAAAGCTCCTGCTGCTTCTGAAGAAAAGTGTGTGTTTCTGTGTGTGTCGTGGGCGTGGCCAGGAGGAGGGGTAAGCACGGGGGCGGGGCCTGTCGCGAGAGAGCCGGCCCTCTCTCCAGCTTAGTCAGAGGGATGTCGGCATTGTAAGGCATTTGAACACAGGACACCGAGTGGATCACAGACACTCATAACACACACACACACACACTTTGACACACACCGGTGGAGTATCAGCGCTCGGATCGGGACGGACATAAGGGGAGAACTGCACCTGTCCTACACACACACACGCACACACGCGCGCAGAGGATCTGACCGGTCGTCCCTATGTGTGGATGGGACCAAAGTTACACGGTGAGTACGGAGCACACGGAGAGGAAGGGAACACTTGTTAAGGACTTTGTTTTATTAAAAAAAAACATTATTATTATTAACATTATTTTCAGTTGTTTTTTTGTCATTTTAAATATAAAAACTGAGTTGTTTTTTGGGATATTGAGAACCAAACACCAGTAAGAAAAATGCAAGACTTGTTTTGACTTCTTCAATCCACACTTTGTTAGATTTCTCTCTTTTTGGTGCTTCTTTTTCTGACTGGAAATTCAAAGAGGTTTTTATTTCTGACTTTCCATATTTACATTTAATTTAAAAGCTGCTATTGAGGAGATTTTTCTGCACTTTTTTAAATGTATTTTGATTTTGTTTGGACGTGTTTTCCTTTGGGTGATTTCAAGAGGTTTCTTTAGCACCTACATTTTGAATTATGGGCTTTGTTGCACACTTTAAGGAGTTCTTATTTGTTTTTTAATGAAGCAAGCAGGATTGGACAAGTTGGACATTGTCAGAAAAGTGTCTTCTCATCACTGACAATTTGACTTTCTTCAAGTGTACCCTTTCTGCTACAGCCATCTGTTGAGAGGGTGTACAGATGTACCCAATCGTATTGTATTACCCAATGTCTTCCTCCTCTTGGATTTATATTAAAAGTGTGTTCTTTCTGGTTGAACAGCTCACACGGTTTCATCTTGACTTTATGAAATGAGCATATCATCATTTAAAGATTCCTCTGACTGTGCAGCTTCTGTGTTTTCGGTTGGTCTCAATGTGTGAGAGGTGACATTTGTCATGGTTTGTTGGTTTCACTATTAGTTCTCGTTGTTGCAGCTGTTAATGCAAAGAGGAATCTACTGAAATATTGAGAAACATTTTCATTTCTGGCCAGTTTTTAAAAGAAAAATGCGTTATTTAAATGGAAAACAGAGCAGAAAGTGTTGTTATGGGTGAAATGACATTTTATTGCTGTACATTTCCTAGTTTTAGACTTTAAAAAATTACTTTTGTTGGATTTAAATACATTTTCATGATTTGCTTTGATGACTTTTTGTGTTAAAGTAAATGCAGACTGTGTTTAAAGCAAAGAAGCTCAACTTTTAATTAAAGATGTTCATGTTTTGGAGGGTTTTTAATCCTTTTAAGAGTTTTTCTTGCAAGTTCGAACAGGAAAGTCTGTCGCAAAAACTGCATTTCAGTAAATATGAAGAGATGATGAGGCTCCTGACTCATTAGTGTGTGTTCCCTTAAAGGATGTACAATGTAAAAATGTAATTTCTTTAATTATTTGAGGTGACTTTAGTTCCTCTCTGTGTCTTTTCTCGCTGCTGTTTGAGCAGAAGTGGCTTTAGCTGTGACTTCACACTGAAAATACTGAAACGTTGACTTTAATTAAATGTATTATTTCAACACATATCACATATTAAGTTAGTTGGAAGCAATAATGTTAAGTTGAACCTAATATGTTGTATTTAAACTGAATATTATTGCTTTCAACTAACCTAATACCGGTCATTAAAGTCAACGGTTCAGATTTTTCAGTTGGATGTAAAATAATTGTCTTTCTAGCGGCTTCAGAAACATTCACAGTCTTGAGTGTGGTCACTGAAAAGATCTGATGCTTTCCACTCGCCTGCGTGGGATGAGAAGCATGTTTTCCCTGAGTGGATATCTGTGTGTGTGTGTGTGTCTTGGGTGGGATCACGTTTGAAGTTTTGTTTGTGCTGCTGTGGCCCCCCAAATGGAAAAGATTTGGCGCTCCCTTTTCCTCATCGGCCCCCCTGTCCATTACCCCCACACACACACACACACACACACACACACACACACACATGCTGGGAGTCGGGATGATTTGCCGGTTCCGCTGCAGTGCCACCCTGCTTCCAATTTTAGCTTCATTCCGACACAGACAGCGTTTCCTTCCTCCAGCTTCAACCCCAGGAAGAGAGGAGAGCGGGGGGGAGACAGAGGGAGGAAACAGGGGAGAGTTTAAGATCCGTAATCTGAATAATCTTCTGCCACAACAACTCATTATTTATGCACAAATCCTGCAGAAAAAGCTGTGAAAAACACACAGAAAACGACTGCGAAGGAAATGTAGAAAAGTTAAGAGTCTTGAAAAACACATAGAAGCAAAACTTTGAATTAATATTAAGTTATTCTTTATTTGTCCCACAAAGGGGATCGGCAGATAAAAGCCACATAGAATACAATATGTTAAATAAATTAATACAATTAAAACCAAAGTGCATATTAAAGATATAGATAAGCAGCCTTATTGAGAAGTAAGTTAACAAAGCAGAACACATGGATTAATTGCAATATTTTCAGCAGCTGTTGCTCTTTGGTTGTTATTATTTCATGAGGAATGGATGTCTTGGTTTATAACTTATTAAATACGTCAGTTTGACTTTAAATTCTTAAAAAGAGGAAGTTTTTTTGTCACTTTATACGAGACACGTGTGGAGTTCCTCTTTGTTCCTCTTTGATCAAAGTGTCTCCGCCTGACTCATCGTAAATCTTACACCGAGGCTTTTAGAAGCAAGATCAAGGAGAAATTAATCAGTTGAATTCATTTTGGATATGGGCAACATGGACGCATAATACGTCTTAATGACGTTGGGTGAAAAGAAAGAATAAAATCACATATTTGATGTTTTGGGTTCGACGATTCCCCAATTGGTTTTCTGTAAATAGTTGACAAGACAAACAGCTTCCCGTCTGTTTCTAAGTGTGTGTGTGTGTGTGTGTGTGTGTGTGTGTGTGTGGTGTTAGTCAGACCCCCCCTCATTGACTCACCCTTCACAATAATACACACAGCTCTTCCTTCGTCTCTCTGTCTGTTGTATCTTTTGTCCTTTCTTCCCTCTTTAGATTTATTATCTTCTCATATCTCCTATTTTTCTTTCTTCACACTCTTGTCTCTGCTTTCTTTCGTTCTCTTTTCCTTTCTCCTCTTCTTCCTCCCTTATTCTGTCGTCCCGTTTCTCTCCTTTTCTTATAGTTATTTTAAAATGTGGTTCACTTTCATTTAATACAGCCATTTTGTATTATTACTATTTCCCTGTTGTCTGTTGAATTACAAGAAAAACCGTAAAAAAAGTTATTTAAAAAGTCATGATTTGATGAGTTTTCATTAGAAAAATGACCACTATCACTCCTTCTTGAATGTTATTTAATTGTCTGCACTTATTATACCTCTGCATCAAAATGAGGGCTCTCCCTATCAGTGTCTTACGGTTCTAAATGAAAAGAACGCAAGAAAAAAAATGAATTAAAATATCTAATATTTCTCTCTCTCTTTGTCGCTCAACAGGCGACCTCTCATAGCTCGGCCATGTTGACCAGTGAGGGGGCGCACACCATGGAGCAGGAAGAAGCACACCACGGAGCCAAGATTGCCGCCACAGCAACCACCAACACCACCACCGCCAGCTCCGACTCAGAGACGATGGCCGACACGGACGTGGACATGGAGATGGAGACGGAGATGGACGATGCAGACATGACCCGGTGGACGGAGGCCGAGTTTGAGGGGAAGTGCACGTACATGGTCAAGGATACGGACGGCGACGCCATGACGACGACGAGAGCGGAGGCCTCGCTGCCCCGAAACCTCGCCTTCAAACACCCGGCCGACAGCAAGGAGGTCAGTCAGAAACACACACCCACACACACACACACACACACACACACACACACACACACACACACACACACTGAAAAACACTGAAAAAACTGAAGCATTGACTTTAATCAAATGTTTTATGTAAAAAATCACATAGCTGTATTAGGTTAGTTGAAAGCAATAATATTAAGTTGAACCTATTTATACTTAAGATTATTACTTTCAACTAACCTAAAACTGTGATGTGTAATCTGTTGATATAATTCATTTAATAAAAGTCAACACTTCAGTTTTTTCAGTGCGCACACAGAAACTTTCTCTCCAGACTCCATTATTCTCACACCATCTGCACACACTCGTGAGTCAGATGTCGGTCATGTGATGAAGAGGGGGTCTTGTCTCGCCATAAAACTCCACACACACACATTATAGACAGGAATCTGTGTGAGAGTGAAACGCCTGAAGCAAAACACACAGAACAAATCTCATGCATTACATGTCACGTCAGACGGCTGCACTTCCTGTGCCTGCAGACAGGGGGCGCATTTTCTTTTAAATCACGCCAAACGGCAGATTTGTTTTTGCCCCTTAGTGACATTTAATTAAGTTTTAATGTCAATTTCGACGCCTCAGATTTTCACAAGTTAAATATGAATTGGCCTTTAAGGTTTTTGTATTTGAAAAGGAAGCTGTGTGCTTTGAAACCTGGAGGTTTGATGGCAAATTGGACACATTTTGGAAAGCAGAAACAGTAGCTTGTAAGATCACAGATGACTTGTGGTGAGAAATCCCAGTTTTTGTTACCAGGCAGGAAAAAAGGATCTGATTTGCGTGACCCATTTCCTCTGTAAATATGTCTTAACTAAACAAACAGCAACCTTGTGACTTTTTTCACAAAGCTGCACCGATAAAGTTCTAGCCATCGATCCGACTGGAGGTTAAAAAGTCAAAATGTCAATGCGTCAAAGGTTGAAACTGAGGTGTGATAACAGCGAGGTCTCTCTGGTAAAATGAACAAGTGAAAAACAGAAGGACCTTTTGAAAGTTGAAACATAAGCATTAAATCAGCATTTTGCAACAGCATTAATTATAAAACTAAGACGAATCGGACCAAACACATTCGAATGAACCTTAAAAACTATAATGTATGTATATTAATCAGTCCCCTGGTGTTACGGTGGATTGAAGCGTTGTTTCTCAGACTGCAGGTCAATGGGGTTGAGGCCATTTTCACACTTTGTGAGTTTGTTTGCAAGCTTTAAGTGGCGTGATCGCATAGATTTTCTCATCAGGGTCTTATCTGCTGCTGCAGGAAACTGAGGAAAGAAGCAGGGACAGATAGACGCTGATATGCTATCAGCTAACATTTATCTGGACCCGGAGAGGAAGAAGGGAAAGGCTGAGGATGGGAGTTTGATCAAAGAAGATTTGGGTCAAAGGAAGAAGCATTGTAAAAGTCTGTTAATAAGTCAAACACACTCTCGTCTGGAGAGAGGGAGAGAAAGGGGGATTTCCCATGTCACCAGGGGTTTGGAAAAGACGCCTGTTTGTGTGCGCCATGCGTGTGTGTGTTTCTCCAGCATTCACGACTGGAGCCTGGCGTCTAGTCGCCACATAATCCCTCTCTCTTCTCTCACTCATCCTCCCTTTTTTGTTCTTTGATTGAATTAGAAAATAAATAAAGGAGAACACTTTTTTCTTGTTGAGTATTTGGATGTTATTTGAAGCTTCTGAAGGAGCAGCAGTTTTTGTTTGACGTGGCGACGAGTGGAGGTGTGACGAGAGAAAGAGAGAAGAGGTTTTACAGTTTTTCCTCCACACACACACACACACACACACACACACACACACTCTCTGAATGAAATGAAGTGGGTCCATTAATCATCGTGTGAGTTGAACATATAATAAGACTTAATGAGACATCACTGATGGACAGCATGAAACACACACTCCATAACTACAGTAAAAACCTTATTGTTCATGTGTGTTATCTTAAAGAGAGCATCGTATTTCCATGAGCAGTTCATTCACCAGACACTTTAAAGGCTGCACACATCACACGCTGCAAACACCCCTTCGATCCCTTGTGTAACCTGTGTGTGTTTCTGTGCAGGTTTTCGGTGTGTGCAGCAGGGAGTACATCCCCAAAGGAACTCGCTTCGGACCCCTGGTGGGCGAGATATACACGGCCGACAGCGTGCCCAAAGACGCCAACCGGAAGTACTTTTGGAGGGTGAGTCCTCAAACAGAAAAACACACACACACACACACACACTTCCTCAGAAGCAGGAGGGTCCCCTTCCTGTGACGTCACACACGTCTTCACTCAGTGGAACAGGAAACGGGGCTCGCTGTTTTGTGTTGTTCAGACAGAGAGATGGGGATGTGATGTCACAAATAACATGTCACAGTGTGGTTCCTGTAAGTCCAAACACACACACACACACGCGCGCACTGTTCAACACTCTCCATCATACCGGTAAATTCTGAGTGAGAGTACACACATCTGTGCATGAAGAGAAAGAATGACCATGCTTCCAACCACAAGCACTGAATCAGAAAGGTGTTCCATTCATGCTCATATCTCACTTTCTCACACACACACACACACACACACATACCCACACCCCCACCCACACACACACACACACACACACACACACAGAAAGAGGTTAGGTTAAAAGAGTTCGTTCTTCACCCCTCTGTCCGTCTGACGATTACAAAACTATGAGGAAGGTTGTGGAGTTCAGTTCACTTTCTCCATGTAGTTGCGACTGTCATTACATGGTACTTCATTTAGTCCTTAAGTCAGTGTGTCAGGAAAGTCGTTCAAAGGAAGTAAATAATGATTTTCCTTAACCTCACACCTCTTCCCTCTCTCGCTCCAGATCTACGAGGACCAGGAGTTCCACCACTTCGTGGACGGGCTGGACGAGAGCCGCTCTAACTGGATGCGCTACGTGAACCCAGCCCACTCAGAGGCGGAGCAGAACATCGCCGCCTGTCAGAACGGGATGGAGATCTACTTCTACACCGTGAAGCCCGTCCCCCCCGGCACCGAGCTGCTCGTCTGGTACTGCCACGACTTCGCCCGGCGCCTCCACTACCCGCCGTCCGGGGAGCTGATGATGCAGAAACTAAGTGAGTGTCTATTCTGTCTCTTAAAGAAAAAGAGGGAAATAATCAGTTTTGAAATGACGGGGAATTTGTATTATTGCTCTGACCTGGTTTCATAAATAACATAAAATCAATAGACAATGCAGGTGTGTGTGTGTGTGTGTGTGTGTGTGTGTGTGTGTGTATGTGTGTTTTGAGTGTGTCCTGTCGCCGCTCTTAAAGCCTAACAGTGTTTTAGAGTGTAGCCGTGTCTCCTTCCTCTCTGCATGTTAGCCTGTTATTATCTCACACACACACTCTCTCACACACACAAGACTACAAGATCAACAACCTTTCATCTCTGTCAGTGCCATCGTAGTATTTGTGTGTGTGTGTGTGTGTCAGTGACAGTGTAATTACACAGACAGGGGGATATGGCCCCTAATGCCACAGTCTTACACACTTAAAGACCCCGCTTTTAACATGAAAGCTCACACTCACACACACGGCCTTGCTCAACCTCAATAAAAGGAGCAGAGCGTGGGTGTGTGTGTGTGTGTATGACTGTCTGTGAGTGACCTTTTGATGAGGAAAAAGGTCTCAAAGTAAGCGCCAGATTTCTCCTTTACTCATCGAAAATACTTTTGCTTTTCTTACGTTAACTTTCAAAAAACGAAATGAACCTCTGCTGCTAATATTAACCAAAAAACTAAATGTACACATTTTAAAATAACATCATGACAATTATTTTTAAATGTATGTTATTTGTTTGGCAGAATCAGAATGAATTAGCTTTGGTTTATAGCATTATAGTAAGAGGAATAACTTTGTAATAAAGCAACAAAACGGACATTTAAAAATTAAGAAAAACATATTAACAAGATGAAAATGTGAAAACGACAATGTTATATTATAAATTAAAAATAATAAGCAATACTTATATATTAAAAATACATGCAACATTGAAAGTGGAAGAGCTGTGAGGCAGCCTTAAACAAACAACAAGCTGAATATACAAACTAATGTGCATAACTTAAGATATTGATGAATTAGTTTATTTAACAAAGGGACATTGCACATGTGTAAACATTGTTCTCTATATGAACCAATAGGCTCATCATCTGTTAACCCTGGACATGTATTACAAAGCCCCAAAGTTAAAAACGAGTTATTATAGATGAGAATGAGCTCTCTGTGCAAAGGGGCACAGATGTGTGCATGCAGGGGTGAAGTCACATGACACAGCGGACCAACTGCACTTCAGCTGTGGATCAAAGGGGAGAGCCGAGCGGGAAACAAAGAGGGGCTCAGGGGCTTCCAGGTGTGACTGCAGGCTAATGGCAGTGTAAAGGTGGAAGGGGATCCAAAGACCCAGCCTCAGCGACTCCACTGCCCAGGGAAAAATGCGCATGACCTGGGGGAGAGAGGCAGGAGGTATAGCCTCAAACTCGCCCCCCCCCCTCTCCCTCACCAAACCCCCTCTCTAAAGTCAGTACAGTATACTATATGTTGTCTTTAATTAGCTGCCTCTGTCATTTAGCCCCCCCCCCCCCCCCACTGGCTCCTGTTGACCTGCCACTGACTTGAACGTTCACCTGCAGCAGAAACACTTACCTTTGTTCATCTAAAGAGCTCCTTATTTACGTAGCTAAATAAATTAGGGCCTTTGAACGTTGGAGTTTGAGCCGCACAGAAAGTCCGAAATAATCTCACGGGCTGAGTAAAAACAAGATGAAACCACAAACGTTCAATAAGGGCAGAAGGTAGAAGAAGAGAAGGTCACTCTTATAGTCGGGCTATCCAGCTTGTTTAGTGATTTAAATAGCATAGATTACATATATTTAAAAAGAAAATTCAAATTTATTTTAAATACTCATTTATTTTCAAAATGTTGTGTTTTTTGCCGGATGAGCGAAGTCACGCCTGCTGTTTCATGTTTTTCTCACCGAGTTTTGCTCTTTCCAGTGCAGTCATAGCAAAACCAGACGTGTGTGTGTTAGTGTGTGTGAGCAACATGACTTAGGTTGTCTCACTTTCTCCTCTCTCTCTTCTTCTCTCTCTCTCTTTTTGTCGCTGTCGTTTAGCATTCTTCAAGTGTTGGCACCTGTCAGCAGCTGGTGTGTGTGTGTGTGTGTGTGTGTGTGTGTGTGTGTGTGTGTGTGTGTGTGTGTGTGTGTGTGTGTGTGGTGTGTGTGTGTGTGTGTGTGTGTGTGTGTGTGTGTGTGTGTGTGTGTTGTGTGTGTGTGTGTGGTGTGTGTGTGTGTGTGTGTGTGTGTGTGTGTGTGTGTGTGTGTGTGTGTGTGTGTGTGTGTGTGTGTGTGTGTGTGTGTGTGTTGTGTGTGCAAAGACGCTCTCGATAAAAACACTCTCACACACGCACAGTCATAAGCTTGGCATGCCAACACATTCACACCCATGTCTTTTCATCTCAAACACATGCATGTGTGTGTGAGAGTGTGTCGGCCATTTGCCTTGATATCTTTTAAAAGAGAAGGTGGAGGAAGGAGTAATGGAGGTAGATTTGCGCCTCCCACCCCCTTCTGTTGACTACTTGAACTTCCTGGCAGAAGGGCCGTGTTGACAGATTTATATCTCCAAGATGGCCGCCCTGTTTGTATTCTAAAAAAGGAGAAAGAGGGGGGAAGAGGATGAGGAAGAGGAGGAGGAAGGCTAAGTGATAACCTCAGTGTTTACACTGCCGCTATACTACTGATGCAAGGGTCACTGACTGAGTGTGTGTGTGTGAATCAGGGGGAGTCAAACTAATTTCATCAGTGCTGGCACTCAGGATTAACTTCATCTCTCACACACACACACACACACACACACACACACACACACACACACACACACACACACACACACTCTGGGTGACCCTGTGGTAAAAAGTTGAACGGGCAGTAAATGAGCTTATAGATAATAGACAGCGGCTTTTTAAGGGCCGGGTCTGCAGCCGTTTAACAGCCGAGATGTGCAGCTAGCTGACTAGCGAGGGCTTTTACTGTGTGTGTGTGTGTGTGTGTGTGTGTGTGTGTGTGTGTGTGTGTGTGTGTGTGTGTGTGTGTGTGTGTGTGTGTGTGTGTGTGTGTGTGTGTGTGTGTGTGTGTGTGTGTGTGTGTGTGTGTGGTGTGTGTGTGTGTGTGTGTGTGTGTGGTGTGTGTGTGTGTGTGAGCTCCTAATCCACTCTTTCATCATGCAGGGGAGACAGTAGGTGTGAGTGAGTGAGGAGGAAGCTCTCTAATCTAACCTTCGACCTGGAAACAAAAGCAAACGGCCACAAAATCAGGAGAGTAGGAGCTTGATCAAAAGTGTGCGTGTGTGTGTTCAAGTCAAGAGAGTAAGAGTCAACAAATCAGACAGAGGCCTTTGTCTGCAGGCGCCTGTGTGTGTATCTTGTGACATGGTGTGGATGAGTTGGTGTGTGTGTGTGTGTGTGTGTGTGTGTGTGTGTGTGTGTGTGTGTGTGTGTGTGTGTGTGTGTGTGTGTGTGTGTGTGTGTGTGTGTGTGTGTGTGTGTGTGTGTGTGTGTGTGTGTGTGTGTGTGTGTGTGTGTGTGTGTGTGTGTGTGTGTGTGTGTGTGTGTGTGTGTGTGTGTGTGTGTGTGTGTGTGTGTGTGGAGGGCAGGTGGAGGCCAAGCCTTTTTTTCAGAGGATATCTTTAGCAGGAAACCTTCCATCAGTCCTGTCTGTCTGCCACCATTTTGATTTTATAGGCACACACACTGAGATATAAACACACACACAATGCCCAGAGGCAGCTGTCACGCATCACTTCCTGTCTTTTGCCCCCCCCCCCCTGGCCCCCCATGATCGTTCGTCAAATCCGTCACCCTTAATTGGCCCGCAGAGTTACTTATGGTGTTCCTTAACCCTGTGGCACATGCACTACAGCGTAGAGCTGGCGAGGACAATCCTAAATCTCACCTGCGAAAATGTAACATGAAAAATACACAAGACATGAAGAGAAATACAGATAGTGCAACAAGAAATATAAATAAATCAGTACAAGAGACACAAGTCAAATGCAAGAAACTAAATAAATAGTCAGATACAATTTTAACAGAATCTAAAATGAATTACTGTACAAGCTGACCCGTTTTTGGAAAGACTTTCAGTTTGTGTGTTGTGAAACAAAAAGTAATGATTACTTCTTTAAATGGAAAACAATAAGACTATTGTTTCTTGATCTGGTGAAACTTCCACTGACCTTTTGTCTTCCTCTTGTCTCTCCAGAGCAGTCCCTCCTGGAGGTGAAGCAGCAGCAGGTGAGCAGTGAGGAGCGCTTGGTCGACGCCTCCAGCCCATCCCCCGCAGCAGTAACCCCCGCCCAACCCAAGAGGGAACACAGCGTCCTCTCCATCCTCCGAGGCACCAACTGCACATCCTCTTCCTCCTTTTCTTCCTTGCCGATCAAAAGGGAGCCGAGCCGGCCTCTTCCCACCCGCCCGCGCTGCGCCGACAGCCCCGAGCGCCCCCTGTACCCTCAAGCTCTCTACCCGGGTCTCAGGCCCCACCCTCACATCCCCGAAGATTTCCTCGGACACAAACACGGTTACCCCGCTACCCGGTCGCCAGGAAATCAGTCCTCTGCTACGCCCAGCCCGTCGGCGAGGAGCAGCCCAGACAGCAGTCCTCAGGGAAGCCCCTCGGGCCCGGCAACAGGGTCTTTCTACCCCACTGGACTCAGTTCTTACCCTGGTTACTCCCCACCACCAACCCCTTTATCTTCATCCTTCTACCCTCCAGGAGCCTCGTACTCACGCTACCTCCTTCCCCATCACTACCCTCATCAAGGTGGAAGCGTCCCTACCGTAGGAGGTATCTTCCCCAGGATGTACCCCCTCTACATGCCCCCTCACGTGCCCCTCCTGCCCGCCGACGCAGCAGGAAGGCGCTTCTTGATGCCCGATCGTGTCCACCCGTCCTCCATGTCGGCCCACAGGGAGTTCCTCCTCCCCAGGCCCAGCAGTGCCTTCTCAGCTGCCGCCTATCTGAAGGACAAACGGGGGCTTCACCACCATTATCACGGACACCCACATGGTCCCGCCCCCTCCAGAGGCTCCCCGACAGCGGGCACATCCCCTCCCAGCGAGCGGCTGCCCACCAAGCCTACCTCTGCCATGCCGTGCAACTCGAGCGATGACGAGGAGGCCATGAACCTGTCCAAAATGAAGCGTGGCCCCGGGTCAGCGGGATACAAGGCGCTGCCGTACCCACTGCAGAAGCAGAACGGGAAAATCAAGTATGAGTGCAACGTGTGCAGCAAGACCTTCGGACAACTGTCGAACCTCAAGGTGAGTCTAGCAACGCTACAGAGTTATTTTATTGGCTTTTATAGGAAACACATTACACACACACTAAGCAAGCTCTCCTCAAGATATCTTCTCTGATATTTCAGCGTCAGCTAAATGCAATGTAATATTTACAATACCCAAATGTCTAAGCGAATCTTTTTCTTTCCTCTTCAGGTTCATCTTCGTGTCCACAGTGGCGAGAGACCCTTCAAATGTCAGACCTGCAACAAAGGCTTCACCCAGCTGGCTCACCTGCAGAAACACTTCCTCGTCCACACCGGGGAGAAGCCACACGAATGCCAGGTGAGAAACGATGCAACTTCAATCGACTTATTTACCAGACAGATGAGTTAATTGCACGATGTGACTTGTTGCCAGAGATGGCAAAAGTACACACATCCTTTACTCAAGTAGAAGTACAGATACTCGTGTTTAAAAATACTCTGGTAAAAGTAGAAGTACTGACTAAACTTTTTTACTCAAGTGAAAGTAAAGAGGCTTTGAAATGTACTTCAGTAAAAAGTACCCATAACTAGCAGCTGTTTTAAAGAGTACCTGACCTCCCTTTATATTCATAGAACAATAATGTCATTGTTAGCTAATGAATGTTTCCATGCTGAACAACGGCAACATGACAACGTTTCCATTGGTCCCTCTTCTTTAGAGAAGACCAGGAAATGATGGATACACGGATCGTGTTCAAATCAATAGGCACGCAATGACTCTAAAGATTAATGATCACGTATCAAACACACATTCAGACTAAAGGAACCAGCTGTTTGGAAAATGAGAGAAGTAGGAAGTACAGGTATTTGAGTTCAACATGTAAGAAGTAGAAAGTACAGGTATTTGAGTTCAACATGTAAGAAGTAGAAAGTACAGGTATTTGAGTTCAACATGTAAGAAGTAGAAAGTACAGGTATTTGGGTTCAACATGTAAGAAGTAGAAAGTACAGGTATTTGAGTTCAACATGTAAGAAGTAGAAAGTACAGGTATTTGGGTTCAACATGTAAGAAGTAGAAAGTACAGGTATTTGAGTTCAACATGTAAGAAGTAGAAAGTACAGGTATTTGAGTTCAACATGTAAGAAGTAGAAAGTACAGGTATTTGAGTTCAACATGTAAGAAGTAGAAAGTACAGGTATTAGTGTTAAACATGTAAGAAGTAGAAAGTACAGGTATTAGTGTTCAACATGTAAGAAGTAGAAAGTTCAGGTATTTGAGTTCAACATGTATGAAGTAGAAAGTACAGGTATTTGAGTTCAACATGTAAGAAGTAGAAAGTACAGGTATTTGAGTTCAACATGTATGAAGTAGAAAGTACAGGTATTTGAGTTCAACATGTAAGAAGTAGAAAGTACAGGTATTTGAGTTCAACATGTAAGAAGTAGAAAGTACAGGTATTAGTGTTCAACATGTAAGAAGTAGAAAGTACAGGTATTTGAGTTCAACATGTAAGAAGTAGAAAGTACAGGTATTTGAGTTCAACATGTAAGAAGTAGAAAGTACAGGTATTTGATTTCAACATGTAAGAAGTAGAAAGTACAGGTATTTGAGTTCAACATGTATGAAGTAGAAAGTACAGGTATTAGTGTTCAACATGTAAGAAGTAGAAAGTACAGGTATTTGAGTTCAACATGTAAGAAGTAGAAAGTACAGGTATTTGAGTTCAACATGTAAGAAGTAGAAAGTACAGGTATTTGATTTCAACATGTAAGAAGTAGAAAGTACAGGTATTTGAGTTCAACATGTAAGAAGTAGAAAGTCGTCAGAAAAATAAGTTGTGGAGCAAATTACTGATACCAGAAAAATGAAGTAGCAAAGTATTTGTACTCCACTACTTCCCACCTCTGCTTGTTGCTACAAGGTGTTGACATTTGTCTCTTTTCTTCTTCCAGGTTTGTCACAAGCGCTTCAGCAGCACCAGCAACCTGAAGACTCACCTGCGTCTGCACTCAGGGGAGAAGCCGTACCACTGCAAGCTCTGCCCGGCAAAATTCACCCAGTTCGTCCACCTCAAGCTGCACAAGCGCCTGCACTCCCGCGAGCGCCCGCACAAATGCTCCCACTGCCACCGCCACTACATCCACCTGTGCAGTCTGAGGCTTCACCTGAAGGGCTACTGCCCCACGGCGTCCAATCAGGGCGACCCGGAGGAGGTACAGCGCGCCAACGAGGAGATCGAGCGCTTCGACGTCAGCGAGCACGCCGAACAGCTGGAGCAGCTCCAGGGCGGCGCGGAGGTCGAGGCCATTTTGGAGAAGCAGATTTTGGGGATTCTGTGGAGGGACAGCGACCTCAAGTCCTCTCACTTCCATCCCCACCACAAGGGCGGCGCCAGCGACCTTCTTTCTGCCGGTTACGGTGCGTACGATTCCCAGAATGAGACGTCGGTGATCAAGATGCTGCACAGCAGCCCCGTCCTGCCGCATCCTGCCAACGTCACCGTCAAGCAGGAGTCGGAGGATCACGCTTAAGTGACGTTTAACCCCAAAAGACACAGAGTTAAGACTCAAAGACTTCATTGCCAGGAGCAACCGCTGTAAATTCGTAATTATCTACCTGGTTCAGGAGTGACTTCCTGTTCGCACTAGGTCTTCAGGGACTCGCGTACTCAGGGCTCAAGAGACACTGTCCCATGACTACTTAGCGTTTATTATACTTAGAGACAATCATCTACCCTTTAATGTAATTAATATAATGCTATTATAATTATTGTTGTTGTATTATTTGGTCTCTATTTTCAAATGTTTTTGTTTTTTTTGTTGATCAATTAGTTGTTATATAACCTCCTTAATTTATTATACTTTGTATTTGTTGTCTTCAAACGCAATAAGTGGAAGGGATGGTTACACTGACGGGGTGAAATCAATGTAAAATACTTGTATTTTCTGTTTTTGTATTTCTCTGTGGCCATTTCTCTGTAGTCACTCTCTCTATGCCTATATCCGTCCGTCATGATACCTCTGACCTATTGAACCAGGGGTGTCCACTCTTCAGGGTTTTATCTATTTAAGATTTAGAAACCAATATTGCAGGTTAAAAGAAAGGGTTGAAAAACTTGCCAAAGTGCGGCACATCAATTTGTTAAGAGCTTTATTTCAACCCTGCTTCATAGCTTCCCTAAAGTATGTCTGTGTCCTTTTTCTGATGCCTACTTAATTTAATTTGAAACAAAAAAGGGCATTTGTTTTGTATATTTTTTACAACGGTTACCTCAGTGTGCATGTGATGATATGAGAGTATGTGTGTTTGTGAGTGTGTTTTTAAAGGGACAGCTAAAGGTGGGAGCTTTCTATTTATTTGCGTTTTTGCTACTTGAAGAAGAAGAAACCAAACTGAACTGGACTGCAGCTCTTGGCTTGGTCCAAACAAGGCGGCAACATGTAGCACATGAAGGACTCGGGAGGCTGGCTAGTCGCCGAGTCCCTCCTTTCGTTTTATTTTTCTAACAACACTGTCAACCCCCCCCCCGCAACAGGGAAGTGAATTCCCTCCGGTTTTGGGATTCACGCTTGACGCTAGTTACCAAACTACACTTGGCTTAATTAAAATGCACACCAAAAAATACAAGAAAGGAAAATGAAAAGAAGGACTTGAGGAATCAAAATGCTGAAGAAGGGAAGATTTACTGTGTGTATACGATGAAGTGTTCACTCTTTCGCTGTGGTTTTTTGTAGATGTTTTGTTTATTTTTTGTTAATATTTCGGTTGAGAAGCAATGGCCCCTTCTTCAACCCCACCGTCCGCCATCGTGTTGAACTGGCATACACCAAAGCACCTCGGCCTTCTTTTATGCACTGCCCCCCCCCCCCCCCAACCCCCCTCTACTCCTCCTACTTTATAACTTCAGTGCCGATGCTTGCACCATTTACACTGTTTACAATATCACTGAAACTGGTCATAATGGCATTAAGAGTCAACTTAATGTTACAAAAGCAACTGTGATTTTCTGCAGCAGTTGTACATCAACAACCTGAACTCTGTAGCTCGCTATCTCTCTCTCTCTTTACTCCGTTTCCTTTTCTTTCTCTCTAACTAATGTTCGACCAAAGCATCTCTTTCTCTGATCAGAGCTTTAACTCCAGAGGAGAATCCACTAAAGGACTGTCTCTGTTTACATACTGGTTTACGTTATTTATGTGCAAAAATGTCAAAAAGTGTAAATTATGATATAAATGTTCACTGCTCTAATCTAAACCCTACGACTCTGTGTGTTTATTATTTGTATTACTTTGGTATGAAATTATATTACTATGTATGAAGTGGTGAAGCTAATATAAGGTTTCTTTGTATAAAGCTTTGCCCTTTTTTTTTACTCGGCAGACATTTTTCCAGCAATTTGGAGAACGTAGTTTATAGAAACTAATCAGAAAAATGCTAAAAATCCCAACCCTAACTCTCACTAGAAGATGTTAAGATGATTGTGAAGTCAGCTAAAGGCTAATTCTGTAGTTGTAATCCCTGTATCCACCGTGGATGCTTGATGTATGCTAACTATTTAGCGACAGACTAATTAGCCATAACCTAGCAAGTCTAAATTAGCCGAATAGCTACTGTACCACTGTTTTAATTTGCTGACAATATATCCTGACTTTTTAAAGAAAATTTGTTTCCATGTACAACTTTTTGGAGTGTCTTCAGTAAAATTAGCTGTAGATAAACTTGGATGCATTGTCTGCCAGCACTAAGGTGCAAATTAAATACATACGTACTTACTACAAATGAGTAAAATACAACTATACAAGGCCATGTTATGTCAACACTTTTTATAGGATTTGGGTAAAAGCTTAACAGCATTTTGGACTGCTTTTATCCAAGTCTGGATCACAAGAGACATTTTTCTAGGGTTAGGGTTAGCCAGGATTAGAATTAACCTGTTAAGCCCCACGACACTGTGTCTCAGGGCTTCTTAATATCTAAAAAACTATGAATGTGTCATACCCTCCTAACGGGAAGAAACTCAGCTAACTGATGATATAAACAATTTTTACCGAAACAAAAGTCTCACAAGAAGGGTCTAAATTAGCCCTGAGCGAAAACATGCTAACGCACTTAGCACAAAACTCTAGATATGAATCGATCGATATACTTATCGGATCTGCATAAACAAGCGTAGCTAACATGCTGAGATTCCACAGATTCTAGAAATATAAGTATCATCACTGAACGATCAGAACTCGCGACAGGGGAAGCAAATACAGACAACACACGACGTAGCTTTAGGTAGCAAAACACGGAGATATGCTCACCTTTTGTTGTTATTCTGATCAAAAGTTGTGTTCAATCGCATTAAAACGGGAACAACGCGGCTGAAGGTTAATCCATAGATTAATCCAATGTGTCTGTCACTTTGAAAAAAGTATTGATAATCCATAATTCAATTTTTATGTCAAAAACGGAGATTTCATATTAGCTGCTAATGATAGCTTCCAGAGTGTATGACAGCTTCCTGTTTCGGCTACTCGTCGCTCTCACTGCTTACTTGGTAACGTGTGTGTATGTGGAACTTCCCCTCGATTCCATTGGCTCTCGCGGTTAAAAAGAGATGGCAATCATCCAAATCGACCAAGGGGGGCCAGAGATATGGAAAATCCACCCAAATGAACCCAGAAGTGTTTTTGTTTTGCTAATACTCACTAAAAAGGTCATGTTTCACTTGTTTTGCATCAATCTTGATACAGGGTACTCATTATATGTTGGGTTCCTAAAGCTTTTAGTCTACCATCTCATCATTCAAGGTTGGTTTTCACTCTAAGTAATGTTTTTTTTTTGGACGGACACGATAATTTACATTTTTTTACTATGTTCAATCTGAATTTACATTAAAATAAAAAAAAATCTATATTGATTCTGACTCTTCTACATCCAACTCAAAGGTTTATTACTTTGAGAAAAAAGATTATTAATTTTCCCCTTTTAGAAGTGAAGTTATGGTCATTTGTTCTGGGAATGTCACTTTCGAGTCTGAGACCTGGAAAACAGGCTCGGGGTTTAACAGGTTGTGGCTTCTAAGCTGCCACTTTGAGACTTTGAGACTGCCACTAAGTTTACCATTAAATATTTCAAAAGAAAAATAATATTGCTCTGTGATCTGTAACATGTTTAAGAAAATGATTTAAGGCAAGAAAGGCCCGTAATCCACACAGGTGTTTTCACTTAACTTACCTGGTTTTACTTCTTCTCAAAACACTTTGGGTGTGTTCAAACTCTGCTTGATTGGCTGCTGTTGCACCTTTGAAGGCCAGGTTAGGGTTAAGGAAGACAATAAACTAAAATAAAGAGACTGCAGACCAACCAGTTCGGGCTAAAAAATCACCAGCCATGTTTTTAACCTCCTTACACATTGATCACCATATTTTACCTCTGTAGTAAACCAGGCTCTCTGGTGGAAAGTCGTCAATCTTAACGTCCATTTCCGTGCGATGCCGAACTTTAAGACAGGAGCAGGAAATGGGAACCCAGCTCTCTGTGCCCTATGGGCTGCAGTAACTGTGGTCTGTCTTTTATCCTGAAAACTGGAGACATGCAGACTACATGACTCATTGTAGAGCCTACATGTAGTCCTCAATCACAGTGGAAAGTGGACTTCAGCATCCTGTCCTGACACCCAACCGTAAGGCTCAACTCTCTGATATTAGTAAGAGAGACACGAAGAAACCACTTAGGGTTTAAATAACATTACACGTCATTTGTTAGATGCTTTTATCCAAAGCAACTTACATACTCAATACTGTGGACAATCCCCACAGGAGCCATTTGGGGTGAAGTGTCTTGCCCAGCGACACAACAACATGCTGACTGCAGTGGGGTTTGAACCTGTGCTACCTTGATCCAAACACTAACGCACTAGTCCACTGCGCCACAGCCTCCCTTAAATAAAACGTGCAAGGCCAGTTATGCAAGAGCTATCTCTAACTAGAAATTAGGGCTAATGTTAGCAAGCTAAGCTAACAAGCAAGGAAACAGAACAGTGGGTAATTCAAAATGCTGAACGTTGTAACGGAATAAAGGCTTGAATAAGTTATAGCAAATATATTGTACCGTTTGTTGGCTAAATATCATGAGGTTCTCCAGTCAGTTGCATGCAGTGGAAATTAACAAGAAGTCCACCAGTGTCATGGGAAAGGACTGACCTCTTGAGCTTGAGTCAATTTTTCCAAAACAAAAAACGGTCCTATGGTCTTCTCACAAATTGAAAACCTGCCACCATACATGTAATATCTTAAGAGTGTCTATTGTCTTTACAAAAAAAGGAGGATAATGCACATTGTACTGAGAAAAAACTATTAATACAAATAATAAAACAACAACATACAAAGATGTAGAATATGTGAGTCATATGCAATTTATTTAGAACAATTTAAAATAAAATAAAATTGATTGATTGAATAAATACAAATTATTATGATAATTAAATTACATTTGAATAAATAAAATCACCAATGTAAGATAAATTGACCGCTGTAGTTTTAAAATGACATCAATTCCCATAGAATATATATGTTTAACTGTATTTATTATTTAAGTGTCCTTCATTAAGATTACTACTCCATTCTTTCACACACAGTGACGTCACGAGCTACCCACAATGCAACACGCGCCATATATATATAAATACGCCATTTTCCTGGAGGTGCAAATATCCTGGAAGTGCAAATATAAACAGCTAGCTATCGTTGCCAGGCAGAGCGCACTAGGTTTTTTTTCTGAATTAACAACCGAAGAAATCGCTGCATGTCTTCGGATTACATCTCTGGACTTGAGGGGTGTGCTCTAGGTCGTTACCAACGTAAACTAGAGCTGTGTGGGTTGTCGGATTGCCCTTACAGACTGCGTCGATTTTGGCTGCATCTACGTCTATCTTCTGGAAACACCAGGTGAATACCCCACTTGTCACAATAATATTATCATGCCATTGCATATATGTGGTATTTTAGAGTTGACTAGATATTGATTAAGGCAATAGACTATGATATTCAGTACAGGAAGCTTAGCAACACCTAGACGGTGTACGGCTAAACCCTTGGCCTGCTTGCACCTCGCGTAAAACGGCAGATACCGGAAGTACGGTGTCGCCCTCGGCCCAATACCCGTATATGTGTGTGAAAGAATACTTGCAGATTTTCAGTTTCAATGTTTAAATTCAGATTTATGACAACTTCAAATGTGGTCCATTTAAAACGGGTTTCTTCTGAGTTATTCAAAGAAAGGAAGACTATGTATGTATGTATTAATGTAGGCCATGTTTGCAGGAAAATTGCCTTTGAAAAATCTAATTTAAACAACATAACTGTGATCCCCACAGTTCCTTTTAACGCTTCTTATACATATTATTTCCTCCAATATCATTGCATTAACCCACACACTGTCAGTGTCAATCCTGTATCATTAGATGACTATGCCAACTTCATATTTGACACATCCAAAACAGATTTCTTCTGAATCTTATCTAACTGACTGAAAGGAAGTGATGAAACCCATTCCTTCTTCGTCTTATTAAGGATCCCACGCAGAGCATAAAGTCACTATATGAGAAAGTAGTATCATGAGGCAACAGAAAAAGCCTCTGTGCGCCCCCACCCTTTGAGTCAGCTTCTTTCACTTTTGCACACTTGCGTCTCTCCTTCCTGTTTGTTCTGTCTTATTATTACTATCAGGGAAACTTCTCAAGTCACCCGTTGACACAGCAGGTTCCACTGCATCGGATCGGTGACGCCGGGGTTTCACAGATATTTTCTGAGCGTGGGAGGATGACACCCACCTCCACTGTGGGAGGGGGGATATCCCACACAGACACACATATACCGAAACCCCAGGCCTGCTTTCGACTCGCCTGAGCTGACGTTTGGTTTGTTCTTCTGCTCTCCAATTTCCACAGACTTTGATAGAGTTACAGTGGACGCATGTAACCGTCGCCAGAATTCTTGTTGGTTGCAAGGGGATCAAATACTTATTTCCCACAGCTAAATGCAAATCAATTTTATCTTTTATATAATGTGTTAGGAAAATCTCCCTCGTCTCCGGCTTGAGCTTCAACCTCAGGATCCATGTATCTGTGATCCTCTCCAGAATGGAAGGAGTCATCACATACAGAGCATCAACTAGTTCCTGAACAGTGTCCTTCACATGCTGATATCCAAGAGAGGGAGTCACACAGTCACAAGATGGAGGAATAGAAAGCAGTATTCAATGTTTACTTCAGATTAGCTCCACGTCAGAAATGAGCATGCTTGATGTCTCTCTCCATAGAGGCTGAATCATCATGTTAATCACATAGCTATCATATGCCTCAAACAGTCCTGATGCTCTTCTAGGTAATCACACATCCTGTCATGTTCACAGCTACAGTTGGGATACCTTTGTTATCATGTGGACTCTCATGTTGGAAGAGGACATTCAGTGTTTTCCCAACATAATGTCAATTTCTGGATTTTCTTTATTATATTTTTACTCTCACTGTTCAAATAAACCTACCATACAAAATATAGACTGTTCATTTCTTTGTAAGTGGGCAAGGGATCAAATACTTATTTCCTCCACTGTACCTCGTCTAACACTGCCCTCTCTTCCACATGAAGAGCGTCCATTACATTACATTTGGCTGGCGATTTTATCCAATATTTATTACAATAAGTGCAAAAACGATAAAGATTCAAACTCCGGACAACATGAAAGTGCAGATATATAGCATTCAATCAATCAATGTTTATTTATATAGCCCAATATCACAAATGTTACATTGTCTCAGTGGACTTCACAGTTTGTGCAGAATATCAGTATGACAATACGACACCCTCTGTCCTTAGACCCTCACATTGTACAAGGAAACACTTCCAGAGAAAACCCACAGTTTAAAGGGAACATGGGAGAAACCTCAGGGAGAGCAACAGAGGAGGGATCCCTCTCCCAGGACGGACAGACGTGCAATAGATGCCGTGTGATGTTTGGAAATGCATGTGTCTATAATAAGAAGATTAATCCACGAGGATGTCAACAATCCTGTGGGAGCCATCAGGGAAGTAGTGTGATGAGAGTCAGGCAGGACCGCAGAGACAGGTTCAGCCACGACTCGAAATCCAGCACTCAGATCCAGAACTCAGGATAGAGGATCCAGGACACACGACCACAGCAACAGGATTAGCCTCGACTCAGGATCCCGGCATATATATGCACACAAAGCAAGTCATACCATTGTAAGTGCTGGTGAATTAGTTACAAATGGACCTTTTAAAGTGCTAAATGTAATTGCCATGGTACTGTACAATGGAAATAGATGTGTTTTCAGTTTGCGATGGAACATATGAAGAGTTTCTGCTATCCTGATTTATATGGGGAGCTCATTCCACCATTTAGGAGCCATGAGAGCAAACAGGTGTGTTTTCGAGGGGTACCTGGGTCCCACCTGGGATTTTGAAGAAAAGGGACACCCACAAACTAAATGTTAAGACAACCAAAGTCCATCTGACAGCTGGTGGTATAGGGGAGATTCCAGGTGACATTTGTGTAGTCCAGGGGTTTTCAAAGTGTGGGACTGTAGGTCAACCCTTAGACAAAGCTTGGAAAAAAGACACCTCCTCACCCTTATGTTGGTTTGTTTGCTTCGTTTTGCTCAACTCCTTTATGGAATCATGATTATGTAAATGTTTCCAAAGGACACTAAACGATTTAGTGAAAATAGGCCAATATTGCTGGTTGGCCTATCTTCAAAGTATACCAAGTACAACAGAAAAGGTTTTATGGCTTTGCGGAAAAATTGGGAAAAACTGAAGAATTTCGATTGGATTTGTTTTTGTAGGGTTTTAAATGAAGCTCAGCGCAAGTTCTTTCAGGAAGACTGGGGGTGTTTCTCAATGTCGAGTACGCTTGCTTGGTAGCACATGTCTTCTGAGCGTCTTGCTTCAGAAGTGAGGCAAGAATCCTTCCTGGCATTCGGAAAACGAAAAGTGGAACAGGCGAGCAAGTGTGCAGGTGTGCGTCATCTGAGAGGCCCCGCCTTACATTTTCCGCCACAGATTTGGGGAAATTGGTCCGTGCGCAAAGCATTGTGGGGATTTTAAGACCGCGGAGTCTACACATGTGCAGCCTTGAAATTTCTCCAAACGAAGTGCGCCGGGCTCGGTAGAATTCCAAGTATGCTGGACATTACACCCTGGGCACATATATACATTCACTCCGCAGCTGCATATGATCAGCTCATCATGGGCGTTCTCTTTAACCTATTACATTTCGCCTCATTCTCCAGCAGCCAATCACTGTGCTGCAGCCAAACTTTAAAATGGTTCTCCTCTCTCCTGCAGTCAGCTGTGATTTCAGGTGTTCATGCTGCCGCCCGCCTCCTCCCCATCCACCTCCTTTGATCATATCCAGAGCCAGGAGAGCTAACCCAAAGACCTCATCACACCTCCTCTTCATCCACCTCCTCATCAAATCCAGATCTTCAGCATCATCACCAGTGTCTAGACCCCGGGGGGTTCCCTATATGCTCACGGCTGCATTTCCCCCTTTGGATATATACGATTCAGGATCGGGGTCTAATCGCCAAAGTCAATAAATGTTCTTTAAACAAAATTAAGTCTCTCCTGACTGAAATGCAGCTATGATAGGAAATCAGTAACTATCTCACAAAGGAAGTCGTTTTTTTATGTCGATTTTGGTCTTTTTGGAATAATGTTTTAAACTCTATAAATGAAAACCAATAAATCACATATATCCCATAACGGCATTTTAATAAAGATTTTAATGCAAAAGAATAATTATTATCACAATAACAAATTCAGAAGATGTGCAGCAGAAGTTGATCTTTTCTGATTGCTTTTTTCAATGTTTCTTTGGAAGTTGTTTTTGCTAACAAGCAGAGATGGTGGGAAGATGGTCCGACCAACTCTTGGGAACAAACAGTGGTGGGCCGTCTCTGCTGGCCTAAACATCATCAGAATATAAATGTAATTTTGATATATTTTTTCCACAAATATGTATTAAATTATTCCCCATAGTCTATTCTTTTCATTTCATAGCTTTCCTCTTGGTTGCGCTGCTTCCAGCCTCAGAACAAGATTTGGAGGGCTTGCCTTTATGTTAGAGCTTTTATCCAATCATATTTCAGCCATAATGTGTTGCCAGGGTCCAAGAAATCTGCCCTTAGGCCTTCAGAATCAACAGTGCGGGCGCCTGTAGCTTAAAGTGAACGGAAACAAAACTGTGGCGTTAACCAATCAGATTTTGAGTTGGCGACAACGGGCCAGCTAGCAGGCGTACGATGACGTCAGCACGTGCACGTCTTTTGATTGGATACGCACTATTGAGAGGCAGAGCTATGTAGAGCTAGCAAACTGAACTTGAATTTGAACGAGCTAATTTGTGTAGATTTCTACAAGCTGTTTTTTTTAAACCCACAATGGCTGAAGGAGGAGAAGAGATCGATTTGGTCGCAGATATAATTACAACGCCATTTTCAAGACGAACTTTTCAAGAAAAGCTAGACATTGTGAGAAGAGAACGGCCAACCCCGACGCTAGCGAGCCTATCACAGCGGGGGAAAGGGTTTGTGTGCCACTTTCAAATCACTAACTACGAGCGGTACCCCTGGCTCACAGCCTCCGAGAGGCACTGCAAATTGTACTGCTGGGAATGCCTGCTATTTGCAAATGATCGATTTGGTGTTTGGAGCCACACTGGATTTGCAAACTTGAGTTGTCTAACCAAGGCAGCAACGAGACACCAAAGCACGGCTGGGCACTTACAAGCAATGGTGCTTTTGAAAACCTTTGGGGACACCCGAGTGGATCTACAGCTCAACGAACAAGTGCGACGGGAAACGGAGCTCCACAACGAAAGGGTGAACAAAAATAGGGAAATATTGAAAAGACTGATTGATTGTGTCCTGTTTTTGGGTAAACAGGAACTTTCATTTAGGGGACATGATGAAAGCGCCGAGTCCAGAAACAGAGGAAACTACGTGGAGCTTCTTTCTTTGCTTGCTGAGAACAACACAGACTTGCATTACCACCTGTCCACAGACAATAATTCAGGTAGGACTGTGTCGGACATCACTGAAGGCCTAGGTGTGAAATGCACGGCCCGCCACTGGGAACAAAGTAAGACCCTTCATTAATTGGCTGACAGAATGCCGGGTCATTAGTTTTGCACACTCATAGTATCAATACTAGAAATATTGGTCACAATGACCGAAATCTCCCCTCGACGAAGTCCTTTGAACGTCTTTCATCAAGATGCAGCTTCAGACTGTGAGGCTGAGATTTGACTCTAAACAGCAACAGCCTGCTGGCATCGTTTCAGAGAAGACGCTTTATGATTTACGGACACACACACACACACACCCATGCCCACACACATTCTCACTCACACACACAAACACACAAGCACTTATTAGGAAACATCTAAAGAAACGCACAAACAAACCAGGAAATGCGCATTCACTTACCGTAAAATTATAAATAAATACATCCAAACACAAGGCATATACAACACACAGACACAGACACACACAAACACACACACATTCAACAATTATTGTCTTTCATGTCTCCATTTTCTGATTCATTTGTCTCAGGAGATCTTCTTCGTCAGTTTCCCCTGAATTGTTGCGATTAGTTTCTCTCATAACGAAACCACTATCTATACAAACCCTTCAACGCCCACACACACACACACACTCACTCACAAACACACACACACTCACTCACAAACACACACCACACATACACAAACAGTCTCTATTCTATGCTGTGTTCCAGTGTGACGCCACTGAAGAAGTTTCTCAGCGTCCCCGGCGCCTGTCTTATCGTAAACACGCCGCAGCCCATCATCACGTCGCTTAGAGGAAGGTCATCGCTCAGGACGGGTGATTCCCACTCGTCACCCCCCTCCCACTTTCCGAAACTCACTTTCCCCTCCCAAAATCTCTGAGACAGGAAGTCACAAGTCTTTGTTTGTGTTGGATACAGTCTCCGATTGGCTCAGAGTGAACAGAGACAGTTGGAGTCGGAGACGGGGACAATATCAAACTACAAAATGTCATAATTACATTTAGTACAGTACAACATCAGAAGTCATTCAAAACAAATGAGAGTATTATGGAGACGATTGGGAGGGAAATGTTTCATATAAAAGCTGTCACTAGTAAGAGCTTTGCCTCTTCGTCTTTACAGGAGATAGTCAAGATGTTGGTCATGAATTTCTCTTTGGTCTTTGTCACCTGCTGTTACAGTGAAACCTTTGAACAGCAGACATGTATGCCAAATGTATTTGTGTTTCTGTAGTTGATAATTGTGACAAATGATCACTTTGTTGGTAGGGCAAACAATTTAATACGTCCAATATATTTGGTTTATGATCAAAAATCTGCAAAACCAATAACATTTCCATCAACCTCTGCTGTAATGTGTGTAGTGCTTATGAGAAGACATAGCATGCTAACATTAGGGCTGAACGATTAATCGATTTTAAATCGCGATTTTAAATGATGCGATTATCAAATCGCAAAGCCTGCGATATTTTTTTTGCTTCTTGTGTGTCAGTCATCCACACCAATCAGAAGTGCTGTGCTCCACATGTACCAGTCATTGTTAACCAATCAGAAGTGGCCCATGACAGAAGGTGATAGACAGATTGATCCAATCACCTGCCAAGTGCTTTTGAAATACTTTTCCAAATGGCTTCCAATGGAGCTTTAGATGGTTCGGTGAAACAAAGCATCTGAGTCAGGTGAGTAATGCTCCATCACATGTTTCTATGACAGGGTGAATCTTAAACTGAAGCTTGACTTTAAAGCAACCCAACGGAAGTTTCATGTAAGTTTAGTTATTTCACTCGTAGCTCGGGTTATAGAGACGGGAGTACGTTGATACGACCTTCCTAGCCGGAGATATGGCCGCATTTTACAATAAACTTCCGTTGGGTCGCTTAAAAACAAATATCGCAAATCGAATCGCAATATCTGTCAGAAAAATTGCAATTAGATTATTTCCCCAAATCATGCAGCCCTAGCAATTATGCTACGCTACCATCAGCATGTTAGCATTGCTGATGTTAGCATTGTCAAATTCAAAGTCAACTTCATTGTCAATTACTCTATTCCTAGACAGGGCGATCAATATTCAGTTCCTCACCATCCCAGAAATGCTGTGCCTAACATAGCATAGCATCGCATATCATAACATAGCATAACATAGCATAGCATAGCATAACATAGCATAGCATAATATAGCATAGCATAAAATAGGATCGCAAATCACAGCATAACCAAACATAATCAACAATGCATAACATAGCAAAAGATGAAGACCTAAATCCAGCCAATGTTTACTGACATGATAAACAAAGTATTTGAATGCTAATAATAATAGGCTGATTTTCTCATATACTTCCATACGATAGACGTAGTGATATACAGTAGCTTTAACCTGTGGAGTCTCCCCCTGCTGGCAATATGAAAGATTGCAAGTGTGTGTGTGTGTGTGTGTGTGTGTGTGTGTGTGTGTGTGTGTGTGTGTGTGTGTGTGTGTGTGTGTGTGTGTGTGTGTGCACAATATGCAGACATATGAAGAGGCATCTCCTACAATAAAAGACAGGATGTGAGTGTGTGTACAATAATTCATAAGTTACATGTGGCTCCTAAATACCACAAGCTGTTAAATCAAGACACCTCCATGCAATCTCTCTACATACACACTCTGTATGGATATTATTGAAAAACACGCACACATACAGTACACCAATGCACACGCCCACACACAAGTACATGAACATGAAACGATTCCATACACACACACACACTCCTTTATTTGTTTCATCTCAGTTCAACAGATGACGATGCAAGCAAGAAAAGGGAAATTACCAAACAGTGCTTCTGTCTGGAGGAGAGTCTGAGTTTTAATAATCCAAGTAATACTTATGTTTCTATAGTTTTTTGTCTTTTTGAATTCTCCTAAACTAAGGAAACCTGAAGTACTGGAACATTTCTGATATTTCCTGAATCCATTCGCTGTTATATTTGTCCTTACATTTGTTCATCACGGACATCTGGTAACAACTAAAGAGGAAATCAAACCAATATGAAACAAAAATATGATACATTTGAATTTGTTCTGCTAAAAATATATAAATACAAAATATATAAATATGACATTCACACACAAAAAAACACATACACTCAGATGTGTCTTGTTAATCTGTTCAATATGTTTCATGAGATGATACACAGACACAGACACACACACACGCACACACACACACGCACAGACATACACTTCAGGCAAACACACTGAAAGCCCCGAACCTAATAAAAGACATGGACACAAAAATAAACTCACAGAGATAAACAAAAAGGGTGAAATGTTTACAGCTACGTTTGTTTTTCAGCAAGATTAGGGAGAAAAATACCAACCCGATTTTCATGAAGCTTAATGGAAATGTTGAACATGATCCAAGGAAGGAACGAGTACATTATAGTGAGGATTGGATTCATGGGGCAAATCTACACTTTTGTGCGATCGTATTAATCTGCCTGTGCCTTTCACACACTGTCACACATGTGAGGAGGATGAGTCAGCAGAAAGCGTCGCCCGCTGATCCCTCCTGTATCTCCACATCCTGGTTCTTCTTCTCTTCATCTTTAAACCGCAGCAGCCTCTTCCTGCAGACGTCCACATGTCGTACAAACTGCTGCTGCTGTTCCTGCGCCATGTTGACCCGGTCACTGGGGAGGTGTTTTATATGGTTACTGGAACACAGGAGGAGTGTGTGTCTGTGTGTGTGATGGTAACTGCTGCTGACTGCTGCTAGTTAACATCTCCCGGTTGTCTCTGAGGGACAGAGATTAGACTAACTTTACACTTATGTTGCATGTGCGGTATGAGCTATAAGCGTACACACTTGTGTATTAAAAACAGGTTTTAACATTGTGGCATTATTATCACAAAAAATAACACATAAGGAAACTAAAACTGGCAGCCATTGTATTGCCTATTTTTTGTTTCATGAGCAGCTCTCCCTGCACACACACACACACCATGTATACATCACTTCAGGGGACATTGCATTGACTTTAACCAACACATGCCTAACCCTAACCCTTAACCTTACCCTAACCCTAACAAGTCTTCACCCTAAAATTAATGATTCCCCTCATGAGGACCTCCAATTTGTCCCCATAAGGGAGGCGAGTCCCCACACGTGACTGTGTAAACAGATTTAGGTCCCCACAAGTATAGTAATGCCACACACACACACACACACACACACACACACACACACACACACACACACACACACACACACACACACACACACACACACACACACACACACACACACACAGGGACCTGTTATTAACCCCGCCGCCCTTTAATGGGCAGGTGCTGAAGAAAGGGAGATGGACACACAGATTGAGAGAATGACAGGAGGATGTGGATGATGGGTGCTGGTGAGCTCTAACACTTTGATCTCTCTCTCTCTCTCACACACACACACACTATTATTAAAACAGTGTCTGTCCCTTTTCTTCGTAGCCTTGGGATCAGGATGTACAGTTGGCAACCTGTATGTGTGTGTGTGTGTGTGTGTGTGTGTGTGTGTGTGTGTGTGTGTGTGTGTGTGTGTGTGTGTGTGTGTGTGTGTGTGACTGACTGGAATTTGTCACAACAAACTGCTGTGGATTGTCTGAAAAGCAGTGATTTTACCAACAACAACAAAGCATAATAAGCATAAATAAAAGCATATAATAAACAATAAATATGTGATAAATGGTTAATCCATTTTAAACACATTAATAACACATTAGACAGATGCACACGTTGAATAAACAAGCTGTGTTTGTTTCTTCTTGTCCTGTGTCTTTGTTGGAGCCAACAGGTGTTTGCACTCAGCCCTGTGACTCAGTCCGCTCAGTCTGTGGTGCAGAAGCACAAATATTTAAAGGAACATTTTAATGCTGCGTGAAGACAGTTTATTTCACTCATTATTGAGGCAGTATTGTTTCCTGGGATGTCACAACTCTCTCCAGAAAGAAGAGGAGAGATTATAGAATTTAAATTAAGAGAACAACATGCATGGAGGTCTGTTTGGTTTCTCAGTGAGAGATGACTGAAAGTAAATGTGCTCCAAGGCCCAATTCCAAATCGCCCGCTATCCACTCCCACGACAAAAAATACATTTAAATCTTACCAAGAATATTCGTCTAATTTCTAGTGAGAATATATCTTCACACTTGATATAAGACCTGATAACTTAAAGGTCCCATATCATGGCCATTTCTACTGATCATAATTCCATTGTTGGTCTACTAGAATAGATTTACATTGTTCAATTTTCCAAACTCACATTGGTTTCTCACAGCATCTCTGTACAGTATGTGTATTCACTCTCTGTCCTGAGCCCAGTGGCCGTCTACGAGACAGCGAAACCCAGCCCCAAACACACACACCTGCAGCCTGGCTGGGAGTTTGTGTGTGTGCTCACACACCGACTCACAGCTTCGCCGCGTCCCGCCGTCTCAGGGAGGAGAAATCGGCGGAGCTACAGCTGAGAAAAGATTGAGTGTGTGTGTGTGTGTGTGTGTGTGTGTGTGTGTGTGTGTGTGTGTGTGTGTGTGTGTGTGTGTGGTGTGTGTGTGTGTGTGTGTGTGTGTGTGTGTGTGTGTGTGTGTGTGTGTGTGTGAGGAAGTCTTAAGACTTAACGTAACGGCTCCACGGATTGGTCCATTTGGGTATGGGCACGTCACTGTACCCAGGAAGAAATAGAGAAATCTCCAACGAGGCGTTCTGGGGCAGCACAGACAGGTCTTCTCTGTGTTATAGTTTTACTCGCTACAGGGTGCACTTTGAGGGTTTGTGACTCTGCAGACCGTTCACATGCAGAAAAACCTTCATAACAACAAGGGGACGGGTGATAACCGGAAAAGCATGACGTGGGACCTTTAAGAAGTAACAATGCAGGGAGATATAGGGTCTTGTTTTTAGACAGAAGTATCTTGTTTAGTCAAACGCTCTTGAAAACATGTTATTTGGAGTTGTCTGTATCTCAGACATTTTTTTTAGAAAATCACCAACTGACATCAGAGGCTATCGGCTTATTTTGTAACACAACATTTCCTGATCCGGTAGTTCAAAATAAGTTATCCCGGCTAACAACAAGATCTCATATATATTTAAATATCCCGTCTTATTTCAAGAAAACGCACCGAGCCAACCTTCACTTGCGTATCTTGGACAAAACAATAAAACTCCCAAAATCTTTAGTGGCGTTTATTTTTTGTAAACCTCTTTTTGTGTTTAAATCGATGTTTATAAGCTGCTTGATTTCTGCAACAGTCCCTGTGAATATACAACTCTTTACAATCAAATTCACACATCTAGCGTTTTCTAGACTGGACACGGGATCCTAAGTTAGGAACATTTGAGGTCATCATGAAGTTGTTAAAATCTGTGGGAAGATATTAAATGTCTTGTTTCGTGCAGTTTGATAGTAAATGTTTGTACGGGACTTTTTGTAAACAGCGTGATTCATGACGGACACAAACAGGGTCGGTTTGGAATTGGGCCTTAAAGTAACCAAACAAAACTCAGAGGGAAATGTTTGCTTAAGCTATAATATAACACAAACTAATAGAAATGCTCGAAGGAACTTTTAGATGAAGTTATATTTCTCCTGCAGCAAAAGGAAAGTTACGTATGTTTGCATCACGGGATGGTTTTCCTTTGAGAGGCAGAGGAGGAAACAGAGAGGGACTTTTATTAGAAAGCAAGAGTGTAAGAGGAAAGGAGGAGGTGTGTGCGTGTGTGTGTGTGTGTGTGTGTGTGTGTGTGTGTGTGTGTGTGTGTGTGTGTGTGTGTGTGTGTGTGTGTGTGTGTGTGTGTGTGTGTGTGTGTGTGTGTGTGTGTGTGTGTGTGTGTGTATGTCATGGCCTAAGGTGAAAGCTCCTGCTGCTTCTGAAGAAAAGTGTGTGTTTCTGTGTGTGGGGAATCATTAATTTTAGGGTGAAGACTTGGTTAGGTTTAGGGTTAGGATTAGGCATGTGTTGGTTATGGTTAAGGTTAGGATAAGTCTCCAGGAAATGCATGTAAGTCAATGTAATGTCCCCTGAAGTGATGTATACATGGTGTGTATGTGTGTGTGTGTGTGTGCGTGTGCGTGTGTGTGTGTGTGTGTGTGTGTGTGTGTGTGTGGAGAAAAAGAGAGACGAAGAGAGAGTGCACTGCTTCCTTTGAGTTATTACAAACTTCAAAAGATTGTCGCTCTCGTTTAAAATGAACGTCCAGTCCTCCATCCTCTGAGAAAGAAGAGTGAGAACCACAGAGGGGGGTGTGTGTGTGTGTGTGTGTGTGTGTGTGTGTGTGTGTCAAACTGCCAGGAAAAGAAAGTTTAAAAAAACACTAATGGTTTACTGGTTTAAATGGAGGGAATGAAATCCCTAAATCTCTCAGTGGAGTCTCATCGATCAGCTGTTACAGTACAACGTTTTCAAACTTACATTCGTGTAACAGGCAAGTTTGATAGGTATTTTCAGCCCCAAAAGTGAAACATATTTGAACTATGAACTCAGAAAACAAACCGTGTTTACATGAATGAAAACATAAATGATCTGTTATTTTATTTCTGGTTAAGTTGTTGTCCTTAAATCACACACACTGACATGCTGGACAGTTCAAATTGGGCCAAGTTTGATTATAATCTGTGTGTTATTTAGGTTACAATGAACTGTTCTGTAGAAATATGTTTTATAACCATATAAATGTTATTCAAAAGCTGAAACATTTTCAACCCAATTTAGCCACGTTCGATATCTATAGATGTTTTTTGTTTCAGATTACAAAATCAGAGCTCACTTGTTTGCTCACTATTTTTAGAAACTCAAATGACTTTTGATACCCACAGATCCAGTGTTCCCATGCAGCTTAACGGCTCGGTTTCCTGAGAGACTGGTAGTATTCAACATGTAAAACACTTACAACCCGCACAACACATAGAAAACTAACATATATGTAATATTAAGCATTTGTTTGCCACAGAAACACAGTTTAATAATGAATTGAAAGTGCAGCAGCATGTGTTTACTGCCTGCAGCAGGAATACAAGTTGGACTGCCGGTAAACTGTTAACAAGTAATCACTCTCATTATCCAGTTACCTCTGCACACAGCACAAAGGATTTCAGAGCTGGAAAAGAAACCAACACAAAGTCAGCTAAATAAACAGGACTTCAGTTTTCTTCAGGGATTTGGGGAAATAAAATAAAACGCAGGTTGGTAATGTTGGGTTTTAGGCAGGAGTCAAAATTCTGTGATTCCCTAAAATAAGATTGTAAATGAGACAAATTAAATGTAGTTGACTTCCTAACCTATGGCAGGGTATTACTTTTCCAATGTGTTCTTAGATCTAGAGCATACAGTAGAAATATTGCAAATGAAAGGTTATATTTCTTAAGAATTAAGTGAAAAATATAATTTTTTCCCAAAATATTAAGACTAACAATTTCAATGTTATAACAATGGCCACCAACACACACTCATACAAACTACACGTGGATTATTGACATCTGATTTCAAATACATGATGAATGACACTTACTCATGCTTTATTCGAGTCTTTAGGACGAGTTCTGATTTGAGTTGATGTGCTTGTGCATGGACATCAATGGTTACTTAACAGGAGCTTCAAATATAAGTTTAAGGTACAACATGTTAAATTAAAGGTGGGGTAGGTAATTCAGTTCAGAAACACTCGTTATATTCCATGGAATGCTCTTAACATCCCGATAGCAATGAATATCTGAAGTGCTTTGACAATAAATACATAAATAAATATCAGTGGAAGCCGTGGCGCTGTAAAAAGCACGACCAATCATCTGAGCCGGCCCGGCTAAAGTAACTGGATGGCCTACCTGCCTGTCAGCCTTCCATCGGGGCACAGACTTTCCTGTGTGTTGGAGGAGGTGAGTTACGACCGGAGCACACAAAAACTGATAGGACCCAAAATGCACGACTCTGGACAAAGATGATTCAAAGAAAGGTTTTACTGTGATGATAAACAAGGTAATCCATTCACAAGGTTTCAAAACGATCTGGCACTTGGCACAGGGAACACACAGAATATATACAAAAGCAAGGGACAGGTGCAAACAATAAGGGCGGGGCAGGTAATCAGGTCAGTGGACAAACAGGCAAGGTAGGAATCGAACTACCTGAAATGAGAAGAGAAATGACAAAGTACAACAGGAAATGACACGGACTTGACAATATAGACTCACAGAGAAATAATACTAACAGATCTGACGAGACACAACAAGGTGCTCTGTGAGGAAGTCTGAAGGAAGGGGCAGATCTTTTTCGGTTGTGTACAAATTCTAGCGCACTCGAGCTGGTTTCTCCATTCTTACCTACCTACCTTTAATAACAGGCCTTGAGTAAATGCACTTTATGACATCCCACCACTGCAGGTGTTAGCAATGCTATTCACAGGAAGCAAGAGGTCAAATGTCACGGGGATTTTAAAATAAGCTCAGGCCTTTTGTCAGGCAGCTAATTGGGAATAATCAGGAATAAACTGTAATAAAACTGGGCTATAGAGAACCAGTTGACGTCGTTTTGTTGAGAACCGAGCACCTACAACGTGAGAATAGTTTCATTCTGGGGCAGATTTTTTCCGGTTGTGTATTTTCAAATTCTAGCGCACTCGAGCTGGTTTCTCCATTCTTACCTTTAAGCTAATACAAATGTATTAAAGGCCAGAAAACAGCCTCGATACTTAAATGTGTGACGCATTTGATCTCTTACGCTACCTGTCTACAAAGATATAATATATTGTGTTATTTACAATAATTTGGTTTCTTCCACATGTTCTGTTTTTCATCTTTCTATCTCTCTCACTCCGTCCTGCACTTTGTATCATCGTGCTCGCATTTAACATGTTATAACACACGGTATGCTGTCATTTACACCCGTCGGTCCCTGTGGTGTGTGTGTGTGTGTGTGTGTGTGTGTGTGTGTGTGTGTGTGTGTGTGTGTGTGTGTGTGTGTGTGTGTGTGTGTGTGTGGTTTCAGAGTGGGAACACACTCATGACTTCCTCTTCATCACTAATCACTCTCATCTGTTGATCTTCTTGATCTCTGCTCTGCTGTCTGATACACAGCGGAGCGCCGCGGCCCCCTGGGACGCTTTGAAGGACTAAGAGTGTGTGTGTGTGTGTGTGTGTGGTGTGTGTGTGTGTGTGTGTGTGTGTGTGTGTGTGTGTGTGTGTGTTGTGTGTGTGTGTGTGTGTGTGTGTGTGTGTGTGTGTGCGTATGTGTTGTGTGTGTGCGTGTTGTGTGGTGTGTGTGTTGCGTGTGGTGTGTGTTGTGTGTTGTGTGCGTGTGAAGTTGTGTGTGTGTGCGTTGTGAGTGTGTGTGTGTGTGTGTGTGTGTTGCGTGCGTGTGTGTGTGTGTGTGTGGTTGTGTGTGGTTCGTGTGTTGTGCGTGTGTGTGTGTGTGAGTGTGTGTGTGTGGGTGTGTGTGTGTGGTTGTGTGTGTGTGTGTGTGGTGCGTTGTGCGTGTGTGTACGTGACTGACTGTGGTGTGTGTGTGTGTGTGTGTGTGTGTGTGTGTGTGTGTGTGGTGTGTGTGTGTGTGTGTGGGTGTGTGTGTGTGGTGTGTGTGTGTATGTGTGTGTGTGTGTGTGTGTGTGTGTGTGTGTGTGTGTGTGTGTGTGTGTGTGTGTAGGTGTGTGTGTGTGTGTGTGTGTGTGTTGTGTGTGTGTGTGTGTGTGGTTTCGCGGAATGCTGCAGAAATCAGTTGTCTAGTAAAGTTTAGGTAAAGGTCTAATTTTGAAAACAGACATTGAGACATTTTTGACAGAACATTTTAATTTCAATGGTTCCTTCTGCAAAGAGCCAATGGGATTCTTCCATACTTTTTATGGCAAACAAAAGTTTATGATACTTAGAAAATCTTCCAAATAAAAGCACTATGATTTTTGTCAAAGCGTAATTGCCGTCACTTGTTATTGACTGATGTGTTTCATTTTGATGAACATTACGTTAAAATCTCTTCGGCTTGTGTCATCCACAGACATTATTTCAGGCTTCTCACCAAATGGAGGAGGGGTCTGCAAGGGCTGAAATGCTGACTCATTCCTGCTGTCACATCTGTTGTAAAAGTCTTACTGAGTTGGTATTATATTAACGTGCTTTTTAACCCTAACCCTGATATTAGCTCCTGTCTGTGTGTGTAGGAACATCCTGATGTTGCTTTGTCTCTGTATTCCAAACACTATTAAAACAAAATGTACTGTTTGATTGTAAGTTGATCTACAAACCCCTGAAAAACTCACTAAAATAAATATCTTTGACATTAAGAAACATGAACGGTTTGGAAAACAAACACACATTGTTAGTAATAATTCAGCTAATCTGCGTCATCGTGTGTGGGCATGTTAGTGGTGTAACCATGCAACATAAGCAAACAATCCCTTAACGGTCATATCCAATATGTCACAGAAATGCATTGCATCACTACTTTCCATAAGAGCCCACTCCAAACCAGTGGCTCAGTGAGTAAACCACAAATAGATACATCTCTCATGGGAAAAGACAAAACTGCTCAAACTCTGATTGAGGAAATACATTTGAAGGTGTGGATGAGTGCTGTGATTGACTGCATGGAAGAAAGAGCATTGCACACTTTGAGCAACATCAGTGAAGCCAATATGAAGGTTTTTATTTTAGCAGGAGGCGACTTCACCGGTTGCAAAATAAAATTGAATAGAAGTCTATGAGAAAATAACGTTTTTCACTTGATTTATCACCTCATTACATGTGTTGCTTTTTGGTCTCAATCGCTGTTCCAAGTGTTCCTCAAAACAGCATGATGTTTATTTTGTGAATGACGTTCCCTTTTAGAGTAAACAAAGAGAGTATGCTTTAGGGCAGTGGTTCCCGAGGTATGGCAGGGGGGGCGCAGAGGCATGGCAGGGGGGGCGCAGAGGCATGGCAGGGGGCGCAGAGGCATGGCAGGGGGGCGCAGAGGCATGGCAGGGGGGGCGCAGAGGCATGGCAGGGGGGGCGCAGAGGCATGGCAGGGGGGGGGTGCAGAGGCATGGCAGGGGGGGGCGCAGAGGCATGGCAGGTGGGGGGGGGGGGGGGGGGGGCAGAGAGACCAGGAGTAAAAATGGTTATTAAAAAAATAAAAGATTAAAAAAAATAAAAAAATAAATAAATAATCATAATTTGAAAAGTTATTGATTCGAAAATAATATGATACAGTATTTACGTCTGGGTCTCTGTGTTTCATTAAAGCTCTGTGTGTGTGTGGAACGAGCCATTTTGTGTGCGTGCGCGAGCGAGAGAGAGAGCGCACCGGTATCAGAGATCGTAGATGTTAGCTTCTGGTGCTAGCGAGCTACGCTAACGGATATAAGGAGTTTTTTCAACAACAAAGTGGAGGAGAGTCCTCTCCTGTCAGACTGAGAGACTCAGTGAGCTAAAGGACTCTCAGTGTTATCTCAGTGGGTCTCAAACGGTTTGGTCACCATTAATGTAAACAATTATTTCCGAGGCACACGTTTATATGATCATTATAGTTATAAAAAAATAAGAGAATAAATGAAAAACAGGTATGAAATACTATATGACAGTAAAACAAGAATAACGTTTAAAAGGGTGATTTGTAAAATATCCATAAAGAAAAAGTAAATCAGTTTACAGTTCTGTTTCATCTGGGTGTTGAGAGATGTACAGTAGGCTATCCATAGATCTCTTCATGTTGCTCTCAAAGTGCAGATTGATGCTTTTAACTTCAATATTTAAAAATAAATCTTCCCGGGGGAGCATGCCCCCGGACCCCCCTATGTGAGGTCGCACACCACCTAGCACTTTACCCCTGCTTACACCTATATGCCTCAAGCCTTCATTGTAACTGTCACACTGTGTGTGCGTGGGGAGTGTTGCGGTAGAACATTCCTCTGTAGCGCCCGGTACCTTAATGGGAAACCCTAAATGTTTGAGCAACCTCTATGAAACGTCAAGCTACCCCACAGCACCCCAAAATAAATATCTGGCGCCGCCACTGAGCCTGACTATTTATGTTGGGGGTGGCCCGACTTTTTTTTTTTTTCCAAAGGGGGGGCCTGACAGAAAAAGTTTGAGAACCACTGCTTTAGGGCTACCTTGTGATTGACAGGTAGCTAACAAAGTGTTGTCATTGACCATTTCAGAAGTGTGTTTTCAGTGACTGCGAGACTATTGTAACATTTTGGTTGCTTAATAATATCCCGTCTGGTTACAAGATGGCAACGGCACGAAACCTCAGTGTTGTGTCTCACGTCACGTATTTGTTTACTTACTGTATGTGCTGTTAAAGGTGCATAAGGGGTCCCAATGAGTACCAACAGTTAAAAAGTTGGGGCGCTGGACACTTCTCACACTGAAGTTATGTTGCCATCCGCTACTGCAGGTGCTCCGATCAACACAGCACTTTAAAAACAAAAAGTATTTTTTACCATCAAGTAACGTGACTTCACTGGTGTGAAAAATAAGCCACTGTTAATTGTATTGATGCATTGAGCAGTCTGTAATGACTTGATACTGCAAAACAATAACGTTGCTACAGTAGCTTGTTAAGTAGCCAACAACAGCGATTGTTACTTCTGGTGAGGGCTGTTATATCATGCTCTGATACAACCAGGTTTGTCCAGCTCTCATATGAAAGGGTCGAACCCAAGGCCTACAGAGTATTACCCTGATAAGTTCCGTTTTTTAAGCTGGTGATGGGGAGATTCGTCTAGCTTCTAACTGCCTTTGTCCAGGTGTCTACCCTCCATTCTCCAATACTACTGACTGAATGGCCCTCTAGCAGTGGCGGACGACGTTCGGGACGAAACCGAAGTGGGCCAGTCGAATAAGTCACTAGCACCTTCCCCCGTTGACAATTTACTAGCCGTACCGAAGTGGGCCGGTCGAGTCTCCCGGGCTGATTTGTAGTCCCAGTCCACCCCTGCCCTCTAGTCAGGTAATAATATGAGTCGCACCTGTCATATCTCCACCTAAGTTCTGTGCACTTGTTTTTGGCTAGGTTTTAATTAGTGGTGAGGAAGAAACCCCTAATGCTCTGTTTGATTGTATTGGCTCAGAACCTTTAAGATATTAAACACCGTAATACCTAAGTTTTACTGAAAAAAGAGCTTAAAGCAGCTGATTTGAGCCAATGCTATATGGGCGAAATGGATCCACTGTATAATAATGGGACAGCTGTGGCTCAGTGGGTAGAGTGCTGGACTTCGAATCAGGGTAGCAAGTTCGAGTCCCACTGCAGTCAGCATGTCGTTGTGTCCCTGAGACACTTCACCCCAAATTGCTCCTGTGAGGATTGCCCACAGTATTGAGTAAGTCGCTTTGGATAAAAGCGTCTAACATGTAATGTATAAGTGTAGACAGTGCACGATATAGTATTTGAGACATGGTACAGGCTACAAAACCGTAGTCCACAAACTAATTGGTGATGCTGGTTCTGTCCACTTCTTCAAGCAGTCCTAAATATAAAGTGGTGAGAGCGGGAGGCTGACCGTAGGTTTGGACGTAGTAATGCCTTGTGTTCTAAAAACTGTCAAATAATCTTTCCTAAAGAAACAGGTCACTATGACGAACACAAATACAACAATTCGAGTCAACTTTTCCACTCCGACAATCAGGGATTCTAGGAGAGAGAAAACAGAGTGGCAAACACACACACACACACACACACACACACACACACACATCCCTGCAAACAATTTATCTTTGACTCATCCCATCCAAACACCTCAGTGAGCATCTCACTCTCTCCTCAGAGTGTGTACAGTGCAGGGGTCGGGGAAATCCCATAAAAGAGTGTGTGTCAGCGAGATGAGACAGACATCACTGCTTCTAGGGCTGCAGTGTGTATACAAACACACACACACACACACACACACACACACACACACACACACACACACACACACACACACACACACACACACACACACACACACACACACACACACACACAAACACATACAAACACATACTGTACCCCACGCCGAGCCCTGACTCAACTCTATAAACCCGCCGTCCCATCATGCTCGGCGGCAGCATCAGCGGTGAGGAAGCCTGATGTGATGACATGATGTGTGTGACATCACTCACACAACACACACACACTTTGAATAGGCAGACTGGCAGTTACATGAGACCAATGTGTGTGAGGGAGTTCATACTAACACACACACACCTGCGGGGAGCTATAAATGGCATCTGTAATTATGTACACACACAAATCACACACTCACACTGCACGGTTTGATTCCGCGAAACCATGCTTGCTCACGTCGACACACACACACACACACACACTCAGCCTGAGGCCTGTCTGACAGGTTAGCGGTCTCATTAGCAGCGGGAGGAGTGCCAACAGATAATTAACAGGAGAGATGAAGAGCGGGAGGGGGCGAGTGTCAGCAGTAAAAACCCAGGAGAGAGAGATGTTCTTTATGGGATGGATAAAGTGAAACGCCGGAGGGAAAGGAAGCGGACTGTTTTGTCTGACGGGTTCAAACACACACACACACACACACACACACAGGGATACAGTGATGTGCAGCATGACAGGAAGACAGTTTGAAGATGATGGGTGCTTTTAATCATAAGGCTGGTGTTATTTAATAGTTTGTTTTGTTTACAGTCAATAAATGCCTTTGAAAAAACAAAAATATGTAACTCTGTCTTCTGACTTCCTGTCTGTGGATTAAGCTCAAAGGCCATTGGTTCCTGGAGACATACATATTTTAAAACAACTCAAGTACATTTAGGTCCAGCTGGACAATGTAGTCTTTATTCCTGCACGTTTAATTTATGACGTTTTGATGCCATTCGGAATAAAGTCCAGGACCAGTTTGACACCAAAACTGAAGAAACAAAATTAAATTAATTAGGATAAGTCTTTCTTCTTGTATTAAATATGAATTTCTCTGGTCCAGTTGAAAGATGAACTGATCTTCTTTGAGTCTAAAGCACAAAATGCAATGTAAATGGTCTGTACTTATATAGCGCTTTATCCAGTCTTTAAGACCCCTCAAAGCGCTTTACATACATGTCGTTCACCCATTCACACCCATTCATACAGAGCAGTGTATCTTACTCTAGGACCTAACATTCACACACCGTTGGCCATCGGGAGCAACTCAGGGTTAAGTATCTTGCCCAAGGATACATCGACATGTTGACTGCATGGGCTGGGATCGAACCCACAACCTTCTGGTTGAAAGACGACCGTACTCCCTCGCAGCCAGTCGCCCTATACACACACATATGTGCCTTATTATAGGAGATACCACCTTTTATCCATAGTGCAAAATCTTGGTCGCAATTATTATTCTTTTTCAATGTAAACCGCAGCTGGTTTACAATTTAATGTTGTCGCTAAATATTTAGAGACTTGTGATTCGGGAGAGTTCTGCTGTGAGTACAAATGTGCTTCAGTAAAAAATGTCTGACAATCAAATGCTTGAATAAACTTTTATTTGAAGTCATTTCCGGTTAATAGTTGAATTCTTTGAGTCACATTTTATTTCAGTATGAAGACATGTAGAAAACAAAACCCCGAGATGACGAGACGCTGCTGTACAATGCAAACTTTGCTAAAAAAACAAAAACATAGTGATTTATTGGTTATGGTTTTAATATCATCCGATCTGGGCGGTCCTCGTGATGTCCTGCCAAAGTCTTCTTTTGCCAATTTTTTTTCAACAACAAACAAAAATGTTCCAACGAAAGCATATGTCGAACAACCGTGGACCTCGACAGCCTGCAGACTTAGCGCTAATCCTTCCTGCTGTCTCATTATCGACGCAGAGTTCTTAAAACGAAAACCAGATGCTCGTTTAAGTTTGGCTGCAGACAAAGAGGCTCGAGCCAAACCTGACAAAAACAGACAGTAAAACCGCTAAACTGTGTTTGTATTGACGGACAGAAATCAACACCTGCTATTGAAAACACGTGTGGATTTTTTTTCCCATGACCCCCTTGTTTTTAGCTCCATAAAAATAGCCGGCTCTCATAAGACACCCTGCGGAAAAACCATGTTCACCCATCTGTCGTCTGCAAAAACAACGAGTTAAAATCAAAGAACATGTAATTTATTGTTTAACATGGTATCAGATCCCATCACACATTTATTTGTTTATTCCAGCTATGAAAATAAGTTTGAATTTCTCTTAAATTAAACAAAGAAATGTCGTTTTCTTGTTAAAGCTGCAATGTCATGCTAATTATGGATGAGTACCAGATGAGGACACGTGTCTGCTTGTTAAATTGCTTCATCAAATAACTTTAAACGGTGGCAACAAGTGTTCTGGGATCAGTGGAGAGAAACCCAAAGTGTCCGTCCCTCGCACTTTGTCAAGCGTCAGTGCACGCAAGCATCCGACAAAAAGAAAAATCCTCTGTTAAAAGTCAAACACGAAGCACCAGAAGTTCCTGGAGAGTTTTTTTTTGTAGATGGCGATAACGTTCGCAGGCTGTGTTGTAAACTTTGTGTCCAGAGGTGTTTCTGCAGGGGGGGGGGGGGTTAGTGCATGATCGTGGAAACTAAGGCAACTTCAGAAGGAGAGGATTCCCCAAATCGCCCAAAATATCGGAGGAGAAAGATGTGTGGCAGGATAGATGACGGACACGAGGGATCTGTCCCCCTCCTCTCCTCCCTAGGGTTTGGTGGGAGAGGAGGAGAAGAAGTGAGTCGAAGAAGGAGGAATCCTCAGCGCCTCTCCACCTAAATAAATGTCTTTCTTTCGTGGTAGAAATATAAATAGACGGCAAGATGAAAAAGGAGGCTTGTTAAATCCCTCCTCCTCATCCTTTTGTTCATCTCTATCAATACGCTTCCTTCTCGTCTTAAGTTTCAGAGTTTCCCCCGACGTTTTAGCGCCGGCGCCGCGGTTACCGAGCCGGCGTGGGTCGGGTTGGTCTGTTGTCACGGTGACAACGAGGTGTTGGGGGGCGGGGCCTCAGTCCGAGGGCACGGGGATGACGCAGATGTGCAGGAAGCTGTCGGGGTGGCTGAGGTGTTCGCTGAGCCACTGCAGAGGCGTCTCCAGCAGCGGCTCGATGCCGTGGATCACCACCTGGAAGCGCTTCGGCCCGCCTGGAGGAGAGGGGAGAGGAGGGAGGGTTAGAGCCATTTTCCTTTCATCATTATGGCTTGAATGTTTGGCTTAATAATATAACGGTTTAGTGTAACTATTTATTTGTGTGAGTCACACTACGGTTTGAAATATGTTAGTTTTTACGCTGCTATGGACATTCTCAAGATATTGAAGTGACTGTTATTTTGTATATATTGTGTCTTTGATTGTGTATATAAACATATTTGCACACATATTTTTATATATATTTGTATTTTTGTATTCAGGATTGTGGGAAACTGTATTTCGATCTCTCCGTCTGTACACACAAACTGGAAGACTGACAATAAAGTTGACTTTGATTTAGGGTTAGGGTCACTTATTTGTTGTCAAATGTGTGTCATATGTCTCTATGCCTATATATGGCATGACATTGGTTCACAGCTGAGTGTGTGATTAGACGGGAAGCGGTAAAGTCTTCAGACCGAAGCAAAGAGAAGCCACAACCCCGATAGAGGACAGTAGATATTAAATGTAGGAACAGATTAAAACGCCACGACAGGGAGGGATAACTGATCTGAGAATAGCAGGGTATTCTTACATTACATTTCAAAGTCAACTTTATTGTCAATCTTTCAGTTTGTGTGCACAGACAGAGAGGTCGAAATACCGTTTCCCACAATCCCGAATACAAAAACAAATATATATGAAAATATGTATACAAATATGTATATACACAGTCAACAGACACATGTATACATATGCACACATTAAGACATAAATAAAAGCACAACAATGAGGTGGAGGGATTATATCTCTTCGCTGGCCTGGGAGCGCCTTGGGACCCCCCAGTCAGAGCTGGTTGATGAGGGGAAAGGAAAGTGTGGGGCTCTCTGCTGGAACTGCTACCCCCGCGACCCGACCACGGATAAGCGGGAGAAGATGGATGGATGGACGACAATCAATACATACAAAATAACAGTCGCTTCAATATCTTTCAAACAGGTTTTTAATCTACAGCAATTGGGGTCTTGTTCCAATATTTTTTTAATTGGCTTACTTCTAACTTAAACAGTTGAACTCCTGTTGAGCGACTTCCATACTCAATGCTGTGGGCAATCCCCACAGGAGCACTTTGGGGTGAAGTGTCTCAGGGACACAACGACATGCTGACTGCAGTGGGGTTTGAACCTGTGACCCCCTGACCCCAACACCAACGCACCACCCACTGCACCACACGCCTCCCGCCTATATATATATATGCATCAGGATTTCCATCAAAACTACTGTTCTTATTTTCATTAAACTGGTTTGACGGATGAAGTTTGTGCCAAATATGTGTTTGTTTAACGTTTGTTAACATGGTGGGATATGACACCGTTCTCTGTGCTTCTAGCTCATATTTTAAAAGTAGAAAAAGTAACATTGGGAGGAAGAAAAGAAAGGAGAGCATGTAGAGAAGATAATAGATTGGAAATGAAGACATTATGTCACAAAAGAAAGAAGATAAAAAGACAAAGATGAAGGTGGTGGAGAGAACAGAGGAAGAGATGGTTACATGAGGTGAGAGAGACCACATCAGACACTGCTGTGGTGGGCGAGAGAGAGAGGAGAGAAAGTACCTGTGTGTGTGTGTGTGCGTGTGTGTGTGTGTGTGTGTGTGTGTGTGTGTGTGTGTGTGTGTGTTCAGTTACAGAGCGGAGGAAAGAGTGACAGTTGATTGTTTTTTGTGTTTGTCATTGATAGGATTCAAACTTTTAACTCTCACTTTGAGTTAGTGGTTTCAGAATGCCTGCCTGTGTGTGTGTGTGTGTGTGTGTGTGTGTGTGTGTGTGTGTGTGTGTGTGTGTGTGTGTGTGTGTGTGTGCGTGTGCGTGTGCCTGTGACTGACCCCGCCCGGCGCTGAAAGGCCACGACCGCAACAAAATGGTTGGTTCGGAAGAGCAACTTTCTCGACCCAGAGTTGTTTGATTTGCAGAGAGAAACATTTAGGAGCTTTTTTTTTTACAGAAAGCTCGTTTCAGAAAGTCAGCAAGACATGAGCAGGAAGATTCAAATGAAATAACCATCAGAGATGCATCATGGGAAATGTAGGATCCAGTCTTTCTCGAGCTTGGAACTTAGGATATTGCAGTCTGTGTGTGATTTTCAATTTAAGGCTTAAAGACAACCTGTTATTAGTTGAATGCATTATTTCTATATTTTTGAAAATGTATTAAATTAAATAGTAACAAGTATTGTTTTCAGAGCTACATCCATGCTCTTAAAAATGAAATACACCAGTATCCCAGGTTTCATTGGACTTGAAAACTTGACAGCCCTCTTGAAGCTAAAGTCAAGATAATTGAAGTATTAAAAAACCTCCTGCATGCACACATTATTAACATTTTCTATTAGTATGAAAACTTTAAATGTTGATTTCTACTCAGTTATTCAAGCGCCTGTATCCCTGCTGCAGTTTCAAATGATACCTTAATATTCAAAATAGTCATGTTTAGTGGCAATGTAATCTAGTCTAGCCATTTTCTGTGATTAGTCTCCTTTGTCTTTGTATGAAACGTTCTGGTAGATCAGGTGTTTAATGTCCGAATGCAAATCTGTGTGTTTGAAAATAAAACGGTTTGGATTTCACTTTCAATAAAAACAAGTCACATTTTGCAAAAGAGAGAAAACAGTTGTGTATTATCTTCAGCCTGATCATCTTTCAAGATAGTTATTTTGCACTGCTGGAAAACATATACAAAAAAGTAGTTTTTAAAATATTTTTGTATTCCTTTTTTTCTTTTATGCATTGCATTTGAAGAAAGGCTCTGGTCTCATACATAACAAAATGAGATACAGTAAAACTAAATGAAGCTCAGCGCAAGTTCAACCAGGAAGACGGGCTTTACTCATTCATTTACTATGTCTATGTCACTACTCTCTCTCCTCTCGGGGCGTCACACCCCAGCTTAACCAATCACTTCTCTCTATTCTCACAAGCCTATCATAGCGCTCTGCTAACCTTTTTAAATCTGCTCTCCCCTCTGACAGCTGTCATTTCAGGTGACTCGACGCAACCCTCCTCCACCCCTTTTCACCTCCTGTCCCTCTGAATTCAGGGTCAAGCTAAGCCTCTCCCCTTCAGACCGACCCCAACTATCTATTCACCACCACCAGGGTCAAGCTAAGCCACTCCCCTTCAGACCGAACCCAACCATCCATTCACCACCACCACCACCAGGGTCAAGCTAAGCCCCTCCCCTTCAGACCGACCCCAACTATCTATTCACCACCACCAGTGTCAAGCTAAGCCCCTCCCCTTCAGACCGACCCCAACTATCTATTCACCACCACCAGTGTCAAGCTAAGCCACTCCCCTTCAGACCGAACCCAACCATCCATTCACCACCACCAGGGTCAAGCTAAGCCCCTCCTCTTCAGACTGACCCCAACTATCCATTCACAACCACCAGGGTCAAGCTAAGCCCCTCCCCTTCAGACTGACCCCAACCATCCATTCACCACCACCAGGGTCAAGCTAAGCCACTCCCCTTCAGACCTACCCCAACTACCCCTTCAACCACCACCAGGGTCAAGCTAAGCCCCTCCCCTTTAGACCGAACTCAACTATCCATTCACCACCACCAGTGTCTAGACCCCGGGGGGTTTAATCGGATCAGTTCTCCCCTCCCGAATGATACTCCTGCACAACGGGGTCTAATCGCCAAAACTCCATTACATTCATTTGAGTATTCCTGGCAATAAATAAGTATTCTTACATCAAAACCGTCTCTCCTGACTGAAATACAATTATAATACTTGACATATAACTCATACAACATAAATACTCTGTCATACTTAATACACATTAATTTTCTGTAAAATAATAATAGAAAATAATATAAATTATAAAACAAATAATGTTCTATATCTCACCCATTATTCACAACCATAGTCAGCAAAATATGATTAACCGGATTTTTTTATAATTTTAATTTATAAAGTTATCACCTTTTAACCAAGTCCTTGTGATATGTTTAATTATTGTATATTCTTATTACAAAATGTGCATTGTTGTTGTTGTTTTTAACAGAAGTATTATTAACGTTGGTTGAAAAACAACAAGAACATGTTCATTTCAATTCAGGATGTTCTGCATGTGCGTGAGAAAGACAGACAGTGGGCCTTTTCCCGTCTACCACGTTTCACACACACACACACACACACACACACACACACACACACACACACACACACACACACACACACACACACACACACACACACACACACACACACACACACACACACCACACACACACACACACACACACACACACACACACACACACACACACACACACACACACACACACACACACACACACACACACACACACACACACACACACACACACACACACACACACACACACACACACACACACACACACACACACACACACACACACACACACACACACACACACACACACACACACACACACACACACACACCATGTATACATCACTTCAGGGGACATCACATTGACTTACATGCATTTCCTGGAGACTTATCCTAACCTTAACCATAACCAACACATGCCTAACCCTAACCCTTAACCTTACCCTAACCCTAACCAAGTCTTCACCCTAAAATTAATGACTCCCCTCATGGGGACCTCAATTTGTCCCCATAAGGGAGGCGAGTCCCCACACGTGACTATGTAAACAGATTTAGGTCCCCACAAGTATAGTAATGCTAGACCACACACACACACACGACATTTTGGTTCCACGTAATATCAGGAGGACGGTTGAGACGAGGCGCTAACCGACAATGTGAGAGGCGACTCCACCCGGCACCTGCAGCAGAAACGCTCAGCAGTTTACTTTCTCTAAATTACAGATGTGAACGTTGAGGTCAGAGGTGACTGTGGACGTGTAATAAAGAAAAACATTGTAAAAAAATTATTAGAATCAGAAACGGGTTTATTTCCAGGTAGGTTGACACGTACGAGGAATTTGACTTGGTGTCGTGGTGCATACATAAAAGAAAAAAAAATGTAAAACACAGATAGAGAACTATTTTAAGAAAAATATATTAACATGAAATATATAGTAAAATAAAAATATAGCAGTATTTACATTGAAATAGAATGGAATAAAATGTAAAAATGTTAATATGGGGTTTTAAAGGTTTTGAAGTCATGTATTCCAAATGTTTTAATTTAAAATATACATTTTGACACCGCACCTTGACTGTATATATATTCATATTTAATTAGTTGAATAAAATAACATATATACATTGCTACCTAAGGACTGCAGATGGAAATGAGCTATTAGCCATAATCTGGCATAATTAATCTCTTTTCTGAGATTAATGTATTTGTATGCATGGTCCTTGTTGAAATAAATACATACTAATGATAATTTATCAGCTGTACCAATTGTTATAAACTACAGTTGTGCAATTAAAGCTATTATAACAGCCTGGCTGCAAGATGTCAATTATAATGTTTGATTTTCAACAACTCGTTTTTTTTTATTCATATCTTCACTGTTGCCACCTAATATAGACATAACATTAAAACGATGATACAGATTTAGACAGGTTTATTCGAGCACCGAAAAAAGGGATTCCAACAAAAAACAATTATTTACATTTTAATTGGCAATAAAACGCTGCTTTTTTACTGTAATCAGAAGCAAACAATAACTGTATTATTTTGGACATTTTTACAGATGTGTTTTAAGAAGTAGGTTTGTGTAATCAATGATTAATGTATCAGTTGTTTTTTAAAGTTCAGCAAGTGAAGGCCTTAATAGCTTGGCTGCTAGATTTCAACATAAACCAGAAAGTGTATTATTATTATTATTAATCATAATTTAATGGTCGGTGGTGGCGAAGTCGATAGGGACTTGGCTTGGCAACTGGAAGGTCACCAGTTCAAGTCCCGGCAAGACCAAGTGCTACGAGGTGTCCCTGAGCAAGGCACCGTTCCCTACACTGCTCCTCGGGCGCCGTTCAAAATGAAAGCTCCTAACTCTAGGATGGGTCAAATGCAGAGAAACCATTTCCCCACGAGGATTAATAAAAGTCCATCTTAATTTAATGTATTGTTTGTTGAATGCAGGCAGCAGATGTGTAAGTAAATTAAATACATTTAAAAAATAAACCTTAACTTCAGTATGTGTAGGTGATTTTAAAGTCACTATAGCAAGGTGCAGGCAAGGCAAAGTGAGATGATAACAAGTGCACTTAAAAACTAAATTGAGTCAGAAGTTATTTTGTGAAATTTGATGAATAAAAAATATCAAAATCCACTGATTCACCGTGCTACACGTACTCCGAACCAACACCTGTTTAAAGATACAAGGACTTGTTTTGCATGGTTGGCTTTCTGCACAAAACCACAGAACCACAAGGGTGAACAAAATAAAATCACCAGCTTAAATCCAGCTGTGCAGCAGAAACACTTTGGTGCATCACATTATAACATCCACGTTTCTTCGTTATGTGTTATTTTATTTTAATTACCGTTTGCTTATATTATTCTATAGGGAGATGACAAACGGATGTTACAATTAAATGAAAGCAAAAGGTGTGATCCTGCCTATAGCACACGTTCACACTTGTTGATGAAGTTGGCTGATGTGGGCGGAGTGGGTGTATTCTAACAGTCTCATTATGAGAAATGGGGGAAACACACACACACACACACACACACACACACACACACACACACACACACACACACACACACACACACACACACACACACACACACACACCACACACACACACACACACACACACACACACACACACACACACACAACACACACACACACACACACACACACACACACACACACACACACACACACACACACACACACACACACACACACACACACACACACACACACACACACACACACACACACACACACACACACACACACACACACACACACACACACACATACCGATCACAATGATATGCATGGAAAAAATTATGGATGTTGGTCATCGGCTGAATTGGCTGGAACACCAAACAGATCATTGCAGCATTACCCATAAGAAGAGGGGACACATGTTGATGTAGAAGAGACATGAAGAAGAGGGGACACATGTTGATGTAGAAGAGACATGAAGAAGAGGGGACACATGTTGATGTAGAAGAGACATGAAGAAGAGGGGACACATGTTGATGTAGAAGAGACATGAAGAAGAGGGGACACATGTTGATGTAAAGAGACATGAAGAAGAGGGGACACATGTTGATGTAGAAGAGACATGGAGAAGAGGGGACACATGTTGATGTAGAAGAGACATGGAGAAGAGGGGACACATGTTGATGTAGAGGAGACATGAAGAAGAGGGGACACATGTTGATATAGAAGAGACATGAAGAAGAGGAGACACATGTTGATGTAGAAGAGACATGAAGAAGAGGGGACATATGTTGATGTAGAAGAGACATGGAGAAGAGGGGACACATGTTGATGTAGAAGAGACATGAAGAAGAGGGGACACATGTTGATATAGAAGAGACATGAAGAAGAGGAGACACATGTTGATGTAGAAGAGACATGAAGAAGAGGGGACATATGTTGATGTAGAAGAGACATGGAGAAGAGGGGACACATGTTGATGTAGAAGAGACATGAAGAAGAGGGGACACATGTTGATGTAGAAGAGACATGGAGAAGAGGGGACACATGTTGATGTAGAAGAGACATGGAGAAGAGGGGACACATGTTGATGTAGAAGAGACATGGAGAAGAGGGGACACATGTTGATGTAGAAGAGACATGAAGAAGAGGGGACACATGTTGATGTAGAAGAGACATGAAGAAGAGGGGACACATGTTGATGTAGAAGAGACATGAAGAAGAGGGGACACATGTTGATGTAGAAGAGACATGAAGAAGAGGGGACACATGTTGATGTAGAAGAGACATGAAGAAGAGGGGACACATGTTGATGTAGAAGAGACATGGAGAAGAGGGGACACATGTTGATGTAGAAGAGACATGAAGAAGAGGGGACACATGTTGATGTAGAAGAGACACGAAGAAGAGGGGACACATGTTGATGTAGAAGAGACATGAAGAAGTGCACAATAGGTGACCTTTAAAACAAGGGAACCGGTGTTAAAACTCATTTCCGTGTTTAGGACTCGTTCCTGCTCCACTCTGTTCGACCCTTGCAGGAACAACTCAACCTGAAAGCCACAGCCATGACAACCATCGGCAGATATGTGACGTGACAATAGTGAGGGATGATGATATTTACTTTTCCCAGTTTGACGCTCCGACCGGCGATCCATTATCAGCAGGAACGATTGCGTTTGAAGCCAACAAACAAGAGTGATCACAACATCAATATCTGGGAGAGTTTAGTCTTGCAAATATTTCCACTGTCAGCTCTCAAAGGATCCAAAAGACAGCGTGTTCAATAATCAGTCTAAAGTTTAAAGCAATCATTGTTTATATCCTGTTGTTTCGACATCGGCCACAATCAGCTTGTATTGTGAAAGTGTGTTCGTCCTCGATAATAATGTACTACTTTAAAGCAATGCTGACGTATAAATGCTGAGTTATAACAATAACACAGAGGCAGTCCTTTCATGCTCAGTATATTTGATAAATACCTTATAATTATTAATTATAATGAGATTGAATTAAGGGATAAAAGAGAAACACCACAGAGACTCAATTATGTTTAATACTTTAATAATGCAATGATTTGCCAGAAAAAAACTGTTTCAACTAAGAAACCTACAAACTCTCATTTTGACCTTTACCTAGAAAAATACTGTTTGTTTTCCTGGGTTAAGATCCATTTGTTAAAAATGTAATTAATGATAAGTGAAAGTTGATTATTAGAATAGTATAAAAGGGCCCTATAATATTTTTCTTTATTGTTCTGCCTTTTCACCCTCTGTCTGAAACCAGAGCCCAGTCTGCTCTGATTGGTTAGCTGGCCGGCTCTGTTGTGATTGGTCAACCACTTAGAGTTGTCCCGCCTTTTTCCCTATCATGTACAATGTGTTGGAGCGCTAGCCAATAGAAGCATAAGTGTTACAACAGTGTGATGTTACTATGTTCAGGAAGTAAACAAAGGAGTCCAATGGAGGCGTTTCAGGCAGGGGGGGGGGGGGGGGGGGGGGCATTTACATGCACTAAAACATATATAACACACTACAGGAGAGGGAACCCCCCCCCCCCAAAACATGATAAGGCCTCTTTAATTGACCCTGGCTGATGTGATCCAACTTGGAACCAAGTAAGTTGAAAACCACTTCTTCCAAACCACAATCAACACACACACACACACACACACACACACACACACACACACACACACACACACACACACACACACACACACACACACACACACACACACACACACACACACACACACACACACACACACACACACACACACACACACACACACACACACACACACACACACACACACACACACACACACACACACACACACACACACACACACACACACACACACACACACACACACACACACACACACACACACACACACACACACCACACACACACACACACACACACACACACACACACACACACACACACACACACACACACACACACCACACACACACACACACCACACACACACACACACACACACACACACACACACACACACACACACACACACACACACACACACACACACACACAGTGGTTGAGTAACACGCGCCCGCCGGCCAAGACGACATGTTTTGTCAGCCGAGTGAAGCCAACCACTATTTAGTACGACCGCACGCTGCAGAGTCGAACAAACAATCTGAAGTGTGACTGGCAGCCGGTCAGACGGACAGAAATACTGAATGACAGTCTGCTGGCATGCAGCATCGTGAGAGAAAAACAGTCTGCAAGCACTTATTCATTTCTTTTTTCATCAATGAACCACCAGGGGAACAAAATGTTTGAAAAAAGGGGATTTATGTTCATTTTCCAGAGTGTGATATGTATTCTTGTGGCTTTTTAATATATCTAAAAGTAATTATATGTGTTTGTTTTGCACTGTCTTAATGCTTCTAATGTTTTTTGTAAAGCACGATGAACTGCCTCGTGTTGAAATGTGATAGCTAGATAAACCTGCCTGGCCTTTTGGGCATTGATGCAGCCTGTAGGAGGAGGGGCGTGTGAAGTGGAGTGGGTTGTACTACAGATGTGAGAGACATGGGGGACGTGGGAGGAGGAGGGAAGGGGAAGGATGGATGTGTGGATGTGTCACTCAAAAAGTAGTGAGGGGTAGGTGTGTGTTCACAATAGGGTGGGGGAATTTCCTCTGATTAATCCCTGACAATAATCATAGCGTGGGTTGTTCGTGATTGGGCTCATCTCAGACAAAACCTGCAAAAAATCAAGTCTGCTTACGAGAACTACAGTATCCGTCACAACACGTAGGCACGTAATGTGTGGGCAGCACCCTCGTCCAGGTTGTGATTTATATAGCAAACCGAAGCCAGATTCCTGACAAACCCTTTCTCAATAACACACCTGGTCGAAAAACAAAAAACAAAAAGCAAGAATAGACGTCAAGGATGACCGCTGGTTACAGTAACTAAGTTGTTGTTTTGTTTCCAGCAGCGTGGGGGAAACCGACTCAGACTCTTCGTCCATCGCTCGAGAACGATTTGGGAATCTCCCCTTTCTTTCTTCCTCTTTAATTCAAGCCACCCCTGTTTGTGTACTGCGGCTGCTTTCTGGGTCCCTCAGGGGTCAACCCCAATCCTCTCTCAGACATAACAGAGGAGGGGATTGTATGAAAAACCTTATTTGATGTTGGGAAGATCACAGAGACGTGAAGCACCCCAGATTTTCTTTGTGTTGTACATTAGGGTCCCGGCAGAAAAAGAAAAAGTCCTCTGAACTTTTCAACAATACTACCAGCAAACCCAACGCCCCGCCCGAGTCCCTGAACACACGTCCCGGTCTCTCTAATCCAAACACGCCGCCATAATCTCCCGCTATCATCCCGACTCATCTACCAGCCGAGGAAGTGGTGGAAACCAAACAAACGCCAAGAGACAAAAGGAACACTTTCACCTTGATCAGCCAGGCAGGCAGACTCCAGAGGGAGGGAGGAGGGCAGAGATTTAAACGTCAAAGACATGAAAGACGTCTACAGCAGACAGGGAAGAGGGTGAAGACTACACCTGAGAGAGAGATAGAGGATCAAAGAGGGATGAAGAGTCTTAGATCAGGTAAACTAAAGAGGGGAAAAGGGAACGGGGAAAGAGTAAGATGATATCTCCGTCCGAGATTCTAAGCAAGACTTTGGACTACCGTGCAAATTAGACGACTTTATAACAAGTGGATTATGGTCCCTCAAATAGCTGCATGAAGCCAAAAACAAAGACGTTTAAACGTACCAACTAAAGGCTTTACAAACATGATGACTGTTACGATAATGTATGCTGATAATCACTGGTAGGGGACATTTTATAATATATTATTAAAGCCATAAATATCAGTATTTATTGAAGATTCTCTGACGCTTTTGGCCTTGTTGAAGTCAAAATACACAGAGAAACGGAAGAAAAACAGGTTTGAATTGGGCAAATAACTTGAATAAACTGTATTGAGCAACAGCCGATATAATCCAACAGTGTCTATTATTATTTGAGCGGGCAAAAGCACCTTGTACAAAAGAGAAACTACCCACCTGTTCCTGATAAAGAGTGCAAGGCGAGACAAGAGATTAGTGTCTTATAGCCTCAGGTATTTGATCCACCTGTCTTTAACATTAATGATCCATGAGCGACTAATCGATTATAAAATATACCCGAAATCTGTTTCATACCAGGGGGTGAATTAGAAATGATGACCGACCTGCTGCATGTATTTGTGGATGTATTATCATGTGCACAGTAGCTACAGTGTAGATATGAAAAGCTGAAGTCACAGGCTCCTCCAACCAGTGTTCATTTTGGCAGCTATTTTTGATTTAGTCTTTAGACAAATTAGTTTTAGTCACATTTTAGTCCTTTTTATCCTTCATAGTTTTAGTCCAGTTTTAGTCGATGAAAACTCATGACATTTTAGTCAACTTTAAGTCAAAATGTTTTCTCTCTTCAAACCAATTCAGTTAGGCAATTACAGGAATCTGAAATTGGAATCAAGGTGACAGCATCAAGTGTTGGAATACGTAAAGCAACATTTCACTCTCTTAACACTTTACTTGTGTAATATCTAGGGATGGGCAGCGTGTTTGTTAGGCCCCGCCCCCCCCCCACACAGAGAGCTTTATGAACGTGGACAAGAGAGAAACATATTCTTCATGACCAAAGCTGGAATTGAAATAAAAAAGGAAAGTGAAACTTATGCTCGTCACCCTCTCCCTCCGGTCCACATTAATACAAATGATCCCAATACGTATGATTGTATGAAAAGATCTTAAAATAAATACAAATGTATTTATTATAAACGTTAGTCCTTCACATCTATCACTGTGTATATCACCATTCAAACATCTTTTAAAAGTTGAACAAACCCCACACAGCTCAGTGAAATGTTGACTTTATTTGATCATTTCAGTAAAAACTAACGTTCATATTTCTCTTTTTGATTATAATACTGTTGAACGTTCAGAACAAAGCACTTTGGCAATTTACCACATACGTTTTGAAATGCTTAACAAGCACCGTAACTTTCATGATATAATTTATCGGTCATAATCGGTTGTGTCCGTGAACGGCTGACTGTTGAGTGACGGCAAATGCTGCGGCTGCAATGCATTGTGGGGCAGCACTTTCTCCTCTCCTTTCGTCAAGGGAGGTCCAGTGGTTCCTAAGCTAAAGGAGGTTATAAAGGAAGTTTGAAACCTCCTTTCCGATCATCTCGAGAATTCAAACGGCACTTATCATGGCTGCCACTGAGGGACTTCCGGGTCATTTCACTCCGTTAGGAAGGTTCCTAAGCTAAATGGACTATTCGACTGCAGCCAGGGAGATCGCTCTTCTGGAGTGAAGAGAGCGGAAATAATGATATTGCAAGTTAGAAACCTAAGATGCATTTTGACAGACAAGACGGACACTTGGGGGGAAATATGCTGCATTTTGAATGTCCGATAGTCCACCATTAACACCTTAGTGCCATCTCGTCAACGAAAACTAAATATACATTTCGTCATAGTTTTTATTATCAAGAATCTATTTTTAGCTCGTCATCGTCTCGTCTCAGTCGTGTAAAAAAGGTCGTAGCTTTCGATGACGAAATGAACACTGCCTCCAACAGAATATATATAGGACATAAAACAGATTGAACCAATACAAATAGTGAAAGAAATAACAACAGAAATAAAATAGCGCAAGAGAATGTTTTGAGATGTGTACAAATAAAATAGAAATAGTGCAAGAAGAGTCTATATGCACGTAAATGGAATATGATATATAAATAAATTACCAGATGCAAACAGATGAATGTTTATGGAGAGCATGCAAGTTATTAAGCGAGTGTAACGCACAAAATACTGACTGTGACCATTTTAAACCTTGGACATCTGAGGGTCTTTGATCTGACAATCACTAACAAACTGTGAATGTTTGTGAAAAAGCCTGAGGAATATTTCACATAACGAAAACAAAAAGGTTTTCAGCTTTGCAAAAAATCTGCTTGTTTTCAAAAGTGTAAATTCAAAGGTTCTCACTACTTTTTACAAGATCTAGCTGAATATACAGCGACATGTTTATGGTGGTGATGTGGACAAAATGAGAGTGAATGTGAGACAGACAGAGGAGGGGGGGTGTTAATGTCTCCCCCGTACAGGTGAGTCTCCTGCGGGTCCTGTGTCCTAACACCCTATTGTCTCCTTATCTACTTCCTCTCTCCTCCTCAGCAGACGCTGCCTGTTTAGACTGCCGCTCGATCGCCCGCTGTCTCCTCTCATCTCTTCTTTCAATATATCTCTCTCACACACACTATCTCTCTCACACACACTCTCTCTCACACACTCTCTCTCTCTCACTCTCTCTCTCTCACACACACACTCTCTCTCTCTCACACACATACACTCTCTCTCTCTAACTCTCTCTCTCACACACTCTCTCTCTCCACAGCTGCAGCTAAACCGTACGCCACGAGTGCGAACAGGACTTATGGACCTGTTGTCCAGGTGTATATTTAAAGGTTTGGCCTACTGTGTACACATAGACTGACATGGATTACATAGAGTTTACACAGTGTGTGTGTGTGTGTGTGTGTGTGTGTGTGTGTGTGTGTGTGTGTGTGTGTGTGTGTGTGTGTGTGTGTGTGTTATTAATCAGTTTTACTCTGAACCAATGCATGTGTAAGTACTCTTGACGTGAGAAATATATTTATCATACTCTGTTTCAGGGTTTTGCTCCATATTACAAAGAAATAACGTTGAATCAAATAGAATATAAATATGTGTATAACATAAGAGGTTAAAGTGCGAATGTGCACACTGTCCTGCAATGTCCGATAGTCCACCATTAACACCGTAGTCCCGTCTCGTCAACGAAAACTAAATATACATTTCGTCATAGTTTTTACTATCAAGAATCTATTTTTAGCTCGTCATCGTCTTGTAAAAAAGGTCGTTGACGAACATTTTTAGTCATAGTTTTCGTTGGCGAAATTAACACTGATCCCTAAACCACTAAAATGCAGTTCAACAATTGACTGATCTTGAAAATGACTTCAGCAACGACGTATACAAGTACAACTATAAACAAAACCACTCTCCATCTATATGTTTAGACCCCCGCTCTCTTCACCTCTTCCTGTTTGAGCGCTCTGACTTCACATCCCTTCTGTAGTTTACTCTCTTCATGCTTCCTTTATTTATATCATCCCATCATCTCCTCTCCTCCACCAACACTTGTTTTGGCAACTGCTCCCATTTCCCCTCATCTAGCCCCCCAGTGTGTGTGTGTGTTATCTGAGAGAGTGGATCTCTGACATGCCTCGTGCTTCTGTGTAAATAAAGCCCAGAGGAGAAGTGCCTCCTTTCTTCTCTCGCTTCAGGAAGATGACGGGGCATATATTGTCAGAGGAAACCAAAAATAAAACACGGTCACTAGTGGACTTTTACTGTTAGCTGCTCCAAAATGATTGGCATGATTCAAACTTGTGTGAGTGATATTATCATAACATTATTATCTTTACTATCACCATGTATGATCCCAGAAGGAGATATTGCTAGGGATTAGATTAGATATACTTAATTGATCCCAAATAGGAAGAACTGTACATTTGACCTTTATATTTAATGTAATATTCCATTCCTTACACACTTAATGTATAATATCCTGCTTTTATATTTGAGATGTTTACATTTTGAATTGTTTATTTATAGTCTTTTAATTCCTCTAATGTACAATGCCTTGTCTATTTATGCTGCTGCAACACAAACATTCTCCCAAATTGGGATCAAGAAAGTGCTTCTTATATTATCTTATTATCTTACAGTAAGTTGTTGCGTTAGAGCAGCATGTTTTCAAGGCATTGCAAGTTAAAAATATAATAAAGATCAACAGTAAATATATCCAGGGCATATTATCAGCGTCTGTAGAATATCGATAGAAAACTAAATAAACACTGTATTAAACCAACCTACTACTTAAAGGGCCCACGTCATGCTTTTCCAGTTAGTACCCGTCCCCTTGTGTTATGAAGGTTGTTCTGCATGTAAACGGTCTGCAGAGTCACAACCCTCAAAGTACACCCTGTAGCGAGTAAAACTCTAACACAGAAAATACCTCGTTGGAGATACGTCACTGTCCATTTGATTCTTCCGGGTACATCATGATGTCATGTCGTCCCCGGAACGAAATGGACCAATCCGTGAAGCCGTTACGTTACGTCCGCGGAGCCGTTACGTTAAGCCCCCGCTGATTGGTCCAAATTGACCAATCCACGGACTTCCTCACACACTCAGTGCAGGCAGCTCTGCTGACCTCTCCTCCCTGGCTGCAGGCTGATAACAGACAGTTGGGATCGCGGCGAAATTCTCTCTGCGGCGAAATTCTCTCTGCGGCGAAATTCTCTCTGCGGCGAAATTCTCTCTGCGGACCCGTTCTCTCTGCGGACCCGTTCTCTCTGCTGACCCGTTCTCTCTGCGGACCCGTTCTCTCTGCGGACCCGTTCTCTCTGCTGACCCGTTCTCTCTGCGGACCCGTTCTCTCTGCGGACCCGTTCTCTCTGCGGGACCCGTTCTCTCTGCGGACCCGTTCTCTCTGCGGACCCGTTCTCTCTGCGGACCCGTTCTCTCTGCGGACCCGTTCTCTCTGCGGACCCGTTCTCTCTGCGGACCCGTTCTCTCTGCGGACCCGTTCTCTCCGCGGACCCGTTCTCTCTGCGGACCCGTTCTCTCTGCGGACCCGTTCTCTCTGCGGACCCGTTCTCTCTGCGGACCCGTTCTCTCTGCGGACCCGTTCTCTCTGCGGACCCGTTCTCTCTGCGGACCCGTTCTCTCTGCGGACCCGTTCTCTCTGCAGACCCGTTCTCTCTACAGACCCGTTCTCTCTACAGACCCATTCTCTCTGCAGACCCGTTCTCTCTACAGACCCGTTCTCTCTACAGACCCATTCTCTCTGCAGACCCGTTCTCTCTACAGACCCATTCTCTCTGCAGACCCATTCTCTCTACAGACCCATTCTCACTGCAGACCCGTTCTCTCTGCAGACCCGTTCTCTCTGCAGACCCGTTCTCTCTACAGACCCGTTCTCTCTGCAGACCCGTTCTCTCTGCAGACCCATTCTCTCTACAGACCCATTCTCTCTACAGACCCGTTCTCTCTGCAGACCCGTTCTCTCTGCAGACCCGTTCTCTCTGCAGACCCGTTCTCTCTACAGACCCGTTCTCTCTGCAGACCCGTTCTCTCTGCAGACCCGTTCTCTCTGCAGACCCGTTCTCTCTGCAGACCCGTTCTCTCTGCAGACCCATTCTCTCTGCAGACCCATTCTCTCTACAGACCCATTCTCTCTGCAGACCCATTCTCACACCGTTTACCAACCTTTTTCTTACTCAATATCAAGCCACACTTATTGTTTTTACTTCGGCTGTGACTGTGTGTGTGCTCAGGGTGAGTTTGGCTGTGTTTCGCTGTGTATCGCTAAACAAGGAAATCACACCTCCACGGAGCTCAGCGCGATTCACAACGTCCCGACTGGTCGCGACCAATCGGAGCACACTGGGCTCACAGGGAGGGGGGGGGGGGGGGGGGGGGGGGCAAGAGCTGCAACGAGCCGTTTAGTGGAGAAAGTGAATACACGTAGTTTACAGAGATGCTGTATGCGAAACAATGTGAGTTTGGAAAATTGCACAGTATAAATCTATTCTAGTCGACCTCAACAATGGAACTATGATCAGTGGAAATGGCCATGACATGGGACCTTTAAACAATATAAAAACAGTGCTATATACATTAGACGAGTGCAAGTTCCAGATGTTTCAAGTTAAAATATAAATACAATAAGGTGGACTGTGAGTACTACAGTGGTGAACCGTCAGGGCCTTCAAGGTATTCAGAGAATACCCTCGATTTAATTAGAGAATAATATCTGTGTTGTTGATCTGTAATATTACAGTGGTACGTTGATTTGTTTGTCCTTCTCGGACCATGCTCTTCGCATTTCAGTGGTTCTGTGTTAGAAAAGAAAGCAACCAATCAGATCTTGTTCTGGGTCTCTGGGTAGAATATCCTTCAACAAGGTATTCTACATCCTTGATGGAATGCCCTGGCCGTTGCACTGAATGAGAGCCTACGTTTGGACTGACAGTTTGATCAACCAATCATATGTTCGTATGCCGTTTTATTGTTTTGAACGTTGAAATGGCAAGTGCAACAGGTGAAGATGATGTTGTTGTAAGTACCCTTTTGTAGACGACAATTCAGTGAAAAGACGGACATTATAACGGCGGGGGAGGGGGGGGTGTGTGTGTGTGTGTGCCTACAGAAGGTCCAGTTGAGATAGACACGGTTCCCCGCTGGAATACAACATATACAAGTTGCTTAGTGTGATTAAAAGGGGAAAGGGAAAGTGAGTATTGATTCTTGCAGGAAAGATGAATTGTGATTTAAAAGAGAGAGTGAAGGTGCAATACCTTTATGGTCCTTGTCACTTTGCATGTGTTTGTGTGCCGACCTACCCTCATTTGGTAAAGCCACGGGGTACACCTCCTTCAGCAGGTCACCGAGAGTGTGCACGTGGCCTTCAGGTGAAACGGGACGAAACTGTTTCTGGATGAACGGCCTGTCGCTCAGCGTCTGAAACAAATATGAGCACGGCAAATCAACAAGCGTGCATAAACATCCAGAAATAGGGTGTGTACAAAAAATACCCATAAGCTAAATATGCTACAAGACTAAATCATATTTCAATCTGATTAAAAGATGCAGCTGTCCAAATACTGTTTAGGATTTGAATCGTTTACTCATCAGGCATGTGATACTGATTCAACGCAATTTTCTGGAAAAACCAGACATCCCGTAAATGGGATATGTTTAGGTAAGTTTCTCGAAGTTGAGCAAGTGGGAAAACATCGACACAACTATGCACGCTATTGCTGTGAATGAACTGGGAATGTTGTGCTTTGATGAGCCCCAGCACTCAGATTGTGATATGTAGCAATTGGTAAAATTTCAACAGATGTTACGGCGATGTTGTAATGATCAGCCTGGAAGTCATCAAATGCTGCTGCGGTCCTTAAAAAAGTATGTATTGTATTTCAACATGTATAATTTCTACTTTTTTTAAAGCTATTTTGTTTCTATTTGAGAAGTTTACATTTTGACTTGTTCATTTCTAGTCTTTTAATTTCTCTAATGTACAATGCCTTGTCTTTTGATGCTGCTGCAACGCAAACATTTCCCAAATCGAGCTCAATTAAGTACATCTTATCTTATCTTATCTTATACTACAGATATATATATATTTTAAAAAACTCTCCTGCCTTCTGGGAGGAGATACAGGAGCTTCAAGTCACGGACAAACAGACTCAAAAACAGTTTCTACCCCTGGGCCGTCAGGCTGCTCAACCACCACACATAATGCAATAACTGTAACCATTCTCACACATACACTTTTAATGCACTTTATATACTATTTTTATATCAATATTTTAACTATTTATTCCCCCGTATGATTGTATGTTGTCTGTCCTATTGCCGTGTTTTTTAGTGTTATGTATTCGTTTGTATTTTGTGCACACCGGGACAGAGTTGCACTCTGAATCTCGTTATACTCCGTGTATAATGACAATAAAAGGCTTTAACTTTATCCGTCATTCTGCGAGGTTCTTAGATGGAGAGAATACAAGTAGATGTGGAGTTGAGATGTGGATTTATGTTCAAGTGTTTATCTAAAAGGGACACTTCAGAAAAGTGGGTGATTGCCTATTTTTGGGGTGAAGAAAGCAACTGGTCCCCATTCTTATTGGGGGAATGTAGAGCAATGATTAATCGTCTAAGCTCTTATGCATTTTGAAAACAACCCTCTTTCTCCACATTTCCTTTTCCCTAGACTGTTAAGATCTGTCTAAAGTCAAACCGTCATGATGATGTTTCACTGACCTGTGACCTCCTCTCTATACGATAATGGTCTAGAAACCAAAGCTTATCCAATTGCTGACCACATTGCAAATCACTCCATGACCACAAAATGCCTCAAATGTAAACTGACTAAGTCATGATGGGACGGCTAAACAAAAGTGACGTGCAGCAAACATCCTCATGACTGTTCCGCTCTGATCTGAAACCTTGCAGCCAAAACATTCCCCGAGTGAGAACTGCGGGAAACATGGTGGGAAATTACCGGCAGACGCCAGAGAAAAATCTAGTAAACTATGTCAGAGCTGGTAATGGACTTTGACTCAGGAGTGTCAGTACAGAGGGGAGCGCATGTTGTAGAGATTGGTATTCCCTTTGAGGCAATTCAACCAAAAAACAGATCTAAATACAACCCGTTTTAAGAAATGTCATTTGAGATGATCCTCAGCATTACCACACACTTAAGTCCTTGATTTCATTTAAAGGACACCTATTATGCAAAATCCTCTTCTTCATGTCTCTTCTACATCAACATGTGTCCCCTCTTCTTCATGTCTCTTCTACATCAACATGTGTCCCCTCTTCTTCATGTCTCTTCTACATCAACATGTGTCCCCTCTTCTTCATGTCTCTTCTACATCAACATGTGTCCCCTCTTCTTCATGTCTCTTCTACATCAACATGTGTCCCCTCTTCTTCATGTCTCTTCTACATCAACATGTGTCCCCTCTTCTTCATGTCTCTTCTACATCAACATGTGTCCCCTCTTCTTCATGTCTCTTCTACATCAGCATGTGTCCCCTCTTCTTCATGTCTCTTCTACATCAACATGTGTCCCCTCTTCTTCATGTCTCTTCTACATCAACATGTGTCCTCTCTTCTTCATGTCTCTTCTTCATCAACATGTGTCCCCTCTTCTTCATGTCTCTTCTCCATCAACATGTGTCCCCTCTTCTTCATGTCTCTTCTACATCAACATGTGTTCCCTTTTCTTCATGTCTCTTCTACATCAACATGTGTCCCCTCTTCTCCATGTCTCTTCTACATCAACATGTGTCCCCTCTTCTTCATGTCTCTTCTACATCAACATGTGTCCCCTCTTCTCCATGTCTCTTCTACATCAACATGTGTCCCCTCTTCTTCATGTCTCTTCTACATCAACATGTGTCCCCTCTTCTTCATGTCTCTTCTACATCAACATGTGTCCCCTCTTCTTCATGTCTCTTCTACATCAACATGTGTCCCCTCTTCTTCATGTCTCTTCTACATCAACATGTGTCCCCTCTTCTTCATGTCTCTTCTACATCAACATGTGTCCCCTCTTCTTCATGTCTCTTCTACATCAGAGGTGCCCAGTACGTCGTTTCTAATATGCAAAAAGACAAACAAATGTCGGTGTATTTTCGATCTTTCCAATCGAGACGAGATCTCTCTCCCCCGTCTGTGTGCGAGGGGGCGGGGCTGTTTACACACACACAGCTGCTACATGCAGCAACACACGGAGGAGATGGCGGAGAGAAGCGCTCCAAGGTGTGGTTAAATGTTACCCGTCTTGAGGTGGACAATGCTCCTTGCCAAAAGTGTTTAGCATGTAAGGGCGGTAACACGAGCAATTTATCTAAACATTTATCAAAAGTGCTCCACATTCAGACGGAGGAATGCACCGGGCTCGACTGTCTTTCTAGCAGCTCTGTAGCCCCATCCACGAGTAACGGTTCCACGTCAGGTGTTATGTATGCTAGCAGCAACACACGCAGTTAACTCAATGATTCAAACATGGGTTAATGATGAGAGGAAACTGAGTTACTCTTTATTTTGTTAAAGTTTCAGCTATTCTGTTCACAGTTCTGTCATCAGATTATTTAATACGATTTGTTAAAACATTGTTGTTTCTTTTGATGCGAAATATTATTTATTTTATTTAAATAAAAAGCAATGTTAATTTTGTTCACAATTTGTTAATTTAATAATATATGTATTTTTGAATCAAGTATTAATCTTTATTGTCTTCATTGTTAGTTTCCACATGCCTAAAACAACCTCAAGCTAAATCTAAAAGTTGATGGCTAAACAAGAGCGTTTGAGAAATTGTGCAAGGCATACGTAATAGTCTGAATAGTCGTTTCATTAATCGATAGATTAATCGATTATCAAATGAGTCGTTTGTTGCAGCCCTATTATCCCATGTATAAATAAAACGTGTTATTCAGCAACCCTTGCAATTTGGGATTTTATTTTTGGTTGGTAGACCTCGGTGAGCTGGTCATTTCAAAAGTAGCTCACCAGCCCAAAAAGTGTGGGCACCCCTGCTCTACATCAACATGTGTCCCCTCTTCTATATCAACATGTGTCCCCTCTTCTTCATGTCTCTTCTACATCAACATGTGTCCCCTCTTCTTCACGTCTCTTCTACATCAACATGTGTCCCCTCTTCTTCACGTCTCTTCTACATCAACATGTGTCCCCTCTTCTTCATGTATCTTCTACATCAACATGTGTCCCCTCTTCTTCATGTCTCTTCTACATCAACATGTGTCCCCTCTTCTTCATGTCTCTTCTACATCAACATGTGTCCCCTCTTCTTCATGTCTCTTCTACATCAACATGTGTCCCCTCTTCTTCATGTCTCTTCTACATCAACATGTGTCCCCTCTTCTTCATGTCAACATGTCTCTGTGTAAAGAGACTCATTTCTATAAAAACCTGTCTGAAAATGAGCTGATCAGATTTTGGTACCTTTATGATGTCATAACGATGTTTTGTCTTGTGTAACCATTAGCCAATCAGCAACCAAGGTACCCCCCCCCCCCCCCCCCTTATCACCTGAATCTCCTCTAGAGCACCATTGAGTTCTTTGTAACCAAATCTCTCTCAGAGGGGCGTGGGGAGGGGCTCCTTATTTTCATCAGTAACAGACAGAGAATCAGCACTTTGGAAATATCACGATAGCACCTTCTAAAAGTGAGTTCATTAAGGCTCAATTTGACACATTCCTAAAACAATGTGTATGGTATAAGAAATCGCTTGTATTCCATTAATTAACACCATTTTAGTTGTTCTGTAATCTCCTGTAAACTCAGCATCCTGAACTTGATTCTGATCCGTCAGCAGGGATGTTCTTTGTAAATGTCAAGAGTCTCGCTATCCTTTCAGAGTAGAGTTAAAAATGCAGTAGTTCTGGTTATCGGGTGACCCGTGTCCTCAGGGAAGGTGACAAGGCGCCGGGCGGCCAGAAGTTGCCGTCACCTTACTTTAAAATGTCTACGTGCAGTATGAGCATTTTCAACATGACACCAGCTAATTTCCCTAGTTGGTTGCTATGAATGTGGAATTTGAACCATTGGGTGATTATGGTTTGCAGCAGTTCTTGCTCACCATTAGAAACCAAATCCCTTCGAGTTTTTTTTAATTGTTGGGTTTATAATTGAAGTCCTGATAAGGTTTTTAACTTGGCCATTAAAGAAAATCACACTTAAATGAATTAAAATGTATGTTCAACGCACATAACTGTAATACCCTATTATGCCTTACCTGATTTCAAACTAATCACACATGCAAAATATACAAAATAGGGTTCGGGATTAGAGTTCATTATTGTAAGTGTCATTGAATCGTTGATTGGTCAACATAAATAATAGCACAATTGGATGGTATCCTTACATTCGATTGCACTGAAAGGTGAATAAAAGACAGTATTAAATTATCGTCCAATCTTCATTGTGGTCAATAGTGATCAGATAAGATCTCGCTCTATTCACTGAGGAGTGTAGGATGATGGGAGAAACTGTGGCGCAGGAAGATACCCAACCTGAGGTGTCAAACGGAGAGTCTGACACACAATAAGGTCTAATCATGGAGCTGTGAAAAGGAAACCGGCGAGGACAGGGATCGAGTGTCCGAGCAGTAACTACACACCGCAGAGACCGGCACGAAGCAGCAAGAGGAAGGTGGCGATGAAGGTGTGAAGACTGTGCTCAGGTTTCACAGAAACACTGAGTCACTGGCAGGAAGCGCAGTTTCGTGCGGGATCATCGGCGAGCGCCAGAGCAGAGAGAGTGCGCTAAGTGACAGCTACTTCATTGCATTTTTAATTAGCCAGCCATGAATAATTGAGGCGGTCGGCCATACAAAGAAGGTGGCTATCTCCCTGGGGAGAGAGGTGTGATATTGCCTGCATGAAGACACTTTCTTTTCAGCTGGCGTGACACCTTAGCTGGCACAAAGAGAGCGAGGTGTCATTAGGACTCGGGTGAAAAGAGATGGCTCGCTCTCGCTGAGTGAAAAGAGCAGCGGAACTCAAGACGTCGCCTAATTGATGGGGGCGATTCAATCCGCCTAATTGATGGTAAAACAATGGACCGGGGTGAAGCAAACGTCAATCAATATAAGTTTCCGGGAATGGAGAGGGGTGAGAGAAATGGTTTCCACTGACCTATAAGACCATCCGTTGGTAAATTGGAATAACCTAATTTTTTGAAGTCTTCATTTTCTCAGAACTTGAAACGCACACCTGTAGAGGAGACACTTCATCAAGGGACACTGAATCGAATCCTACATTATTAATTGTTGAAGTGTTGAATGCTAGGTTGATCTCTTGCACTTCCATTCATCTTCATGTTTTGGGGCTTATTCCATATTTCTCAGCTCCGACTCTCAGGTAAGCATGTTGGCAGGTGGATTTGTATTCACCAGTTGGTCTTAAAGGTCCCCTATTATACTGATTTTCATCAATATATTACAGGTCTCAGATATATACAAAACATGTTTCTGAAGCTCGACAAACGTAATCCCATAATCCCCTCTGTTTCAGCCCTGTTTCCAAAGTGCTGATTCTCTGTCTGTTACTTTAGATGAAAATAAGGAGCCCCTCCCCACGCCCCTCTGAGAGAGATTTGGTTACAAAGAACTCAATGGTGCTCTAGGAGGAGATTCAGGTGATAAGGGGGGGGGGGGTTACCTTGGTTGCTGATTGGCTAAAGCCTCTTACACACCAAACTGACACCAAAGAAGACGGAACGTCGTCTCACGTCTCCTGCGTCTTGGCCATGTGTCGCACTGGAACACACCTCAAAGACTGATTCGCTAAGCTGAACAGCCAATTAGAGTGATTTATTTTGTAGACGGCATGTCGAATCAGCGGCGGAAGATGTCGGCACGGCTGAAAATCGGCTCGGTGTGTAACGACCTTAATGGTTACACAAGCCAACACAACGTTATGACATCATAAAGTGGCCACAATCTGATCAGCTCATTTCAGACAGGTTTTTATAGAAATGGATCAAAAAGAGAGAGAATCTTTGTTCCTGAAACTTTCAGAGTCTCTTTCCACAGAGGGGACACATGTTGATGTAGAAGAGACATGAAGAAGAGGGGACACATGTTGATGTAGAAGAGACATGAAGAAGAGGGGACACATGTTGATGTAGAAGAGACATGAAGAAGAGGGGACACATGTTGATGTAGAAGAGACATGAAGAAGAGGGGACACATGTTGATGTAGAAGAGACATGAAGAAGAGGGGACACATGTTGATGTAGAAGAGACATGAAGAAGAGGGGACACATGTTGATGTAGAAGAGACATGAAGAAGAGGGGACACATGTTGATGTAGAAGAGACATGAAGAAGAGGGGACACGTGTTGATGTAGAAGAGACATGAAGAAGAGGGGACACGTGTTGATGTAGAAGAGACATGAAGAAGAGGGGACACATGTTGATGTAGAAGAGACATGAAGAAGAGGGGACACATGTTGATGTAGAAGAGACATGAAGAAGAGGGGACACATGTTGATGTAGAAGAGACATGAAGAAGAGGGGACACATGTTGATGTAGAAGAGACATGAAGAAGAGGGGACACATGTTGATGTAGAAGAGACATGAGGAAGAGGGGACACATGTTGATGTAGAGGAGACATGAAGAAGAGGGGACACATGTTGATGTAGAAGAGACATGAAGAAGAGGGGACACATGTTGATGTAGAAGAGACATGAAGAAGAGGGGACACATGTTGATGTAGAAGAGACATGAAGAAGAGGGGACACATCAGGGCTCGAGCTTAAGGACGTCCCGTCGTCCCGGGGCCGAAAAAAATAGCGTCTGGGAGGATAAAAAATAATTTTGGGACGAATTTGGGACGAGAGTTAAAATAAAAATACCCTGCTAACTCTACTACAAATGGCGATGAAAATGAAACCGACTGCACGTTTTGTGTAGCACAGTTATTAAACCTCATTGTCAACATAAACACACATGCACAAAACATTTAGCAACCCGCGAAATACACACACACACACACACACACACACACACAATGTACGTGGCTACAGCTGTGCCGCTGGCTGTCAGCCAGCCACACAGCTTGCTGTGCCCGCGAATTCCTGGCCCGCAAATTTGCGGGTCTAGCTATGTACTGAGTGTGTGTAGTTCGCGGGTTGAGTGATGTACAATGACAATGGCATCCCGTGGAGGAATTCTGAAATGTTTTACCATTACATCACAAAAACGCACAGCAGAACCAGACCCTGGAGCGCCGGCCTCTTTATTTACTTACTCCTCTTCATCCCCTATGGTATAAGGCTGAGAAGAGAACCCTCCATCGTATTTAGTCCTGAGCAATATGCTGCCTCTCCCCATCTAGGGATGGGTACCGAGCCCCGGTATTAAACGGACCCCAGGCCGGAATTATTAAAGACAGTGGTAACGTTAAGCTCCGACGTTATCGGACTTTTTGTCGGTACTGGGGACATCTAAAAAATATATGTCATATGTATTATTGCTACATACACATTATATCGCAGTTTTACTTTCGCCAGCTCCGTTTCTAATATGCAATAAGACTACAACATGCGTCTATGATGTATTTTCGGGCTTTCCAATCCAGACGAGATCTCTCTCTCCCGTCTGTGTGCGAGGGGGCCGTCTGTAAAGGTCTCCTGACTGTTACAGACTGTCATCCTGGTTAGTGGTTACTCTGGGTTCTGTCTTCAGGACAGAGTGTTGGATTGTTTTGTTAATTGGATGGGACTTGATTGGATTCAATATTAGAGTAACTTTCTCGTTTGTTTAAATATATTTGGCCTTTGTTTATGTGATTGAATGATTTACTCAAATAAAAAGGTTGATGAATTATCATCTAATGATTTGTATGATGTTTTATTTATGTTAAAGGTCACTTTGAATGATTTTAACTAATGATAATGTAGAAAAACTAACATTTTAAATTCGGGATGGTCCACATTAATTTCGGGACGGCTTGGATTGTATTTCGGGACGGTTCCGGGAGGATGGTGAAAAAAGTTAGTCGAGGGCCCTGGGACACATGTTGATGTAGAAGAGACATGGAGAAGAGGGGACACATGTTGATGTAGAAGAGACATGGAGAAGAGGGGACACATGTTGATGTAGAAGAGACATGGAGAAGAGGGGACACATGTTGATGTAGAAGAGACATGAAGAAGAGGGGACACATGTTGATGTAGAAGAGACATGAAGAAGAGGGGACACATGTTGATGTAGAAGAGACATGAAGAAGAGGGGACACATGTTGATGTAGAAGAAACATGAAGAAGTGGGGACACATGTTGATGTAGAAGAGACATGAAGAAGAGGGGACACATGTTGATGTAGAAGAGACATGAAGAAGAGGGGACACATGTTGATGTAGAAGAGACATGAAGAAGAGGGGACACATGTTGATGTAGAAGAGACATGAAGAAGTGGGGACACATGTTGATGTAGAAGAGACATGAAGAAGAGGGGACACATGTTGATGTAGAAGAGACATGAAGAAGTGGGGACACATGTTGATGTAGAAGAGACATGAAGAAGAGGGGACACATGTTGATGTAGAAGAGACATGAAGAAGAGGGGACACATGTTGATGTAGAAGAGACATGAAGAAGTGGGGACACATGTTGATGTAGAAGAGACATGAAGAAGAGGGGACACATGTTGATGTAGAAGAGACATGAAGAAGAGGGGACACATGTTGATGTAGAAGAGACATGAAGAAGAGGGGACACATGTTGATGTAGAAGAGACATGAAGAAGAGGGGACACATGTTGATGTAGAAGAGACATGAAGAAGAGGGGACACATGTTGATGTAGAAGAGACATGAAGAAGAGGGGACACATGTTGATGTGGAAGAGACATGAAGAAGAGGGGACACATGTTGATGAAGAAGAGACATGAAGAAGAGGGGACACATGTTGATGTAGAAGAGACATGAAGAAGAGGGGACACATGTTGATGTAGAAGAGACATGAAGAAGTGGGGACACATGTTGATGTAGAAGAGACATGAAGAAGAGGGGACACATGTTGATGTAGAAGAGACATGAAGAAGAGGGGACACATGTTGATGTAGAAGAGACATGAAGAAGAGGGGACACATGTTGATGTAGAAGAGACATGAAGAAGAGGGGACACATGTTGATGTAGAAGAGACATGAAGAAGAGGGGACACATGTTGATGTAGAAGAGACATGAAGAAGAGGGGACACATGTTGATGTAGAAGAGACATGAAGAAGAGGGGACACATGTTGATGAAGAAGAGACATGAAGAAGAGGGGACACATGTTGATGTAGAAGAGACATGAAGAAGAGGGGACACATGTTGATGAAGAAGAGACATGAAGAAGAGGGGACACATGTTGATGTAGAAGAGACATGAAGAAGAGGGGACACATGTTGATGTAGAAGAGACATGAAGAAGAGGGGACACATGTTGATGTAGAAGAGACATGAAGAAGTGGGGACACATGTTGATGTAGAAGAGACATGAAGAAGAGGGGACACATGTTGATGTAGAAGAGACATGAAGAAGTGGGGACACATGTTGATGTAGAAGAGACATGAAGAAGAGGGGACACATGTTGATGTAGAAGAGACATGAAGAAGTGGGGACACATGTTGATGTAGAAGAGACATGAAGAAGAGGGGACACATGTTGATGTAGAAGAGACATGAAGAAGAGGGGACACATGTTGATGTAGAAGAGACATGAAGAAGTGGGGACACATGTTGATGTAGAAGAGACATGAAGAAGAGGGGACACATGTTGATGTAGAAGAGACATGAAGAAGAGGGGACACATGTTGATGTAGAAGAGACATGAAGAAGAGGGGACACATGTTGATGTAGAAGAGACATGAAGAAGAGGGGACACATGTTGATGTAGAAGAGACATGAAGAAGAGGGGACACATGTTGATGTAGAAGAGACATGAAGAAGAGGGGACACATGTTGATGTAGAAGAGACATGAAGAAGAGGGGACACATGTTGATGTGGAAGAGACATGAAGAAGAGGGGACACATGTTGATGAAGAAGAGACATGAAGAAGAGGGGACACATGTTGATGTAGAAGAGACATGAAGAAGAGGGGACACATGTTGATGTAGAAGAGACATGAAGAAGTGGGGACACATGTTGATGTAGAAGAGACATGAAGAAGAGGGGACACATGTTGATGTAGAAGAGACATGAAGAAGAGGGGACACATGTTGATGTAGAAGAGACATGAAGAAGAGGGGACACATGTTGATGTAGAAGAGACATGAAGAAGAGGGGACACATGTTGATGTAGAAGAGACATGAAGAAGAGGGGACACAGGTTGATGTAGAAGAGACATGAAGAAGAGGGGACACATGTTGATGTAGAAGAGACATGAAGAAGAGGGGACACATGTTGATGTAGAAGAGACATGAAGAAGAGGGGACACATGTTGATGTAGAAGAGACATGAAGAAGAGAGGACACATGTTGATGTAGAAGAGACATGGAGAAGTGGATTTTTGCATAATAGGTGACCTCTAAGTTAACCGAATAACACATAACTTGCTGTTATGGCATCATCATTTACGCACCAACAGCGATACTAAATTAGACGTAAACTTGGTTTTAACTGCTCGGATATCAGTGTCTTGTGTCTTGTGTTTACCAAATAAAAAACTGTAGTTCCTTCCATGTTGCAAGGTCAGCGGGAGATTAAATAAAACCAAAACCATCTGCATGATAAAATAAAACCAAGAGCTGATAGATTAAATATGTTTGTCTGTATAATGCCCGAACTGACGCAACAATCTGAAGATGTGATAAATAATCAGATTGAAGCTGTCTCTTCATAATTAAGTACAGATCAGCAAGTCTGCCAATACCACAACGCAAAAGCCTTCGAGCATTTTGGCAGATTGACCAAGACCTAAAAAGCTTTTCCACTGACAGTCATGGTTTAACCAGACACCGTTACTGTAAAGGCGTCAGCTAATTCTCCCTCAGCGCAACCGGCATATCACCTGTCGCCTTTGGCACAAATTTGTTTCCAGCATTCCCATGTTTTGTAATTGTCTGTGTAGTCACCACCTCCCCCTCGTCTCCGCCAAGCAATTACAAGATATCTGCGAGGCAATAAACCTGTAGGCAGCTTCCTCAGCACCACAACACAGAGTTGTGACTAAGCCCTGAGTCACGGAGCGGGAACAGAGCGTTGTACCTGTAGAGCAACAACGTAAGTGGTCTTTAAAAGCAGGATAGTAATTTTCACTTTCCGTGCAGCGAGACGGTCGGCCCCCTCCGGCTCTTTGAATCACAGGAAGATGCACCGGCAGCCAAATAAATCGCGCTGCCAGTGCAAAGGGCGGGGCGGGCGGTGTGCAAACACAAAAGCAAAGTGGAGGCAATTGAAAAGGACAAGATACATTATGTGAAATGGGATGGAAGTAGAAAGAAACTTAGAAGCTTGATGAATGAAGGAACACATGAAAATAAATCTACAGTAAGAAGATAAATGGTCAAAAACTGCTTATTTATTAAAGCCATGTCAAGTATTTATGTATATATTAAAGTATATGGAAGGAAATGCAGAGTGAGAGGAAAAGGACTTCTTTATCATATCAATTTAATGGGATGTATGTAGATTTTATAAGACTAATAAACCCCTTAAAAAAGTAAATACAAATAGTGGTTGATTAAAAGACAAGTTGATTAAATACAGCGGAAGCGAGGCAGGGTGCCAAGAAAGGCTTATTTATCAATGTCAATGATATCTGTAATTTATTAGACATTTAAAACTAAAATAATGTTGTTAATTAGAGCAGTGGTTCTCAACTGGTGGGTCGCAACCCAAAAGTGGGCCGCGGACCCGTTTGAAGTGGGTCGCAGAAAATAAATTGAAGGAAAAAAATATATTTTTGGAAAAAGGTCAAACTTTTATTTTGAAGGCCCGATTTTCTAACGCTGTGCATGCAGTAGGCGTTGGACTGGAAGTACCGGAGACCATAAACGGTTTCTCAATAAAACGTCTTTGCTGATGTTTTTCGAGTCGTCGCCAATCAGAATCAAGATAGTTGCCGGAAGTCCCCACGGAGAATAACTTTGCGGTATAACTCTTCTTTATACATCCATGGGTACAACTTCAGATGCAAATGAACACGTAATGAAATATGACCCCCGGTTTGATGATTGACAGGTCACAGAACAATGGGGGCTATCTACCCTTACCCACAATTTAAAGTATTTCACACAGACTCTCTCCTCTTTGCTCTTCTCTCTGTGAGGAGCAGCAAGATGTCAGAACTAAGTGAAAAACAAACAATGGCATAATATATTATTAAAATGTTGGGTAGTAATATATTTATTTTCTTCTCAGAGTACCAGAATGCGTAGTTTATATGTTAATATTTCTAAAAATCTCCTGGGGTTGGGTTTTCAGCATGTGCCTTTTTATGTTATACAGTTCATCTTTGATTCCATCATCTCATTAAACCTTTTTTAAAGGCATTATTTTGTTCTGTGAAGGGATATAAGGGATATATGCACTGTACTTCACTTTCATTAATATTGTATTCTGAAAAGCGTATATATTACAGCACCATTTTTTGTTGAATAGATTTGAGTGGTTCAAAATGTCGGGTCGCGATCTATTGACTAAGGAAAAAGTGGGTCCCGAGGCCTGACCAGTTGAGAACCACTGAATTAGAGGATAAGCTAAAGTCAAAACAATATAAAGAAACATAAAGGAACAAATGGAAAGAAATGTAGACCAAGAGGAGAATAAGTTATTAATGAAAGGATATCAATTAGAAGTAATATTAATGACTTATATCAGGCTGGAAAAGGTGGTTAATTGATGGTTAACCTTCAGGACAGACACACACACACACACACACACACACACACACACACACACACACACACACACTCACACACACACGTGTCGTCCATGCCCATGAGTTGTCTTTGTCTCCATGAGGAGTGCAGGCCAGACGGAAATGAGCCCTCTGTTATTTGGACTGAGTGTTGTCATTAATTCTGTCTGCATCAAACACAGCACATGTTATTTACACTAAAGACCACAATCTGGCTTTGAAGGACTCCGAGCATGTGTGTGTGTGTGTGTGTGTGTGTGTGTGTGTGTGTGAGCGGAGTCACCACAATGACAATCACTTTGTTCTTCCTCCGCTTTTCTGCACCTTTTTTCATCTCTTTCAGTGTCTTTGCTGGGTTTTGTAGTATCGTGTTTCGTCTGGTAATGAGCGAAACAAAGCCACCTTAGTAATGACAACATCTCAGCAGGATTCCTACACATTTAGAAACAATTCAAATAAGTTGTTTCCAGTAAAAGTAGAAGCAAAGTGCCACAGAAAACTGCCATTATCAGTATTTCCATGATAACAGTCGGGCACAATTAATCCAAATTGTATGGAAATCGCAATATAGACTATTGCAATATTCAAATCAATGAAGAACAATAATTGTTACAGGGTAAATATGTATTAAAATTGTATTTTCGATGAAGTTTTGTCGAGCTGCAGACATATCCCGCCCTACAAATGTATTCTACAAACATATTTGGTACATTTTAATATATTTTTCAATGATAATGAGAATAATGATGAGTCAAAATAATCTCAATTATTGCATTTTTCCATATCGTGCAGCTCTAATGAACAGATTTAGTTTCTACTCGTCTTCAGTTGAACATATTTAGCAGTTTGTAAGTAAAACCAACCATTTCCAAAACAATCCAGACTTTTCTCCGGCTCATTTTCTCCACACAGTGAGGTTGTAACAGGCTTTGATGCTCCAATTGCCATGAAACCAAGCCATAAATGGCTGTGGAAACTTTCAATTTAGCCATTAAAAAACACCCAGAACTGTGTTTCTCCTCCACGCCAGAATTAATCCGGTTTCACAGCTGCGACAAGTGCATGTCTGCGAGGGCGGCTCATGTCGGTGAGACTGCATGTTTCAGTCTGCCACTTAAAAGACTCCCTTTTTTATAACCAAACAAGAATGTTTTTGTCAAACTGTTTTATTTACGCACTCGAGACGTACAAGTAGAGACGAAAGCATTCAGGAGCTTTTTTAATTGTATGCAAAACAGCCATTGATTGACAGTTGTGCGGCCCTCGTTGTTGCGCAACATGTAAATGAAGCCATATGTGTCCTTGGGCAAGACACTTCACCTGAACTTGCTCCTGTGGGTATTGTCCACAGTATCTGACCATTGCATGTATGATATATGTGTAAGGTGTGTATATGTAAAGCGCTTTGAGTCATTGAAAAAGCGCTATAATAAATGTAAGGAATTAATATTATTAATGATATGAGCTGCCAAGTAGGGCATTATTAAAGAATACTAAATCATTGGGAAATTACCAGCAATCACAGCAGATAAGACGATGGGGAATATGCTTGGTAGGAAAGTTCACTCTTGCTGTTGTGTGCCTACAATCTATACATCAAATTACATAAATTGACACTTCTGTCATTCGGAGCCAGATCTATTTTCTGCTCTGCTCCATTATGTTTCCAAACTTGTCTCGACAGGCCATTCGAATTCCTCCACAGGACTCAGTGACAGTGAGGAGGCCTTTGTGTTCCCTGTGATTTCAGATCGAGGCTTAATGCACGCACATCCACCCGCCAGACTCAAAGCAGACTGTCAACATGTTTTGGTTGCACAGATCCAGATGTTTTCCAAATGTACAACTCCTCAAACGGCACTGGACGAGACTTTTGAGGGTCCGGTAGGATTAGAATAATGTTTTAATAACGACTTGGATTATTAAGTAATTCCTGAAGTTCTCAAATTATTTCTGCACACTTTTCCAGCTTTTGATTTGCATAAAATCCCCCCAACATTTGACTCAAAGCGTGGCTCTTTTTTCTGTCTGGCTCTCAGTCTGCTCATGTTTTCCATGCCAGAATCAGCCGATTATTCATCCCCCTCTTCATTCGTTTCTTGGCCCTTAAGAAAAAAGGGATTTTTCACCTGAGTCAGGATGAAGTTGTGGATGTTTGAAATACATTGAGGCTCGCCCACAGGCTATTCTCGATCCAGGGGAATTACACGCGAACCGAGGAGAGTCACAGATATCAAATGTACTGGAATTGATGAATAACCTCCAAAAAGCACCGGGGTAAAGCCGGGTCCAACACGTCTCTCTGACAGACGGTGTTTTGTTGTTGAGCCCTATCATGAACAGGCTGATTCATTGATCAGATGACATGAGAACACACATCTGCATTAAACCATTTAAAACTTGATGTTTCACTCAGAAATATGGTTCAAATTGAGAAAAAAGCATTGAAAAAAAAGTGTTAATATCCTATCAAGCTTGGTTTAGCTTCCATTATGTAAAGAACTATGGATGACCGTATAAATACAAATGACTCAATAAGTTTCAGGGTGTGTATTATGGGACGCATGAACACAATAAGTTGTCTTTCTTGATTTTGTATAATGACAAGACACTTCTATTGTTTCTTTAGAGGGATGAGCATGTCAGGAAGAGGTCACCGAGTGTGTTGAAATGTGTCTTTGTTTTGAATGATAAATAGACATTTAGTCTGCAGGTGTGTGTGGGTGCCAGCAAATGCCTCATAGAGAATGAACCCATTGTGGTTTCAGGAAAAGAACATGAAGGGTTATCTGGATTCAAAAACATTACAGAGAAAGACAAGAAGAGTCATTCTCATTACTGTAAAGTGTAGTAATCGAAGGTTCCTAACAAGTGTCAGCCACGAGCTGCTCAAATTCTCTATATGATAGGAAAGGAGCTTCAATGCTTCCTTTATTAACTCCTTGAGGATACACTGGACCACCCTTTAGGAAAGTAAAGGGGATAATGCTGTCCCGTAAGGCTTTGCAACATTTAAAATGGCCGTATCTGGAAACAACTGTGATTGTGACTGGCAGATCATCTAACTTACAGTGCGTGTTTTTATCTTAGGACATATCTTGCTAAAGTGCTTAATGTTCTGAGTGATCACTGAGGTAAAGGACAAGACGTTAGGAAAACACGTTTTTGTACACAGCTATCTGGCTACATCTACTGGACCGCCTGCGACACTTCAGATTTATCAAAGGAGAATCAAAGCGTGGTGGCTTAAAGAGAAAGGAGAGTTATAAGGGCATTGTGGAAGGGTGTGTGTGTGTGTGTGTGTGTGTGTGTGTGTGTGTGTGTGTGTGTGCGTGTGTATGACAGGAGCTCTAACACTTTGATATCTCTCTCTCACACACACACACACATTATTATTAAAAAACTGTGTCTGTCCCTTTCAGTCATAGCCTTGGGATCAGGATGTAAAGTTAGCAACCTGTGTGTGTGTGTGTGTGTGTGTGTGTGTGCGTGCGTGCGTGCGTGCGTGCGTGCGTGCGTGCGTGCGTGCGTGCGTGCGTGCGTTACCTGGTATATCCTGAAGGGGATGAATCTGAAGCCTCCGTCCTCGGTGGGATATTCCATCAGCTTTCTGTTCATGGCCCAGAACTGATCGAACTTATCTGTGACAACAAAAAGTAAAAGTATAAACTTAAATATATATATATATATAAATATGCATATGAAGATATATATGAATGAATATGAATATATATATAATGAATATGACACTTATTTGACTTACATTTTATTCATGTGTGCTTACTTCTTTACTGAATATGTTAGTCTCCTATTTAATGTTGTCTTTTCTGCACTATGCCTTCTTGCTAATTTCTCCGCTGTGGGTCAAATAAAGATTTTTGTCAGCGATGAAGAAGCTGCTCTTCAAGATGGACGGGGTTATATTGGATTTGCTCATTGGTTCTCACCAACACAGGAGACGGAGACTCGCTCCTCCATCTTAGATCTTTACGAAATGATTCCACCCAACATGTGCTGGTTTCAAACCCTCCTTCTCTCCTCTCACTTTCACAAGAGCCTCCTGTTTTCTCTCCGATCGATGAAAGTAAGCGCCATCACTGTTTCTCTGTCTCTGTTTCTGGTCTCTTTTGGACGTGAAAGTTTTGCTTTAAATAAGTTTCATCTCTCACTTCCCTGATGTTTGGATTAGTTCTCAAGTGTTTCCTGTTTTTGATGTCGTTACAAAGAGATGGCAAGAACGAGGGCTGGCCGATATGGAGAAAAACTAATATCACAATATTTCAGATATAGATATGGTAGGGTTGACCTAGGGAGACTTCACAATATATTAACATAATGATTGATAGATAGATAGATAGATAGATAGGTAGGTAGATAGGTAGATAGGTAGATAGGTAGATAGGTAGATAGGTAGATAGGTAGATAGGTAGATAGGTAGATAGGTAGATAGGTAGATAGGTAGATAGGTAGATAGGTAGATAGGTAGATAGGTAGATAGGTAGATAGATAGGTAGATGGGTAGATGGATAGATGGATAGATAGATAGATAGATAGATAGATAGATAGATAGATAGATAGATAGATAGATAGATAGATAGATAGATAGATAGATAGATGGATAGATAGATAGAATCGGAGGGATGAAACCCTCTTTAATGGTCACATATGCTTATAACGTGTAATAAAAAGTGGGTAAAAGCAAGATAGAAGTCAGGTATATAAGAAAATTGCCTGACTTAACTGTAATGCATCCTTTAAATCAAGTGAACCACACTTATGCAATATGACCATGTTTAAAACCTTAGTCGATATGTAATTTCACATCACAGTATAGATATAATATTGATGTTTTGCCGAGCATGAACCACTCCCTGCACTTTCAAAACACTTCGTATATTCCTCTAAAGCAGGGGTTCCCAAACCTTTCAGCCCGCGACCCCCAAAATAACAGTGCCTCAGTGACTCCCTGTCGGGGAGTCACTGAGTTTTCTGCACTCTCGCGGGAATATCTCCGCAATGGAGCGACCTTAAGTTTCACTTTCGATTGCTTGATATAGCCCAGCGCCACACCTTCGTCAAACATGTTGCCACTTGTTTGTACCATTTTCAGGCGATTTGTAATCTGTCCTACAAAAACGATGTGTTTTTTTGGATTTCAAGAAGCATATAGAACAAACAATGGATGTATTTTAAGAACATTTATCCATGCTGGAAGTAGATTTAGATGTTAGGAGTGAGATAGAGATTATTATCTAATATATGCATCTGATGAAGCATTGCATGAAGTCTGTTGATGATCAGAGGCTGTTGTTAGACCATCCAGGCCTCAGAGAGTTAAACCTGGGCCTGCGACCATAGTCTTTTGTTTTGAGAATCCACAGTGGAAGTTTGTGTCGTACTACATGCGGTGTATTTTGCATTTCTCTCAGTAGCCAACGATCTGCGAGTCTGTTGGACATAAACTCCGTAATAAATGTAGTCTACATTTTCATAAGAGGTGTAAAACCTGAGAGCATTTTAAATCGCATTTGAACTAAATGCTTATATAATCTGTATTTGTATTGTTGATTTAATAATAATAATAATAATAATAATAATAATAATAATAATAATAAATTACATCTTTTTTTTTTCTTTTTTTTTCTTAGAGCGCTTTTACAGGTGCTCAAAGCGCTTTACAAGTATACATTACACATATTAGACATGCAAGAGTCATTACTGCGGACATTACCCACAGGAGCAAATGCGGGTGAAGTGTCTTGCCCAAGGACACAACGGCCTGACCCGAGGCGGGATTCGAACTGGAGTTCACCAACGCCCCTTGATCTGATGACCAACGCTCTAACCATCCATCCATCCATCCATCTTCTCCCGCTTATCCATGGTCGGGTCGCGGGGGTAGCAGTTCCAGCAGAGAGCCCCATACTTTCTTTTCCCTGGCGACATCAACCAGCTCTGACTGGGGGATCCCAAGGCGCTCTCAGGCCAGCGAAGAGATATAATCCCTCCACCTGGTCCTAGGTCTACCCCTTGGTCTCTTCCCAGCTGGACGTGCCTGGAACACCTCCCTAGGGAGGCGCCCAGGTGGCATCCTAACTAGGTGCCCGAACCACCTCAACTGGCTCCTTTCGACGCGAAGGAGGAGCGGCTCAACTCCGAGTCCCTCCCTGATGACCGAACTTCTCACCTTATCCCTAAGGGAGACACCAGCCACCCTGCGGAGAAAACCCATCTCGGCCGCTTGTATACGCTCTAACCACTGCGCCAAAACCAAAAAAACGCCAAAACCGCCTAATGTGTGAACGAGGCGGTATAGAGAAGGTTAAGCTGTCATTATTAGGCTGTAATTTGTTATATACTGCTGGAGTGGTAAGCAGGCCTATTGTTTTGGATATTTGTGGAGTTCGGTGGTCCGCGAGTGTTTTTTTATTGGTAGTCCTCGGTATGAAAAAGTTTGAAAAGCACTGCTCTAGTGGATTGCCTCGTTGCGGGGACATTATACAGATGGCTAGTCGGCCCCTGAAAAATGTCTATGCAGACGTTATTATTAATAATAATATGAAATAAATTGATTAAAACAATTGGAGAAAAAAAATTAATTACATTTGTTGTAATGATCTCGCGACCCCCACTCGGGGAACCCCTGCTCTAAAGAATCTGTCAAAAATGAAATGGATAATGTTCTCTCTCTTGTGTTCAGATGAGTCAGAGCTCCTTCTACTAGTTTCAGGGGAAAGTAACAAAAAAGCCTCTGAAGTTTTGCAGGATTTGTTTTGCAAATGTATTCAAAACATTGTCAGTTCCAGAAGCAAAGAATGAACAGTTACTTATTTCCAGTTTCCTGACCATCATTTGCATTGCAATTAGTCAACAATGCTGTTTGTGAAATATATAATAAACACATGGTATATATTATATCTTAACAGCATATTAGCTTAGAAGGAAAAGTGATTTTTAAGGGGTATTGAGTTTTAAAAACAAGCCTTAATAGATATAGAATAGAATATAGACAATATTTTGAACATGAATATTATTATCAGGCTCCAAAACAACAAATAAAAAACGAACTAAAGCAGATTAATTAAGCATTTCGGCGACTGTTGGAACTACTGCAAACAAATATTATTGTATAATTTGTATTATTATTGTTTAAGTCACTGCAAAAATCATGCAAACATGTCATATTTGTTGCTTCCAGGTTACGCAATATTGAATGTAATACTTTTTAATTTTGCTTCTTGATTTTGGACCAAACGGAAGACATTTGGAGGCATTACATTTGGCTTTCAGACCTGATGTACAATGTTAACCCTTCATAGACGAATAACTGATTCATTAATCCCAGATGTAACGTAGGGATTAAAAGCAAGTGTAAGTCATTCTTAACGAAAAATATGCAGATGATGAGAATTAAAGATCAAAACAAAGGTGACATATTTATAAATAACTGACCCAGAGGCAGATGGTCTGATCGACTTGACCTGCAGTGATTCCAGGAATCTCACCCCACGCTTTGAGTTTACTTTTCAAAGACAAGCTCAAACCTCAAACTTAAAACACCCCCGACCCCCACAGTGACCTACTACCACATCACAGTCGTCGTCCCCCCCCGTCCCCCCCACACCTACACAAACCACCACAATCACAGCCAATAGGAAATCAATCTGTCGAGACACATGGGTGGAAACGGAAGGAGAAGCTGGTGGGTGTTTCTGTGGGAGACGTTTGGAAGTGGAGGCTTCAAAGACTGCTATCAGACTGGAGGGAGATGCGTGTGTGTGTGTGTGTGTGTGTGTGTGTGTGTGTGCCCTCCTCACCATTTAGCCTGCTCATTCACAGCTGCTTATAGAATAGTCCATGTGTATATTTATGTGTGTGTGCCCTCCTCACCTTTAAGCATGCTCACACAGAGATGCTTAAATACATGTGTGTGTGTGTGTGTGTGTGTGTGTGTGTGTGTGTGTGTGCCCTCCTCACCATTTAGCCTGCTCATTCACAGCTGCTTATAGAATAGTCCATGTGTATATTTATGTGTGTGTGCCCTCCTCACCTTTAAGCATGCTCACACAGAGATGCTTAAATACACGTGTGTGTGTGTGTGTGTGTGTGTGTGTGTGTGTGTGTGTGTGTGTGTGTGTGTGTGTCTCACCGTTCTGCAGGCCCATCCACAGCTGCTTGTGGTCTTTCTTCTGCATGTCGTTGACCACTTGGCTCTTGTGTTTGAGGGCGTCGGCCTCCTTGATGCTGGACATGAAGTGCGCCTCGATCACAGAGTGGGACGGGCAGTGCAGCAGGTCACGCTCCGGGAAATTCTGACACATGCAGAAGAAAATAATTATTTAAAGATTCTTTAAATAATTATTTAGTTCTTGGTGGGCCAATTGGTGCAGGAGGGCTTCAACAAAAGCTGGCAGACATTAAAGGTCCCCTGTTATACTGTTTTCCATCAATATATCACAGGTCTCAGATACATCCAGAACATGTCTCTGATTGGCTGAAACACCAAACAGATTCTCTGTCTGTTACTTTAGATGAAAATAAGGAGCCCCTCCCCACGCCCCTCTGAGAGACATTTGGTTACAAAGAACACAATAGCCGCGTTCACACCAAGTACTTTTCCCGTTTAGTTCCGTTAGTACCCCTTATGTCGCGTTCACACCAAAAAGAGTACTTAGTGCCGGGAACTTTTACCCCCATTTTTAGTGCCTGCTGAGAGGTGGTACTCTCGTGGGGGAAAAAAGCGCCCCAGTTCTGATTGGCTGGGCGAATTGTCCGAAGTCAGGTACACACTCAACAATCAACAAGTGTCTTTGAGTACTAAGAAAAGTGTTGAATATATTAAATGCATTATTATTTGTATTTGATATTCATTCTACTTTTAACAGTGGATTTATCTGCTCTAACTCCTGAGGGAAATATCAGGACTTTTGTCTGTAAATGTTCCACTTTCTTCATCAAGAATATGCTCACTTTGTTTGAGCTGCTTAAGTCAGTAAAGACACCAAAGCACAAAATAAAACCAAGTGGCTGAACGAGGTTAAAAGGCTGAGAAAAAGTTAGCAGTAATTCTCCGCGGGTTTCTTCCCATATCCGATACTTTTCAATGCATATCTACCGCGTACAATATGACGCTTGCTACCACCGAGTCATAGGTCATGTCCTATGACTCGGTGGTAGCAAGCGTCATATGTGTGCTGGGGCAGCAGGCTGAAGGCAACTGACGCCAACAGACTCAATAAGCTCATCAGGAAAGCTGGTTCGGGCCTGGGAGTAGAGCTTGAGCCTTTGCTAGAGGTGTCAGAGAGGAGGATGCTGAGGAGACTGCTCAGCATCAAGGACAATAACTCTCACCCCATGCATGCCACTCTGGAAGCCTATCAGAGCAGCTTTAGCAGCAGACTGCGAGCACCGAGGAGCACCACACAGCAGGTCTTTAGTATCTGATATTCAGTATTTGACTTGAATGTGCAATATGACTTGTCACCAAATGACTTGTCACTGTCACAGGCTGCTACCTATTCTCTACTGTGGCACTCTAATGCGTTACTTGTATTATCTGTATTGTATTTTTGGAGCAACCTGGCAAGAATCATTTCCTTCAGGATTAATACAGTTCTATCTAATCTACACATATTACATTTTGCAGCATTCACCTTTCTAAATGTAGTAAACATTTCAACATAAAATACGTACAATTTACAGATAAAAAAAGTGATATATTCTTGTGGAAGCTGTGCATGAACACTCACCTTAAAGTGCACAGTGATGCTCCAGGGTAAGACAGTGTTAGATGCATGGAGGTCAAACAGGACTCCAATTGGATAGTGCCTGTCAAGGGAAAACACAAACAGGAAGTAGTATTCAAGGTATCAAGTAGGATTCAAGGATTCAAGGAGGATTCAAGGATTTTATTGTCACGTGTACATAGCTACAGTGTAGTTATGACCAGTGGCGGACCGGCCATCGGGACGTTAGGGACGAATCCCGATGGGCCGGTACTGAAGTGGGCCGGTCGGATAAGTCCTTTAAAGTCACTAGCACCCCCCGTTGACTATTTACTAGCGGTACCGAGGGTGGGCCGCTCGGATAAGTCACTAGCACCCCCCCAAATTAAATTACTAGCGGAATTGAAGTGGGCCGGTCGAGAGTCCCGGGCCGATTTTCAGTCCCAGTCCGCCCCTGGTTATGACAATGAAAATCTGAAGTCACAGGCTCCTCCAACAGTGCAACACAATAACACAGATACAATAGTGCAAGTAAATACAAATAGAATATAATAGAAATAGTGCAAGAATAGCCTATTAGAATATGATATATTAGATAAATGTTTTTTTTGGGGGGTTTTTTAAGTTGCAAACAGATGAATGTTATGGATGTTCTTTCAAAAGTGCAGGTGTTTAACAGTCTTATGGCCTGTGGATGAAATAATGTTACTTACTATTGTGACATGTCATATCAGCCGTACAGAGACATTTTTAAAGACCGTATGTGTTTGAAAAATGTTATCTATTGCTATGTTTCAAACTCATTTCTTTGCGTGCGGTACGAATAAAACAATACAAAAACACAAGTCTAATCTTATGCCTCGAATCTGAACGCTGAGTTTTTTTTACGTTAAAAATAAGAAAATAATATTAATGAAAACATTTGATGACGTCTAAGTTTAATTGTAACTTTCTCTAAGATTTAAAGTGCCAAAGGACAAAACTGGCGTCTTTTCTGTGGTCTTCTGAGGTTGTTGACGTTTCACTCCAACATTGCCATTTGTCACTTCCTGTGTTTCAGCCAACAGGAAAGAGCAGCTTTTTGTTATCACAGCCTCAAATCATGTTAGTCTTTGAGGTCTAGTTCCCCAAAAGCCAACAAACCAATGTGGGACATATCTGTCATTTTAAATATGATGTCAAACTCCCATTACGTCACCAGAACCTGGAGTGATGCTTTTAAATTGTTGTGTTTTTATAATGAAAACAAGAAATGAAAGCAGTTGACATTTGAATATTTTGACCCAACTAATAATTCAATATCTGTAAACGCTGCTACCTTTCTGTAACCAGGCTCTTCTTCATCATCTGTGCTACAATACTGACACCTTGTGGCTGAACTAGTGTGTCTGCAGACGGTTGAGCTCCGCAAAAAAAAGCCAGATGAGAAACTAACAAGGTGATGGATTGCTTTAAAAAGAGACGCGTGATATCCTCCCCACCAAATCGAATTAAAATGTATATTCAATGCCTGTGAGAATATATTAATCTTCTGCTTTTTCATCTGTGCTTTGTTTTGGTGATGGCATCTCTGTAAAACAGGATGTGTGATTGGTAGTGTGATTGTAAACCATCTTATGTATGCCGACGATTTGGCTGTCGAGTCCTAAAACCCAGAAGTGAGTCAGCATTTCACCACTTCCTGTTCCCTCGTCTCAGAGCCAATGGGATCTCTCCATAGGATTTAGGAAAGTAGCTGGAAATAAGCTCTGTGGTTGAAACACATTTAAGAGGCAGATCACGTTTTGTTCTACGACATTAAATCCATCAGCAGTGACCCCACTGGTGATTTCTGAAGAGTTGACGTGTCTGAAAAACGATGGTTGTTACCAAGTGGCTGAATAGGACTACAGAAGTTGTGGAGGTCGTTGTACGTCATTACGCCGAACACGTAAACACTCCTCTAAGTTTGTTTGCCGTGTTCTGCTTGAAAGCAAGTACCTGCCTCCTGCTAGAGTGTTCAAACAAACGCTTCAACTTGGACCATTTAGAATCTGTGTGTTTGAATATGGATCTGAAGTCGGCGTGACGTTGAAGCAGCGACCCTGCTGTAGTTCCTTTATAGCATAACGTTAGCATTTAGCTTCTGGCGACTAGATTTATGATTCGAAAATTATAAAAGTAGGGATAGACATGTGGAGAGTATCCGGCTGAACAGAACGTGACCCGTCTCTTAAATGTGTCTCAACCACAGACCTTATTTCCAGCTACTTTCCAAAACCCTATGGAGAGATCCCATTGCTTTTTTGTCGAGGGAACCAGCAGCTTACCTCCGGGTTTTAGGATGCGGCACTCTATTGTTTCTCCTAGCAGTGCTGGATTTCAACAGTTGCTAAATGTGTGTTCTGATTACGGAGTCAAATTTGATGTTAAATACAATGCTAAGAAGAGCGCTGTAATGATCTGCAGAGCGAAAGGGGATAAGGGGATATTCTATCAGTCAGGGCAGGTGCTGTCTGTTTGCTGTAAGTATCTGGGACACATCATCACAGATGAAATGGCTGATGATGATGACATGTATAGACAGCGGCGAGTCTTATATACACAAGCCAACATGTTGACTAGAAAACTCTCTTGGTGTTCAGATAAGGTTAAGGTGAACCTCTTTAGAGCGTATTGCACTCGTCTCTATACGGCCCCCCTGTGAGTCAAGTATAAGAAGGCAAGCCTCAAGAAGCTCCAGGTTGCATATAATGACTGTTTGCGTATACTGCTTAGAAAACCAAGGCGGTGCAGTGCGAGTGAAATGTTCTGTAATGCACGAGTCAACACGCTCCATGCTCTTTTGAGAAATCGAATGTACAAATTCATCTGTCGATTGAATGTTTCTCATAACTCTGTCATTATGCTGCTTTCAAATCCGTGTCTCAGTGCTGTACGATACCAGTCACCTCTGTGGAAACATTGGTATCACTGCCTTTTTTTATTTATATTTGAGTGTTGTGTCTTTTGAAAATTGGACCTAGAGTCTCTTCCAATGAAGCTGATGATGTACTATGGCTGTATGTATGCTATTTGAAACGAGAAACTAACAAGGTGTCCATGGTTACCCCTAACGCTAACTTAAGAGTTACAGGTTGTGTGAATGCATTTGTTGCACAATCTGTACAGAAATAACTAATTGAAATATATTAAAATGATCATGGTGGAGGGGTGCGTACCAAACAAAGATATCTTTAATCAATTCAAATACTTGTTTTTGTATAGGCTGTCAGGAGACTGAACTCTCTCCCCTCCCTCTCTCTCTCTCTCTCTCTCTCCCTCCCCTCTCTCCTTTCTCCCCTCCCTCTCTCTCTCCCTCCCCTCCCCTCCCTCCCTCTCTCTCTCTCTCTCTCTCTCTCTCTCTCTCCTCTATATAGTGTCTCTGTTGATTCTGTATATAGGATATACATATTTTATACATATCTGTTTTACTGTATCATTTTACATTCGGGATGGTTAGAAACGTCATTTCGATCTCTCTGTCTGTAAACACAAACTGAGTAGCACCACAATACTTCATTCAGAATCATATTTACACACATTTTGTAGCAAATAATTGTTTTTAATATTGCTCTTAGTCGTCTTGTGATTTTTGTTGTGCATCCCTAATTTGTGGGTGTTAACTAGAGGCAGTACAGCAAGAAGGAGACTGCATTAAACCTCCCATTATACCTCTTTGGAAACAGGGTGGTGCGGATTTGATGAGGTGGGCAGAGTTTGATTGGGCCGCCCGAAAGCATTTTAATAGAGGACATTTAACAAGAGCGATCGAAATAAAATAGAAATAAAGTCATGATGAGAGAATTCCAATATAGAGAAATACGCGTATTAGATGTTTTAGCACAACACATTAAAACTAGAACCAAGGTACTCTTTCTGTCCCCAGAGTCAAAACTGAACATGGAGAGGAAGCGTTTAGTTACAGAGCGGTGCAGGGGTGACGTATCTACCCGGAAGGAAGCTGCTGGTTCCCTCGACAAAAAAGCAATGGGATTTCTCCAGAGGGTTTTGAAAAGAGCTCGAAATAAGATCTGTGGAAAACGAACCTGTTTGATAAATGCACGTTTTGTTCAGCTGGATAATCTCCACATGTCTACCCTACTTTTATAATGTTATAATCATAAATCTAATCGCCAGAAGCCAAATGCTAACGTTATGCTATAAAGGAACTACAGTCGAGTACAGCAGGGGCGCACGACTTCGACGTCAAGATCCGTATTCAAACACACAGATTCTAAATGGTACGAGTTGAAGCGTTTGTTTGAACAGTTTGCAGGAGGCAGGGACTTGCTTTCAAGCAGAACAGGACAAACAAACTTAAATCAAGACTGAAGAATTTACAGCTGCCTTTTTATTAAACCAAACAATGATTCCTACCTTACTCTGCACTGTTACTTTCACTCTTGTATTTATTACCTATCTTGTTCTCTTTTAGCTTACTTACATGTTGTATAAGCTTGGCTTTTTACTGACTGGTTTTAAATGTTTCTTTGTATGTTAAATGGACATTCAGAACACCACCAGTGCATTAACTCATGATATAGCCCCTTGGAGAAATAGCTAAACCAGTTCATCCAACAACGCTTCACTCACCATTTCAGCGGCGTCCCTTCATACTCGAACCACATCTCCTCGGCGTCATCGGTCCTTATTACTTTGTGGAAGTGTTTCTTCACTTTGTCTGTGACCAGAGTCAGGTAGCTCACCCTGGGTAACAGCAGCTGAGCGGGACAACAGAAGAGGAAGACACCGGTTCATAATAATCACATAAAAACAAACTATTAACACTGTTGGGAAAATACTGAATGTTCCTTCTGTATCAGAGTAGCACATGATAACAGAGGCCCTATGTAGCCGGATGTATGACTACATGGATGATGCGTTCCTACGTTGTTCCTACGAATGGCACGATGATACAGTCACTCGAGAGATAGGCATATGACTGTCGTGTTTATTGCTTACGCAGGCCTTAGCTAATCTGAACTAATGTCAGAATACTGCTTGGAACTTGTATCCTTCCATCTTGTTGACTGCAACACCCTCTCTTGTATATACGCATATCAAAGACTCTACTCTGGGAACCAGCGTTTCCGCCAGGGGGGCGTCTTGCCGTCATTTGAAAAATATTAATAATTCGAGAGAAGATCGAGAGTTTTTATCGCTTGAAATAACGAAAAGGAAAAAGGACAAGGACATCCATCTGTTGGAGGGGCAAAGGAGTCTGGTGGGATTCTTTTCGGAGTATTGAAGATAGTTTCCCCGACATCGGCGGTGCCTGCTACAGCACAACATGGAACGTGCGCGATTTGGACACGATGAGTGGTGCTAGTGGAGCACGCACGTGAGCTGCGAGCACCAGAGCCTCTCAGCGGCGAAACTGAGGCTCCGTGGTAAACTGTGGTAACATGAAGAGCCGTGTGGGAGGCGAAACAGCCGGCGCTTTAAGAGAGCCGAGCCAAATGATCCGGCTCACTAACGTAAAAAGACAGTATCTATAAGGGACGGCTCAAGTCAAAATTCAAGCACCCCCCCCCCGCTCTCGGGGTGGACGCCCTCTCAGCCCTGGGGCCTATACTACGAAGCTGGTTCAACCTAACCTGGATATGTTTGAGTTAGCCGGTTGGCTAACATACGGCTAAACTGTACTACGACGCTGGTTATCAAGTGGATCGCTCAAGCCAGCCGTGTCCTATCTAGTTAGGTGCGCGTTCACATGAAAGGGCTGGTATCTGGAGCATTCGACCAATCACAAACATGGAGAAGCGTACTGACAGCGCAGCGTCATACTTCCTGAATGAAAAGTGAACTTTAATACTAGTCAAAAATGAAGAAGTTAAACTTTAAACATCCATGACTTAAACACTTTATCCAGGATCAAAGCCACAGAGCTGCACCTGCAAGGTGAATACAGCTGGTAACAGAACAAGTGTTTGAATGCGTACATTAACAGGTTTATGATATCACTGCCCCGTCTAAGACACGATCTGACTTTCATTACATTTGTCTCGAGTGTTTCATCAACTTAATGTGTTGCTTCAAATAATACTTCTGCATACAGTATGTGACACTGTGAGTGTTGCACGGCCAGATACGGCTCAGCTGACTCAGATAGGAAATATATGATAGGCTACATTAAGTGATATGCCGCGGACTGTACGTAATGTTACTCTGATCCGGTTACTTATGTTGTGGCAGATATTTAAGTAAGCTTTCTTTACACTAATGTTATAATAGTCAGATTGCTCTGAAGATGGAGGTGATATTCTATTCATGTTCACGTTCACAGTCTGTGATTTTTGCCGGCGGTCTTTCCTGCGACGGCAGTTTTTCTGTATTTCCTTTCTCCTGTAATATGACTTGATCGCTTTAAACTCCGCACACTGAGCTCTGATTGGTCAGCAGGCAGTGCTTTCACTGAGTTGAGCTCTTAGCCTGCAACCTAACCTGGTCCCGACCAGGTTAGCCGCTAAGCATAAGTTACCATGGAGATCTAGCTTGCTAAAAAGAGAACCAGCTTCGTAGGACCGGAAAGCCGGAGTTTTCCCTGAATTTAGCCGCTAAGAGAACATCCGGCTTCGTAGTACAGGCCTCTGGTCTGGCGGAAACACTGCTGGGAACTATTTGTTCAACGCAGCCCTGTGTGTGATGACTACTTCCATTCTTGCAAGGATAATAAATACATGGATCCTGATATTGAAGACCAAGCCGGTGACGAGTGAACAGCCAAGGCAAAGTGTTGACGTCACTGTGGTAGAGAGCTGCAATCAGTGGACGTGGCGGTGCGCAGTGTGTTCATTAATGCTGCTCTTAGACGTATTGTGTCAGGTGGATCTATGGAGCTTCTTCGTTTATTGTATATGTTCGTTTATCAGCTGCAGACAAACCTTGTAACTGATATAATCAAAAGTTGTAAGCCCTGCTGGTGATGCAAACATTAACGAGATGTGCTAAATGGCACTAGCATGTTTGTTTGGGTGTGTCCCCTTTCCTGGAGTGTGTAGGTTTTAGTGCATGTAAATGGTCTGCAGAGGATCAAATCAGAGGGAGTTTCTCTGCCAAACACTCCCCCCCCCCCGTCTGTAACGCCTCCATTGGACTCCTTTGTTTACCTCTGCAGCATAAAGACATCACTATGTAACACTCGTGCTTCTATTGGCTAGCGCTCAAACACATTGACGTGATAGGCTAAGGGGCGGGACATCTCTAAGCGGTTGATCAATCTGTTCTTCGCAGGATTGACTTTTCCCTGTGGATTAAAAACTGGATAAAGTGTCTTGTGATTTGTGACAACCTGCTCCACCATGACAACAACAAAACCTCAAGAAAACGTTTTGTTTTTTTATAGAAACTGAAGCATATCCCTCCGAAAGATGGTCGTGTATAAAACAGGAAGTTACGTTAATAAGACATGAAAACAATTGCAATGAAAGTAACAAAACAATGCCATCTCCTTTTCAGGTTCTAATAACACAAATTGTGTTATTTACATAAACTATTCATATTGCAAATACAGTTTTTAACCAGGAAGGGAAGACGGACATGGACATGACCCATGTGATTTGCAATATCGCAATATATCGCAATAATTAGCATATCGTAGAATCGCAATATATCGTATCGTGGCTTAAGTATCGTGATAGTACCGTATCGTGGGGAGGCTGGTGATTCCAACCCTATAAGATAATAAAATGTCTTTTAACATGTTGGTTTTGTGGCATGTCAGGAGACATGGACAAATACGTGCCGACTACATCTAGCATTTTTAGGATGTGAGCTGCGACCTCTGTAAAGCTAGATCACAAAAGGAGAGCTTTTAAGGAAGACTCTGGCTAAACACCTTTTCATTTCCCTACGTCTTCTTTAAAAGAATCATTAAGATCATAACATCCAGGTCTGCCTCCATAACACTACAAACATATCACTGTTGAATAAACGGCAATACAGCAGGTGTTTTCAATTCAAGAAGCATTTTATGTGAAGGATGATTAGATGTTGCTGCTAATTTCCCTACAGGGCTAGTTGTTCATTTATGGTGTTCTTATATGTTGGATTTGTATTTCTACTAATGTGTTTGATTCTTTTATGATTATGTTATGGGTAAGGATGTTATGCTTGGCCTCTGTATTGTGATTTGTTTAATGTTGTATGTGCTTTGTGACTAGGTGGCTTTACTATGTACTATTTCTCTGTCCTTTTTTAAGTGAGCTTGCTTAGACACATTCCAATAACTCGCGTTGATATGGAGATAGGGTTTGTTTATTTTATTTTCTTATCTAAGTCATCCGCTATGTCTCTATTTTCATTCTTACATAGTGATGTCAAATACTGAGCTGTAGTTTCAGATGGGGCTTTTAGGAGGTAAGTGAGTTATGGAATTAGTCACAGGCAAAAGCAAAAGTCAAATCGTGGGTCAGGTTTTGCGTCCGCGTGAAGTCAGGAGGTAACAGCTCTTACATAGTAGGGCTCAGCCTCTCTCTCGGTAACCTCATCCTGGTTCAGGAGGAAGCAGGTGGGGATCCGGCCGAACCAAACGTCTCTCAACACGTCCTTGTCATCTGCCATGCTGCTGCTCCCAGTGGCTCATAAAGAATAAATCCCCCAACACACAGACTCTGAAGTCCAATGGCAGACGGCTTCCTGGTGGCAACAACACAGCAGAGCAAAACACATTAGCGAAACCACAGGGACACATAGGCTAGTGTTACATTGACTCATAATTATGCTTTACGTAAGCGTTATACTTCCTGATTTGAAAGGGGAGTTATTATACATATTGGATGGAATAAATGACGAATGTATTGCATCTATATTGACTGATACTACAACTATGATATATGAAGGAATGACCATTATTGAAACATTGTCCATAGAACTATTTTATAATATATATTAAGATGATCCTGGTGGTATTTCTTAAGATGATCTGTAACCAACAAGGATTGTTTTATTATGTCTGTACATGATTAGGACTTCTCTGCAGCTCCACAATACATCATTTCACGTATTTATCATGTACTTAATGTTGTGCTTACTGCTATTTGGGTATTGCACTACACTCTGAAGGGTAAACAGGTGTCAACAACACAACAGAGCAACAAACATTAGTGAAACTTTGAGCCACACAACCCCAAAACCACAGTGAAACAGGCAGTGCAACATAAGCTAGTAGCACATGGACTCAAGTAATTCTGCTTTAAATAAGCCTTATACTTCGTTATTAATTCACTAGGGGAGTTATTACACAGTTATAGTCCAGAAAAAGACAACAACTCACATGCTAGACTTCCAAACAAACTCCAAGCCTGTGAAACTACGCAGATGTAATGCAGAAACTGACGTTAGCTTGATAGCTAGGGAAGCTAAGTTAGCATGACAATATAGCAAACAATTGTTTAAATGGACAAACGTTGTTGCTTTCTGGGTATTGTGGGTATTGTCCACGAACAAATTATTCTTGTGTGCCAAGAAGAGGTTGTGATATGAGGGCAAATCTTACTTTGTGTCGATGTTTTGCAGTCAGCTTGAATGGAAGAAGGGCCGTGATGTTGTCATCCCCCTGCTGTCACCGGAAAACAGCTGAAAGCTCCCCCGGAAAACAGCGCCTCCTAGCGGACACTTCTTCAGGTCAGAATCGGAATCGGTTTTATTACCAAGTAGGTTGTAATAAGATAAGATAAGATAAGATGTACTTTTGTTCGTTGCAGCAGCATAAAACAAAACAAGACATTGCACATAATTCAATTAAAAGAGTAGAAATAAACAATTCTAAAATATCCACACGGCTGTCAAACTCAAATACACAGTGGGCCAACATTTCAAAATGGGTACTAGTGGAGGGCCGGACTGGTTCAATGTTTATTGCAAAACTTATTGAAATGAACTCATTGCACATATTAAACCTGGAACTAACAAAGCTTAAATTATTGCCTATAAAAACAACATTAAACATTAAATAATCAGTTGCATTCATTTCTTATGATTACATTTTTCCACAGGCCAACAACAGCTTCAACAAAACTATTCCCCTCAAAGAAAAAAGCAAACATGCCCTGTTGTCGTGAGAGAGAAAGTGCAGAAGGAAACATCCATTAAACTCAATGTGCTGCTCTGTGATGCTAGTTCAAACCAGATACTTGGCATCTTATCTTGGGTGCAAGTTCATCAATGTTTGGGCTCAGGCTCTGAGCTGGACCTCAGGATTGAGTGAAGGTGAAATTAAATCCACCAAGGGCCTGATTTGGCCCCCGGGCCTTGATCTAGAAGATTAGATTAGATTACTTTATTGTCATTGTGCAAAGTACAAGCCAATGAAATACAGTTAGTATTAGTATCCAACCAGAATTGCAAGATGTGCTAAATATAAATAAATACAAGGTGCATATTATAAAAACTGACAATACAGCGAGCATTGAATGAGGAGCAAAAAATATACAATATACAGATGTAAGTATTGACAGAGTATTAACAGAGTATTAACAGAGTGTGAGTGCAGATTATATGTACAAACAGTAATATTATATAAAACCTCAGATGTAACCTCAGAAAAGAAAAAAACAAGACATTTAATTTACAAAATGTAGTAGCAGTTATAGTTTACAAATGCTGTTTAAGCTTAATACATTAATAAACAGCACAGACTGTATTTGTGTAAGACAAACTGAGTTAAAAATATCATGTATATTGTATTTTTTAATTGTTTGTGGTAGATACTGTATTTCTGGGCCACACAGTAGGTGGCGGTAATGCGCCCTTAACGCTGGCTGCCACCGCCATAATACCGTCAAACGAAGAAGAAGAAAAAGGGCTTGTTTGGATTTTGTCCACTATTAGCTTCAAGAATGGATAAACAATTGGAGACGGATAACCTGGAAATGCGTCTCCAGACGCTGGAAAGTCGTATATACGGAGGGAGAAGAAACAAAAGTGCCAAACCCGCCAAGGTTTGCCTGGAATATTTTATATTGTGATAAGTTTTAGTGCTAGAAAAGAAGCTAACTAGCTGTTAGCCTAGCATAGCTAACGGTAGCCTTGTCATCAGGTTTAAGTAAACGCCCCTTTTTATGCTGTAAACATTTAATGTAAAACAATACGTTTTATTAAGAGTTGTGACAACTGTTCACTCAAGTTACTGTAGTTTGTTAAGGTTCTAGTTAAATAGTTGTTAGGTGAGCTATTACATTGTTACTTGGCCTTTTAAAGAGATATGCATTCATAACATTTTCTTTATTAATCAAATCAAATCAAGTTTTATTTATATAGCACATTTATAAACGATTTTTGGTCGAGCCAAAGTGCTGTACATATAATACAAATAGCCTACAGTAGAGACACTTTACAGCAAATACAACAGCACAGATTGTTCAGAATATCAGTATGAGAAAAAGCGACACCCTCTATCCCTTGAGTTATTAGTCTGTATGACTTGAATGTCAGCCACAATGCTTTTACATTTATAAACGACAGTGGTGGAATATATTTTATATATATATATATATATATATATATATATAGGTACATTCACTTGAAGCACACACTTTTACTTTACTTGAGTATATCATTTTATTTACCTATTTACTGCTATTCCTCTTCATACTAGGAGTAAATATTGTTCTGTTTTTCTCCACTAGATTTGACGAGATACAAACATTGACATATAGATAGATGGAATACATCATTAGTTAAATACCTATTACAAGTGAGTGTCACCAACTGGTTTCTAGGAATTTATGAAAACACAAATGTGAGGTTTATGCAATAACAGACATCCCTGATCTACTGTAAAGACGTTATTAGCAGATTGGCCACAGACATGGTTTGGTCCTTTGGAGCCAAAGCATGGAGTGTTTCTTTAAAGCATCATATGATCATGATCACTCTTAACTAACAAAGGTGCTTTGTAGTGGATGAGTTCCCTGAAGATGTATTTGCCGGGTCAGAGGAAGTGCCTGTTGTCTGTGTTGGTGTCTCAAGTTGAGCTCGTGTCTCAAGTTGAGCTCGTGTCTCAAGTTGAGCTCGTGTCTCAAGTTGAGCTCGTGTCTCAAGTTGAGCTCGTGTCTCAAGTTGAGCTCGTGTCTCAAGTTGAGCTCGTGTCTCAAGTTGAGCTCGTTTCAGTTATACTCAAAGAGGAATTATATCGAACGTGTAAAACAATAACACAAACAATAATAATATTAATGAAATGAAACAAGAGAATTATGAAACTGTACAAACTTAAGCAATATCAAATTGATGAACACAAATATTATTGACTTACAAATTATATATAAACAAATGATTTACCTAGTTACACATCCGTAAAGGGGTGGGAAGAAGTGTACACTTATTTAATCCCACCCCTTCTCCCAAAAACTAAATGATTAACACTTTTTTAAACAAATGTAGATCTAAATGTACGTCTCCATACAATATACATTTACAATTATAAATAGATTATATCATTATTACTACATATATATGCAATATTCATTTACGTTGTATGTCCTATTTGATAAGACAAATATAAAAGACTATCTTTTTAGATCTACCATCCAAAATACATTTGATATTTTAAAAAAAACATAATAGAAATAAATAAACAGATAAACTGTAATGAGATACATACGGGGTGTTTCTCAATCTCGAGGATGCTAGCTTGGTAGTCGCGTACTTCCAAGTCACTTCCTTCAGAAACGAAGCCAGTATGCTTCCAAGCCACGGCTTCGGAAAACGAAGAAGAATGGAACAGGCTAACAAGCGTGCCACTCTCTCTAACGGTTTCAACATAAACTGTACCGAAAATAAATACCTCACGATGTCTATCTAATTATGAACTTGCTTTACTTTCACGGAACACATTTTTGGTGGTAACACATTTAACAAAGTAACAAATGTACCAACACATGTTCTACGCCACTACATACTTACATTTAAATGTGTGCTGCGTCGGTTCAGCCATTCTCCGCAAGGGTTTTTGAAATTGGTCCTTGCGCAAAGCATTGTGGGGATTTTAAGGACGCGAAGTCTACCCATGTGCAGCCTCGACATTTCCCCCAAACCAAGGACGCGGCCTCGGTGGAATTCCAAGTATGCTGGAGATTGGAACAGTCCTGCTGCGTCACTCCATGACGTAGCATCCTTGAAATATTGGCTTGGAAGCCAGTATCCTCAAGATTGAGAAAAGGCCACAGTTGCCAGGATACTGCAACTTCTCTTTAGTCCCAAAAGGCACGACACAGCGCAAATCAGAGAAGAAAGTGCTTAAAGCATGCTCTGTATATCATCCTGAACTTGTTTGTTTTGTTGTTGCAGTCTGTCAGTATATTGTAGCGCCGCACAGATCCGAGAAGAAAGTGATGAAGAAGAATTGTAAAATGTAACGCCTGTCCTATACCTTGGTAATCCTTATCGTTAAATCTAATACATGTATTGTACCCTGCAGTGTGCTGAGTCTTTGGCCCGGATTCAGGCGGGTCTGACCAACACGGCCAACAAGAGAGAGCGAGTGAAGATCCTGCACAAGAAGAGTGAGTCACGCTGTGGGGTGTCTGGATTACAGCCTGTGGTGACCTTCTTTATGTCAATGGAGTTACTATTCAAGTGTTTTTGGCTTGTGTAACCATTAGCCAATCAGCAACCAAGGTAACCCCCCCCCCCCCCCCCCTTATCACCTGAATCTCCTCCTAGAGCACCATTGAGTTCTTTGTAACCAAATCTCTCTCAGAGGGGCGTGGGGAGGGGCTCCTTATTTTCATCTAAAGTAACAGACAGAGAATCAGCTCTTTGGAAACAGGGCTGAAACAGAGGGGATTATGGGTAATGCTGCAATGATCCGTTTGGTGTTTCAGCCAATCAGGGCTCTGTATATATCTGAGAGCTGTGATATATTGATGAAAAACAGTATAATAGGGGACCTTGAAAAAACGGACTACAAGGGACCCCACATATTTCCGCTGAACCCTAAAGACATCCAAATCCTGACATGAATAGCCAGTAATGTTGCAGAGTGCTGGTCTAAAATGATAAATGCCTCCACGTTGCTTGCAGTATTCAACAGACTCAGGGTCAGTTTTATCCCACAGGCCATAACACTGATAAACACCTGAGCTCTGTGAAGTGCCTCGATAAACATTCCTATTGTCATCTTGCAATGTACTTATTTATATAAATAGTTATCACAGCTAAACCCTATTTAATTTATTTTTAATTTACATTATTTGACGTCATATTCTGTTCTTGTACATATCCCTATTCTATTTATATGTATATAGACTTTTTGCCCTATTTTGTGTTTTTGTATTTGATTATATATGTTGCATTGTGGGAGGAGCTTAGGTCAGAAGATGTTCATTGCCATTTCTACAGAGTAGCTTTGTGCATCTGACACTAAAACCTTTGAATTTGAATCTTGAGTATTTCTTCTGTGTTCAGATCTAAGAGTGTGTTTTGTCTGATCATGTTTATCGACGTTGTGTTGCAGTTGAGGACCTCCTGAAGTACCTGGACCCTCAGTTCACCGACCACATCACTGTCCCTGACGCCATGAAGCTGGAGTTCATCCTGGCTGGTGAGAACAAGAAGGACAGGATCAATTACCTAAACATAACATCTGTTTACAAACGTGTATTTATTTTAGGCTTTGCATTGGATTCATTTATTGCATATAGACAACATTCTTTGAAATGTGTTAAGGCTTTACATGTAATGTTTGTAAGGTGTCGCATAAATAAGATTTTTAGATTATAGAAGACTCGGGCTGCACGATTTTGAGAAATAAAACGTATTGCGTCCATATTGACTGATATTGTGATAAGATTGATATATAATGACCATTTTTAAAACATTCACATTATCATTAATAATGTATATTCAAAATGATCATGGTGGGATTTCTTAAAAGGTTTTGTATTACGTACATTACCAGGACTTCTCTTCAGCTCCACAATACTTCATTCACGTATTTCACGTATTTATCCTTTACCTAATATTGCACTTACTGTGATCTGGGTATTGCACTAGTCCAAATTGTGATTCTGATATAAATTCGATGAATTGTGCAGACCTATAGAAGACTCGCATCTGCTTCGGTTCTCCCTGTGATGCTGTTGTGTGTGTTTGTCCGCACAGAGGAGGACTTCCTGCTTACCCAGGCTGCTTTGCTGGAGCAGGTCAGCACCTTGCAGCCTCTGCTGGACAGCAACTACATCAGAGGTGAGTTCACCTGCAAGACACTGAGCAGAGCACGGAAAACACAACATCTACTTGCCACTGTCTCCTGACGTCAGCGTCCGGGCATGTGACCTACGATGCCACTTTCTCCCTTTCCTTAAAGGTCCCCTGTTATACTGTTTTTCATCAATATATCACAGGTCTCAGATATATACAGAACCTGTCTCTGATTGGCTGAAACACCAAACAGATCATTGCAGCATTCCGCGTTCCAATTTCTGATTGGCTGGGCGAATTGTAAACCACGCCCCGTAAAACTTACATGTTGATGTAGAAGAGACATGAAGAAGAGGGGACACATGTTGATGTAGAAAAGACATGAAGAAGAAGGGACACATGTTGATGTAGGAGAGACATGAAGAAGAGGGGACACATGTTGATGTAGAAGAGACATGAAGAAGAGGGGACACATGTTGATGTAGAAGAGACATGAAGAAGAGGGGACACATGTTGATGTAGAAGAGACATGAAGAAGAGGGGACACATGTTGATGTAGAAGAGACATGAAGAAGAGGGGACACATGTTGATGTAGAAGAGACATGAAGAAGAGGGGACACATGTTGATGTAGAAGAGACATGAAGAAGAGGGGACACATGTTGATGTAGAAGAGACATGAAGAAGGAGGGGACACAGGTGGAGGTAGAGGAGACATGAAGAAGAGGGGACACATGTTGATGTAGAAGAGACATGAAGAAGAGGGGGACACATGTTGATGTAGAAGAGACATGAAGAAGAGGGGACACATGTTGATGTAGAGGAGACATGAAGAAGAGGGGACACATGTTGATGTAGAAGAGACATGAAGAAGAGGGGACACATGTTGATGTAGAGGAGACATGAAGAAGAGGGGACACATTATTGATGTAGAAGAGACATGAAGAAGAGGGGACACATGTTGATGTCGAAGAGACATGAAGAAGAGGGGACACATGTTGATGTAGAAGAGACATGAAGAAGAGGGGACACATGTTGATGTAGAAGAGACATGAAGAAGAGGGGACACATGTTGAATTAGAAGAGACATGGAGAAGAGGGGACACGTGTTGATGTAGAAGAGACATGAAGAAGAGGGGACACATGTTGATGTAGAAGAGACATGAAGAAGAGGGGACACATGTTGATGTAGAAGAGACATGAAGAAGAGGGGACACATGTTGAATTAGAAGAGACATGGAGAAGAGGGGACACATGTTGATGTAGAAGAGACATGGAGAAGAGGGGACACGTGTTGATGTAGAAGAGACATGAAGAAGAGGGGACACATGTTGATGTAGAAGAGACATGAAGAAGAGGGGACACATGTTGATGTAGAAGAGACATGAAGAAGAGGGGACACATGTTGAATTAGAAGAGACATGGAGAAGAGGGGACACATGTTGAATTAGAAGAGACATGAAGAAGAGGGGACACATGTTGATGTAGAAGAGACATGGAGAAGAGGGGACACATGTTGAATTAGAAGAGACATGAAGAAGAGGATTTTGCATAATAGGTGAACTTTAAGAACCGTTTTTTCTAGAACTAGATAAATACTTGGTGAGAGATCTTCAGAATTGGTTTTCTGTTTGCTTAAAGTTCGAGCCTGAATATTCAGTGATGTAGTGTTGCAGCGGTGTTGTTCAGGAGTGTGTGTTCTGTGTTAGCTGTATGTTTCTGTTTCTCACAGATGTGCCAGAGCACGCCACCAAGCTGCAGCGCCTGTCGCAGATCCACATCAAAGAGCAGGTAGCCCCCCCTCCCTCCATCTTTCTCAATGTCTGTCTCTCTCACTGTGTTTTATCCATTGACCCCATGTTCGTCTCTGTCCCAGGACCAAACCGAGGCTCAGTCCCTGGAAGTGAAGAAGCTTTTTGAGGAGTACAACAAAATGGTACACTTCTATTTTCACAATATTTCTATTTAAACCACGAGACAAAGGTAGTATTGATTAGACCCTCCAGAAAAATGCGGGCTAAAATCCTTGATTATGCGATTAAACATGCGGGGTTTTTATGTGATTGTATGCGGTGAAATTGCGGAAAGTTGCGAAATATGCTAAATATATTTTTTTAAATATTGGGGTATTTATTTATTCTCTCTCAACCTGCCACTAACGTTAAACCCCTTTACTATTCAATTAAACACATTCAATGTTTATTTATTGTAAAAGCAATTGGGCTATTTTAATCACACTCTCACACACACACACACACACACACACACACACACTTCTCCGCCTCATTCTGTTTTCATTTACTCGTTCGTTATCTGACCAGCTTCAATCTTGTAGGCTACTCACTTCGTTTCTTGTACCCTCGAAAGTTTTTTGGAGGTTGATGCCTCGGTGAACGTGAGTTGTTTGGCTTTCTTGTCGGCAGCAGCAGAAAGCATTTTCGAATGTTTGAATGAATCAAAGTGGGTCGTCACCGTCGATGTTCTCTTATGCTCCAACACAGTTGCACCGGGTGCAGAATAGTTTCCCCCCACTTTCGTGCAAGACATCGGGGAACTGCTTTTGCCCGGTCTTTAGCAGAAATGTTCGTCGGTAAATGAGATGGATTAGATTTTTTCATCTTGGTGTTTTCTCTCTCGTGTGAGCTCCACACGTTCACTCTACGGTGTTGTTTACCTTCTGTGATGCGCGAGCTGATGACGTCATCATCACGTCAAGACGAGTTAACTTTTTTTTTTCTCAACTCTGTGGAAAAATGCGGGGATTATGCGCCCTTTTAAAAATCTGCGCCATTTTGCTGATTATGCGGTAAATTCTGCGATCGCATAATCACGTTTTTCTGGAGGGTCTAATTGATGTTAACGTTTTCTAAATGACGTGTCACTACAACATTTTCCCTGTACTTTAAAATCTCTGGTGGGAATACAAACATAGTTATGATGCCGAAATCATATTTTTTCTGTTCTTAAACTAACGTGTCTAATAAATGCTAAAGCTTTAGACCCAGCAGTGGAACATCGGAGAGAGATTTAGATCGCTGCTCATATTTAGTCTTTGGTTTCACTGACGTTTTGATATCACAAAGCTCCTCCCACTCACCACTGATCTCTGATTGGCAGATGTTCTTGCTCTCTAAGCAATTCGCCCAATGGGACGAGACCCTGAGGAACCTGGAGGAGGCCAAGGGCATTCGACCTGTGGAGTAGCTTCTGTCTACACACACACACACACACACACATTTCTGATGGTGATGATGACGAAGTCGGCACTGTGGCGGGAGCTTCACAGATCCTAACATTTCACCTTTTCAAACTGCTCATCGTTCTGTAAACAAAATGTTATTGAGTCAGGCAACAACACATTGAAACATTACCTTGTTCGTTTTAGAAATGTCTCCAATCCAGGCTGAATATTTGAGCTTTCACACAGTTCTCCAAATTGTTGTTAGGACTGTGTCTCATGTGGCTCTTCATCAGTCGTCCAGAGGAGCTCCCATCACGTGACGTCTGGCTCAGTTATTTATTTTCAGACAATAAAGCTTGTCATGCTTGCATATTGACTCGATGTGTAATACGTTCCTCGATGCCTCTCTAATGCAAGCCACAAGACACACACACACACACACACACACACACACATCCTCACATCCCCTTCAAGTCTTTAGATGTTCCCTCTACATGCCTTCTGACATGATTTGTATTAAGCTTAATTATTCTGTCCAATATTCTGGTTTTAAAATGTTCCATTTGTTTTGTTTCATAATGCATCTTTGTGGTTAATACAATAAATATTTCTTTATTTCCTTTGACTCCTCCATTGTGTGTGTGCTGTCTGTCACTCGTCTATAAACTGTCCATCAGTTGCAAACAGCTGTGATGATTACAAGAGGAGTGTATCTGAGGACTGAAAGACCTGCTATATGAACACTGAGAAGACACATGGGTACCACTTTACCATAAGACTACCCTTAAAAAGGGTTTACGAATAGTTTGTAATTTATTTATTAATTAGCTTGTGAACACTTTATAAATCATTAATAAGCTTTTATAAGGCATGAGATAAACAGGGCGACTGTGACCGGTTGCTTGCCAAATAGTGAGCCCACATGTATCTGTACTGCTAAGCAGTGGCGGTTCTAGAACATTTTACATTGGGGGGCAAGAGCTCATGCCTGGGTGGCATGGGAGGGCGGACAGTATACGTGGTATTTCATACTGTATATAAAACCTATGTATTGTTAAATCATGCCCTAACACAAGTGTTCTTAATGCACAAGAGAAACAAGGTGTTCAGACAAACAAACTAACATATGGTATAAAACAGCAGGAAATACTCATGATATCCTAGAACTCTGTTTACTGTAAGTACAGTCAAAGTACTTAGTTATAATGAAGTACACAAATTACATCACCCATCTCTTCAGAGAGCTAAAGGTGACCTGTGCAGCAATACATTTCAATATGTGTCAATACTAAGAGCTGCTAGATTGTGCTGCTGTGATGGAGTATGCAAGGAGAATCAGAACATACCATGTGGTCCAGCTGGAGTTTCATCTGCCTCCTGATCCCTGCCTCTGTCCCTCTTTCTGACACTTCATCTTTATTCCTCACATATATTTCTTCTTCTTCACGAATGTATTCATCTCCTCCTGCTCTGACCCTCCTGGTCTCTTCATCTCCTCGTGGCTTCCTCCTGCTCTGACCCTCCTGGTCTCTTCATCTCCTCGTGGCTTCCTCCTGCTCTGACCCTCCTGGTCTCTTCATCTCCTTGTGGCTTCCTCCTGCTCTGACCCTCCTGGTCTCTTCATCTCCTTGTGGCTTCCTCCTGCTCTGACCCTCCTGGTCTCTACATCTCCTCGTGGCTTCCTCCTGCTCTGACCCTCCTGGTCTCTTCATCTCCTCCTCTTCCTCCTGCTCTGACCCTCCTGGTCTCTTCATCTCCTCCTCTTCCTCCCGCTCTGACCCTCCTGGTCTCTTCATCTCCTCCTCTTCCTCCTGCTCTGACCCTCCTGGTCTCTTCATCTCCTTGTGGCTTCCTCCTGCTCTGACCCTCCTGGTCTCTTCATCTCCTTGTGGCTTCCTCCTGCTCTGACCCTCCTGGTCTCTTCATCTCCTTGTGGCTTCCCCCTGGTCTCTTCAGTGAACTCTCTTCTGCTTTTCCTCTATCTGTTCGTCCTGATCTCTTCTCAGATATGTCTTTGTGTTGTTGTTGACTCACTCCAGCTACTCTGGCTTGCAAGAGTACGTGTGAAAAGTACTGGTACAAATGCTTGTATAACGGTATTCGGTCTGAAGGGGAGGGGCTTAGCTTGACCCTGGATTCAGAGGGACAGGAGGTGAAAAGGGGTGGAGGGGGGTTGCGTCAAGTCACCTGAAATGACAGCTGTCGGAGGGGAAAGAGCAGATTAAAAAGGGTTTGCGGAGCGCTATGATAGGCTTGTGGGAATAGAGCGAAGTGATTGGTTAAGCTGGGGAGTGATGCCCCCGATCACTTATTGAGAGGAGAGAGAGTAGTAACATGGAAATAGTAAATGAATGAGTAAAGAAGGTCTTCCTGGTTGAACTTGCGCTGAGCTTCTTTAGTCTCAGATCACTTCCACATGTTCTCCATCAGCTTCGTAGCACCTTGGACATAATACAAGAAGAACATCCTGTTTGTTTTTGAAAGACAAACCTTTATTAATGATCCAAACATTTCATTTGATCACACATCCCATCAGAAAAGTCTGTTCAATGATTTCATGATCAGTTTCACTTTATCCACCATGATGTGTTTCATCTCAGCTGTTTCAAACAGAATCAGACATGATTTCCTTATTGATTATTATCATGATAAGTTATGTTCTATAAAACATGAGAGTGCCCACTTTCTATTTGGATAACAACAACAACAACAACAATTAGTCTGCAAAACAATAACATTGTATTTCCCAAGCAAAGACTCTAAGCTATTTAAAACACAATAATAAATGGTGTACTTATTGATTATGATCATGACAGTAATATCATTTTAAATAAACATTTTATGATGAAATAAGTGTTATAACCATCTGGGGAACTCATGTGTTTGTTAATTTGGGCAACAACAATAACATTTAATCCGTCAATAAATGTCTTAATTGTTTAAGAAAGTGGCCAGAATAAAATGTGTACAATAAAAGAAGCTGTGCTGCTTTCTCTCTGAAGCCTCGTGCACTACAAGAGAAACAACAACAAGAATCAAAAGAAATATCCAACACATATTTAGAGCAAAGTTTACATATCAGTTCAGGTGAACAAGGATCCTCCTGAGCAGTGACAGCCTCCATGGCTACACAGACACAGGAAGGAGCCGGAAGAAAGTCCAACACTTACAGAACAACTCATGAGAAGATGTTGAAGCCCCGCCCATAATGTTTGATTGACAGCTGATCTCTGCAGTGAAGACATGGACAATCAGCTCTGATGGACACACGGTGAGTTTAAGAAGTAGAAGAGTTCCTCCAAGGACTTCAGGCTATTTGAGTTTACAGAACTCAGCAGTGTCTCCAAAATTATAATAAAGCCGAACTCCAGCATGTAGCGGCTGAGTGAATGTGGTCTGGACTCTGTGGAGGAGAGTCATGGTTTCAGAGACGCTGTAGAAGGACAGAACACCTGCTTTGTGATCCAGGTACACTCCTACTCTGGAGGACGGAGGACCTGAGACGGGAGTGTGGATGTTGTTGTAACTAAATGAATAACTGTTTTGTTTACAAACTAAGGACCAAGATTTGTCATTGAGTCCAAATTCAGTCCCCCCCCCTGCTCTGCTGATAGTCTTATATGCGACTGCTACACGAACTCCTCCCCCTCTCCACTCCACCTCCCAGTAACAACGTCCAGTCAGACTCTCTCTACTCAGGACCTGAGACCGTGCAGTGAATCTGTCTGGGTGACGAGAATAAGGCTGTTCTTGTTCCATGCGTGTTGCTTTTCTGCTCCCCTCAGATAATAACAGCAGTGTGTATGCTGTGTTTGGATCCAGAGTGATCTCCTGTGAATATGTTAAGAACCCAGCTCTGGTGGTGGGCTCTGCTGCTGACAGTAAAACATCCACTTCAGTCGGTGAGACGTTTGTCCATTCCTCTCTCAGGACGTCCTGTAGTTTGTCTCTGACTGCTGACAGGGCCGCCGTCACGTCCTCAAAGTAGCTCAGAGGACGGATGTTGATGCTGGAGGAGTGTGTAGCTTCACTGAGGGCTGGCAGTGAGGGGTAGCTGTGCAGAAACTGGTTGTGATCCTCTGTGTGAGACAGCAGCTTCAGCTCAGCGTCTCTCCTCTTCAGCTCAGAGATCTCCTGCTCCAGCTTCTCCTGGAGCTCTCTGACTCGACTCACTTCTCTCTTCTGCTGGGATCTGAGCTGTTGCTTCACATCAGAGCTTCTCTTCTCCATGAGACGGATCAGCTCAGTGAACGTCTTCTCACTGTCCTCCACTGCTTTATCAGCAGAGCCATTGACGGCCTGCACCTCCTGCTGAAGCAGCTTCACCTCCTTCTCTCCATCCTGGATTCTCTGCTGGATGTTTAGTCGACTCCCCTCCAGCTCTCTCTGCCTCTCAGTCCTCTCTGCTGCAGCTGACACCGTGTCGTGGCCTTTGTGTTCGTCCACAGAGCAGAGATAACAGATACTCTGCTGATCAGTGCGGCAGAACATCTTCATCACCTCGTTGTGATGAGAGCAGATGTTCTCCTGGAGCTTCTTGGAGGGCTCCACCAGCTTGTGTTTCTCAAAGACAGGTAATTCATAATGAGGCTGGAGGTGTTTGTCACAGTAAGAGGCCAGACACACGAGGCAGGACTTACAGGCTCTCAGTTTCCTCCCAGTGCAGACATCACAGGCCACATCTCCAGCTCCAGCATAGCAGAGATCAGCAGGAGCAGCTGGGGGTCCAGTCTTCTTCAGCTCCTCCACTAAAGCTGCTAACATGGTGTTTTTCAGCAGCACAGGCCTTGGTGTGAAGCTCTGCCTGCACTGAGGGCAGCTGTGGATCTTCTTCTCATCCTCTCCGTCCCAGAAGCCTGTAATACACTTCATGCAGTAGCTGTGTCCGCAGGGAATAGCCACCGGATCCTTCAGTAGATCCAGACAGATGGAACAAGAGAAGGTTTCCCGGTCCAGCTGAACTCCTTTCTGCGCCATTTCACCTCTCAGTAGCAGCGAGTGTGTGAGTTTCACTTCCTGAGAGCTGAAACTAGTGTGACAGGTTATCTGAACAGCATGTGTGTGTGCAGTGAATGTGGCCTATCAGCTCTTGTACTTTACCCACATGTTGGTTAACCCCTCCTCCTCAGTGTGGATCTGAAGGGGAGGAACCAGGAAATACAGAGTGGAGCTGGCTGTGTCTGAGAGCAGGAAGAAGAGGGAGGGCTTATCAAACTCTGACTCATTCCAGGAGGAAGAGCAACGCTCTGACCTACACAGAGCCTCGGTTACAACCTCCTCGTCATTTGAAAATAACTTTTAGTTGTAAAATAAGTTGGTAAACTTACAAAATCTGAAGGGGATTAAATACTTGTTTCCTCCACTGTAAATGTATAGCCTCAATGTCCTGAAATAGCTGATTGATTTAATAGTTGGATGTGCAGAAAGTCGTTTTTTACTGTAAGTACTATAGTAGTAGTAGTAGTATTGTGTGTGTGTGTGTGTGTGTGTGTGTGTGTGTGTGTGTGTGTGTGTGTGTGTGTGTGTGTGTGTGTGTGTGTGTGTGTGTGTGTGTGTGTGGGGGGGGGCTTTTATATAGAAAAAACTCCTTATCCTGTGCATTCACACTAAATATGAAACTGAAAACTACACGTCCTCTTTAATTGACACCAAAATGATGATTTGTTGTTGAAACCTTCTTTTAAATATTTTCTTTTTACCCTCCAACAGATGTGTCTCTATAGCCGCGTTCACACCGGAGTACTTTTCCCACAATAGTTCACCAGAACTACGATATATTTGCGTTCACACCAAAAAGCCCCAGGAACTACATTAGTTCATGAGAACCTTTTTACCCCCTTTTCAGTCCCTGCTAGAGAGCAGGGACTTTCGTGAGAGAAAAAGGTTCCTATGTCTGATTGGCTGGGCGGATTGCAAACCACGCCCCGTCAAACTCTCAAAAACTTTAGTCAAGCCGCCATTTTATTATCCTCGCTTTGCATTATTATCATTAGCATTAGCCCAGCGCAGAAACGCAGAGAGACTAACTTATATATACATATTACTTACATATTATATATAATTAGTTATTTAAGGAAAGATGGCGCCTGCCCATTAAGGGCTTTGTAGGCGAGAAGAAGAATTTTAAAATTCTATCCTCTGTTCTATAGGGAGCCAGTGTAAGGCAGCCAGAACAGGAGTAATGTGGTCCCTTTTCCTAACTCTGGTTAGTACACGAGCTGCAGCATTTTGAATCAGCTGAAGCGACTTGACTGACTTCTTGGTACACCCTGATAATAAGGAGTTACAATAATCCAGCCTTGAAGTAACAAATGCATGGACTAGTTTCTCTGTATCGTTTTGAGGCAAGATATGCCGGATTTTTGCAATGTTAGATGAAAGAAGGCGGTCCTTGAGATTGATTTTATGTGGGCGTTAAAAGATCAATCCTGATCAAATATAATACCAAGGTTCCTTACAGTCTCACTGGAGGCCAAATTAACTCCATCCATAGAAGTATATCTTTAGATAGTTTGTTTCGTAGATTCTTTGGGCCGAGTACAATAACTTCAGTTTTGGTCGTGTTTAACATCAAAAAGTTTAAGGTCATCCACGTTTTTAAGTCCTTGAGGCAGTCTTGAATTGTATTTAGATGATTAATTTCATCAGGCTTGATGGATAAATATAGTTGAGTATCATCCGCATAACAGTAGAAATGTACAGAATGATTACTTATAATATTGCCTAACGGAAGCATATATAGTGTGAACAAAATAGGTCCAAGCACTGAGCCCTGTGGCACTCCATGGCTAACTTTGGTTTGCATGGAATATTCATCGTTGACACACACAAACTGAGAGCGTTCAGATAGATAGGACCTAAACCAGTCTAAAGCAGTTCCCTTTATGCCAACTAAGTGCTCTAGTCTTTGCAATAAGATATCATGGTCGATGGTATCAAATGCAGCACTGAGATCGAGCAAAACAAGAATAGAGACAAGTCCCTTGTCAGAGGCTATGAGAAGGTCATTTTTTACTTTAACCAGGGCTGTCTCTGTGCATCTTCCGGCGTAGACTGAAAACGCATCTCTTTCGACTCCACTTCGAGCGTTAGAATTACAAACAAAGCACTTATATACTAACAAAGAACTGGCTTATCTAAAGCCAGTTGAGTAGCACTTGAAATGTTTGGCTCTATGAAACCTGATGTACTTATATGATTCTGTTTTCTTCAGGTTTGTATCTTCTTGGTCGAATGCACTTATTGTAAGTCGCTTTGGATAAAAGCGTCAGCTAAATGCAATGTAATGTAATGTACAAAATGTAATGGTTTTAAAATTGTAGTCACATTATTGGAACATTAGAAAAGAGGATTTGTGTTGGTGGATGTATTTATTAAAAATAAAAATGAAGTGTCTTCCATCTTCATATCGTCTCTCCATTTTTTAACCTGTTCCTATTGGTCGGATCCAGTCAGCTGACATGGGACAGATCATGTGACCCAGCTGCTGTTTTGACAGGAAGAAATGTCCTATCTTTTCCTGTTTACTGTTGTCTAAATCTCTGTTTTGAGGCGTGTTACTGGATATCTTTTTCTAGAAATGTCTGGTTCTGCATATAGGATCTTTTATTTGTCAGTCACTTTACAGATGTTTTCTCTTCAAGGTCATCTCTATATTTGTGTTACTCTCTAATGCTGGTTTATTTCTATTTCTATTGTGAGATGTCTATATTTTAGAATAGTATATGTCTACTCTTTTCATTAGTTTTTTATGTGCAATGCCTAGTTTTGTTTTGTGCTGCTGCAAGAAAAAATAATTCCCAAATTGGGATTAATAAAGTACATTTTATCTTAACTTAAAGGTGGGGTAGGTAATTTTGGAAAAACCAGCTTGAGTGCGCTAGAATTTGAAAATACACAGCCGGGAAAAATCTGCCACTTCCTTACAGAGCCCCTCCTCCAACACACACGAACGCGCACATGACCAATTGAGAGGCGAAGTCCTTCCCCTTCCGGTGGACCTCCATGGGACCTTATTTCGGAAAAATTATGTATTGAAGTCAATGGAGAGAGAAAGATTATCTTTCGATCCCGTTTGAATTGTGCCATGAATTACACATATGATGTTTGTCAATTGAAAAGATAAACAAAAAAAATGTGTCGTAAAACTGTGAAGTAACACATTTGTTTGTGTGAAACAAAAATGCCATTTTCTTAATGTCTTTCATTTTTTGTAAATCACTTTGAATTGCCTTGTGTTGAAAAGTGCTATATAAATAAAACTTGCCTTGCTTTGAAACGCTCAATGAACTACATCTCTGGTCTCGCAGAACAACACACGTCACCAAGATGGCCGTCACAACAAAACGATTGACTACCCTCACTATCACCACAATGAAACACGTCCAGAAGAATGTCATGCAAAGCTGCCTGACTGCATGCCTTCCTTTGATTCTCTCTGAACTGCCTGGTCTTTTTAATGTTTAATGTCATTGTCAACCAAGTGTGCAGATAGCATGAAGTAGAAAAGATCGGCGATTGCCGATGCTAGTGTTAGCATTTCTCCCCCGTGCTTAAATTGTGTATTATAGAATGATCACACCGGTGACAGTAGCCTACTCTTCAAAGGGTTCACGAACTATGACTACTACTACTCTTACTGTTTAACATTTTGTGTTGCTTAATGTTACTTCATATTAAGGTTAATACAAATTACAAAGCTGTAATGCTAACTGACGTGCTAGCTACTAGCTAGGTAGCTAACTTGATCCAGCCACTCCTGGTCCTTTCATCAGACGGGAAGCGAAAGAACGAGCTCGACCCATTGCTGGTATGATAACAACCTGGTACTAAGCACACAGGCATCTTGTTAAAGTTATCTCATCTTAGCCAGCGCCATATAGATAGATTATATATATATGGCGCTTATATTTCAACAGTTTTACGACAAACTGTGACTTTTTTGATATGGAAATTATTTTTTAAGATTGACAAACATCATATGTGTGATTCGTGGCACAATTCAAACGGGATCGAAAGATACGTTTTCTCTCTCCATTGACTTCAATCCATTATTTTTCCGAAATAAGGTCCCATGGACCGGAAGTAGATGGGCGTGACTTCGCCACTCTATGAGGGCACGAGATAAGTTTGTGCACAGATGTAAGACTGACAGGCAGGTAGGCCATCCAGTTATTTTAGCCGGGCCGGCTCAGATGATTGGTCGTGCTTTTTACAGCACTACGGTTTCCACCAGCGACTTGCAGTCAGGGGAGGCAGGGGAGGCAGAGCCTCACCTGTCATACTCCAATGTAACGGAAAAACAACTAAAGAAAAACTAAATAGTAATATAATAAAATGTCTCCACTGATCTGTGTTGTAAATGTGATTTATGTATGATTCCAATCGCTTTTTATAGTCAAAATCAGCAAATTTTCCGAGCTCCGCTACAACTACGGGTAGCGATGAGAAGTGAGGCAGGGACGAGCTCTGCCTCTCGTAAGCCCAAAGTAACTGGCTGGAGCGCGGGCACTAATTTAACGCGGGCACTTATTTTGTGAGCGCGCTCAAGCCAGTTACTGTGGGGTGAGGTGAGGCACAGATGAGCTCTGCCTCACCTCAGAATGCGTCACCCCACAGAAACTGGCTGGAAAGCGGGCCCTAAGCGCATGCCTGCACCATCTCACTGTATGTCACCAATGTAATGTTTGTAGATCCCTTTATTACATTTATCCTCGCCATCCATAGTCTCTAAATAACTTATTTCACGTATATATGATATTTAGGCTCGCTGGTCTCATCATTCTTTCACACACACATACGGGTATTGGGCCGAGCGCGACACCGTATTTCCGGTATCCGCCGTTTTACGCGAGGTGCAAGCAGCCGTACACCGTCTAGGTGTTGCTAAGCTTCCTGTACTGAATATCATAGTCTATTGCCTTAATCAATATCTAGTCAACTCTAAAATACCACATATATGCAATGGCATGATAATATTATTGTGACAAGTGAGGTATTCACCTGGTGATTCCAGAAATTAGACGTAGATGCAGCCAAAATCGACGAAGGCCACTGTCGTTTTTTCATACATCTGCAGGCAGTCTGTAAGGGCAATCCGACAACCCACACAGCTCTAGTTTACGCTGGTAACGACCTAAAGCACACCCCTCAAGTCCAGAGATGTAATCCGAAGACATGCAGCGATTTCTTCGGTCGTTAATTCAGAAAAAAAACCTAGTGCGCTCTGCCTGGCAACGTTAGCTAGCTGTTTATATTTGCACTTCCAGCATATTAGCACCTCCAGGAAAATGGCGTATTTATATATATATATATATGGCGCGTGTTGCATTGTGGGTAGCTCGTGACGTCACTGTGTGTGAAAGAATACAATGTAAATGAAAAAAGCACCAGGAGAGGCAGCCATAACCTCTGCCGCACTGAAGGGGGCGCACGTGAGCCCACAGGTTCTTGTTGCTACTGTTATTCTACGCAGGGACGGCAGACGCGAACAACAGACTAGACTTTTGAAACTAGAGGAAGATAAGGAGGACTTTTACAAAAAAGTAATAGAGATTGTTGTCCAGAAGGATAGCATGGACTTCATCTTCAAGTCAAGGTAAGACCCCAATTGTAATGCAAATGGAATCTTACTAAGAAAGAACAATCCAATATTTAGATTTTGGGTATCCTTTTGTTGAACGGTCTGTTAAAATGAATCGAAGCATCAGACTAAAAAAGCTTTTGAAAATAACCGAATATTTCGATTAAGGTCAAAATATAATATTTGTAAATCTGACTCTGAAAGAGTCAGTGCCTCACCAGCCATGAACGTCACGTCACGTCACTGGTTTCCACAGATGACATTTTTTAATGGATTTTTTGTCAAAGCACTTAAGATATTCATTGCTATCGGGATGTTGAGAGCATTCCATGGAATATAACAAAAAGTGTATTTCGAGCCGGTTTCTCAAACTTACCCACCTTTAACTTATCTTATCTGGCTGTGCACCAGTAGGATGATTTACACAGAGTGAGAGGTCTGATTCTGCATAGAGGATCTCTGGCTGTGTGTGTGGATCAGTAAAATGATTTACAAAGAGTGAGAGGTCTGGTTCTGCATAGAGGATCTTTGGCTGTGGGTATGCACCAGTAGGATGATTTACAAAGAGTGAGAGGTCTGGTTCTGCATAGAGGATCTTTGGCTGTGGGTGTGCACCAGTAGGATGATTTACAAAGAGTGAGAGGTCTGATTCTGCATAGAGGATCTCTGGCTGTGTGTGTGGATCAGTAAAATGATTTACAAAGAGTGAGAGGTCTGGTTTGCATAGAGGATCTTTGGCTGTGGTTGCGCACCAGTAGGATGATTTACACAGAGTGAGAGGTCTGATTCTGTTTAGAGGATCTTTGGCTGTGCAGCAGGAAGGGTTGACGGAGTACTCTGGTCGGTATCAGCGGACCCTTGATGGACAGGACGGCGGTGGTAAAGGTCGGAGCCGCGGCCAGCGCCAGTGTCTGTGCCCTGTTCGGTGGAGTGGTTCTGGCCCAGTACATCGTGGCCAAGAAGAAGCGAGCAGGCAAGAAAACCCGCATCATTGAGATGGTGAGTAAAAGAAACCCACCCACACTCGTGTTGCGGAAAGGAAGATCAGATTAGAAACAGGAAGTTGGGAGCGTGAACCTTCAAAACAAAAGCGCGCACCCCTTAAATGGATTTGAGAGTGGCAGTATCAGAATCAGAAACAGGTTTATTGCCAAGTAGATTTACACATACGAGGAATTTGTCTTGGTGTACATGGTGCATACTTAAACACAGTTAAAGAAGATATAAAAGTATGAAAAATAAAAAAATAAAACTGATAAAAAGATAATATACATTAAGATATATTGCATAACATGACTTGCAGTATACATATACAATACAGTATGTGCAGTATTGTTATGGAAAGTGGATGAGAGGTAGCTCGTGTACAAATGTGCACAATATTTGGAGGGTTGTGCAACTTGTGCAGAACTGGCAATACTTAAATGAACACATTATGATATTTATGCATGAAATAACCGTACACATTATTTGATAGATGGATAGAGTAAGTAATGCACTAAATACATCACACTTACTGTTAAATGTTACCCTAAGCAACTCCTACACGAGATGTGCTTTTATTCTGAAAATCTCACTCGGAAATATGACACCGTAATGTTGGTCACTTGATAGTAGTGCATCTACAGGACGCTGTGCGCAGGCGCGGATATTCCCAAAACGGCATCTGTTTTTTTTTAGAGGTCATCACATTGCTGTTCTCCAACAGAAACAGCTCCTCTGTGTCCCAGCTGACCCTCTGTGTGTCATTGAAGCTCTGCGAAGCGCTCCCTCTGAAACAGAACACCAGACAGTTCGCACTTCGCACTCAGTCCTGTCTCTAACCTGTCCGACAGGAAGCAGGCTGCTGCACAAATATCAACATTCCTCACAAAGTGCAGAACAGAGGAATATAGGAAAGAAAACAATATATACAATGCGTCTCTTCGGTTTTAGGCGTGTGACACCTGTCATTTTTATACAGCAAATTATTTTGAAGATTTAGTTTGAAGAACATTTTAATTGAGCATTTGCATATGTTTTACATTTGCCTGTATCAGCAGACAACATTATTCGTTTTTGCAAAAATATATTTTCTTGTTCGACTTTTAAACCTGTGCAGGCAGATCAAATAACCATGTGATATAAATATAATTGTATTGTATTATTGCTTTAGAAAAACACTTAATTTTGTTTCTATTTAACTTAAACATCATCCCTCCAATACCCATTTGACGATATCCCTTATTCATTAAAACGGAAGTGTTGGAAAATAAGATATTTTTGTTTTTCAAAAACATGATTTTTGATCTGCGCTGCATGGATTTAAAACTTGATTTATTTCCAGTGTATGCAGACTTTGAATGTTGCATGTACAGCAGGGCGTTAGTATATACTGTGTGTCAATAGGATCTATATGATTCACCTTTGAGTTATGTCGCTCCACTTTACAGGTGCATTTAAGGATATACGGTCTACTTACACAGACACAATCATTCAAGCTCACCTACCTCGAAGGATTGATCTCATATTCATCTGCCACTTTTCACTTCTCGTTATTTAAAGTAAAGTAGAGATGCTACATACTGATATACACCTGAACATCAGCAGGAGAGGACTCTTTAAAGTAGAGACACTACATACTGATATACACCTGAACATCAGCAGGAGAGGACTCTTTAAAGTAGAGACACTACATACTGATATACACCTGAACATCAGCAGGAGAGGACTCTTTAAAGTAGAGACACTACATACTGATATACACCTGAACATCAGCAGGAGAGGACTCTTTAAAGTAGAGACACTACATATTGATATACACCTGAACATCATCAGGAGAGGACTCTTTAAAGTAGAGACACTAAATACTGATATACACCTGAACATCAGCAGGAGAGGACTCTTTAAAGTAGAGACACTACATACTGATATACACCTGAACATCAACAGGAGAGGACTCTTTAAAGTAGAGATGCTACATACTGATATACACCTGAACACCAGCAGGAGAGGACTCTTTAAAGTAGAGACACTACATACTGATATACACCTGAACATCAGCAGGAGAGGACTCTTTAAAGTAGAGACACTACATACTGATATACACCTGAACACCAGCAGGAGAGGACTCTTTAAAGTAGAGACACTACATACTGATATACACCTGAACATCAGCAGGAGAGGACTCTTTAAAGTAGAGACACTACATACTGATATACACCTGAACATCAGCAGGAGAGGACTCTTTAAAGTAGAGACACTACATACTGATATACACCTGAACATCAGCAGGAGAGGACTCTTTATAGTAGAGACACTACATACTGATATACACCTGAACATCAGCTGGAGAGGACTCTTTAAAGTAGAGACACTACATACTGATATACACCTGAACATCAGCAGGAGAGGACTCTTTAAAGTAGAGACACTACATACTGATATACACCTGAAACACCAGCAGGAAAGGACTCTTTAAAGTAGAGACACTACATACTGATATACACCTGAACATCAGCAGGAGAGGACTCTTTAAAGTAGAGACACTACATACTGATATACACCTGAACATCAGCAGGAGAGGACTCTTTAAAGTAGAGACACTACATACTGATATACACCTGAACATGAGCAGGAGAGGACTCTTTAAAGTAGAGACACTACATGCTGATATACACCTGAACATCAGCAGGAGAGGACTCTTTAAAGTAGAGACACTACATATTGATATGAACCTGGACATCAGCAGGAGAGGACTCTTTAAAGTAGAGACACTACATACATATATACACCTGAACATCAGCAGGAGAGGACTCTTTAAAGTAGAGACACTACATACTGATATACACCTGAACATCAGCAGGAGAGGACTCTTTAAAGTAGAGACACTACATACTGATATACACCTGAACATCAGCAGGAGAGGACTCTTTAAAGTGGAGACACTACATACTGATATACACCTGATCATCAGCTGGAGAGGACTCTTTAAAGTAGAGACACTACATACTGATATACACCTGATCATCAGCAGGAGAGGATTCTTTAAAGTAGAGACACTACATACTGATATACACCTGAACATCAGCAGGAGAGGACTCTTTAAAGTAGAGACACTACATACTGATATACACCTGAACACCAGCAGGAAAGGACTCTTTAAAGTAGAGACGCTACATACTGATATACACCTGAACATCAGCAGGAGAGGACTCTTTAAAGTAGAGACACTACATACTGATATACACCTGAACATCAGCTGGAGAGGACTCTTTAAAGTAGAGACACTACATACTGATATACACCTGATCATCAGCAGGAGAGGATTCTTTAAAGTAGAGACACTACATACTGATATACACCTGAACATCAGCAGGAGAGGACTCTTTAAAGTAGAGACACTACATACTGATATACACCTGAACACCAGCAGGAAAGGACTCTTTAAAGTAGAGACACTACATACTGATATACACCTGAACATCAGCAGGAGAGGACTCTTTAAAGTAGAGACACTACATACTGATATACACCTGAACATCAGCAGGAGAGGACTCTTTAAAGTAGAGACACTACATACTGATATACACCTGAACATGAGCAGGAGAGGACTCTTTAAAGTAGAGACACTACATGCTGATATACACCTGAACATCAGCAGGAGAGGACTCTTTAAAGTAGAGACACTACATACTGATATACACCTGAACATCAGCAGGAGAGGACTCTTTAAAGTAGAGACTCTACATACAGATATACACCTGAACATCAGCAGGAGAGGACTCTTTAAAGTAGAGACACTACATATTGATATGAACCTGGACATCAGCAGGAGAGGACTCTTTAAAGTAGAGACACTACATACTGATATACACCTGAACATCAGCAGGAGAGGACTCTTTAAAGTAGAGACACTACATACTGATATACACCTGAACATCAGCAGGAGAGGACTCTTTAAAGTAGAGACACTACATACTGAGATACACCTGAACATCAGCAGGAGAGGACTCTTTAAAGTAGAGACACTACATACTGATATACACCTGAACAGCAGCAGAATAGGACTCTTTAAACTAGAGACACTACATACTGATATACACCTGAACATCAGCAGGAGAGGACTCTTTAAAGTAGAGACACTACATACTGAGATACACCTGAACATCAGCAGGAGAGGACTCTTTAAAGTAGAGACACTACATACTGATATACACCTGAACAGCAGCAGAATAGGACTCTTTAAACTAGAGACACTACATACTGATATACACCTGAACATCAGCAGGAGAGGACTCTTTAAAGTAGAGACACTACATACTGAGATACACCTGAACATCAGCAGGAGAGGACTCTTTAAAGTAGAGACACTACATACTGAGATACACCTGAACATCAGCAGGAGAGGACTCTTTAAAGTAGAGACACTACATACTGATATACACCTGAACAGCAGCAGAATAGGGCCTCCTTATGTGTTTATTTTCAGTAAATGCTGCCAAATATTTGTGTTAATCAGATGTCATAGTGTTGTGAAGACAAAGACAGTGCATGCAAAGAGCAATACTTGCTAGGTTATAAACTACTGCAATCCAGACCATTTGACAATAGATGTAAGAAATGATAACACTAGACGATGACTTGAGGGATGTAGAAGCCGCCGCAGCTTCCTACTAAAACTGGTTAGCTCACTTCCTGTCCGACCTCCAGCCTGGGAGCTTGGGACCATCTGTTTTGATGTTCCCTGACACTACAGAAGCACAAACATCCGCTCCGAACCCCAGGAGTCCAAGAACCACATGACAGACACTCACCCAGGCTTTCATTTGGTGTCCTGTGTAGACATTTCACCCGCACATTCCTCTGCTGAGCCAGTTTCGTGATTCTTGTAGGCTCATAAACACCCAGCTGTGTCATTTCAGGAATACTTAGGCAGAAACGACAAAGCACATTCTTTGCTTCATTCCCGAAAGCCATTGTGGTTTCTGTTTACAGCAGGCCTGCTCTTTGTTTTTAAGGGACAAAAGTCAAAGGATAGCGCGAAACAAAGGATTATTTAACTCCGTAAAATTATTATTTGCCGTGAAGAATGGCAAGAAAAAGAAACGAGTGCTGGTCAGAAAAGTGTAAAACATGATTTAATTGTAACACAATGTTTTAAATCTGCAGAAATTAACAAATGTACAGGATATTTAATCAATACATACGATGTAGTATATCCTAAAGGCCGTGTGTGGGTGTGTGTGTGTGTGTTGTGGTGTGTGTGTGTGTGTGGTGTGATGGTGGTGGTGGTGTGTGTGTGTGTGTGGTGTGTGTGTGTGTGTGTGTGTGTGTGTGTGTGTGTGTGTGTGTGTGTGTGTGTGTGTGTGTGTGTGTGTGTGTGTGTGTGTGTGTGTGTGTGTGTGTGTGTGTGTGTGTGTGGTTGTGTGTGTGTGTGTGTGTGTGTGTGTGTGTGTGTGTGTGTGTGTGTGTGTGTGTGTGTGTGTGTGTGTGTGTGTGACTGATTTCTTTACTATGAATACAGTTGGATCATTGCTTTTTGTGCTACGTCCAGCCGAGATGTGTGCTGCAAACATGATTTAGTGCCTGTTAGTTGAAGATGAAACTATGTGTATCTCATCTTATAGACCTCTGGAGGGCAGAACAGAGCCACACTTGAACCTCAAGGCTGCTGTTTCTTCTGGGAAATAACAACCAGGAGAGAAATCAGCCCTCCTGGATGTATATTTATGGGAAGGGGCAAAGACAATAAGACCAAGGCAACATACACAGACTTTGCAGTACTTTATTCAGTATATCCAGTATACAGTGGTTTCTTTAATTTGATCAGCAGGAGGCCCGTTTACATACTGGGTTTATTTCCCATGTTTCAAAATGAATGCTTTCTCTAGAATCACTAAAGCAATGAGGATCCGTTTTTGACCAGGATTATATTAGAGGTGATCTGTAGCAAAGTGCCAATGACTTATCAAGCCTTTCAGCAACTAGACACCACAGTCTCTATAATCAGGGCTGCACATAAAGAGCACCGGGTCATTTGAAAAAAGGCGCATTTGCGTACCAACATTGAGAGAGAGAGAGGGAGAGAGAGAAGAGAGAGAAGGGAGAAGAGAGAAGAGAGAAGAGAGGAGAGAGAGAAAGATATTTGCGAGTTGCATATGAACTCAGGGCCGGCCCGTAGCACTGGCGTTATAGATGTTCGCCTAGGGCGCCAGATCTGTGGAGGCGCTGCGCTGGCAGCTCTGGGAGGGAAAAAAACATTTTTGACCGTTGGGGCTTATCCTAATGTTCGGCCTTGATGTAACAATATTCATAATTAAGTACATTTAACACCCTTTTCACCCCGGTTACACGTTTCATTTGCCCTGTACGATGGGCGCTGTAAGTGATGAAAATGGGGGATGTTGGCTGATCTGGCGCCCGCAGCTCACAGCCAAAGTGCGAGTGAGCGAGGGAGAGAGGGAGGGTGCACCGGTTCCGGCGCTGTTGTTATTAGAATCTGGTGCTAGCTGCTCTAACGGATATAAGAAGAAGATGTTTCTACAATAATGTGGAGGGAGAGTCCTCTCCAGTCAGACTGAGAGGCTGATAACTACAGCTCAGTGAGGTAAAGGACTCTGAGTATTTAGATAGTTCACTTTAGTCTAAGTTATCTCAGTGGGTCTCAAACGTTTTGATCACAATTTATGTAAACACATATTTCCAAGGCACTGAATGTCTATACTATAGGACAGTAAACCAGACATATCGTTTAAAACTGGAAATATAAAAAGAAAATGCGTAAATAAATAAATGTTAAGGTAAAATAAGATATGAATGAACAACACAAATAAAATAAGTTACATTAATTTATTATTGGCTATGGTAGGTTATTGGTTATGGTCACATACTGATTTGATTACATCCACTTGTCTAAGATGACAACAGAGACTTTCGACCCAAACCCAGCTGTTGACTTGTGGATGCAAGCAGCTAATCGCAGACTCAACCAGAGAGAAAGAAGTAGGCCTACATCATCAGCTACCATGTCTGACAGAGAGGAAGACAGTGAGGAGAACAGTCAGGAGGGAGTGATGACGGCTTGTAGGATTACTGGTCGTGCTAATGTTGTCTTGTGTTCACCTCTGCATGTGTTTTCTGTGCTGTGTGTCTGGCAAATAAAGACCCCCTCAAAAGTTACGGTTTATTTAATTTTAAGGATGAGCACCAAGCAACATCTCCAGGTGCTCCTTTGAGAACCAGGGCAAAAAAGTTATGTGCACCCCTGTCTATAATGCCTAGTGCTGGAAGCATCACTAGCCGCTTTCACACAGCAGGACTTGCCGTACTTTAGTGCCGGCACTAAAGTACCACGGCACTGAATCCGCCATGGGGCTAGTGCCAATCGCATTCACACCGCAGTACTTTCCCTGAGGCAAGATTACGCTGACGTCACTTCGTCTTCTTCTTCTCTGGGTTTACTGGCAGGCCGCAAAACCACTTCACGGCGAGTACAACAAAAAACGAGAGAAGAAGAACTACACGGGGGAGGGGGTATAAAGCCCACCCGCTGTATGAGGCGTTTGTTTACTTTCCGACCTCAGACATGATGGAGTTCATGAGGGTAATTTACAAATAAAATACCCCATTATAACAATGGACTTTATCTTTATGTATTTATTATATATTACCCCCTCAGGCTGATTTTGGAAAAGGACATTAACCCTTGTTTGGTGTTTTTCCCTTATTTATCTAAAACAAATGACATGATAAATGACTTGTGTTTATGTGTGTAAGACTTGTGTTTCTGCCCCTGCCATTGCTGCACAAGGTTGCAACATTGTAGATAAATTCAACCACCAACACCTGTCTGCTCTCACATTCTTCTATTCTGCAAATTTGGGGTGGGACTAGGGGTGGGCGATATTGAAAAATATGTTATCACGATATTTTCAAGCAGTATCACGATAGACGATATATATCACGATATTTTTTCATGTCGGTTATTATGGTTATTTTTCAAGTTACTTAACAGTACAAGCACCTACAAGGTAACAGAAACTAAAACAAAAAGGAGTAACAGACCAGAATACCATTTCAAGCTGGTTTTATTTCTGAAATGAACAAGTGAGCAGTGAACATCAATAAACATGAACATCAATAAACATATTATTATTATTATATAACAAATATAAGCCAACAGAATCAAACAAGACAATAAATAAAGTGCAAAACTGTCTGAATCCTGACTAGGAAAAATATTTTCGACTGGGCACCTGGTACCAAGGGTCAACTGTTTTCATCAGCCTCACGAAACCTTTGTTTTCCACGCTCTGTATTGGTTGCATATCTTTGGCCACATAAAACGCCACCGCGTCAGTTATGTCTTTCCACCGTTTGCTAGTCTTTTCATAAGGAGCCCCTTTATGAAATGCCTGACCTATGGTAGTTTGTTTTGGTGCAGTCGTTGCGGTAGATTGTGCATTCACACGCGGGGGACCTTGCACTCTTACAGTCTCTGCATGCTCTTTCTGGTGCTTGCGTTTGAGGTGGTCTCGTAAGCCCGACGTGTTGCCATCTGTCGCTTTGAAATGTCCTTGTTTGCACATTTTGCAAATGACATTTGTTTGCTCCGTGTCTGTTGTCTTATAGCCAAAATACTTCCATATCAGAGACGTAGAGTTATTTTTGGGGACTAAATCTAATTGTTCTACATCAGAATCTGACTCTCCGTCCATTATTGCTGTGTGTGCAGACTGTCAACAGTGTATTTTCCCGCTGCAAAGAAAGGGGGCGGGGACTTTGGGAGCGTGTCAAACAACTCGGACTGAACGAAAGCAGAGGTGCGCTGACATTGTGAAATCGATCGGGCTTGATATATGGTGAAATTAAAATCAGTAGGTGAGGCTGGGGGAGCGGGAGGGTAAGAGGCTCTCCGTCCGCTGTCATAGTCCCCTGCGCCGCACACGGAGAGCCTCTTCCCCTCCCGCTATTTTTTTTCTTCAATTTTTTTAATTATTTTTATCACGATAGGACGATATCTCTGAAAAAGCATATCGTGGAGACCTAATATCGTCACGACGATATATATCGTCATATCGCCCACCCCTAGGTGGGACACAATAAATAAAGCTTCGCCAGTTTGTTTGTTTTATTGCACAGTCAAGACATAACATTAACGGCATCATGCTGTTCCAGGTGTGTCGTATGCATGTAAATTGAAGTTAAATAAAAGTGTGAAATGTAAAATAAAGTGTAAGTAGTTTCAAAACAATGTAACAGTGGCAATATATATAGCAGCAGACACACCTTAGTGCAAGTTAGGTGTCAGTATTAAAAAAACAGTGGCAATATATATATATAATAACAATAGAAAATTGTTACCACTCTTATTATTGTGGTCTTTAATTTTTTTATAGTCTTGCCTGAGTTTCTTTATTTTTACCCGGCATCCGTGTGCACTGTGCACGATTCCCAGCTCAAGTAGCTTTTGCGAACATCGCTCAAAACATTTGGAGTTGGGAACTGCTTTCTGTAGAAGCTGCTGCATCCCGTCCTCGGAGTAAATTGGGAACTGCTTTCTGTAGAAGCTCCTCCATCCCGTCCTCAGAGTAAATTGCCAGAAGCGCCGACACTTCCTCATCATTCCACCGCTCCGGTGTTGTAGTACGTGTGGTCATAACTGCTTTAAAGTACAAAAAACCTACTCGCTCAGGTGTGGATGTGGTTTTGTAGCGAGGAAAAAAATGGCTGCCTAACAAATACATTTCAGAGTCTAACGGGGCGTGGTTTGCAATTCGCCCAGCCAATAGAAATAGAATAGAAATTGGCACTCTTTTATCACCAGGTTCGTACCACCTCTCTAGCAGGAACTGACAATGGCCAAAAGAGTTCCCGGCACTTAGTAGTCCCGGCGGTGTGAACGCAACATTATTGGTACTAACAGAACTAAAGAACCGAAGTACCAGGGAAAGTCCTGCGGTGTGAATGCGGCTACTGTAGCTCTTTGGGACTTCTGACCTTTCTGCAAAAGAGGAAACATGAACATCTCCTTGGCAAGCTAACCCTAACCCGTGGGAATTTGAAGCTATGAAGACATTGTTGATGACTTGGTTTCCTCAACGAGAGCAAGACTGAGGTAATCTTTTTTGGACCCCAACCTCCAGCCTCTTCTGTTGACATTCTGGGTCCTCTTAAAACAAACATCCTCCCCTCTGTCATGAATCTTGGAGTGACTTTTACTAACACTTTTAAATTCGACAAGCAGGTCAGCAGCGTAGTGAAATCCTGCTTTTTTAAATTAAGAGTATTGGCCAAAACCAAGTCTTTTTTATCTTTTAAAGACCTGGAGAGGGTTATCAACGCCTTTGTGACCTCGAGACTCGATTATTGCAATGCTCTATACGTGGGTATGGACCAGGCCTCAATTAAACGCCTGCAGCTAGTGCAGAACGCAGCGGCACGTCTCCTCACTGGCCACAAAAAGCGTGACCACATCACCCCAATTCTGGCCTCAAAATCAATTCTGTTCCGAATTGATTTTAAAATCCTTTTATTTGTTTTTAAAGCACTAAATGGGCTGGCTCCGGCCTATATAGCTGAACTCCTCCAGCGCTACACCCCAGCCAGAGCGTTAAGTTCTGCTGACCAGCTGCTACTGGTAGTGCCTAAAACCAGGCTAAAAACCAGAGGGCACCGAGCCTTCGCGGCGGCTGGCCCTAGGCTCTGGAACACTCTGCCCCTCCATGTGAGGTCGGCCCAGACCCTAGGGGTTTTTAAATCTAAACTAAAAACTCACTTCTTCACCCTGGCCTTCTAATCAGAGCAGAGCACGACTCATGACACTTCCCTGTGTTTGATTTTTATATTTGATGTTGTAATTTATTGTCTTCTGTTTACATCGGTAGGAATGTGTTATTTATTATCTGCATGTGCAGCACTTTGGCTCGACCGAAAATCGTTTTTAAATGTGCTATAGAAATAAAATTTGATTTGATTTGACCGTTCACAAGGTATTTATTTGGTTAGGGTTTGGCAATCATTCAGTATTATTAGCCACTTTATTTTGACACAATTCTAATATCAATAGTACGATTTACACTGCCCCTTTTTCGCAATTAAGTCCAATTTTAATAAAAGCCCTCACAGCAAGATATCTTGAATGTGAACATGCATATATTTTTTATTATAGGATTTTGTTAGAGTCTTCCAATCAGTCTAATCTATCAGTAGTGTGGGAGTTCTGTTGATTCAACAAGAGAAAGGAACTCCATTTGAACTTGGGTTGGGTCCATGTTATTTCTGCATGGGCCCATCCCCCTCTTACAGCGGCCATGCTGCTTTATCAGTAGCAACAGATGGCGATATCCATAAGAACCCGAGCAGTTCTCAGGTGGGGTCACAGGACACTGATATAGGGCCTTGTTGAAAGTTTTTAAGACACATTAGATTACCACCAATGGAGTATTCACTGTGTTTTATGTCGTAGAACAAAACGTGAACATCTCGTAAACTTATTTTAACCACACACCTTTATTCAGGCATCTACGTGCCAAAATGCTGACTTATTTCCAGGTTTTAGGACTCATTCCTGCATGGTGTTGTTAGCAGAAGATGCAGTCCTATCAGTATGAGCAGAATTATTTGTCAGAGGTGTATCCTTTTAATGAACAGTGCTGGGATCAGTCAGGTGGTTTTCTCAGGTGAGAAGAGAATTACAGCTCATGAACTGTCCGCTGTCAGTTTAACACTCATACCTCATTCACACCAACGCAACTCCGGTTCAAGCTCCGTGCTAGAGCTTTTCAGGTTCAAAACCGATTCTTCGGTTTAGCTCCGGCTCTTTTCACACCGCCCAGAGTCCGACTGGTGCGTCATGACGTAACCGTTTGCGTGCCTGCTTCATAAAGCCAAACCGCGCGGAAACCCCTCACAGCTGACACCGACAACAACAACAATGGCCGATTGTGCTCCAGCTTCCTCTGTACCTCTTCGGAAGACCAGATTCCCAGCAGGTAGCTGGTCTCTTCAGTGGACCACTGCTGCTCGTTAAGTTTCTCCATCGTTGTGTACAAACTGGATAAAACACCGGCTTCTTGTTGTTGTTCAGGAGTTGATCCCGCCCCTGCCCCCACCTCGATGTAAGCGTGACGTATGCGGTGCTTTTGCTCCAGCCGGACAATTTTTTGGTGCTTGAAACGAACCGGATTCCGGAGCTAAGAGGCTGCTCCGCTGCGGTGTGAACAGGAAAACCCGGTGCTTTTCAAGCTCCAGCTCCGAACCGGCCCTGAAACACCGTTGGTGTGAATGAGGTATCAGAGGGGCTCTGCACTTTGTCATTAATGATCTTTGACCCCAACAATCAGTTACCTTTGCTCCGGTTTGTGTAGATCAGGTGGGATTTCAGAGGAATGCTGGGGCAAGGTTAAAAAAGCACATTGACCGCTGTTAGAAAAAAGTCTATAGGACTGATAACAGGCATTTTCTGTGAGGCTTTGCTGCAGAATGCAAGGTAGTATTCAAAGAAGAACAAAGCATCAAAACACATATGACATTTCTACCAAACAACCTTTAAAATCTCACTCCTCACCATCAGGGTTTGGGTGGGGACAGGATTGAATGACCTGACCCGATCGGATTATATAATGCTTTTGTTTGTACAAGACAACACTGCATGACTAATGAGAGGTCAAGGTTCATATTTAAAACACACATTTGTGTTGAAGTCAGCGATGTGGTTCCTTGACATAAAAGTCCCCACTATTTTTTTTCCAGTACATTTGTAAATGTTATGTCGGGATAATGTCCAAGTTCTCCTCTCTTATTCACCACTTTAATCTCTTGAGTATACCAAACACCTGTTACCCCACTAATAATTATCCAAGCCGTTTGTGTCCAAGTGATCAGAAACCACGACAACAGTATTTGCTGCACTTTTTGTTCTTGGCTGTTCGGTCACGCAGATCTCTACTCGTACTTGTTTTCGTGCACAGTAATGTTATGGCCTTTGGTGTAGAGCAATCATCTGCTCAGAGTTACACTTTTTCTAAGCTTGGACAGGATTGTATTTGGACAGAAAGATACCGGGAGAATTCCTCACAACAACAACAACAACAACAACAACCACAAAACACTCCCTTTTGCTCTCCTTTTAAATCCGGTAGAGTTCTATACGGTTAGCAACCTAGTTATTTGGAAGTCATAGTATGCAAGGCAGTTGAGGACGTGTGTGTGTGTGTGTGTGTGTGTGTGTGTGTGTGTGTGTGTGTGTGTGTGTGTGTGTGTGTGTGTGGTGTGTGTGTGTGTGTGGTGTGGTGTGTGTGTGTGTGTGTGTGTGTGTGTGTGTGTGTGTGTGTGTTGTGTGTGTGTGTGTGTGTGTGTGTGTGTGTGTGTGTGTGTGTGTAGTGTGTGTGTGTGTGTGTGTGTGTGTGTGTGTGTGTGTGTGTGTGTGTGTGTGTGTGTGTGTGTGTGTGTGTGTGTGTGTGTGTGTGTGTGTGTGTGTGTGTGTGTGTGTGTGTGTGTGTGTGTGTGTGTGTGTGTGTGTGTGTGTGTGTGTGTGTGTGTGTGTGTGTGTGTGTGTGTGTGTGTGTGCCTGACGTTGAACTTTGACCCTCGTGACCTTCCATGCGCTGTCAAGCTATTTTCTGCTTGTGTTTGGGGGGGGGGGGTTTGTTGTGTGTTAAAATGTGTTTGCTCAGCAGCTAGTCCTCCTTCTGATTGATTTTAAAGGTCTCTAGTTCAAGGGGTCAGAGGTCACATTGCTGGTACCAATGTTCCTCGTTTTTGTGTGTGTTGACATCGGTTAGTTGAAATGGCCGTTGCGTTTCTGTTAGGGCTGGACGATTTTTAAATAAATTGCCACTATTTTCACTTATTTTGTTAGAATATATTAGAAGGAATGACAATTATGTAAAAAAAATGTTTAAAAATATGTATCTTCAAATAATCTTCATAACTAAATATGTAGAATACCAGTTTTAAGCCGGGACTTTGGCTTCCTGCGATTTTGAATATCGCTCTAGTACATGTTGAGATAAAAATAAAAATAAATCGATATATTGTGCAGCCCTTGTTTGTGATGTGGGTGTGTGTGTGTTTCACCGCAAAGGGGGAGGGGTTACGTTGTCTAAAATATTCCCACAACGCCCCCCTGCTGCCTGCCAGTTGTTGCAGATATAAAAGCCCTCTGCGGCAACACAATCTTTTCCTCACTCCTGTTTCAGCTGACACAACAAACCTGCGGTAAGTATGTGTGTGTGTGTGTAGCTATATGTGTGTGTCTTTGTATATGTGGATGTGTTAACTGTTTATAGTCCAGGCTGTAGCCATATTTTGTTTAACAGTACAAAACGATCTACATATTCTTGCAATAAAAGGTAAATTATTTTTCTCCGGTTGCTGATGCTCTGACCTTTGACCTCAGTATTTGCTGCTTGTAATGTTAATCCAGATATTGAGGCTTTTTTTTACCCGCTTACTTCTGGTAGATTGTAATAATAAAACCCGCTCAAGTGTTTTGAATTTTGCTAAATATAATAAGGCTCTAGACTGAGCTGCAGCACATCTGGCTTCAGTGTTTCGACATGTGTTTTTAATTGAAGCAGTATTTTATGTTTCAGATTCCTTTCAAGAACAAGATTAAAGTTCACTGAACGATTCTGAATTAATATATAAATGCGATACATTTGACTGATACTGCAATTTGATTTTCAATATAGAGGATTAATGTAATTTGATATGCTTTTACAAACTGAAGAATATGTGTAGGCAAGGACATATCGGCAGCTCCTCAATATTTAATTTAAATTGTTTTATCTGATACATATTTGTTTTTTTAAATATCCTCCTGCATTTTGAACACTCCTGTTTGTCATATTGCGATAAAATACAATTTGAATAATTGTCCTACCCTAATTCTGCTATCATCAGATGATCACACTGTAAAACACACACTGCTACCTTACTCACAGTGTGCGAAAAAGTACACGTCCCACCGTCCGGGACGTGTTATTTACAATATCGGACAAGTAGATTTGTCAATTGACTTGTCCGGCGGACAAGTGACGTTTATTGACAAATTATTGATACATTCAGTTTACAAAAGGCAGAACTCATTCGCAAATTGTACGTGTCCGCCATTGTTCGTTTAGAAATGTTAGTTTCGGTTCTGCTTGTCGATTCCTAAGGAAATGCATCTCACCGCTTTCTGTACAGTTAGACAGGGGCGGGGCGGGGCGGGAAGTGTAGCACTATGGCAAGGTTGGGAAGCCAAACTCGGTTCTGAGTAGGAACAAATAACAATTGTCCGGTACCGGGATTAATAAGAGTTGTGAGGACAGGAGGCGAGGCCGAGCCCCGCGGACTGCAGCTCTCTCATATGCTCCGTATCAGCTGATCGCTGCACGGTGCAGCTCAGCGTCTCTCTCTCTGTATTGTTATTATTAGTATTATCATTAGGTTATGTCCTATGTGTTGGACATGTGTGGTTGGACTCTGTCTCACAGGCAGGTTGCAGTGTAACATCAGAGGAGACTGGGCCAATTGTACATTCTCAAACTAGAACTAACTAAACAATGCATATATTATTTTTATATAATTGTATTCAATAACTGTAAGAAATTAAACGGTATGAAGTGATTTGTAAATAGGATTTGACTTAATGTTTTCATAAATATATTTTTCTCCCAGTTTGACTTATTTTGACCCTCTCAAAGAACCGGAATCGAGAACCGAAAATAACCGGAATTGAAAAGCAGAACCGGAATCGTTAAAATCCAAACGATATCCAACCCTATGTGTGATGCAGTAAAATCTTACCGCTGACTTACGTTAGCGGTGTCGTAAAAACTGTGTAAAATACGATGACGAAGAAGAAGATTCCAGTGGCCTCAATTTTTGTCCATTCTGGACAAGTGAAAAATGTATTCGGACAAGTACATTTCCAAACTCACTTGTCCATGGACAAGTACTCTCTAAAAACTTTTTCTCACACTGACTCATACTGAAATGTAATGTACAACTACAGGCGTCGATGTTTTTCAAAGGCAATACTGCAAAACAATCGAGAATCGGAGAGTGACACACTTCTTCTTTGAGTACAAACCTTTACTCGGCAGATATTAGGTGTTGGCTCTTTGCAATATTACACAAGTGTGTGTTATTCTTATTAGAGAGTTGTCTGGAAAGAAGATTTATTTTTAGTTTGTGCTCTAGGTGTTATGTTTCTGATGCTGATTATATAAGAAGGTGGAAGTGGGGATGTTGCCGTGTGTATTTGTGTTTTAGTCCTTATGTTATTTGCCTTTCATCAGCACAGTGTGTAACACTCAACTGTCAACGTTGTTACATCAGAAAGAGCTTTAAAAGGGGATGTTCAGAGGCCTGTACTCCGAAGCCGGTTCAACCTAACCTGGATATGTTTGAGTTAGCCGGTTGGCCTAATCCAAAACATACGCGCTCTCGCTAAGCGGTCCTACAACGCGGGTTATCAAGTGGATCGCTCAAGCCAGCCGTGTCCTATCTAGTTAGGTGCGCGTTCACATGAGAGGGGTGGTATTTGGAGCATTCGACCAATCACAAACATGGACAAGCGTACTGACAGCGCAGCGTCATACTTCCTGAATGAAAAGTATTATTATACTATATAATTAGACATATGAATAAGTTAAACTTTAAACATCCATGACTTAAACTCTTTATCCAGGATAAAAGCCACAGAGCTGCACCTGCAAGGTGAATACAACTGGTAAAAGAACAAGTGTTTGAATGCGGACATTAACAGGTTTATGATATCACTGCCCCGTCTAAAACACGATCTGACTTTAATTACATTTGTACTCGAGTGTTTCAGTCAACTTAATGTGTTGCTTAAAATAATACTTCTGCATACAGTATGTGACACTGTGAGTGTTGCACGGCCAGATACGGCTCAGCTGACTCAGATAAGGAAATATATGATACATTATGAAGTGATATGCCGCGGACTGTACTTAATGTTACTCTGATCCGGTTACTTATGTTGTGGCAGATATTTAAGTAAGCTTTCTTAACACTAATGTTATAATAGTCAGATTGCTCTGAAGATGGAGGTGATATTCTATTCATGTTCACGTTCACACAGTCTGTGATTTTTGCCGGCCGTCTTTCCTGCGACGGCAGCTTTTCTGTATTTCCTTTCTCCTGTAATATGACTTGATCGCTTTAAACTCCGCACACTGAGCTCTGATTGGTCAGCAGGCAGTGCTTTCACTGAGTTGAGCTCTTAACCTGCAACCTAACCTGCTCCGGAGCAGGCTAGCCGCTCAGCACAAGTTACCATGGAGATCTAGCCTGCTAAAAAGAGAACCAGCGTCGTAGGACGGGAAACCCCAAGTTTTCCCTGAAGTTAGCCGGCTAAGAGAACATCCGGCTTCATAGTACAGGCCTCTGGTGTATATCAGTATGTAGTGTCTCTACTTTAAAGAGTCCTCTCCTGCTGATGTTCAGGTGTATATCAGTATGTAGTGTCTCTACTTTAAAGAGTCCTCTCCTGCTGATGTTCAGGCGTATATCAGTATGTAGTGTCTCTACTTTAAAGAGTCTCTACTGCAGGGGTGGGGAACCTCCGGCCCCCGGGCCGTATACGGCCCGCGAGACCATTTGGTGTGGCCCTCGAGGTAATTTATAAACACACGCAAAAAAGAAAAAAATTAAAGAAATCTAGATCGCAAAATAATTAAACAAGTGAGTGCCTGTTTTTCCTGGCCAAGGTCAGAGTCCTTGAACACAACACAAGCCTAACGTGTCATCACGTGGTATATGTCTCGTCTGACAGGGGTGTAGTTCTGACGGAGAGCAGTGAGCACCAGAACGCCGCTCCGCTCCGGCACTTCCAAAAATGTCAGTACCCATAAGGAGCCGTACACATGCTGCAGTTTTTGCGTGGCTGTCTTTAGTTGAAAGCCCAGTGGCGATCTGTTCATCTGTCACACTGATCAGACAGTCAATAACTTTGTTGTTATTAGCATCTGGTTAGCTAGCTATGCTAACGAATATAAGAAGCTTTTTCTACAACCAGTGAGGTAAAGGCACATCTTTATATGATCATTATAGTTATAAAACAAATAAGAGAATAAAGTAAACGGGTATAAAATACTATATGACAGTAAAAACAAGTTGTTATTAATAAACAAGAATACAGTTTGAAAGGGGAGTGATTTGTAAAATACCCATAAAGAAAAAGAAAATCTGCTTACAGTTCTGTTTCATATGGGTGTTGAGAGATGTATCCATAGATCTCCTAATGTTGCTCTCAAAGTGCACCAGATTGATGCTTTTAACTTCAACATTTAAAAAAAAAAAATCTTCCCGGGGGAGCATGCCCCCGGACCCCCCTAGAGGAGGTTAGGTCCCCCCCACTTAAATCATGTTCACATGGATAGGAGTCTAAATACATTTGCACACATCTTGTGTCCATATCTTTCTGTTTTGGTGGTCATGCCACAACCGTGCACATGCATGCGTGAGTCATGGCAAGATATCTGGATTGAGAGGTTGCTTTTTCTTTGCACAGCATGAAAGAAAGGTGAAATGAATGGGCTGTGATTTTAGTTTTTTTAAGCAGAGGTCAATAATTTGTACGGCCCTCGGAGGATGTTGAAAACATTGAAATGGCCCTTGAGAGGAAAAATGTTCCCCACCCCTGCTCTACTGGGACATGTCTCCATGCTTTAATGTTCAAAAAGCTCTTTATTTTTCTCATACTGCTGCAGCACCTCTTTTCACCCTCTGTCTGAAAAAATAAATAAAATAAAGATACAAACATCAGTTTAAAACGCCCTCTCTCTCTCTCTCTCTCTCTCTCTCTCTCTCTCTCTCTCTCTCTCTCTCTCTCTCTCTCTCTCTCTCTCTCTCTCTCTCTCTCTCTCTCTGCAGATGCCTCAGTTTGAGAAGCCGACGGTGCACATGAGGGACCCCGAGAGGGTGGAGCAGATCATCTGCGGCCTCATCAAAGGAGGCGCGTCCAAACTACAGGTAGATACCCTGAGGCTGCGTCAGAGATCGCCACCTGGTGGTATTGAAGCTGTGGCAACTGGAAAATAGAGATTTATAAGCTGTAAATAATCTAAATGCAACATAACCTACACAGCATCAGGTCTAAAACCACCAGACTCAGGATCAGTTTCATCCCACAGGCCATAAGACTGGTAAACACCTGAACTTCTGAAAGAACATTCATAACCTTCATCTGTTTGCAACTCATATATCAATATGCCAATTACTTGTATATAGACTATTCTTGCACTATTTCTATTATATTCAATTGTATTTGTATTTACTTGTACGATGTTATCAGTTTTATCGTGTTGCACTGTGGGAGGAGCCTAAGATGTTCATTGTCATATACACTGTAGCTATGTACACATGACAATAAAAGCCTTGACTCTTGAATCTAATAACCTCTTGATAAATATGGGGAGGGGGAAATCGATACCGGAAAGAATCGAGATCCATGTAGAATCTATTTTTCTAAAATAACAACCCTACAAAATAACAAGATATGGCTACTGGTAAACAGTTATCCCACAACAAGACAACGCTCTGTCAAGCATTATTATTTTTAACATAGAAATTACGTAAATATACTTGTTTTTTGAACAATTTGATTTAGAAAAGGACATGGTTTTTAACGATAAAACAACTACCAATTGTATGTATCTAAAGGTAGGCTTTTGTTTTTAATAACTTAAGCTTTTGTGTTGAAGTCACTGAAAATGTAGCAATATATGAAATAATCAGTATTTATGTGCATTTAGTTTAAATACATGTTACCTTTGTCAGAAAGCAGAACATGTCACCTTAGGAAAAATGAACCAACCTTAATCTTAAACACACTTTCTCTGTGCTCATGTATTATTTCCAAATCATGAACTCAAATAGTCCAATCATACCAAGAGATGAATGCGTTAATTGAAATGTTTTTGAGCCTGTAGACTAGCACAGAAAACCCAGAGTTCCGTGTATGTTTCCGGTAAACGTAATGTCCTCGGCTCTGTTGCAGATCATCACGGACTTCGACATGACGTTGAGCAAGTTCGCTGTCAACGGAAAACGCTGCCCGTCCTGTCACAGTAAGTACAGCGAGAAAACAAGACATGTCTCAATGTCACGTTTAGGCTGAAGAAGTATTACTTTAAGGGCCCTATTCTGCTCTTTTGGGGTTTTCCCATCCCTGTAGTGTAGGTTTTAATAATAATACATTTTATTTATATAGCGCTTTTCACAACTCAAAGACGCTTTACAGTATGAGGGAGGGTAGACAAACAAGGACAGGGAAACAAATAAATATAGTAAAATAAATAAAAAAAAGGCAGTCAAGAGGAAGTTGATTGAGAGGGGAGGGGGCTTATGGGTAGACAGAGTTGAACATTTGTGTTTTGAGGCGGGACTGAAAGAGTGAGACTCACGGTACGTCCACACAGCCGCGTTAAAAAAAATCTTGGAGGTGGGCGTATCTGAAGCTTGGGGATTTTTTGCGAGCAACGTGACCAACAACCAATCACATGAATCTCCCGCCCCCGACATACAAAGCAATAGCAATGTTAAAACGAAGTAAATTGGATATAAAATCCCCAAACAGGCGAAAACCTACCAGTTTCACCCACTGTCTCTGCCACCTCCCTCCATGCCTGGTTCCTCCGGTTTGTATCCCGGTAAGTTATTAGCGACTGGTCATAAAGAACCGGGTGATTTGCTACAGCAATAACTAACTTCTCCTCCATTTTTAGGAATATAGAAAATGAACTGGTTCTCCCAGCTTGCATGCGGTTTGATTGGCTAGCGCTTGTACTGTCAGATTTGCATAAACGGGATTTGATTGGCTGACGCTTCCACCTCAGCTTCAAAAGTTGAACATTGTTCAACTTTTGAATCCTGAAAATCCTGGAAATCTCCGCTTTGCTTCCCACAATGCAGTTCGGCGAAAAGTGAGGCAACGTGACGTCACCCCATTCAAAGTGAATGGGCAGAAGCGTTGGAAGATTTTTTAACGCTGCTGTGTGGACGGGCCGTCAGAGTCACGGAGATCTTGGGGGATGCCACTGAGAAGGCTCTGTCCCCAAAGCTGCAGAGTGTGGATGTGGGAATGGATAGGAGTCCGGCTGCGGTGGATCTGAGGGACCGTGGGGGTTGATAAGGAGTGAGAAGATTTGTGAGATAAGGTGGGGCCAGATGGTGGAGTGCTTTGTAGGTGAGGACCAGAATTTTGTAGTTGATGCGATGGGAGACAGGAAGCCAGTGGAGGTCTTTGAGGACTGGTTTTAGTGCATGTAAATGGTCTGCCAAGGCTAAAATCCCTGTATTCCCTCCAGAGTGAGTTTCTCTTCCACACACTCCCCCTTCACTTCCTTAACATAGTGACATCACTGAGTGAGGGAGCATCTTGACGTCCTCTCTCACTGATGGACCAATCAGAAACAAAGGCAGATTGTCACAAAGTTCTCTAAAACAATAGGGCTGATATCGGGGCTCCAAACCTTTAGATGCTTCTTCCAGAGGTCATATAATAACATTTTATTATTTGACTTCTGCATCTCTCGCAGAATCAACTGTTTTTACAATAATGATTTGTCACGTCTTTCTACCTCTTTCATGAATTGTCTTCTTTTTTAAGGTTATTTATGTTATATTTTCTTGTGTGTTAAACTGTTAATGCTTATGTAAAGCACTTTGAAATGCCTATGTGTCTGAAAGGTGCTATATAAATAAACTTGAACCTTAACCTCATCTACAACCCTCCCCTTGCTAGCCTTCCGTGTTATGACAGATGCAGTATTTTCTCTGCACATATTTCACATTAAAGTGTTTCCTTTGCTGTTGTTTGCACTTGGCTTCCATGCTGCACCAAAGCAACGACCTTCAGCTCTGTTCAAACCCTCATGCTATTGGCCTGTGCCTCCTTCCTGCTGCAGATATCATTGATAACTGTAATCTGGTGACGGAGGACTGCAGACAGAAGCTGCTGCAGCTGAAGAATAAATATTACCCCATCGAGATCGACCCCAACCTCACCATGGAGGAGAAATACCCGTTCATGGTGGAGTGGTGAGACACACACACACACACACACACACACACACACACACACACACACACACCTTTCATTTCACACACACGCAGACACACCTTTCATATCACACACACACACATACTTGTTTTCCTGCTCACCACCTGCAGAATACACTTTGCAATATATGCTTGTGCAATTGGGCCTTTAATATCTTAAAAATACAAATATGCCGCTGTGTATATTGTAGGGATGTAACGATATATCGAATATCGCGGTAAATAAATCTCTCAATACCGTCGTGAGACTGACAAAATGTACCGCGATTTATTTATATATATTTTTTTAAACCTTTATTCAGCCAGGTGGTCCCATTGAGATCATCGATCTCTTTTTCAAGGGAGACCTGTACAACATGGCAGCAAGTAGGTTACAACATGAACATAAAACAACAGATAACACAAAAGGACATCGTACAGGGCTACATGTACACACCTAGAGACATTGACAAGTACCAACAGTATATTTATATCTCTGTCAATAAGCCTCACCTTCTTGGCAAACACTGTATTGTTTTTGAAGTGGTGGAGAGACGATGCACAGTTTGACCCACTGCTGTCACCCATGGCCAAAGCATATCTCTGTCCCAGCAACATCAGTACCAAGTAGTGGTGCACGATAATTATCGGCCCGATAATTATCGGCCCGATAATTATCGGCCCGATAATTATCGGTCCGATATTAGGAATTATGAAGTCATCCCGATAAACCCGATACCAGTATTAATAGCCCCGATAATATACAATATATTTTTTGGGTAAAAAAAAAGAAAAAAATACTGCGGTGTGGGTGGCGATATTATTGTACCGTGAGTTTTGGTATTGTTACATCCCTAGTATATTGTTATATATAGTGTACATGTTACATATTGTAGGACAATTTGCATATTTCTTACTACTTATGTTTACATAAATATATTTGAGTTTATCCTTTGATTGCACATTTTTTTCTTGTCTTCTATACAAAAAAATGTTTTAATTTGTTTTAATATATTTTATTTCATTCTAAGGAGCATATGTCACAAAATCAAATTTCCACGGGATGAAAATATTATTCTGATTGATTTCCGTGTGTGTGTGTGTGTGTGTGTGTGTGTGTGTGTGTGTCTGCAGGTATTTCAAGTCCCACACACTCCTTGTGGAGCAGCGGCTGGAGAAAGACAAACTGCCTGAGGTGGTGAGGGAGTCTGAGGCTGCTCTCAGGTACCTGTTCCTCCACGCTCATCTGCACACTTTACTGTTGCATTGTGGGTATTTAGCTGATGCTGATGCCCTTATCTAAAAAGGGGCCACAACTGAGGGCTCAGGAAATACTTGGAGGTGTTTTGTACCTTTTTTAAGGACAGAAAACATTTGACTGGCTCTTTAACATGAGTCTAACCTATTAATGATTATGTGTTTATACTCGCGCTGTCAAACGATTAACATTTTTAATCAGATTAATCACAGCTTAAAAATTAATTAATCATGATTAATCACCATTCGAACTATGTCCAAAATATGCCATTTATTTATGTATATTGTTGTGGGAATGGAAAGATAAATGAAAGAAGGCGGATATATCCATTTAACATACAGTATCTATGTTTATTATAACATTTTTCTGCGTGTCAAAATGAAAGACAGCCCACACACCTATCAATCATCAAACCGTGGGGTCTTAATTCATTACGTGTTGATTTCTATCAACGGGGGAGTACTTCAGGAAAGTCGACAGAGGGGGGGGGGGGGGGGGGGGGGGGCGGCGGCTAGTGGAGTACTTCGTGACCACAGAGTGTGAACGTTGTGATCAGCTGTTGTAGCGCAGTTCTCCAGTGAAGGGGGGGGGGGGGGAGGGGGAGAGTCTCCCTCCGCAGCCGGTTGGCGTAGTTTTGGCACAATTCCGTTGTACAGACCGACGTTAACAGCAGCCCTGTCTGTGCACACGGAGACCGACTCTGTCGTCCGATGATCTAACCGCCTTCTGGAAAAGCTTCACAAGTACGTCGGTACGCAAATGCGCTTTGAGACACAAGTGACGGTAGCCTACGCATTTCAGATTACGCACATAACCTGCGTACCAGTTATGTGCCCCCCTGTACTACAGCAAAAGTATTCTCCGTCTGGACTTCCTGCAACAACACCACGCCGTTATCAAAGATGTTCTATTGAGAAGACGATCACTACGTGACAAAAGTTTTCAAAACCGTGGCTACTGAAATCAATCTTACTAACTGCTGTCTGTGCAATTTACTCCGCGAGTTGGCAGACTTTATTTTGCTTACTTAACATCATTTTTCATGGTGGGGCTAAGCCATTTCTTGGTATGGGTGTAGCCTACCCCAGCCATACCCTGGCGCTGCCACTGGTATGGGGCGGGCCATTCTGCACATGCGTTAAATGCGTTAAATATTTTAACGCAATTAATTACCGCCGTTAACGCGATAATTTTGACAGCACTAGTTTATACATATGTCGCTATGCTTTCATCCTCTCTGCTCTAATACACTTAAAACACAGATTTCTCTACTGATTTCACTGCCTTTTTATATGATGTGTATGTTTATTTGTGGTTTATTCGATAGGGTCAGGCACCACATACATAGACTAGTTGAAAAACAGCTATCCAATGCAAGTGTCAGTGTTTATATCTGATGCTAGTTTTCAACTGACGACCCTGTTATGAAACCTCACAGTGAGGTTAAGAGAAGATTAAAGGCGTGTGGTGCAGTGGGTTGTGCGTTGGTGTTCGGATCAGTGTGTCACAGGTTCAAACCCCACTGCAGTCAGCATGTCGTTGTGTCCCTGGGCAAGACTCACCCCAAATATCCACAGTATTGAGTATGTAAGTCGCTTTGGATAAAAGTGTCTAACAAGTGACATGTAATAATAATTAAACAGATACAATACTGCACACATTCAAAACAAAAAGCCTTCTGATATCAGCCACCACCCCTTTCTACTCCTTTAAGGTCTTCAAGGTCCTGCTACTATTTACAGCCCCCCCCCCAGGATACATGACTATACTTTGTTACAGCAGAAAAGAGCCAAAGACAGCTTAATGTTACCTAAGAAGCATGCATACAAAAGTATTAAAGATAAAAAAAGAAATTATAATTAAAAAAAGTTACACATTTTACAAAAATACATGTCCTGTAACAGTTCTGATGATTGAGCAGCCAGGTATATATAGCAGTTATTAACGGCATATATATATGCACATAGTTGGTGGTTAACGACAAGAGGTGTGTGTGTGTGTGTGTGTGTGTGTGTGTGTGTGTGTGTGTGTGTGTGTGTGTGTGTGTGGTGTGTGTGTGTGTGTGGTGTGTGTGTGTTGTGTGTGGTGTGTGTGTGTGTGTGTGTGTGTGTGGTGTGTGTGTGTGTGTGTGTGTGTGTGGTGTGGTGTGTGTGTGTGTGTGTGTGTGTGTGTGTGTGTGTGTGTGTGTGTGTGTGTGTGTGTGTGGTCTACGGTCTACTAGGGGCCGTGGTAGTTATATAGTCTGACCGCTGCAGGAAGGAAGGACCTGCGGTTATTTGTCTTTACTTGTAAATCCACCTTACTGTCTTCTGTGTATCTGTGACACTGTACTTGTATGCACTTGTCTTGTAACTCCTATATCACTAAATATAAATTAAACTTCCAGGGAAGGCTACGAGCAGTTCTTCGACCGCCTGCAGCAGCACGATGTGCCCGTCTTCATCTTCTCCGCCGGCCTGGGCGACGTGTTGGAGGAGATCATCCGCCAAGCCGGAGTCTACCACCCCAACGTCAAGGTCGTCTCCAAACTTCATGGACTTTGATGAAAACGTGAGTCCCCCCCCCCCCCCCCCCCCCCCCCATGGATGTTTAAAGAGAACTGGATATGGTGCCGGAGGTCGGCCCATGAAAGTTGATCTGTGGCGCATTAAGCCAAAACAACACCTGGATCTAAACCCCACTTTTACGCCCGCCTCCTATTCTTAAACCCGCCTTCCAGCCACTCCATAACAGGAGGTTCAATAAAAAGAGGACGGAGAATACCTCTGGATTTGTCTTTTAGCGAATTAAAACTTTTAAGACCTAATCATTAATATTCAAGTGCTCAGACAGTGAAGTTAATTTAGCTAAAAACAAACTGTTAAGCTGATTTCCAGACCTCTCTTCCCAGATGTAAGCCAATAGGAAAAAGTATTTTCTGGCCCCAATGAAGTCACGTGACTAACACAGAGGTTACCATACCACCATTTGTTGAAAATGTATTTCAAAGACCTGGCGTTCTTCCTGGGGGCTTTGTCCTCCCCCTCTCTTCTTCTGAAGCCTTTTGATTTCAAGGTCACCTATTATGCAAAATCCACTTCTTCATGTCTCTTCTACATCAAAATGTGTCCCCTCTTCTTCATGTCTCTTCTACATCAACATGTGTCCCCTCTTCTTCATGTCTCTTCTACATCAAAATGTGTCCCCTCTTCTTCATGTCTCTTCTACATCAACATGTGTCCCCTCTTCTTCATGTCTCTTCTACATCAACATGTGTCCCCTCTTCTTCATGTCTCTTCTACATCAAATGTGTCCCCTCTTCTTCATGTCTCTTCTACATCAACATGTGTCCCCTCTTCTTCATGTCTCTTCTACATCAACATGTGTCCCCTCTTACCTCATGTCTCTTCTACATCAACATGTGTCCCCTCTTCTTCATGTCTCTTCTACATCAACATGTGTCCCCTCTTCTTCATGTCTCTTCTACATCAAAATGTGTCCCCTCTTCTCCATGTCTCTTCTACATCAACATGTGTCCCCTCTTCTTCATGTCTCTTCTACATCAACATGTGTCCCCTCTTCTTCATGTCTCTTCTACATCAACATGTGTCCCCCTCTTCTTCATGTCTCTTCTACATCAACATGTGTCCCCTCTTCTTCATGTCTCCTCTACATCAACATGTGTCCCCTCTTCTTCATGTCTCTTCTACATCAACATGTGTCCCCTCTTCTTCATGTCTCTTCTACATCAACATGTGTCCCCTCTTCTTCATGTCTCTTCTACATCAACATGTGTCCCCTCTTCTTCATGTCTCTTCTACATCAACATGTGCCCCCTCTGTGGAAAGAGACTCTGAAAGTTTCAGGAACAAAGATTCTCTCTCTTTTTGATCCATTTCTATAAAAACCTGTCTGAAAATGAGCTGATCAGATTTTTGGCCACTTTATGATGTCATAACGATGTTTTGTCTTGTGTAACCATTAGCCAATCAGCAACCAAGGTAACCCCCCCCCCCCTTATCACCTGAATCTCCTCCTAGAGCACCATTGAGTTCTTTGTAACCAAATCTCTCTCAGAGGGGCGTGGGGAGGGGCTCCTTATTTTCATCTAAAGTAACAGACAGAGAATCAGCACTTTGGAAACGGGGCTGAAACAGAGGGGATTATGGGTAATGCTGCAATGATCTGTCTGGTGTTTCAGCCAATCAGAGACAGGCTCTGTATATATCTGAGACCTGTGATATATTGATGAAAAACAGTATAATAGGGGACCTTTAAGAGCGTGCTGTTTGACGCTGGTGTTGTCTGCTCCTCCTCTCTCAGGGCGTCCTGAAGGGTTTTAAAGGCGAGCTGATCCACGTGTACAACAAACACGACAGTGCCCTGAGGAACACGGAGTACTTCAAACAGGTGAAGGAGTACAGCAACATCATCCTCATGGGGGACTCCCTTGGGGACCTGAGCATGGCCGACGGAGCGCCCAACGTGGAGAACATCCTCAAGATCGGCTTCCTCAACGACAAGGTACAGACACATGGCCACGGACACGAAAACAAACAGAAAATAGGGAGGTCAGTGTTAGGAAAGTCTCACTGGTCCCCGGCTTGATCTTCAACATCAGGATCCATGTATCTGTGATCCTTTCCAGAATGGAAGTAGTCATCACATACAGAGCATCAACTAGTTCCTGAACAGTGTCCTTCACATGCTGATATCCAAGAGAGGGAGTCACACAGTCACAAGATGGAGGAATAGAAAGCAGTATTCAATGTTTACTTCAGATTAGCTCCACGTCAGAAATGAGCATGCTTGTCATATGTCTATCTCCATAGAGGCTGAATCATCATGTTAATCACATAGCTATCATATGCCTCAAACAGTCCTGATGCTCTTCTAGGTAATCAGACATCCTGTCATGTTCACAGCTACAGTTGGGATACCTTTGTTATCATGTGGACTCTCATATTGGAAGAGGACATTCAGTTCTGTAATGCATTCATTCCCATACCCTGCTCCCTGTGGTGCTCCTCTGCAGGTGGAGGAGCGGCTGGACAAATATCTGGACTCTTACGACATCGTCCTGGTGAAAGACGAGACTCTGGAAGTGCCCAATGCCATCCTCCAGAAGGTCCTATAACTCCCCCTCCACTTCTCCCATCAGCCCCTTCCAGCCATGGGCCTGTCAGACTTCTGTACCCCACCCCCCACCCCCCTTTAAAAGCCTTTTTTTTTTTTTTAAATACATTTTTACTCCTAAATGAACTGTTTTAAAAGCCCCCGCAGCAGCATCAGCCTCCTTGTCTGTTTCAAGTGTTACTGATGTTCTCTCCAAGTCGTTTTAGGATAAAAACATCAATATAAATAACCATGTTTTATAATTTGCACATTATTATTGTTACCATTGTTATTCACAGGGTTATTCTTGATAATGCCGACAGACTACTGAGTCTTTTGTGAAGCTGTCACCTCAGGTACTCTGGTCATGTGACTATGAAAGTTAAATAAAAATGCAGAGACTATTTCCTTACACTAAAGACCTTTTAATTTATATTTTTCCAAGTAAAATGAAATATGATGCGAGCAATAACGCATTATTCGTGTAAACAAAGGATTTCCAACTTGATGATGACAGGAAACGCACTTTAAATTCTGTGTACGAGAAATCGGCCTGTGGCAGTCATTCTGATTTGTGTGTAGGAAGAAGTTCTTGCACAGAAAAGCCATGTTTACGTTAACATTTTGAGCCTTATTGTGCTCGTTTGGCATCCTATCGACACACGGAGGAAGAAGCAGCTCTTTACTCTCTGAATTAGTTAACTTCTCTGCAAAGCTGACTCGATAAAGTGTTCTCCGTGTCAGTGTTTAAGATCTAAAAGGTATTGAATAGTTGTAAAGATGGCGTCTAGTGGTCAGTATATCAGATGCAATGATAAAGCCCCTTAAACCAAAGTAAAAGGTGCTGCAATACTTATTAAAAAGCCATTTAAGTTCTGCTGTATTTCAGTCGAACAGAAGGAGAAACTGCTGCCTGTGGTTCAATAAAAGGCAGCATTAGACGTACAATATAAATAATTTCATCACCTTTTCTATTTTGTGGTAAGATTTGAGCACTACCTTTAACATCTATTTTTTGTGGAGGTTGAAAGTATAAAATGTCTCCTTGTGTTTCAAAATGTTGCGTTCAATGTTCTCTTTGTGTTTTAAATGTGCTGCTATCACCTGCATGTTGCCTTTTCTTATTGTTGACTTTATGTAAAGCAAACTAAGATATAATATTATATATGAATAAAACTGGGATTAATGTCATGCTGTATATGTGGCCGTTATATGGAGATGTGTATTTTATGTTTCACTGCATCTGGAGAGATATCTGAAGGTACTATACAGGTGTGTTGTGTTTTTATAAGCAGATGGATTTCTCTTTTCTTCAAAGGTGTGAGTCTGTGTTTACTGGATCACCTTTTCCTGCAAGCTCCGTTAAACACACCGTTTCTCTCTCCATCAAACTCTCAATCTGACTAGCGTTGCTAACGTGTTTCCAGCTAGCATGCTAAGCTAGCTCCTATACACCGAGGTAAACGCTCCAGAAAAAAGAGCACACAGTCCATTCAGAGGTTTATCCAGACACACAGATGATGGATCAGTAGTGCTGGAGCTCACACACACTTTCTCAGGAACACAGACCTCAGACCCCAACAGCCCAGAAAGCATTGGGTCTGAATGCATTTAAAGGTGCAGTACGCAGCGTACACGTTTTAAAATTACATTACATTGCATTTAGCTGACGCTTTTATCCAAAGCGACTTACAATAAGTGCATTCGACCAGGAAGACACGACCTTGAAGAAAACAGAATCATATAAGTACATCAGGTTTCATAGAGCCAAACATTTCAAGTGCTACTCAACTGGCTTTAGATAAGCCAGTCCTTTATTAGTATATAAGTGCTTTGTTAATAGTTCTATCGCTCGAAGTGGAGTCGAAAGAGATGAGTTTTCAATCTGCGCCGGAAGATGTGCAAGCTATCTGCTGTCCTGATGTCAATGGGGAGCTCATTCCACCATCTTGGAGCCTGGATAGCAAACCCACGTGTTTTTGCCGATGGGAACTTGGGTCCCCTTCGCAGCGAGGGCGCAGCGAGTCGTTTGGCTGATGCAGAGCGTAGTGCACGCGCTGGGGTGTACAGGTTAACCATGTCCTGGATGTACGAAGGGCCAGATCCATTCACAGCATGGTAAGCAAGTACCAGTGTCTTGAAGTGGATTCTAGCAGTTACCGGAAGCCAGTGAAGGGAGCGGAGGAGCGGAGTGGTGTGGGAAAATTTAGTCAGGTTGAAGACCAGACGAGCCGCTGCATTCTGGATGAGCTGCAGAGGTCGGATGGCACATGCAGGTAGACCAGCCAGGAGGGAGTTGCAGTAGTCTACGCGTGAGATGACGAGAGCCTGGACCAGAACCTGCATGGCTTTCTGGGTCAGCTGGGGACGTATCTTCCTGATGTTGTAAAGCGTGTATCTGCAGCAACGGGTTGTGGCAGCTATGTTTACAGTGAAGGACAGGTTGTTATCTAGGGTCACACCCAGATTCTTTGCAGTCTGAGTCGGGGAAACAACTGAGGTGCCGATGTTGATTGTTAGGTCAAGAGTGGGACAATCTTTTCCCGGAAGGAAGAGCAGCTCAGTCTTGTCAAGGTTGAGCTTGAGGTGATGAGCAGACATCCACTGAGAGATGTCAGCTAGACAAGCAGAGATGCGTGCGACGACCTGGGTCTCTGAGCGGGGAAAGAGCAGAATTAATTGGGTGTCATCAGCGTAGCAGTGGTATGAAAATATACTGTAAAGAAATCTATTAATTGCCAGAGAGTTTATACAGAGGAACTTTATCCATCCCTTTTGATATGTATAGTTTTATCAGAAAATTACTTTATTTTAGTAACTCAATTATGTAATTTAATATTTACAGTAATTTCTAAAATAATTATATGTAGTGCGTACACAAGGCTGAAGATCAATATTGTCACTATACTTATTGATAAGTAAATGAGGGAATAAATAAATGCAATTAAATTCACAAAAATAAAATAATTCACACCCAGAAGCTTAATTCATTCCAGTAAGTTAATTCACAAAAGACTTAAAAAAAATAATAGTCATAAAACAAAACACGTTTAAAAATAGGAAAAAATTAATTGGAAAAGTATGAACACATTATTTATAAAAAAGAATAATCCTATCAAAAAGGTTTGTTACCATTCAGTAAACATAAAGGAAAACATTTCATATTCACACTGCATATAGTATTTAAAGCCAGGAAATATATATAGCTCATAAATCGTGACAAATTATTAATATCAATTTAAAACAGTCGAACATTCAAATAAAAATGTCCATGTCTACCTGACTCAGAAAACAATACATTATAAATACAATATTGTATGATATACTGGTGACTTTAAGGTGTGTATTTGAGTTATTAAATGTTAAACTACATAGATGTTTTGATATTTTCCAAGCATAAAACAGGACATAATTTGGAAACTGTTGGGGTGAGTGATGCCTTGTGTTTTGGCTGCAGTACTAAAAACGTCCCACAGATGGCACTGTGGTTTATCTGAAGAAGACTGGACCATTGCAAGAAGTTTGGACAACGTGGCAGTTTGTAGATCCAATAATAGACAGCCTACTGATGTGTGCATGGTTCGTTGGTCTAGGGGTATGATTCTCGCTTAGGGTGCGAGAGGTCCCGGGTTCAAATCCCGGACGAGCCCTTCTTTATGCCCCTCAGGGTCTGACAGAAGGCAAGGCAAGTTTATTTATATAGCACCTTTCAACACAAGGCAATTCAAAGTGCTTTACAAAAAACGAAAGACATTAAGGAAATGGCATTTAAAATCAGTCATTAAAAAGAAAAGATAATAAAATAAACATTAAAAGAATAAATATATGGATAAAAGTTACAGTGCAGTTTAAGATGTAAATAGTTCAATTAAAAGCAGCGACAAAAAGAAAAGTCTTCAGCCTGGATTTAAAAGTAGTCAGAGTTGCAGCGGACCTGCAGGTTTCTGGGAGTTTGTTCCAGATATTTGGAGCATAATAACTGAACGCTGCTTCTCCATGTTTAGTTCTGACTCTGGGGACAGAAAGCTGACCAGTCCCTGAAGACCTGAGAGATTTGGATGGTTCATAATTTAGCAGTAGGTCAGAAATGTATTTTGGGCCTAAACCATTCAAAGCTTTATAAACCAGCAGCAGTATTTTGAAATCTATTCTTTGACACACAGGAAGCCAGTGTAAAGACTTCAGAACAGGAGTGATGTGATCCACTTTCTTAGTGTTAGTGAGGATTCGAGCAGCAGCGTTCTGAAAGAAGCAGTTACGAAGAGCTGGGCCCCTCACTCGAGGTGAGGTATATTGCCTCATAAGTTCAGTTATAAGTCAGCAAAATAAATCAAATGTAGGTAAATGATCCTTAATACTTGAAAATGCTTTAAGAAAACAAACAGCCTACATCCCAGCTCTCCATAGGGTTTCATTTATCTTGTTTGCAGCTCATTCCTTAAAACAGAAGCCTCAGATTGCTTATCATAAGAGGAAATATGAAGGGTTTATTTCAAGCGTGTTATGCAAATAAGTTATTGGGCTTTTTTCTTATCAACTTAGATTTTATAGAAACATTTGTTGAACTTTAACCAACTGAATTTGTTTGAAAAGTGGGGTGGTAAGAGTCGGGAGGAGCTGATAATTTATTCCGGCAAATTACTCAGACCTACTAATTGACCTAACAGAAGTTATTGAGTCTATGTAAGTTTACTGCTTGGCTCAGATCCACCAACGTCAGCAAGATCTCACCTCTACTAACTCCTGAAGAACCAGGTTCAATTAACTGCTGTTTCAATTCAGACGACCCGCTAAATCTGTTTAAGCGATCCCGAAGGATTTTGATATCACTAAATGAGGTGTGGCCCTACCTAAGTGTGAGTGCGGCAGTGTGCAATATTACATTTGAAGCAGGAGAGGAGAGCACAGATGTCTTTTAAGTTGTCCCAGTCCAAAAGGTGGGATCAGTTTATTTGAAGAAAAATAGGTCCAAACTTATACAGGGTTTTTACCTTTAACATTATAATCCTACAAAACATATCATGCTGTGGTCATGTTCTAATATGCAACCCTAATTCACAGTTTTACATTTATTACATTAAATTGTAACTTCAACTGCCCAATTCAGTTGTGATATTTAAATCTCCCGATAGAATTTAGAGGCATTTCCTCATAAATGACCGGTGATAATAAAAAGCACATTCAAACTTTCATTCAACAAATCAGTTCATTTGCTCATTTCCACATTTGTATACTTCAACTAGTCCCGCATGAATTCGGAGGGCCTTTCCTCACAGGTGGCAGGGTACTAACTTTCAACAAACATCAATTCATTCCACTAATTTCACAAAGAAATTCGAGAGATATTTACCAAGTTTGAGAGAACCTGACAGAGAGCAAAAACCCAGCTCTCAGGGAGAGAGCTTTTACCGGGAGAGAGTATACCAGGGGAACCCCCCCCACCCCCGCTCTCTCTCGTTTGCTCCCTCTCCACCAGTGTCTTTATGCTCAAAGACAGGATAGAAAAACCCAAAGACACCTCCTCCATACCCATATTTGTGGAAACTGGGCATGGCCTCTGATGTACAGGACTGGACATGACCAGACATATTCTTTGACCAGACATATTCTATGGCTATGGCATAAGACACACCTTCCCATGTTTATGTAAAAAGGACATGACCCCTACTCTGCAGGACTTGCAAAATATTATTCTCGGCTATGACATAACCACCTTTTTGGGGCCTCAATGTATTTCTCCTTAAGTCAGGAGCCCCCCTCCCTGTGTACTGCTGTGAGGGGAGAGGGAAGAAACTGCCTTCTCCCTTATCAGTGACACCCATAAACCATTATAGGCCTTACACTCAACTTAACAAACCACTTTGTTTATACTGTAAATATAGAAAACCATAACATATGAAACATTTTCATTGTGGGTTATACAAGAATATAATTGACTATATTTTATTATAACTAACTTTCATTTTAATTATTCAACCTAATATGAAGATCTCAACAGGCTTCTTAACACATAAATACTACTGAGTAATATCTGTATTCATCTATATTCAACCCTTGTGTTGTGTTCGAAAGCTGTTACCGTTCATGGTGTTCGCGGGTCAATTTTGACCCATGATTTATCTCAGTTCAAAACACACACAAAAAAAGACTATCATCCAATATTGTGTTAACTACATCATAACTAACTTATGATGCATTCATAACCGTACAATCCTGTTGTAATGTAATGTTATGGCCCAAAACACATTACACCACATATTGCACACGTGCATGTGTGTGTTCAGGTTCAAGTGTTAGTGTACATATTCTTTGAGAAAGGTGGAGTTCCCGTGGGGGGAGGGGGACAGAGGGATTGGAGACCAGGTGCATGTTGCGAAAAATTATTGAACAGATAGTGAGGGCTTTTTGTATGAGTTTTGTTGTATTCATTTATTTAAATTTGGCATAATCTTCTTTGTCTCCTCACTTAAAGAACATTTGTTGGCATTTATTTTGGTGTAAATGAATACACTTGTTCTCATTCACCCTGACTGTTATTGGTTGTTGTGTGTTACTGTCTCCATTTCCCCTACACTTTAATAGGGATGTAACACATTGATGTATACAAAATGAAATAATCCAGTAATTCAATATATATGATTCTAAAATTAGACATTATGCAGAGTGAGTAGTAAGTAGTGGTTAGAAGACAGTATTGTACTGTTTACTCCACTGCTTTCATTTGACAGCTTTTATTTACTACTATATAGATTAGTAGACAATTCAAAAATATAAATCAATTATCAAACACACTTTGACAGTTATTTATAGGATAAGATAGCCAGCAGCAGGAGATACAGTTATTCAAATTAGCTCTACATTTATTAACTGTGATAAAACACATCAATAATCCTTATAGTAACCCAATAACTCAATATATATATTATATATATATATATATAATATATATATATATTAGGGATGTAACGATACCAAAAACTCACGGTACGATAATATCGCGATAACAAGTCCACGGTACGGTATTTATCGCGATATTGAATAATAAAGGGAAAACATTTTTTTAAATTTTGTTTTCAATAAAAAATTGTTTTACTCGGAAAATGTTTTCTAGCAGTATTTTAAAGTGTCGAAAACAAAGTGACAGTAACAGACTGGAACAAGAAAACCAGTGTTTTTGTACCTACAGTAGGTTACTAGTACTACCAGGGGCGGTTCTAGGGGGGGGGGGGGCAGTGCCCCCCTAACACTGACCTCTGACCCCCCTAACAATGACAAGTTTTTATTTTTATTTTTTAAAATGTATATTTTCTGGTACTCGGTTTGCCAAAAACCGCAGGATTTTGTTGATGTAATGTGAGATTGTGCAGACACTCTTATGTAAAGTAGAGATGTAACTGTTCATTGCCTTTATTTTTATATAAATATGGTGTTAGTGCAAACATTGCACTATAACTTAAGCTGAAGCTAGCAGTAATAACTATAAGATCTATCTGAAATAAATAAGTGTACTGAAACAAATACCAATAACTGTATTGCATTGTTTTCTTATGCGCAATTACTTCATACTGTCTAGTTCTCTTTTTCGTCCTGCATTTATTGTGCCCCCCTCAGAAAATAACTGGCCCCCCAGTGGCCCCCCAGTCAAATTGGTCTAGAACCGCCACTGAGTACTACCAAACAAAGTAGGCATTTTCTTTGTGCCACTGCATCCCACAAATAAACAAGGACATTTCATAATCAGACCCTGCAATAAAATAAATCAAGTTTCACTTTAGTTTTTCAAGTGACTCAACTCAAACTCACTAGTCACTCACTCAGCATCATAAGACAGGTTTTTAGGAATATGAGAATGTCCACATTTCCAGGTATTTATAAACTGGGATGTTTGGGCATTTACAATATCCCCTGCTCTGGAAAAAACTCTCACGCTTGGTACTGATGTTGCTGGGACAGCAGTGGTCGCGTTAACCGAATATTTTATTTAACAATGACGGAAAAATCTGAAAGCAGTCTGTCATTTTGACAGATTAGAACAAACTCGGAACAGCGCCAACGTTTCCCCGCAGCGAGGCTCTGGTGTTATGCCGTGTTATGCATGCCCTCCAAAAGGAAATGATATAGTTTCCAAACCGTACTTTGCCGTACATATCAATACATGTCTGGGAGGTTTTGCTTTACGCGGTGTGCGCTCCCGCGAGGTGCATGCACACACGGCATAACATGTTGGACAGGTCTCTTGAAAAAGAGATCGATGATCTCAATGGGACCATCTGGTTAAATAAAGGTTTAAAACAAAAAAAGTGTTTAAAAAAATATATTTTTTAAGTATATATTGCACATAAAGCACATATTGCACATAGTTTGACGGTATTTAACAGCAGCAAATTACACAATGTTATAATCGGGAGATACGTTTCCATTCATTTCGGCAAGCCTGGGCAACAATGATTAAAAGATTTCTTGCTCCCAAACCAATTGTGTATTTCATTACAAAAAGCAGTTATACCATACTATGTTTAGGTACTAATGAATGATATCCTCAAAACAAACGCACACACAAATAACAAAGGAAAATACATAATTTAATAAATCCACAATATGATAAAATTTTACAGATTAATTTAATAAACTTTTACAAAACATAGGTTGATGTTATATCGGGGGGGGGGGGGGGGGGGATACATATTTAAACATTTCAATTAGTCTCTCATTAAGAATCTTTGATGAAAGCTAAGTTTGGGTTTAGCTAATGTATTTATCATTTTACACGAGAGGGTTACAAAACGAAAATAAATCTGTAGCCCCTTCATGCTACACACACAGAGCTAGCTACAAGTTGATGTGAACAAATGTATTGTCACTATAATCTGTTGCAAAACGTCAGATAGCTGGGTTTATTTGAATCCTAAATCACAGGTTACCTAATCTAGCTACATCAAAACCCCAGAACTTGAACCTGATTGAGGCTTTGAACCGATTAACACTTTTTATTTTCCTCCCTACTCTGAGATCGTGATGTTAACCTTCGGTAGGTCTTGGAGACATAGAGTGTAAAATAGTGCCTATATAATATCTATACGCTATCTCTCTCGCTATCTATCGCTCTTTCCTCTACCGCTCTACTGTAGACCGGAAGTTTACAACCGCACCGCACACCCAGCCGCCGGAAGTTGATAGACGCCATCTTGTGCATCGCCAATAGAATATCAGCAGTTGTTCGTCCAACATTTTATTCGGTAACAGCGTCTCGTCGCTCCGGTTCTCTCTCTCTCTCTCTCTCTCTCTCTCTCTCTCTGTGTTCCTGAGAAAGTGTGTGTGAGCTCCAGCACTTCTGATCCATCATCTGTGTGTTTGGATAAACCTCTGAATGGACTGTGTGCTATTTTTTCTGGAGCGTTTACCTCGGACTATATGAGCTAGCTTAGCATGCTAGCTGGAAACACGTTAGCAACGCCAGTCAGATTGAGAGTTTGATGGAGAGAGAAACGGTGTGTTTAACGGAGCTTGCAGGAAAAGGTGATCTAGTAAACATGAGTAAAGTCCAAATGCTGCTGTCGTTGAAGAAGCAGCGACTCACTGCTGCTGCTGAAGAGATATTTGCTTTGTTTGAAAAAACGATAGCCGAGTACGAGGAGGAGTTGTCTCTTTCCAAAGAGGAGAACAAGAGACTCCAGAAACTTCTGGACGCTGTTTTACAGCCTCAGCTTCGGATACACAGAGCAGGTCTGTTCCCTTTACCCTTAATTAACACTTTACACTCTTCAGTAGCACTTTATTATCACATTAATAACACTTTAGACCCTTTATCAGCACTTGCTGCAGGTAGTATATCCTGAAGTAAAAGTACAAACACCACACTGAAAATACTCCATTACAAGTTATAGTACTGCATTAATATGTTATTTAAGTAAAAGTATGTAAGTATTATTAGACACATGTACTTATGATAATTAAAATGTATTACGGAAGAGCAAACCTACCAAAATAAATATATTTATAAAAATACATATATTGAATAATATGCCATTTAATTTACTGATTTAAATATTACCCATACATGTAGGCACTAGTTGGTTAAATGTGACATAATTTAGTTTTAATGTGCTTCTTTATTCACCTTTTCTTTTTAAATGTGAAAAAGCAAATACAAATAAATACTTTGGATTAATTCAAATTGCGCGAGGATAATTCATAAAGAAATCAATGAATACATATGTTCAATAATAAATTAAACACATCTAAAATGTTACTTGTTAAAGAATAGGGGAACTAGTACAAAGGTCATTAAGTAATTAAAACGTTAATATAAATTCATCTCATCAATCAATTATTGCCAACATGTATTTATAATATATTCTATATATATATATATATATAGATATACACAGAATATATATTTTGAGAGAGATATACACTAGTATTAGATGCAGTCAAAAGTTTGGACACATCTTCTCATTCAAAGTTTTGTATTTATTTAAATTGGTTCTACTTTGTAGATTTATTTTGAAGACATGAAAACTATAAAAGAACACATATGGAATTATCTAGTAAACAAAAAAGTGTTAAAAAAATCCAGAATATAATTTATATTTTGCTGGCTACTGCAGAAGGCTGTGGTAGCCATGCTGGTTAAGGGTGCCTTGAATAAATCACCAACATTGACACCAGCAAAGCAGAAACAAACAGAAGGAGGTAACCCGAGCCAGCCACACCACGGGCCGTAGGACCCAGAGTTTCCCTCCCCTAACCAGAAATGAAATAAATACCATGGGAAACAAAATAAAGCCGCGAAAACTGGACCATCAGGTCCTCCAGGCTCAACATAAAAACATTAGCAGATAAATGGTCCACACATTGATTAAAGCCAATCTTAAAAGGATTAAACAAACGCCTGTTTGCGACTCCTCAGTGCACACAAAAACATAACTTGGAGAAATAAATAAATACGGATATGTTATTTAAAACCACCTCGAATATGTTGTGTTAATGTTATGAAATGTTTTCTCATAAATGATGCGGTAAGCAGAAGGACAGAATTACGTCTAAACCAACGCCGTTTTGCATTTCTATAGGTTGTAGATACGAGCATGGTTTTATATAGTATCACGTTTAATCGTGTTTTATGCCGTTTGCCAAGACTTGATAAGTCGCTCGTAAAACACAGGAGGTATGGAAACTAAGAACACCATATGTGGTAAATTGTACAGCTAATATAACACAACACATTAGTTGTATTTCCTTTAACTGGTGGATATAGGGTTGCTGGGGGGGTTGAGACGCACAGGCTGCAGTGGAGAAGCTGCGCACAGCTGATCGACAGCTGGAACACAAACCACCAAATACGAAAACATAATTCAGATCCAGTCATCATGACTTCACTCCGGGGGGATTCCCCGATCACTTATTACAGTTTCTCATCAAGGGGGGTCTCCTGTCCCCGGTACAAACACACTGCCTGAGGAAGGCTATGTGTATTGTTTTTGTCATTAACCTTTTTCGGGCCATTTATTTATTTATTTTGGTGACGATCCGACCTCCATGCTGCTACTCTGGATCAAACTGCATCCACCAAACAATATGATTTATCTCCACCTCCACAAAATAACCAAAATCTGACACGGTGTGAGATGTCTTTTTTAGCTGTTCTGTCGTCATTTCCTGCGATCTTCTTCATAAAGTCAGTCAGAATAAATGAATGGGCGTTTCTTTGACTATTTATAGGCAAATATGGGCGTTACGTGAAGCCCGCAAAAGCTGCACCGCATTTCGAGTCGGTTGTGATTTAAAAAGGGAAACCGGCGTAGGAAGTGCTGTACGCACTTTCCTCGCCGGTGCGCAATGTTTGGTGAATCGGAAAATGTCGGAACATTTCTGTACCTATTTTTTGGATTTCTACTACGTAAGCAACCTTCCCACGTGAATCCTACGCACAGCGTTATAAATGAGGCCCCTGGGCTGAAGTCCAATAGTCCATTTAGCTTAGGAACCTTCCTAACGGAGTGAAATGACCCGGAAGTCCCTCAGTGGCAGCTATGATAAGTGCCGTTCGAATTCTCTAGATCAGTGGTCAACAACCTTTTTAAGCCCAAGATCACCGACCTCGGCCTAGGTGAAAGGCGAGATCTACTTATTGCAGAATTGAGTGAAAAAGACGACCCATACAGTGCTTCCAATTTGAGGCCTTTTATATAGGCCAGTGCTTCTCAAAGTGTGGTCTGCGGACCACTGGTGGTCCGTGAGCGCCCCCTAGTGGTCCGTGAGTATATTGGTAAAATTTCACATTTGAAATAAATACATTTATTTAAGTTTTTCGCACTCTCGCGGGAATATCTCCGCAATGGAACGAGCTTAAGTTTCACTTTCGATTGCATGATATAGCCCATATAAACACCTTCATCACACATGTTGCCACTTGTTTGTACCTGTTTAGAGTATGAGAGGTCCTGATAATTTATTCCGGCAAATTATTCTGACCTCCTAATTGACCTTTCCGAAGATTATTGAGTCTATGTACGTTTGCTGCGTGGCTCAGATCCACCAACGTCAGCAAGATCTCACCTCTTCCTAACCCCCCCGAAGAACCAGGTTCAACTAACTGCTGTTTCAATTCAGACAACTCTCTTTTAATCTGTTTAAGCGATCCCGAAGGATTTTGATATCAGTAAATGGAGTGTGCTCCTACCTAAGTGTGTGTGGCAGGGTGCAATCTTACCTTTGACGCAGGAGAGGAGGGCACAGGTGTCTTTTAAAGGATCCCAATCCAACAGGTGGGATTCAGTTTATTTGAAGAAAAATAGGTCCAAACTAATACAGGGTTTTTTCCTTCTCTCTCACAACATTATAATCATACTAACAAAAAAAACCGTGCTGTGATCATGTTCAAATGAAACTTTAATTCACAGTCTTACATTTATTACCAAAATGTTTTAATTTCAACTGCCCATTTCAGTTGTGACATTTTAAAATTCTCCCGATAGAATTTAGAGGTATTTCCTCGTAAAAAGACCGGTGACAATAAAAAGCGCATTCAACTTTTCATTCACCCATTTATTCACTTCAGTTTCATACACTTTTTCCGACACAGACGGCGGATATAACATTTAAAAACCCATTCCTATCTGCAATTTCGGAGGGGAGATTTTCCTCACAGATGGCAGTATTTATAACATTCCATACACTGTTTCCGACACAGACGGCGGGTATAACATTTAAAAACCCATTCCTATCTGCAATTTCGGAGGGGAGATTTTCCTCACAGATGGCAGTATTTATAACGGTTCATACACACATCTCTCATCAAATCATTCCACTCAGCCAACAACCAATACATTCGAGAGATATTTACCCCGTCTAGAAGGACCTTACCGAGAGCTATTAACCCAGCTCTGAAGCACACAGCCTACCCGGAGAGAGTCTACCAGGGGTCACCCCCCCTCTCTCGCGCTCTCTCAAAAAACCAGTCTCTTTATGCTAAAAAAACTGGATCCTAAACCCAAAAAAACAAACTCCTCCTCTTACACCCAATTCAGTTGAAAACCGCGCATGCGCATAATGTACAAGGCTGAACATGTCCCAACATGTTCCACAGCTGTTATGGGATAAGACACCCTTTCATATGAGGTAAAAAGGACATGAACTCTCTTTGGCCTCTTAATGTTTCTCCCCTTAGTGTGAAGCCCCCCCCCCCCCCTCTCTCTGGACTGCTGCCAGAGGAGAGGAAGAAAACTCAACCTAAACAACCCACTTGGTTTTGTTTATACTGTAACTATAGAAAACCTAAAATATGAAGCATTTTCATTGTGGGTTATACAAGAATATAATTGATTATATTTGATTATAACTAACTTTCGTTTTTAAGTATTAAACATACTATGAAAACTCACAACACCCTCTTTTCAAAACGCAAAGTTCTCAAATAGCAACAGAAAAAATTGTAAGCATAGATACATATTCAAAAACCGTCAAGAAGCATTCTCATTATGGGTTTATACAAAAATATGATTGATCATGTATGCTTTATAATTAACTTTCGTTTTTAAGTATTCACTTCATACCATGATCTCAATTAACTTTCGTTTTAAGTATTCACTTCATATGAAGATCTCAACACCCTCTTTTCAAACGCAAAGTTTTCAAATATCAACAGATAAAATCGTAAAAACACATACATATTACATCCGTAAAACTCCACGCATCAATATTATGAAAAGTTCTTCAGTATGTGTAATCAGGACGACCCTTTGATGAACCTGGTGTGAAAAAACACCGAAAACATAGTACCGTACAGGAATGTCCTTGGGCGAGGGGCCCATCTGTTGTAGACTCCTAAATCCATGTTGCTATCTGATGTATATCCTTGACCCTGACCATGGAGGGGTTGCAGTTTTTCGCTGGACGACATCTCCAAACGAAAACCAGATAACTCGGTCGACAGTTGTTATGGATTTTTTAGACCTCGTCAATAATCGCTCATGACTTTGTGACAAGTTCAATGAGTCCCCACACAATGATAGCACAAACGAGGAACCAGAGGCATATGAAACAGCTTAGCTGGCACTTGCTCATGACATCCTGTGTGTGCAGTGTGAGATTAGGTGTGGTGCCAGTGTGGTGCTGGTGGTACTTGTTGTCGTCTTTCGTTGGTGACTAGGACACATCACTTGTTGTCGTCTGTTTCTACCGTCTCTCCTGGCCTGTGACTACGACCTTGCAGTGGCTGGCGTGGACCCACGTGGCTCTCTCGGTGACCTTGACCGCTGTCTGGGTGATGAGAAGCACCTGGTAGGGACCTTGCCAACGGTTGGATTTCCAGCTCTTTCTCCGGAAGTCCTTTACCAGCACGAAGTCGCCGGGTTGGAGATGGTGAAGTGGACCAGTGGCAGGGGGTAGGTAGGGTTGCTGCTACCTGGCGTCTGATATCTGACCATGCAGTTATCAGGTAGTCGTCATCCTTTTCTGGGAAATCCACTGCGATCTGAGTGGCTCAGCGGGTAGAGATGCAGCCTGTCCCACAGAGCTGGAAGAATCATCCTCCTTCTCTGGCGGGGTCATAGGTGACTCAGCCGCTGATCCATTAATAATTGTTTCAATTGAAACAATTTCCCCCAGGAATCCTTCCAAGGGGTCTGGTACTCCATGTTCCTCTGGAATGTCTATTGACAGCAAGGACATCTTTTTGGCTTGGGCACCCGGGGAGACCTCTGAATCAGATCGCTCTTTTCTCTTACGAGTCTCCTCCTTTTCACCGCTTGCCCCTTCCGGTCCTTCTGCACAGGTTTCCTGGGTCCAGGAGTCTACTTGGCCTCACTTGAGGCACTGTGACTGAAGTTTCCCCGCTAGGCAGGTTCAAATCCTCTTGGTAGATTGCTGAGGTATTAATCTCAAAAATATAGCTAAAATCAAGTTTAAATCATTTCTCTGATCCATAAAAAGTTGTTTCAGTTAAAATAAAAACTTCCCCAAGGGTTTTCTCAAGAGGGTCGTGTATTCCATATTGCTCTGTAACTTCTATACACAGCAAGGTGATTGTTTCTCCTCTTACTCAGTTGGCCTCTAATGGCAGAAAGCACTGGGCCATAATTTACTCTTATCAGTTTAACGACCTGACAGCCCTACACCTTCATGCTGTGTGAGAACCAGCAAAAAAGAAGGAGAGATGTGCTCAAAAAATCAAATTTTAAATGAATACTCTTTTTAGGGTGTAAGCGTATATCAATTAAAAATAACTGAAAAGAAAACTAATAGTGTAAAGTTAAAAACAATGAGAAAAATAATATAAAGGTTATTTTCCATTTCCTCTTTGATACTGAGGTATTCTCCATCCAAGCTCTAATGATCCATATGCTTAATAGACAGAGTTTCGTCTTGCCATCTTTCTGCATAATTCACTATAGATTCTAACAGTTCTACTGCTAAATCCTTTGCATTGGAGCCATTGCTTGTTACTCAGATTTAAATTCCCTCTTTTGCTCTATAAAACATCCCGTGGTACAGAATTCACCAAGACAAATTCTAACTTATTGCAGGAAGATCCCACAAAAAGCCATCCTCTCCTGTGGAAGAAAACACATTAACTGCCACGTGTGTGTGCAAAACATGTCATGTGATGTGAGACTGATAGCATCAATAGTGGATGGGTAGGCCGCAGTCATATTCCTATCTGGATTCTAAACTCAGTTGGCTTGGGTGAACCGGTCCTCTCTTCTGGAGTGAAACTACTTTCCCAGAAAATTGACTTCACTGTATCCAAACTTTCTGATTTAGTTTTAAGCTAACCCTTCTCTGGACTTTGCCCCTTTCTGGTCACCCATACACGATTTCTGAATTTAAACGGAAAAGGTGTGATAGTTAGATATGACCTGACCTTTGCCCTAGGTAGCTTTTCCATACTTATAGGAATATATTCAGCCTTGTCAAATTGATTGGAATGTCCCAATTTGTTTTACAGTTTTTTATTTTATACTCCACTCTTTGGCTCTAATGCCTGATACTTATACGGTAAAGACCAGATAGGTGTGACTCCCTTTATCCTGCAAGGGTGACAAAAACGTTCTCATTTTTAAAGTGAGTGACATTATCCATTCCTATTTTCTCAGTTTTTAGGAAAAATACTTATATGTTCTGCCATTTTAGCAGACACTGTGTTCCAGTTACTCTGATCAGAGGATAAACATGTTTATGACTCCCTCCATTTATCAAAGGTCACAAGGAAATACTTATTCCCACTGGGAGTGCGGGTCAGAAAAGGACCTGCTTATGTCAGCACTAAAAATGGTTAGTGGTCCTTCCTCTATTATTTTAAGATGCTCAGGATGAACTTTCTTAAACCCATCCACCTCTACACATTGAAGACATGTTGACCATGTGTGTTGTAGGTGCAATCGCAGTTTTGGTAAGAGGATTTTATTGTGGAGACAATATTTCCTCATCTGAAATAGGCCCACATGGCCTAAACTGCTGTGTAATTCACGCACAACCTAAGGAGCTTCTTCAAGTGGTACGTGAATGCTTCCACCCTTTTTCCATATTCTAGGGAATATGGCAGTCCGGTGGTTAACTCGTCCCGTGCTTTAAGCAAGGTAAAACTTCTCTATTACCCTGATAGTTAAATGATATCTTATCTGTATGGCCACGGACATGATTCCATTCTACATGCCTGCCTTTAACTCTGCAATAAAACCCCCAATAGATGGGGTGTCAGCGCTTCACCTTTCACATTTTTGAACTGCCTTTGTTTCCAATTATTAAGCTCTTCTTTACCCGCTTTTTAATAATAATCACTATCAGTAATAATACGGATGTGTGCTATTTTTCCTTTTTTAGCAAAAGGAAGTCCCTCAACAAATGGCCTTTTCCTCAGCAGGCTGTACCTGGTATTGCACCCTTTTGCTTGCAAAGTACTTCACCTGATTTAGTTTTCATTATAAAGGCCCAAGTGGCTGCTTGGTCACCTTTTCGCAAACTCCCCTCTGTAAACAGTGTTATCTGTGGAGTAGCGGTTTTCTGTAAGGGTTTCAATGTTTCCCTTTGTGGCTTACTTCCTGTGGTCCTCTGCACCCCACATCTGGATCAGACATTATCATCTTCTATTTTCTTCATCTACTCATCATTGTTTTTGCTCCCTGAACAGTTTGTTTAGTAGCTTCAGATATTGGAAAATAAAGAGTGTATATGCACATTCTGGTACCTTGAGACATTTCCCTCAGGGCTGGATACATTTTTAATGCAAGTGCAAGATGCTTCTCTTCAGGTGATAATTTTTCCTCTGTTCCTGATCAAGTCATAGACATGAATAACACAGATTTTCTATCACCCTGGTTCCTTATCTCCACATTGTTAGTTTCTGAGAATGGGTCTCAACATACTATTTTGGTTTATGATATTTGATATTATTGTTCTGGTGTTAAGATAATTTTTTGAATCTCCCTCTTTTCTTAACAACTGGAGCTATGTCTATTTTAGATCCGACTTGGTTAAGAGTTGATTTATTCATTGGTGAGAGGAACACTATTTCCCTTGTGCTGGGGTGGGGGTGGGTAGCCTGGTAGAGTTCCTTAAAATCTCCAGATCTTCCTCTGTGCTGAGGCCATAAAACTTTTAATGGTCTTTCGTGGTCTGCTCGAATTTTCTTCCCCTCCAGAGGTCACGCCTGTCTTTGACCCTGTGTGCTGCGTGTTTTCTGCAGCACTTCGGGAGCAGAGAAAAGAGGAGACCTTTTTTCCAAAAGTGCATTCTCCTTCATGAGAAAAATAGCACCACATTTAACTCTCATTGACTTGTCTTTAAAGCGTTCTTTAAGGCTTGAATTGAGTTTTCCGTTGTGTAACGGAAAATCCCATTCCCAAACAGGGGTCAAAAGTAAATACTTTAGTTGATTTTGGTAAAGTATTTGAGCTTTAGCTTCGCAAAAACGTTCTCATATTAGTTTTGAAGATATTTTTGGGGCTTGATTATCTGCTGATAGTTCCCACATAGGTTTTTTCTTAAAAGTACATTCAAAACAACCGTTATTTGTGGGTCATCTGATCACCACATTGCCTTCTGACAGTTTAATAGTCCTTATCATATTATCACACTGTTATTGCATGCTAGGACCTATTCTCTTTGCCAGAGCTACTGCTATTTCTCCTGCATGTTTTAGCTTCCTATTAGCAGGGTTTATTAACATGGTTTGTTGATCCAGTTTAAGATTTTCAATATTTGACATTATTATTTTCCAACATTCCTTTTTCCTGAATATCATGTCTAACAATGTGGGTTTTTTTTTTTTTTTTCTTTCTAGGAGTAGTAGATGGGATACTCCTAAATGGCATTTTTTGAGCTTTTATCCCTGTATGGTGGAGATAGGGTCTCAAACATTATACCACCTGCTTGTTGCTCTCTGTCAAACGGTAGTCTGACAGGAAAGTATTTTGGTCGCGGTACGCCCGTGGGTCTGGGCTAAGCTGACCAGGGCGGGCAGAAGCTCCGGATTTTGCTTCTGTGTATCCCTCCCTGTGTGGTTGGCTCCGAGTCATTAAAAACTGCGTTCTAACCTCGTCCGCCATTTATTTTTGTTTGTTTGTTTTAAAAAACAACACAAAAATGTATTAAAGGCTTCAAGTTCACTCTTTATATACACATGCAAGTTTCCTAGGCTTTACTCTCGACGGGTGTGTACAGTCCGACTATACCGTCACTTGGTTCTAAGTTCTCTTTCTGGATTCAGTTAGTACATGCGGGTACCTCAGCTAAGAGTTTTATTTACCGAGCTTCGAATTTTTTAAACAGCATAGGTACCTTTAGACCTATGTTTACCTTTATTAAATCTCCTATTAACTCTTCCCCACGTTATGTTTTAACGCAAAAGTTCAAACCGCAGCTCTTGGTCAAGTCCTACCTATAAGTTTCAAAGTAATTGGACAAGTACTGAGCAGTGCTCCTACGGCTGACTTCACTTTAGCCACCTAAACCTGTGTTAAAGGGACCACAGGCTTCTCAATTTGACTAGGGGAAAACGAACCTTCTTTAGCTTCTTTAATCAGACAGCTATATCCGATATAATATAACCCTCAGTCCGGTGCAATAGTATTAACTTAAATTACTACACTTTCAGGTTTAATTATATATATTCTAGGATTTGGGGTAGGTATTTTAACAAGACTTTCAGCCTGTATTTCGCTGATTTGTATTCATCGACTTTTTTCACTAGGTCGTTTTGGTTCTTGTATTTTGACTCTGTAAAAGTATTATTTTTCACAGAGCCCCACGTTGGGCGCCATGTTTAGAGTATGAGAGGTCCTGATAATTTATTCCGGCAAATTATTCTGACCTCCTAATTGACCTTTCCGAAGATTATTGAGTCTATGTAAGTTTGCTGCGTGGCTCAGATCCACCAACGTCAGCAAGATCTCACCTCTTCCTAACCCCCCCGAAGAACCAGGTTCAACTAACTGCTGTTTCAATTCAGACAACTCTCTTTTAATCTGTTTAAGCGATCCCGAAGGATTTTGATATCAGTAAATGGAGTGTGCTCCTACCTAAGTGTATGTGGCAGGGTGCAATCTTACCTTTGACGCAGGAGAGGAGGGCACAGGTGTCTTTTAAAGGATCCCAATCCAACAGGTGGGATTCAGTTTATTTGAAGAAAAATAGGTCCAAACTAATACAGGGTTTTTTCCTTCTCTCTCACAACATTATAATCATACTAACAAAAAAAAACCGTGCTGTGATCATGTTCAAATGAAACTTTAATTCACAGTCTTACATTTATTACCAAAATGTTTTAATTTCAACTGCCCATTTCAGTTGTGACATTTTAAAATTCTCCCGATAGAATTTAGAGGTATTTCCTCGTAAAAAGACCGGTGACAATAAAAAGCGCATTCAACTTTTCATTCACCCATTTATTCACTTCAGTTTCATACACTTTTTCCGACACAGACGGCGGATATAACATTTAAAAACCCATTCCTATCTGCAATTTCGGAGGGGAGATTTTCCTCACAGATGGCAGTATTTATAACATTCCATACACTGTTTCCGACACAGACGGCGGGTATAACATTTAAAAACCCATTCCTATCTGCAATTTCGGAGGGGAGATTTTCCTCACAGATGGCAGTATTTATAACGGTTCATACACACATCTCTCATCAAATCATTCCACTCAGCCAACAACCAATAAATTCGAGAGATATTTACCCCGTCTAGAAGGACCTTACAGAGAGCTATTAACCCAGCTCTGAAGCACACAGCCTACCCGGAGAGAGTCTACCAGGGGTCACCCCCCCTCTCTCGCGCTCTCTCAAAAAAACCAGTCTCTTTATGCTAAAAAAACTGGATCCTAAACCCAAAAAAACAAACTCCTCCTCTTACACCCAATTCAGTTGAAAACCGCGCATGCGCATAATGTACAAGGCTGAACATGTCCCAACATGTTCCACAGCTGTTATGGGATAAGACACCCTTTCATATGAGGTAAAAAGGACATGAACTCTCTTTGGCCTCTTAATGTTTCTCCCCTTAGTGTGAAGCCCCCCCCCCCCCCTCTCTCTCTGGACTGCTGCCAGAGGAGAGGAAGAAAACTCAACCTAAACAACCCACTTGGTTTTGTTTATACTGTAACTATAGAAAACCTAAAATATGAAGCATTTTCATTGTGGGTTATACAAGAATATAATTGATTATATTTGATTATAACTAACTTTCGTTTTTAAGTATTAAACATACTATGAAAACTCACAACATACCATTTTCAGGCGATTTGTAAAAAACGATGTGTTTTTGGATATTTGTGGAGTTAGGTGGTCCACGAATGTTTTTTTATTGGTTAAGTGGTCCTTGGTATGAAAAATACTGATATAGGCTAATTGCATCTGAATTACTGTTAAAATGAAGGCTCCATAATCAGCTCACGGCATATAGGCAGGGGTAAAGTGCTATTTTTTATTAGTGGGGGGCGTACCTCACCTCCTCTAGGGGGGTCGGGGGGATGCTCCCCCGGGAAGATTTGTTTTTAAATATTGAAGTTGAAAGCATCAATCTGGTGCACTTTGAGAGCAACATGAAGAGATCTATGGATACCTCTCTCAGCACCTATGAAACAGAACTGTAAACAGATTTTCTTTTTCTTAATGGATATTTTACAAATCACTCCTTTTAAACTGTATTCTTGTTTTACTGCCATATAGACTGCAAAGGTGTGTGTGTGTGTGTGTGTGTATGTGGTGTGTGTGTTGTGTGTGTGTGTGTGTGTGGTGTGTGGTGGTGTGTGTGTGTTGTGTGTGTGTGTGTGTGTGTGTGTGTGTGGTGTGTGTGTGTGGTGTGTGTGTGTGTGTGTGTGTGTGTGTGTGGTGTGTGTGTGTGTGTGTGTGTGTGTTTGTGGTGTGTGTGTGTGTGTGTGTGTTTGTTGTGTGTTGTGTGTTTTGTTGTGTGTGTGTGTGTGTGTGTGTGTGTGTGTGTTGTGTGTGTGTGTGTGTGTGTGTGTGTGTGTGTGTGTGTGTGTGTGTGTGTGTGTGTGTGTTGGTGTGTGTGTGTGTGTGTGTGGTGTGTGTGTTGTGTGTTGTGTGTGATGGGGTTTACAAAGTTAGTGCTGAGCTTCAGTCTGCAATGTTCAAAACAACAGATAAAGCCAGAAATCTAGGTGTAGTCATGGACTCTGACCTGAGTTTCAACAGTCACATTTAACCTCTTAAGCCCCACGGACCCGAACTCGGGTCCGAAAATGCTATATATGTAGCAACAGTGCTATATCTGAAGTGTCATTCATGAAACTATTAATATTCCATACCCATCTGACCGGAGGAAACTAACTGACGATACGAAAAAATTCGAAAAAGAAGTCTCACAAGAAGCCTCTAAATGAGCCCATGGCAAAAACGGGCAATTGCTATTTCGGCTCATAACTCACAAAAACGAAAACACATTTTCTGAAAGCTGAGATTCCACAGATTCCATGGGTATACACCCCATCACTACAGGCACAACATTAACCGAGCTAGCAGCCAGAACATAGCAAGTAAACAATATCAGTTTTCAAATCCATGACATTAATTAGGTCTTACCTTGGCTGTTTTATAATCAAAAGTTGTGTTCAAAGGAATAAAAACGCTGCTCAAGGTTAATCCAATGTCTCTTGTCACTTTAAAATGATTACTGATAATCAATCCTTTCATTCACAGCAGAAGAGTAGGTCCAACGATTAACAGTCCGTGGCTTCAGCTGCGGGAGATGCAGTTTACGCATAGCTCCCCCTCCGCAGGCGTAATGTATTTACGTATTTTGAAACTGCCACTCGATTCGATTGGCTCTAACGATTAAAAAAAGGTGTCAATCACCCAAATCGACCAATGGGTTCCAGAGATAGGATCTTGCGTAAGTATAAGTAAAGGCAGTATAGCTGGTTTAGGCACAACCCACTCTTTTTACGCAGCATATGATAGTATAGCATAGCATAGCATGTCCCAGCATGTCCCGCAGCGACAGGAGAGCAGAGAACGGCAGATCGATCAGCGAAACAGCAGGATCTGTTTTCTTTGTCTTCATTGTAACAATGGCAGCCAGAAAGAATACTTTTTTTGTCCGTCGAGGAGGCATTGGACATCGTATTTCAGGACTCTCCGTCGGAAGATAGTGATCTCGTCACGCATAAAGGGGACAGTAATGACTCTGATTATGAACCTCCGTCACCGGAAAGGTAATCTCTCTGTTTGTATCTATTACTTATTTATTTGGTGTAAGAGTATTCATCTGTTTTTATCTTTTTGTTATTCATTTGGTGTAAGAGTGTATTCATCTAGTAATTTCACACACGTGACAATAACACGACGGCATCCATCTTGTGATATAATGTTCTTTCACACACTCAACAACAAACACAGAAGATGGATGCCGTTTCTTGTTGTTGAAATAAACAAGGTATTACATTTCATTTAGCTGACGCTTTTATCCAAAGCGACTTACAATTATTATGTATTATATCTATACACAAATGCATACATAATATGTATATACACAATATACATATATAAATATATGACAGACGGAGTATTATTAAATATTGAAAAGATTATATGAACCCCGTCTCACATAATTTACACGGTAGCCTATACATTTTGAGTGATATAATGTTATTTCACACATTCAAAATTGATGTTCAGCTGTTGTAGAGAAATTATTTCTGATTTGAGTTACATTTTTGAAAGTACAAGCCAGAGAATTAATCTATTTGTTTTTTCCACATTTGTTTTCACAGTGAGGAAGGCGATGATGATATGGCTTCTGGATGCCCGAGTATTATGGGGAAGATGCCGTCAGGAGGTACTGCAGGAGGTGCTCTGATGCTGGCAACAGAAGGGTGAAGACACCTGTGTACTGCAGGAAGTGTCAGGTCCCTCTGTGCTTCACTTCCAACAAGAACTGTTACAGGGCATGGCATGACTTACTGGAGTAATACTGTAACATTCAGGGTTTGTATAACGTTTTTTTCTTTTACCCAAATGCTTGTTGTATAGTGTGTTGCTAATTTTTTTTAAATAAATCTGCTCCAGTTGGAGTCAAATGTTTCCTAAGTTTCCTCATTTTTATTGTGCAAGTAACATGCATCTCATGCAAAGAGGGAACTTCCCACACACACACCGCACAGACACACACACACTTAATTATTTTATTTTTTTACAATAATTATTATTATTTATTTTTTTATGGAATGAATACCTATAGTGATAATTAAATGTTATACAATGGTTTTTACAGTCTGGTACCTGAAAAAGGTTAAATGGCACTGATGGAACCAAATGTTGGACCTTTTTTTGTTAAACCTCTCTTAAAAAGGTCAATTCTCACTTGTTTTGCCTCAATCTTGATACAGGGTACTTATTATATGTTATACTTTGGATTCCTAATGCTTTTAGGCTACTAACCCATCATTCAAGGGTGGTTTTCACTATAAGTAATGGGTTTTATTTGGGCAGAGACAAGAATTTACACTTTTTGACTATGTTCCATCTGGATTTACTCTGACACTGAAACATCTTTATTGATTCTGACACTTCTACATCCAACTCACAGATGTGACCTTGCTTTGATAAAAGAAATTATTCATATAACCCTTTTAGAAGTTAAGTTATAGTCATTTGTTTTGGGCATGTCATTTTCGAGCCTGAAACCTGAAAAACAGGCTTGGGGCTTAAGAGGTTAAACAGTTAATAAATCAGCCTACTATCACCTAAAGAATATATCTAGGATTAAAAGACTAATGTCACAGCAGGATTTGGAAAAACGTGTCCATGCTTTTATCTTCAGTAGACTGGACTACTGTAATGGTGTCTTCACAGGTCTCACTAAAAAATCTATTAGAAAGCTGCAGCTGATTCAGAACGCCGCTGCTCGAGTCCTCACTAATACTAAGAAAGTGGATCACATCACTCCTGTTCTGAAGTCTTTACACTGGCTTCCTGTGTGTCAAATAAATGATTTCAAAATACTGCTGCTGGTTTATAAAGCACTGAATGGTTTAGGCCCAAAATACATTTCTGACCTCCTGCTAAATTATGAACCATCCAGATCTCTCAGGTCTTCAGGGACTGGTCAGCTTTCTGTCCCCAGAGTGAGAACTAAACATGGTAAAGCAGCGTTCAGTTTGCCAAATTTGCCATTTTGCAACCTCAAGTTTTTCCGCAAGTCCTTTGGCTTCATACACCTGTCCACTTTGAGTGATTCCAACAACTTAATGTGCTCCAACCACCGTCTCCACTGGTGTACGATATCTGGTGGAATGGCATCATCCCATCCACAGCTTCTCCTGCAAAGCTCTTGTTGCATTATCTTGGCTGGCAAAGTGACTGGTGCCAAAATACCCAAAGGATCATACACCGAGCTTGTTGTGGATAGTATGCCAGCTTTCTGAATGGAGTGATTGAAAAGGGTTATGCTGAACAGGTACCAACACAGCAGCACTGTGGCAGTGGAAAATGATGGTACATCCCACACCACAGTGTTTACCATCCACAATAAGGTTCTCTCCGAGTGGTGTTTGATTGTGGTGCCACATTTAAAGGAACATCATTAAACAATCTACTTTATCAAGGTCCCAACCTCACCAGTTCACTGCTTGGAGTTATCACTCGTTTCAGGCAGGAACCTGTGGCATTCATGGGCGACATACGGGCTATGTTTCACCAGGTCAAAGTCACAGAAGAAGACAGAGATTTCCTTCGTATTCTCTGGTGGCCAGAGGGAGACTTCACCAGAGATCCAGGAATACAGAATGACGGTGCATCTGTTTGGGGCTGTCTCTTCTCCCAGTTGCGCTAGCTATGCGCTAAGGAAAACTGCTGACGACAACAAGTCTGACTTTTCTGCTGAGACTGTTGAAGCAGTTAAGCGAAATTTCTATGTGGATGACTGTTTGATGGGTTTGGGCTCAGAGAAGGCAGCAATACAAATGGCTGAAGATCTTAACCAGTTAAGCCCATAGCCTGTTTTTCAGGTTTCAGGCTCGAAAATGCCACTAACACAACAAATGATATATCTTCACTTCTAAAGGGGTAAATTAATAATTATTTTTTCTCAAAGCAAGGTTACATCTGTGAGTTGGATGTAGAAGTGTCAGAATCAATATAGATGTTTTTTATTTTAAAGTAAATTCAGATGGAACATAGTAAAAACATGTCAATTCTAATGTCCACCTAAAAAAAAACCTTTACTTATAGTGAAAACCACCCTTGCATGATGGGTTAGTAGACTAAAAGCTTTAGGAATCCAAACTATAACATATAAGTACCCTGTATCAAGATTGATGCAAAACAAGTGAAATTTGACCTTTTTAGAGAGATTTAGACAAATAAAGTCTAAGCGGACTCACCTCTGGGTAATTTGGGAACCATCGGTTCCATTTGAACTTTTTCACTGTAAAAATCATTTTATTACTTTGAATTATCGCTATAGGTATTCATTCCATCCAAATACAACTGTTGTGAAAAAAAAAATAAAAAAAAAATAAAACATAGGCCTACTCTGTTATCCTCTGAATTAGCCCCGAGCGAAAAATGCTAGCCTATTACTGCACCGAAAATCACTCCTCGCTCCCTTATTACTTATCCTAGCTGCACATTCAACACATTGTTTATGATCGCAAGGAGACACAGAATCTAATGGTGCCCACCTGAACAGCCCAACACTGAAATATACAAACTCGCAACGTTATCAACAAAAACTTACATCAAAACAAATGGCGCTAGCGCTAATGCGCTAGGCTAACAATGACTTACCTTCCTCGTTGTCTGGTCTAAACTGGTCTTCAACGGCATTAAACGATAAAAACGATGATGTAGTTAATCCATAGATTAATATCCAATGGGGCTGTGTCCCCTTTGAAATGTTCTGATAATCTATAAGCAATAAAACTGCAATTCCGTTATCTGCTGTCCGCTCTGTGCTCCGTGCGCTCTAGGTCCTGCTTCATTTCCTGTTTCGTTACGTTGTAAACAATAAATGAAGTCGGCTGCGTAATGTACTTAAGCTGGCTGGCATTCTTTATACTTTACGCAGGACCATATCTCTGGAACCCATTGGTCGATTCGTGTGATTTACACCTTTTTCTTAACCATCAGAACCAATAGAATCGATGGGCAGTTCCCAAATCTACGTAAACATTACCATAGCGGACGTAATAGAGAAGCAAACGAAGCATATCTGAAAGTGCAAGCCTGGACGGCAATACTTTATACCGAGTATATTGCCATAAATATGATGATTGATTATCAGTAAAAAAATATACGTGACACAAAGACATTGGATTAACCTTGAGATGCGTTTTTATTCCGTTGAACACAACTTTTGATCACAAATCAAAAAAGGTAAGACGTAATTATTGTAATATTTTTGGAACCGGATGTTGTTTACTTTCTCTTTTCTGGCTGATAGCTCCAGGAATTCGAGGTCTTACAGTGATGCCATTACATGTGTAGAATCTGTGGAGTCTCAGCTTTAAATCGTATATCTTGTTTGTGCAGTTAAGATAGTAATAAGGGCATTTCTACCGTGTGTTGTGTGTAAAAAAGCGTTAGCATTAGTTAGCATTTTTTCGCTCAATGCTAATTCAAAGGCTTGGTATTACTCTTGTGTTTTTTTAGCTAACAATTGTTCTTATTGTCAGTTAGCGGAGTTTCTTACCTTTTTAAAAGGGTATGAAACATTAATAGTTTCATAAATGTTAAGAAGCCCTGAGACATGTGAGAAAAAAAAAACTGTGGGAGGGGTCCACTGGGGGGACCTTCGGGCTTAACTGGTTAATGCTCTCTGTAAAAGAGGAGGTTTTGTGCTGGAAAAATGGATCAGCAATAGTCGGGCAGTTTTGCAGACAATCTCGGAAGAGCAGAAGGCTAAAGAGCTAAAGGACCTGGATCTGGTTAGAGACAATCTTCCTCTTGAGAGAGCTTTGGGACTACTCTGGTGCGTCGAGTCAGATTCCTTTAAATTCAAGATGGAAGTGAAACAGCAGGCTCTAACCAGACGTGGCATGCTATCCACAACAAGCTCGGTGTATGATCCTTTGGGTATTTTGGCACCAGTCACTTTGCCAGCCAAGATAATGCAACAAGAGCTTTGCAGGAGAAGCTGTGGATGGGATGATGCCATTCCACCAGATATCGTACACCAGTGGAGACGGTGGTTGGAGGACATTAAGTTGTTGGCATCACTCAAAGTGGACAGGTGTATGAAGCCAAAGGACTTCGGTGAACCCATACACTCTCAACTACATCACTTTGCTGATGCCAGTGAAAATGGCTACGGGACTGTAACTTACATCAGGCTACTGAACTGCAAAGGCGATGTTCATGCTGCTTTCCTATTAGGAAAGGCTAGAGTTACACCCATACAAATGGTGACCATTCCACGACTGGAACGAACAGCTGCTGTTCTGGCTGCCAGAGTGGATATGATGTTAAAATCAGAGCTTCAACTTCATTTGGATGAGTCTGTGTTTTGGACAGACAGTACTTCAGTTCTGAAGTACATTAACAACGAGGACAAGCCTTTCCACACATTTGTTGCAAATAGGATCACAACCATAAGAGAGGTTTCAAGACCATGTCAATGGAAGCATGTAGGAACCAAAGACAACCCAGCTGATGCTGCATCCAGAGGAATGAAGATCCCTGATGTTCTGAAAAGCCGCAGTTGTCTTGAGGGTCCCACGTTTCTTGTCAAATCTGAAGAGCAATGGCCTACATATTATGGCGGTGATGTCATATTGGATTTGGTTGACCCAGAAGTCAGAAAAGATACCTCGGTTAATATCATAGTCAATGAATCACTTGATGCAACAGACCAGCTCATGACTTACTTCTCAGACTGGAAAAAGCTCAAAGTGTCGGTGGCCTGGTTTCTCAGGCTGAAGACAATTCTGTTGGAGTTGAGTCGTAAAAGAAAGGATTTGAATCCCTCTGCACAAGCTGGTCAAGTGAAAAGACTGAAACCCAAAGTCAACCCGGAGAGTCACATCTTGACACCTAAAGATCTCTTGGAAGCTGAGTTGGCTATAATACGCTACGGTCAGCAGCATAGGTTTAAGGATGAAATCACTTCTTTAACATCTGAAACAGGAACAGTGAGCAGACACCGTTCCATCTACAAGCTGGATCCGATTCTGGAAGATGGACTACTAAGTATTGGAGGTTTTTTCCTGACAAAGGAGGACTGGTGCGCTCTGTCAAGCGACAGACCAAGACCAACATTATTGTGCGACCTATTACTAAACTATGTTTAGTACAGGAAGTGTAGGATGTGCATTTCTATGTATTGAAATATGATTTTGACATTTGGCTCCTTAATTGTTTTCAATTGATACCTGTACTATCAATTAGGGGCTGGTGTGTAGGAGCCAATTAACTGTGGGTATAAAGGTAGGAACCTGTGTGTTGGAGAGAGATTCCGCCGGAAGGCCCATACAGTTTTTGACCACACACGGAGAACACACACACGGAGAACACACATGGAGAACACACACACATACACACACACACACACACACACACACACACACACACACACACACACACACACACATACACACACACACACACACACACACACACACACACACACACACACACACACACACAGGATTACAAGCAAAGCAAAGGTATTGTGTAAACGGTAATATCGTGTGGTGAATATGGAAAGAAGCAAGTAAATTGAAACCAGTAAAATGGAAATAAATAGACTGTTTCAAACTGGAAACTTTGTTTTTGACCTTTATTCGGCAGCAAACTTGTATGCGTCAATTACACCCACCAAGCGGATACTCAGAGGCTTAAAGCGTTGGCTTAGCCTCTACAGTTATTATGCTCCAAATATCTGGAACAAACTCCCAGAAACCTGCAGGTCCGCTGCAACTCTGACTACTTTTAAATCCAGACTAAAGACTTTTCTTTTTGTCGCTGCTTTTAATTGAACTATTTACATCTTAAACTGCACTGTAACTTTTATCCATGTATTTTTTCTTTTAATGTTTCTTTTATTATCTTTTCTTTTTAATGACTGATTTTAAATGCCATTTTCTTAATGTCTTTCATTTTTTGTAAAGCACTTTGAATTTCCTTGTGTTGAAAAGTGCTATATAAACATGCCGTGTGTGTATTTGCAATGTAGGCTAGGCCTGATCAGAATAATTTCATGTCCAGATTCAATGTTGTTTGCATAAGTAGGCTATATTTTTCGTTTCGTTTATTTAATAAGTAAATTTCACGACAACTTTGGGAATTTTGTTTGTTTGTTATGAGTTTAAAATAGATTTTAAAAGTGAGAGAGAGAAGCAGTGCTGTCTGCTTAGTTGCAATACTGTAGCTTATGCAATTTAGGCCTATAAATTGTCTATGTAACTTATGTGCCAGTGTGTCCATGGTTTTGAGTCTGTGTGTGTGTTGAGCGCAGCGCCGTCTGCTTTTTGCAATACAGTAACTAAAGTAGGACTAAGCATACCGGTAGTTTCTGTGGACCTGTCTGCCCGTTTTGTGAGTGCACTGCGCGCGTGCGCACTTGTGTGGCATTGTTTGGGATGACCTAATTAAAATAGCGTCCCCCCCAGTAAAAAAATCCCCACTCATCAAAACAGAGTGGGCGAGCTGACCAATCAGAGCACAGTGGGCTCATAGGGAGGGGGAGGGGGGCAGGAGCTCCTACAAGGCGTGTAGGACAGAGAGTGAATACACATACTATACAGAGATGCTGTATGAGAAACCAATGTGAGTTTGGAAAATGTAACAATGTAAATCTAATCTAGTAGACCTCAACAATGGAATTATGATCAGTAGAAATGGCCATGTCATGGGACCTTTAAGATTGTCTGCTCCTTGAGCTCTTTGATCATCTATTGGCGCGTTTCCACTGCAGCGGGGTAGCCCCGTTTAAGCGTCCCTAAGCGTCCTCGCTCTGGCCTCGGGCTGCCTCGCCGGCCGGCCCAGGCCGTGGCGCATTTCCATTACAGTTTAGGACCTGGGCTAGCAACGCAGTGTAGGCGGAGCGATCAGCTTTGTTTTTGTTCACATTTCTCGTTGTTCCGTCGAGCTCCCGCTGGATTTTATCATCCCCAATGAGATGAAGGAACGTCGTCACCTCCTCGGCAGGCTTGGAATTTCATCATTTTAGGGGCAAGACCATTTGGCCTTCCCGTTCACATTTTTTTCAAGGGCACAAAGGCCACATGACAGGGCACAAAGGCCGTTTGGTTAAATTACGCTGGGCAATCAACATGACTGAAAAGTGTAGCACTAACGTCAACACCAGTCGTTTTACAAATGGCTGAATAGCAATAGTGTTTCTTTAACGTATACGTTAAGTTCAGCCATAAACCACATAAGTCAGTCATGTATTATATCAAAACCGCTTAGCAAGAAAAATACTAGATTCAAAGGTGTCCGCTATCTGCTAGCTTGTAGAAGCAACACTAGATGTAGACCCCTTGAAGGGAAGACGTTAGCGCTATCCAAACTAGCTAGCTATCGCTAGTTTTCATGACAAAATGTAACGAGTCAACTTTAAATAGGCTAATACAATGGTAATTACCTATCAATAGTACTTTCTATAAACACGTAAATGTTAAGTCCTTTCAAATACTACCACATACTTCAGTTAAATCATATCAAAATAGCTTGGTCCGCTTGCTTACCTGTGCTTGTCTTGCTCCCGCGGCTGAGGAGGAGGCTGTCGGGCCCCTACAGGCATTTCTGACGGAACAATCACAGCAGAGCAATCGCTCTGATCCACAGGGCACAGGCATCGCCCGGGACTATCCTACTGCGCGCACTAATATGACTTTACTAGCGTTGTTTACACTGGAACTTTTGACAGGGGCACCAAGGCCACTTTGGCCGTGAATTGCATTTTTTTTCACAGTGCATCACGGCCAAAGTGCGGGGCAACGACGGCCATGGCCGTCGTGGCCGTCGTGAAATTCCCACCCTGCTCCTCGGTCGACCACGGTGTGCTTTTCTTAGAAGTAGCCATTTTTGTAGCTCCTCCGTTTACAAAATGCTGTGTATAAAAATGCTGCAAGCTTGCTTCTAGATATATATGCGACGCTAGGGATGAACTCGCGAGCAATCTTGTGACGATTCTCTCTGACCAATCAGCAGTCGAGAGTGTTGACGTCACTAGTTCAGCCCTGGCCCTGGTCTGAGGGAACCACGATTTTATGAGGCCGGAAAAAGTACCCGCTGGCCGGTACTAGGCTATATGGAAACGCCACCAAAAACCGGCCTGGCCGCTTGAGGACGCTTAAGGACGCTTAAACGGGGCTACCCGCTGCAGTGGAAACGCGCCATAAGTGGGCTCTAATCTGAGGTGCTTTTAATTTGTGGTTTCTGAGGCTGGTAACTCTGATGTATTTATCCTCTGCAGCAGAGGTAACTCTTGCTCTTCCTTTCCCGGGGGGGTCCTCATGAGAGCCAGTCTCATCATAGCATTCGATGGATTTTGCGACTGCACTTGACGATACATTCAAAGTTCTTGACATTTTCCGGATCGACTGACCTTAATTTCTTAAAGTGATGATGGACGGTCGTTTCTCTTTACTGGGTTGAGTCGTTCTTGCTATAATATGGATTAAAACAGCAGTCAAATAGGGCTTTCCACTGTGCACTAACTCTACCTCTGCACAACACAACTGATGGTCTCAAACACATTAAGAAGGCAAGTCATTCCACACATTGACTCTTGACAAGGCACACTTGTTAATTGAAACCATTCCAGGTTTCCACCTCATGAAGCTGGCTGAGAGAAGCCAAGAGGGTGCAAAGCTGTCATCAAGGCAAAAGGGAGCTACTTTGAAGAATCTAAAATAAAAATCATATTCTTGATTTTTTAACACTTTTTTGTTAACTAGATAATTCCATATGTGTTCTTTCATAGTTTTGATGTCTTCAGTATTAATCTACAAAGTAGAAACATGTTAAAATATACAAAAAACATTGAATGAGAAGGTGTGTCCTAACTTTGACTGGTACTGTATATAAAACACACACATTTTAATATTTAGCAGGTTCCCTCATCTATAATCATTTATACAAGCGCAACTTTGAACATATACAGCAGTAAAATGCAACATGAGAAATAATCAAGAAACATCATACATTAAACACCGACAGGGAACATTTTACTGTACCATCATTACTTTTACATAAGAAGGCGCCGTCAAATGTTCTGTTAATACTTGCATACTTTTACTTAAATAAGGTTTGAATGCAGAATTTGTATTTGTAACAGAGTATTGTAATTCTCTACTGTAGGCGTAGTGTATCTGTGAACGATCCCAAATACAATTCATTGTTTACATTGCAGCTAGTGCTACGCCAGAAGTGGAAAGGGGCTGGGCTACATAAGGTGAATTGAGCCAACACAAATACACAATAGGTGGGATTAAGAAAGATAATGTGAAAATATAAAAACAAAGGCATTAATTAGGGCTGCAAAATGTCTCCCATTGTAATGGTGATTAGATTTTTAAATGCTAACACTTAACAGTTTTTTCTGACTGTGTGTTTCCTGTTTCCTGCAGATGTCCAGCTGCTGGTGGTGGTTAAAGAAGAGTTTCTCCCTGACCAGCAGGAGTGGAGCACCAGTCTGGACCCGGAGGACCCAGAGCCCCCCCCACACATTAAGCAGGAACAGGAGGAACTCAGGATCAGTCAGGAGGGAGAGCAGCTTCAGGAGCTGGAGGAGGCTGAGATCACCAAGTCCACTTTCACTCCTGACCCTGTGAAGAGTGAAGATGATAAAGAGAAACCTCAGTCCTCTCAGCCTCATCAAAGACAAACTGAACACATGGAAACAGAAGCTGATGGAGATGACTGTCGAGGACCAGAACCAGCCATGAGCTCAGATCCAGAGAGCAGTTTACAACCAAAGACTGAGGACGACACTGGAGACTCTTCTGAACCTGACACTGAAGACAGTGCTGATTGGAAGGAGGCCAGAGAACCTGCATCAGGCTCAAACTCACTGAAAAATAGACATGAATCTGTCAGTGATCCACAACCTAGTGCTGAAAATAAACCATTCAGCTGCTCAGTCTGTAAGAAAGCTTATTCACGGAATGGAAATTTAAAGGACCACATGAGAGTCCACACAGGAGAGAAACCACACAGCTGCTCAGTCTGTAAGAAAGCTTTTTCACGGAGTGCACATTTAAAGGAACACATGAGAATCCACACAGGAGAGAAACCATTCAGCTGCTCAGTCTGTAAGAGAGCTTTTTCACAGAGAGGGCAAATAAAGGCACACATGAGAATCCATGCAGGAGAGAAACCATTCAGCTGCTCAGTCTGTAAGAAAGCTTTTTCACAGAGTGCACATTTAAAGGCACACATGAGAATACACACAGGAGAGAAACCATTCAGTTGCTCAGTCTGTAAGAAAGCTTTTACATCGCAAAGAGATGTAAAACGACACATGAGAGTCCACACAGGAGAGAAAGCATTCAGCTGCTCAGTCTGTAAGAAAGCTTTTACAATGAAAAGAGATGTTAAACGACACATGAGAATCCACACAGTAGAGAAACCATTCAGCTGCTCAGTCTGTAAGAAAGCTTTTACAATGGAAAGAGATGTAAAACGACACATGAGAATCCACACAGGAGAGAAAGCATTCAGCTGCTCAGTCTGTAAGAAAGCTTTTTCACGGAGTGATCATTTAAAGAAACACATGAGAGTCCACACAGGAGAGGAAAACTAGAGCTGCAATGTTTGTGACAAAACATTTAAATGGCATAATCGTTTCAAAAGACATAAGTGTGTTGGTCGTCAGCTGATTCTGTAACTGTAAGGGAATACATTAGTCTATTTTGTATCCTGATGACCTCATGCCGTTACATGTAATACGTTGCTCCCTAAGCCTGATTTCACCCACCTGCAACCGATTCGCTAATAATCACAAATCTTAATTTTCTTTGACCCCTTGACTCGAATATTTCTTGTTTAATAATCGTTACATCTCCTCAGGACCAAGTTCCAGTGTCCTGCCTTTCACCTGCTGTTCACCGACTGCTCATTTAAGGTGGACTCACCTTTACAAGGGACCAGTGTCTTAATGCAAATGTTTTGTAAAGTGATGCTAGACCAAAAACGTGCTGTTGGGTAGTGTGCTCTCTGCAGGACGGTGTCTGTACTCAAATATTGTTTATGAAATGAGAGCTTCATTCCGTTTTTGTTGTCTAAACAACGCCAACAGTGTGATACGTCTTCTTTCCAGCAGATGGCATACATGTTACATCATCCAGTTCAACTGTCATCCACATATTAATGATTCAAAACAGCAATGTGTAAGATATGGCTAGTAATTGACCATTTCAACAGAATGTGAAGAGGTTACAGTCTTGAGGCCATGTCCAATATGTTTATGTTTTGTTTGATTAAATCTACTGAAATGAGCATTCAATGACTCAATTATTCTTAATTACTGCCATTACATCATGGGTTTGCATTGCAATATTAGAACGCATTAAACCCAACTTTAGTTCTTCCAAGTTGCGGGTGTTCATTGTTTAGAAGTCTGCTGTGTTTCATCCAAGCTTCCACTTTGTGCTCCGATAATGCTGAAAGTATCTGTTGTATGCTTTACCTGCTCCAGTAACAAAAGTGTAATTCACTGGACAGAGACAAGAGATAGTGGATGGATCCCGAAAAGAACCAGAAGATAGTCCGTATAGATTCTTCAGGTTCTGATCATGATCAGTGACAGAGCTAGAAAAAAACTCCAAAAACCTGAACAGAGCTAGAAGATAGCCAGTACAAAGCCAAGAAAGACCAAGTAGAAAGACAGGAAGGAGCCAAAAGAGTTTGTGTTTTTTAATATTCAAGCTCTTCTCTTAAGATATTAGAACTTCCTATCTCAACATGTATCCTTTTATGTCAATTATAAAAAACTTACATTTTTGCTGCCAATTATTGAGATTGTTTCACAGCTTTATCTTAAATATAGATTACATAGGATGAACAGCACGGTCCACTCTGCTGGATTCTGCCCAAATCTGCTCCAAATGCATGCACACATCTCGCTACCCCCCGAGATTTTTGGGATTTTCATGATCTACTTAGGTGCTTTTTAAGTCCTGTGGGGGGTTACCAATTGGATAATCTATTGATTTCAAACCATGTCATTGGGCTGCAGCATACATTATTTTTGAAAGTGTGATGCATAAGAATCAGTTGATTGTTACTATTAATGATCTGGACATGCAGAAGAGGCTAAAATGATCACAAAACATTGTCAACAATTCAATTCAATTCAAAACCTTTATTTATACAGATGAAACCCATTGAGATCATAGACCTCTTTTACAATGGTGACCTGCTTCAATTAGTTCCAAACATTAATACAAACATGACAGAAAACAAAGGACATTATATGATACTACAGTTTGTATACTAGTAGCATTTACAGACACCAATATTTTCTGATTGTATAGCGTCTATCCTAGCTTTAAAAACATGAAATGGAATCAAACTGCTTAGCTTCCATTCCTTTTGTAGACTGTTCCATGCTAGCGGCGCTGCGCATCTAAAAGCTGTATTTCCTAATACAGTCCTAGCAGTTGGCACATGTAATACAACCACAGCTTTAGATCTCAGACAGTAGCCATTTACAATACGCTGTGAGATCAGGGAACAGATGTAAGACGGAAGTTTCCCTAACATTGCTTTATAAATAAAAAGATACCAGTGATTTAGCCGCCGTACAGTAAGTGAAAGCAACCCTGCCCTTGTATACAGGGTACAATGATGAGTCAAAGTCTTACAGTCTGTCACAAAACCTTAGTGCACTATGATAGGCGGCATCTATCTTGGTGAGGTAATTGGCCGGCGCATTCATATAAAAATAGATCACCATAGTCCAGCACAGGTAAAAAGGTCACAGTGACTAGCCTTTTCCTGGCCTCAAGAGAGAAACAGGACTTGTTTCTATAAAAAAAACCTAGCCTAACCCTCAGTTTTTTAAGCAGGTTATTTACATGCAGTTTAAAAGAAAGACAGTCATCAAGCCAGATACCAAGGTATTTGTAAGAGGTTACCACTTAAAGTTTTTTTCCTTGCATGGTTACAATATCTAAAACAGGCTCTGGTGACTTTTTAGCTTTTGAAAAGAGCATTAACTTGGTTTTATCCACATTTAAAAGAAGCTTAAGCGCTGAGAGCTGAGTCTGAACAGTGTTAAAAACAGTCTGTAATTTAACAACAGCCTCCTTAACTGAGGTACCTGCACAATACATCACAGTATCATCCGCATAAAAATGTAAGGTAGCTTCCTCCACATTATCACCCAAGCTATTAATATAAATGGAGAATAAAAGTGGACCTAGAACAGAACCCTGAGGTACACCATTAGAAATGCTCAACCACTCAGAAGTGAGCCCATCAAAGTGTACACATTGGGACCTGTCAACATTAATTTTCCATGTCTCCTTTCCATAACCTGCACCATCTCTTCCATATTCTTTAGTCTCTCTGTGTTCTTCCTGTTCATTACTCTCTCTGTCCTCTACTCTTTCTCTTTCTCAATCTCTCCCTCGTTGTTCACTTTTTGCTCCTCCTCACTTGTCGCTCCTGCCAGTGAATTCAAAGCAAAAAGTTAATTTCACTTGTTTGTTTGCAAATTTGTTTTATTTAAATCTGTTTTGTTTGATTCTTAAAAAGAACAAAGATGTAAGCAAATTGTGTTTTATACAATTGTATGTTATTATGACATCATAACTGCAATAGATGTATGTTTTAAAATTATGCCTATTGCAAAAGAAGACTATTGTTATAGATAGGATGGATGGATGGATGGATGGATAGATAGATAGATAGATAAATAGATAGATAGATGGGGTTATTAAGCCTACATTATTTTGTGTGACTGTACCTGCAGTTCCTCCCTGACTTCCATCACTTTCTCTCTCTCTTTCTTTCTGCCTGTCCTGTCTCTTCCTTACCAACGCTGAGCTTCGACTGACTGTCTTTTCATTATATCTGAGTCAGTGTAAAAAGAAAACAATACAATGTTATATCTTCAATGTTTTACTCAAATTGAAATGAAAGAAAAGCATTACAACGTTTGTTAAAAGGTAATCCTTCTGACATTGGATGAATGCAATTAACGTAAGCTCTCTAGCTAGTTTATTCACACAATTTAAACCAAAGTATAGCCTATAGCTGCAATATAAGTTACGTTAGTGTGCATGTTGTCGGACGTCCACTGACTAACGTAGAGCGTTCACACAGGATCTGCTGGTCATATGATGTCCTGATGAACAGAAACACAAGCAGCCCGCTGGACTCACATCTCTAGATACTTCATCACTCCTTCGCTGCTCCGATACAAGTCCGGGCTGCGGTGGTTTGTTGATACATGTCGTCTTCTTCTGTTTGCTTTAATCGAGGCTACGTAGTTATGCAGCACCCCCATCGTCAGTAAATGGAAGTACTACAAAGAATCCCGTTTAGTGCAGTTATTTCACAAGTTTTGTTACACAGCTCGGAAAATATTACCGAGGTCCGGACCTCGGTGACCTCAATGGTGGATACGGCCATGTCCTGTCAAACTCAGTACTAGTGAAACTACCCCCACAAGTACTATGAAGTACTTACTGTGTACTTTTCTAGTAATCGTCTGTCAATGTCCCCTCCTGAGTACAAGAATGCATGTTTTTCTTTTAATAAGCGTTAAAAAACATTTCCTCCTGAGACTGATATTGTTGGACAGAGTATTTTAAGAGGATATTAGACACGATATCAGCAATACTTCCAGTCAGTACTCCAGCAGCAGCATTTACCTCATGGAAAGTCTTTAGAGTCTGGCCTGGATAGCTGGTCATTCAGCAAAGTGACACACTCTGTCACATGGTTGCCCTCTTATGATGCTGCTGTCTTTTAATATATAATTATTCCTCTGCCGCTAGTTCGTTCGTTAGTCAAAATGGCCCCCAAGGATCAAAGATGTAAAGCAAACTTTAGGATAACAGGAAGACAAAAGTGAATTATTTGTTCTTTAATGTGAAAGTGAAGCGTCTCTGGCTGTCCGTCACTCTGGATTTGAGTTATTGTGGTACTTGTACTTTACTCGAGTATTTCCATTATATGCTACTTTAGCATAACGTTAGCATAAAGCTATCATTAGCATAGAGCTAACTAGCAGCTAGACCATGAGTGGTAAGAACCAGAGAAGACAACGTAAAACGAATATTATTGAAAATGATAATAACCATTCCAACATCAGTAGCTACCTATCTTTACCTTAGTCACTCGCGCTGACTGAACTCAATGGCGTTTTTGGAACGTTTTGGCTAACACAGCTGCAACTCATCTCCACCTGATTTCCCGCTTATGGTCATCATGGCTGCATGGAAAATACACATGACTTTGCGCAATGTAATACTAGTGAGAGTTATACCAGCAAAGCCTCCACACCAGCCTTGACACTTTTGAGTCACACCCTACGTGATGTTTACACATACTTTTAATACAAAAATGATCAGCATAAATGATTGAATATACATGGTCCTTACCTTTTTGAAATAATATAGGCTCCCCTTCCAGACACAGGTTGTTCTCCGCCAAGAGATAAAGAAAAAAGGCGCACTAAAACCGGAAGTGTAATTAACTCCAACTAGAGTGCATGCAATCAACTACCTTAAATAACACCGGCCTTAGAGCTTTGTCAGCACTGCAAGTGTTAAAAGAACACCCAAATCAACACTTATCAACTCGAAAAAATTGACACTGACACATTAACACTATTTCACACTACAGAATTTGCTGTGTACAGTGTATGAAGGGGGTGGGGCTGGGCTTTATCTAAAGTCAAAGATGAATCTTGATTGGGCCAAATTTGACCTTGAGTCACCCAAAACAATTCTGCTGGGTCTTCCCGAACCGAACACCACATTTTTTAGAGACCTTCAGACTTGGCTAGAATTGTCAAAATCAGTTTTGTAGTATTTATATAGCTGTTGTGGAGGATATCATGAAGCCTTGTTCTGATAAAAAAAACTAGAGCGTAGTTATTATATAATTTTAAATTGAAACAGGTCACGGGAGACCCGAACACAACATAAGGGTTAAGAAGTACAATACAAGACGGTTTCTCAAACTTACCTACCCTACCTTTAATACTTGAAAATACTTTAAGAAAACAAACAGCCTACATCCCAGCTCTCCAGAGGGTTTCATTAGCAGCTCATTCCTTAAAACAGATTGATTATCATAAGAGGAAGTATGAAGAGTTTATTTCAAGCGTGTTATGAAAATAAGTTATTGGGCTTTTTTCTTATCAACTTAGATTTGATAGAAACATTTTTCAACTTTAATTGACTGAATTTGTTTGAAAAGTGGGCTTCTTAAAACATGAATACTACTGAGCAGTGGCGAGCCGTCAGGGCCCTCTAGGCCCTCTGTGAGGGCCTAAGATATTCTAAAAAATTATATTTGAAAACATTAAAAAAAAACATTTTTTTTTAAATATTATTTTTTATATTTTTTTGTTGTTACATTTTTCATTAGTTTTACCAAAATAACTTGATTTAATTGTATTTAAAATAATATTTTCAAAGAAATAAATCCTTCGAATCTGCCTGTTCAGTTTCTGTTGGAATGTGAAGGGTTAAATGCCGTCTCTGCGAGTTATATGAAGACGGGAGAGCTTGTTGGTCCCTCTCTATATTCACAGAGGGCCAGCTACAGTAACTCAACGAGAGAGTAATGTCAAATGACAGTACAATTGACCAATCATATCTTCCCTCTAACTGGGCGGACTTTATGACAAGTTCCGCCCGCTGTGAGGTCTATGCAAGTGGTGCACTGACGCGTCCTAAAACCCGGAAGTAAACTGCGCTTGGATTCCCTCGACCGAAAGCAGTGGGATTTCTCCATAGGGTTTTGGAAAATAGCTCGAAATAAGGTCTGTGGAAAACGAACCTGTTAGATAAATGCACGTTGTGTTCAGCCGGATAATATCCACATGTCTATCCTACTTTTACTATTTTTGAATCATAAATCTAATCGATAGATTTATGATCGATAGATTTATGATTAGCATGATGGCTCACTTCAGTGATAGTGATGACATCAGTGATAGTGATGACATCGTTGCGAAATTATTAACCGAGTCATTTTCAAGATTGAGTTACAATGATAAATTGGAGTGGCATAGGATCCGCTGCATGACCCGCCATCAAGTGCTTCATCCAAAAGGACAGGAGGATGGACTTTGTGTTTCAGTGATTTGATCATCAAAGGTAGGCCTAAGTCATTTTCAATGTGGGCCGCCGTGCCGACTTAATTCATTTGTAATCGCTACTTGGCTGTGGGTGCCCTGTCATGATAGGTGTTTATATAAATGGTGTTGTTTTGTGTGGTAGAGGGTCGCTGTCATTGATGCGTTTTGCACCCCGGACCACAGTTTTGATATTCCGCTGAAGTTTACGTTGAGACGTAATATCTCTTCTTTTCTTCAGAGGGCCTAGGTATAAAAGTCACGGCTCGTCACTGCTACTGAGTGATATATGTTTTCATCTATATTTAAGAAGTACAACACAAGACCAGCACAAGTTTAATCTGTGGGCCGTGCTGCATTATACTTTTTGAATTTGATGAGGGCCGATTCAAAATGGCCCCCGGGCCGTAGTTCGGACACCCCTGCTTTAGATACTTGAGGGTTCAAGAGGCGTTATTGTCTTATAGCTACAGTGTAGATATGGCAATGAAAATCTCAACAATTCTACATAAATATATATATATGGGTAACTCCTGACAGGGCCGGTTTTTGGCATAGGCGACATAGGCAGTTGCCTAGGGCGCCGGATCTGGGGGGGGGGGGGGGGTGCCGCGCTGGCAGCTCTGGGAGGGAAAAAAACATTTTTGACCGTTGGTGCTCATCTTCATTTTCGGCCTTGATGTAACAATATTCATAATTAAGTAAATGTAACAACCTTTTCATCCCGGTTACACTTTTCATTTGCCCTGTACGATGAGCGCTGCAAGTGATGAAAGTGGGGGATGTTGGCTTATCTGGCGCCCGCAGCTGATAGCCAAAGTGCAAGTGAGCGTGGGAGCGAGCTAGGGAGAGAGAGAGGACGCACCAGTACCGGCGCTGTTGTTATTACCATCTGGTGCTAGCTGCGCTAACGGATATAAGAAGAAGATGTTTCTACAACAAGGGTGGAGGCTGAGAGGCTCAGTGAGGTAAAGGACTCTGAGTGTTTAGATAGTTCCCTTTAGTCTAAGTTATCTCAGTGGGTCTCAAATGTTTTGTTCACAATGTATGTAAACAAATATTTCCAAGGCACTCCTTTATAATTATTGGGATAAACAGGTTTGAAATCATTTCAATGTATACTATAGGACAGTACACCAGCTAAAATCTCGCCTAGGGCAGCTAATTGGCTAGAACCGGCCCTGTTTATTGATATCCATTTAATCATATTTTACATCTTGGTTCTCTCTTCGGACGTTGGAATATTATTTATACAGAATTGCTCATTTGCAAAAGTCACATTAGATTGAATTGTATTACATGTTAGGACTACTTAGCCAAGTATCTAAAATAGTATTTCTAAATCAAATGGAAGCTCTAGATTGTCACTGATGCATTTAATGTTGTTAATATCATTTTCACCATTCTTTTACCTCAGGAGTTTCCTTGTGCAAAATTATTTTGGGATATTATGAGGAAGAGAGAAAGTCTAAAGGTTATTTGGTACAATTTAAGTTCATTTTCTCTGTAAAAGATGTAAAATGTGTTTACCATGGGGGTCTGGACGAGGGGGGAAGTATAAATACATAGAAAATGGTGAAAGGAAAATATTAAATATATGGTAATGATTAAATTAATTATACAAAAATCAAGATGATAATTAAAAGTAAGAATATATATTTATTTAATATATTTCAAATGTGAGTTTCACTTCCTTTATGTATTTATTGAAGTATTAATTTTAGGAGTCGGTACACCTGCTAACATCAGAGGGAAGCATAGAGGTCATTACTTACAAGCCAAATAACGCAACATATACTAAATGCAGCAGAGAACAGTATACCCAAAACAACAACCAAGGGTAGTAAGAAAGTGGTGCCATGGTGGAATGAGGAATGCAGCAGGGCTATTAAAGAGCGAAATAATGCATTTAGAGAATTAAAGAAAAACATGACTCAAAATAATGTTCTAGAGTTTCAAAGGAAAAAGGCAGCTGCTCGAAGGACAAGAAAATATACAAGAAAAAGAACATAGAGAGAATGTTGTTCTACTATTGGCAGAGTAGTAACATTAGGTGATGTCTGGTCCATTTTTAAGCAGATGAGTGGGAAAAGGAAATCCATTACATTTCCAGCTTTGGTTGATGGGGAGAGGCTGGCAGTGACAGATAAAGAGAAAGCAGATATGTTAGGAAGGACACTTGCAGCAGTACATAGTGGGGAGCATCTCAGTGATATTCATAGGCAGCAAAAACAGCAGTTACTAGCAGAGAATGAAAACGTGAAGGAGAAGAGACAGGATAATAGGTCGGCTCTGGATGTGGAATTTACAATGTCAGAACTCAAAATAGCCTTACAAGGTACAGGATATACAGTCCCAGGACAAGACCAGCTATGTTATGCTATGTTTAGAAAGTTACGTAAGATGCATTAGTAAGAGTGAGTAACGATGTGGAAAAAACATTGAAAATGAAAGAGATAATGGCAATAGTATACTTTGACATTGAAAAGGTGTATGACTCTATGTGGAGGGATGGGTTACTGATCAAATTGAGTAGAATGGGTATTGGAGGGAGAATGTACAATTGGGTAGGGCCTTTTTAACAGACAGGACATTTAGAGTAAAGGTTGGAGCAGATATTTCTAATTATTTTGAAATAGAAAATGGTATTCCCCAAGGGAGTGCATTCAGTCCAATATTATTTAACATCATGATTAATGAGATATTTACATGCTTAGACACATGCATCCAATCGGCTCTATACGCAGATGATGGGACTATTTGGATGAGGGGAAGAAATGCCCCATACGTAATGGAAAATATAGCTAGAGCGATTAAAAAAGTGGAGAGGTGGTCATATAACTGGGGATTCAAAATGTCAGAAAGCAAGTCATGCATGCTACATGGTATTTACAAACAAACGCAAGATTGATGACCAACAGCTAACACTATATGATCGTCCAATGACAAAGGTGAATGAGTTCAAATACCTAGGACTGTGGATTAATAGCAAATATACATGGAAAATGCATATTAATCAAGTGGAAACAAAATGCTAAAAAGTATTACATTTATTACGAGCTGTAGCTGGATGCAACTGGGGCGCAGACAAACAAGCATTAATAGACATTTACAGATCAATTATGAGGTCCACAATAGACTATGGTTGTATAGCGTATGGAGCAGCAGCAAAAACATCGCTTTTAAAAATTGATAGAATACAATATAAAGCATTGCGGCTGTGTATTGGAGCGATAAAGTCATCCCCTATCAATGCAGTTCTGATAGAAGCAGGAGAGACACCTCTGGAGATCAGAAGAGAGAAACTTGCTCTGTCATACTGGGTCAGACTACAAAGAAGTGGAGAAGAAAATATTTTAAATAGAATATTACAGGATTGCTGGGAATATGCAAAATTCCAGGGACGTGGGTTTGGCTGGACGAGTAAGGAGAGAACGAGGGCATATGGAGTGGAGAATATCACGTTTGCCAAAGCAACCCCATTTAGCAGTGTTCCCCCATGGCTTTCCCCAGAAGCTAAAATAGATATGAGTATTGTGGCAAATAAATGTAGTGGGAATTAAAACAAGTATGTATCTGAACGAAAAGTACTACAATTACCTACACATTTATACAGATGGTTCTAAGAACAAGGAAGAGTGTGTTGGAGTTGGCATATACATCCCAGACTTTATATCTATTTTAAAAAGAGCGTCTGATCAATTATCATTGTATACAGCAGAAATGCTTGCTATAATAATAGGATTGCAGTGGGTTGAAGAGGTCAGACCAGATAGGGTGGTTATATGTACAGATTCATTTTCCATATTACAAAGCATACAATCAACATCAACTGCCAGAGAAGACATTCTCATAGAACTGAATCATAGCCTGTTAAGACTGCACAGAGGCGGTATAGATCTGCAGTTCTGCTGGGTGCCTGCACATGAGGGGGTGAAAGGGAACGAGTGTGCTGATAAATTAGCAAAAAGTGCACTACAAAAGCAAATAACATTACCAGTTCAACTTGGAGAAGGAAAAGCAGTCATTAAGAAAAAAGGGATGGAGATCTGGCAGAAAAGGTGGGAGAAAGACCAGAAAGGCAAGGACTATCACAAAGTACAATTACAATTAATATTCATAAAGAAACAGAAGGGAGGAAATCATGATGGCTAGACTCAGAATAAATCACACGGCTTTGAATAGTACGCTGTATATCATGGGGAAAAGTGACAGTAACAAGTGTGGGAACTGTGCAGTAAAAGAAGATGTAGAACATATCTTGTTACATTGTGACCTCTATAAAGCGGAAAGAGAACAATTAAAGGCTAAAGTTTTAGAGGCAGAGAGGGAATGGAGTGTGGTTGGTGTTTTGGGAACAAAAGGAGAGGGAGTAAGAGCTACCAGAAAGGCACTGTTTAAATTATTGAGTGAAACTGGGGTAGGAAAAATTATTTAACATTAGGTCAGGAAAGAACATAGATTTGTATTTTTGTTTTATTTATTTCATGGTTTTATTGATTGATTGATTGATTTTAATTTTGTTTATATCAAAGGTTAAAGAGTTGGAATGATGTGTGATTCATACTCATGTACAGTAGGTGGCGGTATGCACCTTTTTAAGTTGTTTGCAATCTGCCAAAAACAAGAGAAGAAGAAGATATCACCAGTTGTTCGTCCCACATTTTATTCGGTAACGGCGTCTCGTCGCTACGGTTCTCTCTCTCTGTGTTCCTGAGAAAGTGTGTGTGAGCTCCAGCACTACTGATCCATCATCTGTGTGTTTGGATAAACCTCTGAATGGACTGTGTGCTCTTTTTTTTCTGGAGCGTTTACCTCGGACTATAGGAGCTAGCTTAGCATGCTAGCTGGAAACACGTTAGCAACGCCAGTCAGATTGAGAGTTTGATGGAGAGAGAAACGGTGTGTTTAACGGAGCTTGCAGGAAAAGGTGATCTAGTAAACATGAGTAAAGTCCAAATGCTGCTGTCGTTGAAGAAGCAGCGACTCACTGCTGCTGCTGAAGAGATATTTGCTTTGTTTGAAAAAACGATAGCCGAGTACGAGGAGGAGCTGTCTCTTTCCAAAGAGGAGAACAAGAGACTCCAGAAACTTCTGGACGCTGTTTTACAGCCTCAGCTTCGGATACACAGAGCAGGTCTGTTCCCTTTACCCTTAATTAACACTTTACACTCTTCAGTAGCACTTTATTATCACATTAATAACACTTTAGACCCTTTATCAGCACTTGCTGCAGGTAGTAGATCCTGAAGTAAAAGTACAAACACCACACTGAAAATACTCCATTATTGTTTTCAAAGCCCTAAATGGGCTGGCTCCGGGCTATATTATTTCACACACACATACGGGTTTTGGGCCGAGGGCGACACCGTACTTCCGGTATCCGCCATTTCACCTGAGGTGCAAGCAGAATATCATAGTCTATTGCCTTAATCAATATAGTCAACTCTAAAATACCACATATATGCATTCGCATGATAATATTATTGTGAAAAGTGGGGTATTCACCTGGTGTTTCCAGAAGATAGACGTAGATGCTGCCAAAATCGACGAAGGCCACTTTTGAGGGTCATAATTCCATACATTGTAAGGGCAATCCGACAACCCACACAGCTCTAGTTTACGCTGGTAACCACCTAGAGCACACCCCTCAAGTCCAGAGATGTAATCCGAAGACATGCAGCGATTTCTTCGGTCGATAATTCAGAAAAAAAAACCTAGTGCGCTCTGCCTGGCAACATTACCTGGCTGTTTATATTAGCACCTCCAGGATTTTTGCACCTCCAGAAAAATGGCGTATTTATATATATATATATATATATGGCGTGCGTTGCATTGTGGGTAGCTCGTGGCGTCACTGTGTTTGAAAGAATAGCTGAACTCCTCCAGCGCTACACCCCAGCCAGAGCTGCTGGTAGTGCCCAAGACCAAAATAAACAAACAGAAGGAGGTAACCCGAGCCAGCCACACCATGGGCCGTAGGACCCAGAGTTTCCCTCCCCTAACCAGAAATCAAATAAATACCCTATGGGAAACAAAATAAAAAAAACTGGACCACCAGAGGCCTGTACTACGAAGCAGGATTTTCGCTTTGCGAGCTAACTTCAGGCAAAACTCGGTGTTTCCGGTCCTACGACGCTGGTTCTCTTTTTTAGCAGCCTAGATCTCCATGGTAACTTATGCTGTGCGGCTAACCTGCCCCGGAGCAGGTTAGGTTGCAGGCTAAGAGCTCAACTCAGTGAAAGCACTGCCTGCTGACCAATCAGAGCTCAGTGTGCGGAGTTTAAAGCGATCAAGTCATATTACAGGAGAAAGGAAATACAGAAAAACTGCCGTTGCAGGAAAGACGGCAAATCAACTGACTGTGTGAACGTGAACATTAATAGAATATCACCTCCCATCTTCAGAGCAATCTGACTAATATAACATTAGCGTTTAGAAAGCTTAATTAAATATCTGCCACAACATAAGTAACCGGATCAAAGTAACAGTACAGTCCGCAGCATATCACATCATAATGTATCATATATTTCCTTATCTGAGTCAGCTGGAACAGCAGGAGCTCCAACAAGGAGTGTAGGACAGAGAGTGAATACACATACTATACAGAGATGCTTTATGAGAAACCAATGTGGTTTTGGAACATTGAACAATGTAAATATATTCTAGTAGACCTCAACAATGGAATTATGATCAGTAGAAATGGCCATGTCATGGGACCTTTAATATTGTCTGCTCCTTGAGCTCTTTGATCATCTATGTGGGCTCTAATCTGAGGTGCTTTTAATTTGCGGTTTCTGAGGCTGGTAACTCTGATGTATTTATCCTCTTTAGCAGATGTAACTCTTGCTCTTCCTTTCCCGGGGGGGTCCTCATGAAAGCCAGTCTCATCATAGCATTCAATGGTTTTTGCGACTGCACTTGAGGATACATTCAAAGTTCTTGACATTTTCCGGATCGACTGACCTTCATTTCTTAAAGTGATGATGGACGGTCGTTTCTCTTTACTGGGTTGAGTCGTTCTTGCTATAATATGGATTAAAACAGCAGTCAAATAGGGCTTTCCACTGTGCACTAACTCTACCTCTGCACAACACAACTGATGGTCTCAAACACATTAAGAAGGCAAGTCATTCCACACATTGACTCTTGACAAGGCTCACGTGTTCATTGAAAACCATTCCAGGTGTCTACCTCATGAAGCTGACTGAGAGAAGCCAAGAGGGTGCAAAGCTGTCATCAAGGCAAAAGGGAGCTACTTTGAAGAATCTTAAAATAAAAATCATATTCTTGATTTTTTTTTAACACTTTTTTGTTAACTAGATAATTCCATATGTGTTCTTTCATAGTTTTGATGTCTTCAGTATTCATCTTCAAAGTAGAAACATATTCAAATAAACAAAAAACATTGAATGAGAAGGTGTGTCCAAACTTTGACTGGTACTGTATATAAAACACACACATTTTAATATTTAGCAGGTTCCCTCATCTATAATCATTTATACAAGCTCAACTTTGACCATGTACAGCAGTAAAATGCAACATGAGAAATAATCAAGAAACATCATACATTAAACACCGACAGGGAACATTTTACTGCACCATCATTACCTTTTCATAAGAAGGTGCCGTCAAATGTTCTGTTAATACTTGCATACTTTTACTTAAATAAGGTTTGAATGCAGGATTTTTATTTGTAACAGAGTATTTTAATTCTCTACTGTAGGCGTAGTGTATCTGTGAACGATCCCAAATACAATTAATTGTTTACATTGCAGCTAGTGCTACGCCAGAAGAAAAAAAATGTTTTAACTGGAAATGGAAAGGGGCTGGGCTACATAAGGTGAATTGAGCCAACACAAATACACGATAGGTGGGACTAAGAAAGATAATTTGAAAATATAAAAACAAAGGCATTAATTAGGGCTGCAAAAATGTCTCCCATTGTAATGGTGATTAGATTTTTAAATGCCAACACTTAACAGTTTGTTCTGACTGTGTGTTTCCTGTTTCCTGCAGATGTCCAGCTGCTGGTGGTGGTTAAAGAAGAGTTTCTCCCTGACCAGCAGGAGTGGAGCACCAGTCTGGACCCGGAGGACCCAGAGCCCCCCCCACACATTAAGCAGGAACAGGAGGAACTCAGGATCAATCAGGAGGGAGAGCAGCTTCAGGAGCTGGAGGAGGCTGAGATCACCAAGTCCACTTTCACTCCTGACCCTGTGAAGAGTGAAGATGATAAAGAGAAACCTCAGTCCTCTCAGCCTCATCAAAGACAAACTGAACACATGGAAACAGAAGCTGATGGAGATGACTGTCGAGGACCAGAACCAGCCAGGAGCTCAGATCCAGAGAGCAGTTTACAACCAAAGACTGAGGACGACACTGAAGACTCTTCTGAACCTGACACTGAAGACAGTGCTGATTGGAAGGAGACCAGAGAACCTGCATCAGGCTCAAACTCACTGAAAAATAGACATGAATCTGTCAGTGATCCACAACCTAGTGCTGAAAATAAACCAATCAGCTGCACAGTCTGTAAGAAAGCTTTTTCACGGAGTGGGTTTTTAAAGGCACACAAGAGAGTCCACACAGGAGAGAAACCATTCAGCTGCTCAGTCTGTAAGAAAGCTTTTTCACTGAGTGGAAATTTAAAGAAACACATGACAGTCCACACAGGAGAGAAAGCACACAGCTGCTCAGTCTGTATGAAAGCTTTTTCACAGAGTGATAGTTTAAAGAAACACATGAGAGTCCACACAGGAGAGAAAGCACACAGCTGCTCAGTCTGTAAGAAAGCTTTTTCACATAGTGGAAATTTAAAGAAACACATGAGAGTCCACACAGGAGAGAAACCACACAGCTGCTCCGTCTGTAAGAAAGCTTTTTCACGGAGTGATAGTTTAAAGACACACATGAGAGTCCACACAGGAGAGGAAAAATAGAGCTGCAATGTTTGTGAGAAAAGATTTAAATGGCATAATCGTTTCAAAAGACATAAGTGTGTTGGTCGTCAGCTGCTTCTGTAACTGTCAGGGAATACATTTGTCTATTTTGTGTCCTGATGACCTCATGCCGTTACATGTAATGCGTAACTCCCTAAGCCTGATTTCACCCACCTGCAACCGATTCGCTAATAATCACAAATCTTCATTTTCTTTGACCCCTTGACTCGACTATTTCTTGTTTAATAATCGTTACATCTCCTCAGGACCAAGTTCCAGTGTCCTGCCTTTCACCTGCTGATCACCGACTGCTCATTTAAGGTGGACTCACCTTTACAAGGGACCAGCTAGTCTTAGTGTCTTAATGCAAATGTTTTGTAAAGTGATGCTCGACCAAAAACGTGCTGTTGGGTAGTGTGCTCTCTGCAGGACGGTGTCTGTACTCAAATATTGTTTATGAAATGAGAGCTTCATTCCGTTTTTGTTGTCTAAACAACCCCAACAGTGCGATACGTCTTTTTTCCAGCAGATGGCATACATGTTAAATCATCCAGTTCAACTGTCATCCACATATTAATGATTCAAAACAGCAATGTGTAAGATATGACTAGTAATTGACAATTTCAACAGAATGTGAAGAGGTTACAGTCTTAAGGCCACGTCCAATATGTTTATGTTTTGTTTGAATAAATCTACTGAAATGAGCATTCAATGACTAAATTATTCTTAATTGCTGTCATTACATCATGGGTTTGCACAATATTAGAACGCATTAAACCCAACTTTAGTTCTTCCAAGTTGCGGGTGTTCATTGTTTAGAAGTCCGCTGTGTTTCATCCAAGCTTCCACTTCGTGCTCCGATAATGCTGAAAGTATCTGTTGTATGCTTTACCTGCTCCATTAACAAAAGTGCAATTCATTGGACAGAGACAAGAGATAGTGGATGGATAGTGGATGGATCCCGAAGATAGCCCGTATAGAGCCTTCAGGTTCTGATCATGATCAGTGACAGAACTAGAAAAAAACTCCAAAAACCTGAACAGAGCTAGAAGATAGCCAGTACAAAGCCAATAAAGACCAAGTAGAAAGACAGGAAGGAGCCAAAAGAGTTTGTGTTTTTTAATATTCAAGCTCTTCTCTTAAGATATTAGAACTTCCTATCTCAACATGTATCCTTTTATGTCAATTATAAAACACGTAAATGTTTGCTGCCAATTATTGAGATTGTTTCACAGCTTTATCTTAAATATATAGACTTTTATCTTTACATATAGATTACATAGGATTAACAGCACGGTCCACTCTGCTGGATTCTGCCCAAATCTGCTCCAAATGCATGCACACATCTCGCTTTATCCATACTCCTGCAGTTGTATTGTTCTGGATTTATAGTGAAGTGTATTAGATGTTCTGCACTCTTATTGTTATGTATTTAATATAAAGTGAAATACCCATAAAGTCAGAAAAGAGAGAGAGAGAGTTCTTCATTTGCATATACACATGGTAAAATATTTAAAGTTGTGACCTGTTGGTGTCGCCCTAATCCGTGTACCTACGGTCCATTTGTTTTTCTTTATTACACCAGTAAGCGGAAGAGTGTCTGAGAGGCCTTTTTGTTTTTTTACCTTACTAAATGGTCTAATGATCATTGGAGAGAGGGGCGGGGCGAAACTCGCGGAAGTGATTTAAAGGAGACATGTCATGGCCACTTCCACTGATCATAATTCCATTGTTGAGGTCTACTAGAATATATTTATATCATGCAATTTTCCAAACTCACATTGGTTTCTCATACAACATCTCTCTAAACTACGTGTATTCACTGAATTTCACTCTCTGCCTTTAACGGCTCGTTGTAGCTCCAATAGCTCCAGCTCCCACCCTCCCTGTGAGCACAGTGTGCTCTGATTGGTCGGGACGTTGTGAATCGCGCTGAGCTCTGTGGAGGTGTTGTTTCCTTGTTTAGCGATACACAGCAAAACACAGCCAAACTCATCCTGAGCACAGACAAACTCACAGCCGAAGTAAAAACAATAAGTGTGGCTTGATATTGAGTAAGAAAAAGGTTGATAAACGCTGTGAGAATGGGTCTGCAGAGATTTCGCCGCGATCCCAACTGTCTGTTATCAGCCTGCAGCCAGGGCAGTAGAGCTGCCTGCACTGTGTCTGTGTGTGTGTGTGTGTGTGTGTGAGAGGAAGTCCGTGGATTGGTTGATTTGGACCAATCAGCCTGGTCATAGCTCTGGGCGTGGCTACAGGGTGTTCAGACGTCAGAATGTCCAGGAAGAACATGAGAAATATCCAACGAGGCGTTTTGGGGAGGTTTTGTGTTAGAGTTTTACCCCCCACACTGCTACAGGGTGTACTTTGAGGGTTTTTGACTCTGCAGACCGTTTACAAGCATAAAAACCTTCATAACACACAAGGGGACGGGTAATAACCGGAAAAGCATGACATGTTTCCTTTAAAATCAAAAGCCCTCCTTTGCTTGGAACGGTGATATTATAAACAAGGGGAAACAAGGTGAATTTAGCGATCACAATGAAAACGGCCAAGACACATATTGAGCACAGAAAATGAATGTTATTAAGGGCTGTAAATATAATCGGCCTATGTCTAAAATGGACAATATTGTTAGGAGATTTAAACTATACACCGATTCTGCACTGCAGTCAACTCAGCCGTCCCTCGAGTTTGTTTTTTCAAATCAGCTGCTTTTCATTTTTTCCCCTGCTCTATTCAATGAGTGATACACATATTTGTTACCACAAGTTCTTAATAAAACTGACACTGTTGGACTCGGTACTAGTTTGACTGCTACCATAAATGAAATGAAGTACTTTTACTGTGTACTTTGTGACTCCCCTCCATAGTACAGAATGCATGTTTTCTGCCGTCTTTGATGAGTGATACAAATACAATTTTACCATTAGTTCTTGATACTGTTTGACTTTGTATTAGTTAGCCTACTACTAATAATACATTGAAGTACTTTTACTGTGTATTCATTGAGCAATCCTTTGTCAAAGTCCCCTGCTGAGAACAAAATCAAGCCACTTCTGCTAAGTTTGATGAGGGAATTATTTGTTGTTGCCATTAGTTCTTCATGAGATTGATCCCGTCGGACTCAGTACTAGTGAAACTACCCCCACAAGTACTATGAAGTACTTACTGTGTACTTTTCCAGTAATCGTCTGTCAATGTCCCCTCCTGAGTACAATAATGCATGTTTTTCTTTTAATAAGCGTTAAAAAACATTTCTTCCTGAGACTGATATTGTTGGACAGAGTATTTTAAGAGGATATTAGACATGATATCAGCAATACTTCCAGTCAGTACTCCAGCAGCAGCATTTACCTCATGGAAAGTCTTTAGAGTCTGGCCTGGATAGCTGGTCATTCAGCAAAGTGACACACTCTGTCACATGGTTTCCCTCTTATGATGCTGCTGTCTTTTAATATATAATTATTCCTCTGCCGCTAGTTCGTTCGTTAGTCAAAATGACCCCCAAGGATCAAAGGTGTAAAGCAAACTTTAGGATAACAGGAAGACAAAAGTGAAGTCTTTGTTCTTTAATGTGAAAGTGAAGCGTCTCTGGCTGTCCGTCACTTTGGATTTGAGTTATTGTGGTACTTGTACTTTACTCGAGTATTTCCATTATATGCTACTTTAGCATAACGTTAGCATAAAGCTAGCATTAGCATAGAGCTAACTAGCAGCTAGAACATGAGTGGTAAGAACCAGAGAAGACAACGTAAAACGAATATTATTGAAAATGATAATAACCGTTCCAACATCAGTAGCTACCTATCTTTAGTCACTCGCGCTGACTGAACTCAATGGCGTTTTTTGAACGTTTTGGCTAACACAGCTGCAACTCATCTCCACCTGATTTCCCGCTTATGGTCATGGCTGCATGGAAAATACACATGACTTTGCGCAATGTAATACTAGTGAGAGTCATACCAGCAAAGCCTTCACACCAGCCTTGACACTTTTGAGTCACAGCCTACGTGATGTTTACACATATTTTTAATAAAAAAATTATCAGCATAAATGATTGAATATACATGGTCCTTACCTTTGTTACGCCCAGGTCTAGGGGCATTATTTTACCTAGCACAATTTGCACTCTCCCCACTCTTCCCACTCCCAAGAACACAGACACCGAGTCAGAGAAAGCGTTTGGTAAATTTATTTACCCAAAATATAAACAAACAGGAGTAGCAAAACCAACAAAAAATAAACAAACCTTACAACTCAAAATCTTACCTAACCGAGAAAATAAATATACAGGCTTCTTACCTATACACTAACTTAAACAGGAGAAAACGATCAATCCAAAATGGAAAAGAAAACAAAAGGGTTTGCACTCCTGAGAACGTAAATCTGTCTTGCAAAGACAGGTAAAGTGACACTAGCCCGCAGCCAGAGGAGAAGGACAAAACGATACCAAGGTGCGCTCACAGCACCATAGAACAAAATATCAAAAAGCGCTGCGTTGGGAGTAGGAGAAGTGGAGTCAGTGAGAGCGGCCAAGGAACTGCACGGCTGCAGTTAAATATCCTCCCGTCTCCCCAGGTGGACCAATCAGCCTGTCGAGGGCCTCCAATCAGCTACCGGGCACCACCTGTTCACTCATACACAGACACAGGAGGAGGAAGAAAATACCTGCACACAAACAACATAACGACCCAGGGTCGTAAAACCTTTTGGAAATAATGTAGGCTCCCCTTCCAGACACAGGTTGTTCTCCGCCATGAGATAAAGAAAAAAGGCGCACTAAAACCGGAAGTGTAATTAACTCCAACTAGAGTGCATGCAATCAACTCCCTTAAATAACACCGGCCTTAGAGCTTTGTCAGCACTGCACGTCTAAAAGAACACCCAAATCAACACTTATCAACTCGAAATAATTGACACTAGGGGTGTAACGGTTCACAGAAGTCACGGTTCGGTTCGTACCTCGGTTTGGAGGTCACGGTTCGGTACGGATCGGTACAACAAGAAAAAGCAAAAAAAAAGTCCCAAATGCATAATTCCTGGTTTGTTGTTATTTATGTTTGAACAGTAGTGCAAGTTTCAGTTTAAAAATAAAGAACTCTTTTTTTAATAATTAACTATATTAAACAGTTAAAAACAAACCATACACAGTACACTCAGATGGCCATATTATCTATAATGGCTGATGTCAAACAAAAAGGTTTCATCAAGCTGTAAAGCTAAAAAGAATGTCTTGAAAATATGACATCATAAATAATAAGAAAGTGTTTCAAGAGCGCAAAGTCGTTGAAAAACATATGCCAAAAGCTTCCGTTATTTATTTTGGTCTCATGGCTCTCATGTCTATTGGTTTATAAAAACAGCGGGGATCAGCTGTTGAACTGCTGTTGTCTTTTGGGCAAGTTATTGTACTTGGCCCGAAGAATCTACGAACAAAATTATCTAAGGATATACTAACTATGGATGGCATTAATTTGGCCTCCAGTGAGACTGTAAGGAATCTTGGTGTTATATTTGATCAGGATTTTTCCTTTAACGCCCACATAAAATCAATTTCAAGGACCGCCTATTTCCATCTACGTAACATTGCAAAAATCAGGCATATCTTGCCTCAAAACGATGCAGAGAAACTAGTCCATGCATTTGTTACTTCAAGGCTGGATTATTGTAACTCTTTATTATCAGGGTGTACCAAGAAGTCAGTCAAGTCGCTTCAGCTGATTCAAAATGCTGCAGCTCGTGTACTAACCAGAGTTAGGAAAAGGGACCACATTACTCCTGTTCTGGCTGCCTTACACTGGCTCCCTATAGAACACAGGATATAATTTAAAATTCTTCTTCTCGCCTACAAAGCCCTTAATGGGCAGGTGCCATCTTACCTTAAAGAACTCATTATACCCTACTGTCCTACTAGGGCATTGCGTTCCAAGAATGCAGAGTTGTTGGTTGTTCCTAGAGTCTCTAAAAGTACAATGGGAGCCAGAGCCTTTTCTTATCAAGCTCCACATTTGTGGAATCAGCTTCCAGTTTGTGTTCGGGCGGCAGACACCCTATCCGTTTTTAAGAGTGCGCTTAAGAGCTTCCTTTTTGAAAAAGCTTATAGTTAGGGCTGATTAGATTCAGCCCCTAGTTTTGCTGATATAGGCTTAGTTTGTCGGGGGACATCTTACTTCTTCCTTCTCTCTGTCTATACCTGTGTACTCTCATGTTCCGATTAACCCAGCTTCCCCAAATGTCTTTCTTTTTGGTGGCTATATACGCCGGGATCCGGAGTCATGGATGATCCTGCACTCCTGTGTCCTGGATCACGAGCCCTGGATCTTGAGTCGTGGCTGTGGTCCTGGATCATAGGTCCTGGATGGATATCCTCGTGGATTCATCTTCCTATTATACACACATGCATTTCCAAACATTTTGACTACCTATGTTGCAAATGTATTATCTTTTCAATTTACACACGGCATCTATTGCACGTCTGTCCGTCCTGGGAGAGGGATCCCTCCTCTGTTGCTCTCCCTGAGGTTTCTCCCATTTTTCCCTTTAAACTGTGGGTTTTCTTCGGAAGTTTTTCCTTGTCCGATGTGAGGGTCTAAGGACAGAGGGTGTCGTATTGTCATACTGATATTTTGTACAAACTGTAAAGTCCACTGTTATGACCGGCCCGTTGGCCACAACAGAAAAACCAGGAGAGACGCTCAAAGTTTCCAACAATCTCCGCACTTTATTCGGCAACACCAAATAAACAGCAGAGTGTGGACGAGGGGAAAGGCTCACAGTCAGTTCCTCCGCAGCAGGCTTGGAGAGAGTCAAGACGGGGGCTGTAACTCCGGGCAGCTGGGCTTTAAGTAGTACCTCCGGCCAGGTGTCCCCGATCACGCTGATTGGACCTGCAACAACATTCACACCCTCACAGGCCCCAGGCTCTGGGGCCGTCACACCACTGAGACAAATGTAACATTTGTGATATTGGGCTATATAAATAAACATTGATTGATTGATTGAAAGGAAAAGGGCAGCTGCTCGAAGGACAATAAAATATACAAAAAAGAGAACATGGAGAGAATTTTGTTCTACCATTGGCAGAGTAGTAACATTAGGTGATGTCTGGTCCATCTTTAAGCGGATGAGTAAGAAAAGGAAATCCATTAAAATTCCAGGTTTGGTTGATGGGGAGAGGCTGGCAGTGACAGATAAAGAGAAGGCAGATATGTTAGGAAGGACACTTGCAGCAGTACATAGTGGGGAGCATCTCAGTGATATCCATAGGCAGCAAAAACAGCAGTTACTAGCAGAGAATGAAAACGTGAAGGAGAAGAGACAGGATAATAGGTCAGCTCTGGATGTGGAATTTACAATGTCAGAACTCAAAATAGCCTTACAAGGTACAGGATATACAGTCCCAGGACAAGACCAGCTATGTTATGCTATGTTTAGAAAGTTACCTATGAAAACTATGAAAATGGTGCTGAGTCTTTTCAATAAAATCTGGAGAGAAGGAGATATGCCAAGTGTGTGGAAAACAGCAATCGTGCTACCATTCAATAAGCCAGGGAAAGATACAGTACAGCTAACTTTAGTAACTATGGACCAATAGCTCTTACATCACACCTATGTAAATGGATGGAAAAGATCATTGTCCGTAGGCTCTCACATGTACTGGAACAGAAAGGGCTGCTGAATAGTTTTCAGAGCGGATTTCGTAAAGGGCGGTCCACAATAGATGCATTAGTAAGAGTGAGTAACGATCTGGAAAAAACATTGAAAATGAAAGAGATAATGGCAATAGTATACTTTGACATTGAAAAGGTGTATGACTCTATGTGGAGGGATGGGTTACTGATCAAATTGAGTATAATTGGTATTTGAGGGAGAATGTACAATTGGGTAAGGGCCTTTTTAACAGACAGGACATTTAGAGTAAAGGTTGGAGCAGATATTTCCAATTATTTTGAAATAGAAAATGGTATTCCCCAAGGGAGTGCAGTCAGTCCAATATTATTTAACATCATGATTAATGAGATATTTACATGCTTAGACACATGCATCCAATCGGCTCTATACGCAGATGATGGGGCTATTTGGATGAGGGGAAGAAATGCCCCATACGTAATGGAGAATATAGCTAGAGCGATTAAAAAAGTGGAGAGGTGGTCATATAACTGGGGATTCAAAATATCAGAAAGCAAGTCATGCATGCTACATGGTATTTACAAACAAACGCAAGATTGATGGCCAACAGCTAACACTATATGATCGTCCAATGACAAAGGTGAATGACTTACCTAGGACTGTGGTTTGATAGCAAATATACATGGAAAATGCATATTAATCAAGTGGAAACAAAATGCTAAAAAGTATTAAATTTATTGCGAGCTGTAGCTGGATGCAACTGGGGTGCAGACAAACAAGCATTAATAGACATTTACAGATCAATTATGAGGTCCACAATAGACAATGGTTGTATAGCGTATGGAGCAGCAGCAAAAACATCGCTTTTAAAAATTGATAGAATACAATATAAAGCATTGCGGCTGTGTATTGGAGCGATAAATGCATCCCCTATCAATGCAGTTCTGATAGAAGCAGGAGAGACACCTCTGGAGATCAGAAGAGAGAAACTTGCTCTGTCATACTGGGTCAGACTACAAGGAAGTGGAGAAGAAAATATTTCAAATAGAATATTACAGGATTGCTGGGAATATGCAAAATTCCAGGGACGTGGGTTTGGCTGGACGAGTAAGGAGAGAACGAGGGCATATGGAGTGGAGAATATCACGTTTGCCAAAGCAACCCCATTTAGCAGTGTTCCCCCATGGCTTTCCCCAGAAGATAAAATAGATATGAGTATTGTAGAAAGGAAAAAAAGAGTGGCAAATAAATGAAGTGGGAATTAAAACAAGTATGTATCTGAACGAAAAGTACTACAATGACCTACACATTTATACAGATGGTTCTAAGAACAAGGAAGAGTGTGTTGGAGTTGGCATATACATCCCAGACTTTATATCTATTTTAAAAAGAGCGTCTGATCAATTATCAGTGTATACAGCAGAAATGCTTGCTGTAATAATAGGATTGCAGTGGGTTGAAGAGGTCAGACCAGATAGGGTGGTTATATGTACAGATTCATTTTCCATATTACAAAGCATACAATCAACAACAACTGCCAGAGAAGACATAGAACTGAATCATAGCCTGTTAAGACTGCACAGAGGCGGTATAGATGTGCAGTTCTGCTGGGTGCCTGCACATGGGGGGGTGAAAGGGAACGAGTGTGCTGATAAATTAGCAAAAAGTGCACTACAAAAGCAAATAACATTACCAGTTCAACTTGGAGAAAGAAAAGCAGTCATTAAGAAAAAAGGGATGAAGATCTGGCAGAAAAGGTGTGAGAAAGACCAGAAAGGCAAGGACTATCACAAAGTACAAAGTACGATTACAATTCATATTCATGAAGAAAGAAACAGAAGGGAGGAAATCATGATGGCTAGACTCAGAATAAATCACACGGCTTTGAATAGTACGCTGTATATCATGGGGAAAAGTGACAGTAACAAGTGTGGGAACTGTGCAGTAAAAGAAGATGTAGAACATATCTTGTTACATTGTGACCTCTATAAAGCGGAAAGAGAGCAATTAAAGGGTAAAGTTTTAGAGGCAGAGAGGGAATGGAGTATGGTTGGTGTTTTGGGAACAAAAGGAGAGGGAGTAAGAGCTACCAGAAAGGCACTGTTTAAATTATTGAGTGAAACTGGGGTAGGACAAATAATGTAACATTAGGTCAGGAAAGAACATAGATTTGTATTTTGTTTTAATTATTTCATGGTTTTATTGATTGATTGATTGATTTTAATTGTGTTTAGATCATAGGTTAAAGCGTTGGAATGATGTGGTGATTCATACTCTAGTACAGTAGGTGGCGGTATGCACCTTTTTAAGTTGTTTGCAATCCGCTAAAAACAAGAGAAGAAGAAGATATCAGCAGTTGTTCGTCCCACATTTTATTCGGTAACGGCGTCTCGTCGCTACGGTTCTCTCTCTCTCTCTCTGTGTTCCTGAGAAAGTGTGTGTGAGCTCCAGCACTACTGATCCATCATCTGTGTGTTTGGATAAACCTCCGAATGGACTGTGTGCTCTTTTTTCTGGAGCCTTTACCTCGGACTATAGGAGCTAGCTTAGCATGCTAGCTGGAAACACGTTAGCAACGCCAGTCAGATTGAGAGTTTGATGGAGAGAGAAACGGTGTGTTTAACGGAGCTTGCAGGAAAAGGTGATCTAGTAAACATGAGTAAAGTCCAAATGCTGCTGTCGTTGAAGAAGCAGCGACTCACTGCTGCTACTGAAGAGATATTTGCTTTGTTTGAAAAAACGATAGCCGAGTACGAGGAGGAGCTGTCTCTTTCCAAAGAGGAGAACAAGAGACTCCAGAAACTTCTGGACGCTGTTTTACAGCCTCAGCTTCGGATACACAGAGCAGGTCTGTTCCCTTTACCCTTAATTAACACTTTACACTCTTCAGTAGCACTTTATTATCACATTAATAACACTTTATACCCTTTATCAGCACTTGCTGCAGGTAGTAGATCCTGAAGTAAAAGTACAAACACCACACTGTGAAAATACTCCATTATTGTTTTCAAAGCCCTAAATGGGCTGGCTCCGGCCTATATAGCTGAACTCCTCCAGCGCTACACCCCAGCCAGAGCTGCTGGTAGTGCCCAAGACCAGGCTCAAAACCCGAGGGCACCGAGCCTTCGCAGCAGCTGGCCCTAGGCTCTGGAACACTCTGCCCCTCCACGTGAGGTCGGCCCAGACCCTAGGGGTTTTTAAATCTACTCTTAAAACACACTTCTTCTCCCTGGCCTTTTAGTCAGAGCGGAGCACGACTCCTGACTTTTCCCTGTGTTTTTTATATATATGTTTTTTTTATTTATTGTCTTTTATTGTGATTGTAGTAATGTGTTTTTATGTGATTGTAGTATTTAATACATGTGATTGTAGTATTTAATACATACACTTTGGCCCGACCAAAAATCGCTTTTAAATGTGCTTTATAAATAAACTTTGATTTGATTTACAAGTTAAAGTACTGCATTAATATGTTATTTAAGTAAAAGTATGTAAGTATTATTAGACACTTGTACTTTATTATGATAATTAAAATGTATTACGGAAGAGCTAACCTACCAAAAATAAATATATTTATAAAAATCCATACATTGATTAATATGCCATTTAATTTACTGATTTAAATATTACCCATACATGTAGGCACTAGTTGGTTAAATGTGACATAATTTGATAATTTAGTTTTAATGTGCTTCTTTATTCACCTTTTCATGTGAAAAAGCAAATACGAATAAATACTTTGGATTAATTCAAATTGAATAAATATGTTCAATAATAAATTAAACACATCTAAAATGTTACTTGTTAAAGAATAGGGGAACTAGTACAAAGGTCATTAGGTAATTAAAACGTTAATATAAATTAATGTGAAATCTCATCAATCAATTATTGCCAACATGTATTTAGAATATATTCTATTTATATATATATATATATATATACATATATACACAGAATATATATTTTGAGAGAGATATACACTAGTATTAGACACAGTCAAAAGTTTGGACACATCTTCTCATTCAAAGTTTTGTATTTATTTAAATTGGTTCTACTTTGTAGATTTATACTGAAGACATCAAAACTATAAAAGAACATATATGGAATTATCTAGTAAACAAAAAAGAGTTAAAAAATCCAGAATATGATTTATATTTTGCTGGCTACTGCAGAAGGCTGTGGTAGCCATGCTGGTTAAGGGTGCCTTGAATTCTGAATAAATCACCAACAGTGACACCAGCAAACGCATGCTTCACAGTCACACTCATTCAGAAACCATCCGCTCACCTTCTGTGCGTCTCACAAAGACTCGGAGGTTGGAACCAAAAATCTCTAATTTGGACCGATCAGACCAAAGTACAGATTTCCACTGGTCTAATGTCCAATCCTTGTGTTTCTTGGCCCAAACAATTCTCCTCTTCTTGTTGTTCATCTTCAGTAGTGGATCTTTGCAGCAATTGGACCATGAAGGCCTAATTCACGCTGTCTCCTCTGAACAGTGCATGTTAAAGGTCCCATGTCATGCTTTTCCTGTTATTACCCGTCCCCTTGTGTGTTATGTAGCCTTTTCTGCAAACGGTCTGCAGAGTCACAAACCCTCAAAGTACACCCAGTAGAGAGTAAAACTCTAACACAGAAAATACATGTCTATTGTTACGACTCGCCCTCTACTCCGTGGTAGTGGCTCATGGGGAGACACGCAACATAAAATAATACACGCAAAAACCACTTGATTACGATCATTTATTGAAGTACAGCCGTTTACTCACACAAGCAATCCGGCAAACGACAAGAGGTCTGGAGGACTGGCCAAAAGAAACAAACAGAAGGAGGTAACCCGAGCCAGCCACACCACGGGCCGTAGGACCCAGAGTTTCCCTCCCCTAACCAGCAATCAAATAAATACCCTATGGGAAAAAAACTGGACCACCAGAGGCCTGTACTACGAAGCAGGATTTTCTTTTAGCGAGCTAACTTCAGGGAAAACTCGGTGTTTCCGGTCCTACGACGCTGGTTCTCGTTTTAGCAGGCTAGATTTTCTCCATGGTAACTTATGCTGTGCGGCTAACCTGCCCCGGAGCAGGTTAGGTTGCAGGCTAAGAGCTTAACTCAGTGAAAGCACTGCCTGCTGACCAATCAGAGCTCAGTGTACAGAGTTTAAAGCGATCAAGTCATATTACAGGAGAAAGGAAATACAGAAAAACTGCCGTTGCAGGAAAGACGGCAAATCAACTGACTGTGTGAACGTGAACATTAATAGAATATCACCTCCCATCTTCAGAGCAATCTGACTAATATAACATTAGCGTTTAGAAAGCTTAATTAAATATCTGCCACAACATAAGTAACCGGATCAAAGTAACAGTACAGTCCGCAAGCATATCACATCATAATGTATCATATATTTCCTTATCTGAGTCAGCTGGAGCAGCAGGAGCTCCAACAAGGCGTGTAGGACCGTTACGTCCCGACCAGATTGGAATTGGTAATAATTATAAATGGCTTTATTGTAAAAGGGTGAAACAAAATGGCAGGCAAGCAGCCTGAAACAAACAAAATGGCCAAAGGGCGCCGACTTAACTAATGAAAAAACAAAGGAGGACTCCAAAAGGGAGTTTGACAGATCATACAGAGTAATAATTAAATAAAAGGGAAAACAAAAACCTCACGTTAAACGTGGTACATGTAACTGAAAAAGCTGTGCAAAAACCACAGCTGCTGCTGATCGACAGGTGCTAACCGTTAAGCTACCCTGGAACGTATTTACACATGTACACAGTCATCTCTTATCACACACAGAAGCACTGGGTTTAACACGCTGCTAAACAGTACAACTTTAACACATAACACAAATGCACTAAATGTCAACCAAACAAGTAAATGCACCAAGAGGCTTAGAGGCGTCTGTCCCACATCACAGAGCCTCCAGAGTGGTGATAGTCCGCAGCCTTTGTACTCCTCCCCAGCAGGTGTGTGCCGGCGTGCTATACGATTGGATGACGTCAATCCAATCACCATCTTCAGAGGCGGACCAGAGGATGGGCAGCCAATGACGTCAGGGCTACTGCGCAGCTTATTTACATATTACACGCACAGCTGAAAACACTCGCAGGCAGATTAATGAGCAGACAGAAACAGCAACCGTAACAAGGACAGAGAGTGAATACACATACTATACAGAGATGCTGTATGAGAAACCAATGTGGTTTTGGAACATTGAACAATGTAAATCTATTCTAGTAGACCTCAATAATGGAATTATGATCAGTAGAAATAGCCATGTCATGGGACCTTTAAGATTGTCTGCTCCTTGAGCTCTTTGATCATCTATGTGGGCTCTAATCTGAGGTGCTTTTAATTTGCGGTTTCTGAGGCTGGTAACTCTGATGTATTTATCCTCTGCAGCAGAGGTAACTCTTGCTCTTCCTTTCCCGGGGGGGGGGGGTCCTCATGAGAGCCAGTCTCATCATAGCATTCGATGGTTTTTGCGACTGCACTTGAGGATACATTCAAAGTTCTTGACATTTTCCGGATCGACTGACCTTCATTTCTTAAAGTGATGATGGACGGTCGTTTCTCTTTACTGGGTTGAGTCGTTCTTGCTATAATATAGATTAAAACAGCAGTCAAATAGGGCTTTCCACTGTGCACTAACTCTACCTCTGCAGAACACAACTGATGGTCTCAAACACATTAAGAAGGCAAGTCATTCCACACATTGACTCTTGACAAGGCACACGTGTTCATTGAAAACCATTCCAGGTTTTCACCTCATGAAGCTGACTGAGAGAAGCCAAGAGGGTGCAAAGCTGTCATCAAGGCAAAAGGGAGCTACTTTGAAGAATCTAAAATAAAAATCATATTCTTGATTTTTTAACACTTTTTTGTTAATTAGATAATTCCATATGGGTTCTTTCATAGTTTTGATGTCTTCAGTATTCATCTACAAAGTATAAACATATTAAAATAAACAAAAACCATTGAATGAGAAGGTGTGTCCTAACTTTGACTGGTACTGTATATAAAACACACACATTTTAATATTTAGCAGGTTTGTAATTCTCTACTGGTTGCGTATTGTATCTGTGAACGATCCCAAATACAATTCATTGTTTACATTGCAGCTAGTGCTACGCCAGAAGAAAAACATGTTTTAACTGGAAGTGGAAAGGGGTTGGGCTACATAAGGTGAATTGAGCCAACACAAATACACGATAGGTGGGACTAAGAAAGATAATTTGAAAATATAAAAACAAAGGCATTAATTAGGGCTGCAAAATGTCTCCCATTGTAATGGTGATTAGATTTTTAAATGCCAACACTTAACAGTTTGTTCTGACTGTGTGTTTCCTGTTTCCTGCAGATGTCCAGCTGCTGGTGGTGGTTAAAGAAGAGTTTCTCCCTGACCAGCAGGAGTGGAGCACCAGTCTGGACCCGGAGGACCCAGAGCCCCCCCCACACATTAAGCAGGAACAGGAGGAACTCAGGATCAGTCAGGAGGGAGAGCAGCTTCAGGAGCTGGAGGAGGCTGAGATCACCAAGTCCACTTTCACTCCTGACCCTGTGAAGAGTGAAGATGATAAAGAGAAACCTCAGTCCTCACAGCCTCATCAAAGACAAACTGAACACATGGAAACAGAAGCTGATGGAGATGACTGTCGAGGACCAGAACCAGCCAGGAGCTCAGATCCAGAGAGCAGTTTACAACCAAAGACTGAGGACGACACTGGAGACTCTTCTGAACCTGACACTGAAGACAGTGCTGATTGGAAGGAGGCCAGAGAACCTGCATCAGGCTCAAACTCACTGAAAAATAGACATGAATCTGTCAGTGATCCACAACCTAGTGCTGAAAATAAACCATTCAGCTGCACAGTCTGTAAGAAAGCTTTTTCAAAGAGTGGGCATTTAAAGGCACATAAGAGAGTCCACACAGGAGAGAAACCATTCAGCTGCTCAGTCTGTAAGAAAGCTTTTTCACAGAGTGGAGATTTAAATAAACACATGAGAGTCCACACAGGAGAGAAAGCACACAGCTGCTCAGTCTGTAAGAAAGCTTTTTCACGGAGTGATAGTTTAAAGAACCACATGAGAGTCCACACAGGAGAGAAAGTACACAGCTGCTCAGTCTGTAAGAAAGCTTTTTCACAGAGTGCAAATTTAAAGGCACACAAGAGAGTCCACACAGGAGAGAAACGACACAGCTGCTCAGTCTGTAAGAAAGCTTTTTCACTGAGTGCAGATTTAAAGAAACACATGACAGTCCACACAGGAGAGAGAGCACACAGCTGCTCAGTCTGTAAGAAAGCTTTTTCACGTAGTGATAGTTTAAAGAAACACATGAGAGTCCACACAGGAGAGAAAGCACACAGCTGCTCAGTCTGTAAGAAAGCTTTTTCACATTGTGGAGATTTAAAGAAACACATGAGAGTCCACACAGGAGAGAAAGCACACAGCTGCTCAGTCTGTAAGAAAGCTTTTTCACTGAGTGGAGATTTAAAGAAACACATGAGAGTCCACACAGGAGAGAAAGCACACAGCTGCTCAGTCTGTATGAAAGCTTTTTCACAGAGTGCAGATTTAAAGAAACACATGAGAGTCCACACAGGAGAGGAAAAATAGAGCTGCAATGTTTGTGAGAAAAGATTTAAATGGCATAATCGTTTCAAAAGACATAAGTGTGTTGGTCGTCAGCTGCTTCTGTAACTGTCAGGGAATACATTAGTCTATTTTGTATCCTGATGACCTAATGCCGTTACATGTAATGCGTAACTCCCTAAGCCTGATTTCACCCACCTGCAACCGATTCGCTAATAATCACAAATCTTCATTTTCTTTGATCCCTTGACTCGACTATTTCTTGTTTAATAATCGTTACATCTCCTCAGGACCAAGTTCCAGTGTCCTGCCTTTCACCTGCTGATCACCGACTGCTCATTTAAGGTGGACTCACCTTTACAAGGGACCAGCTAGTCTTAGTGTCTTAATGCAAATGTTTTGTAAAGTGATGCTAGACCAAAAATGTGCTGTTGGGTAGTGTGCTCTCTGCAGGACGGTGTCTGTACTCAAATATTGTTTATGAAATGAGAGCTTCATTCCGTTTTTGTTGTCTAAACAACGCCAACAGTGCGATACGTCTTCTTTCCAGCAGATGGCATACATGTTAAATCATCCAGTTCAACTGTCATCCACATATTAATGATTCAAAACAGCAATATGTAAGATATGGCTAGTAATTGACCATTTCAACAGAATGTGAAGAGGTTACAGTCTTGAGGCCATGTCCAATATGTTTATGTTTTGTTTGAATACATCTACTGAAATGAGCATTCAATGACTAAATTATTCTTAATGACTGTCATTACATCATGGGTTTGCATTGCAATATTAGAACGCATTAAACCCAACTTTAGTTCTTCCAAGTTGCGGGTGTTCATTGTTTAGAAGTCTGCTGTGTTCCATCCAAGCTTCCACTTTGTGCTCCGATAATGCTGAAAGTATCTGTTGTATGCTTTACCTGCTCCATTAACAAAAGTGCAATTCACTGGACAGAGACAAGAGATAGTGGATGGATCCCGAAGATAGTCCGTATAGAACCTTCAGGTTCTGATAATGGTCAGTCTAGAGCTAGAAAACAAATTCAAAAACCTGAATAGAGCTAGAAGATAGCCAGTACAAAGCCAAGAAAGACCAAGTAGAAAGACAGGAAGGAGCCAAAAGAGTTTGTGTTTTTTAATATTCAAGCTCTTCTCTTAAGATATTAGAACTTCCTATCTCAACATGTATCCTTTTATGTCAATTAAAAAAACCTTACATTTTTGCTGCCAATTATTGAGATTGTTTCACAGCTTTATCTTAAATATATAGACTTGTATCTTTACATATAGATTACATAGGATGAACAGCACGGTCCACTCTGCTGGATTCTGCCCAAATCTGCTCAAAAAGCATGCACACATCTCGCTGTATCCATACTCCTGCAGTTCTATTGTTCTGGATTCATAGTGAAGTGCATTAGATGTAATGCACTCTTATTGTTATGTATTTAATATAAAGTGAAATACCCATAAAGTCAGAAAAGAAAAGAGACTCACTTTAGGAAAAAGGTTCTGAACCAGTGAGAGTTCTTCATTTGCACATAAACATGGTAAAATATTTAAAGTTGTGACCAGATGGTGTCGCCCTAATCCGTGTACCTACGGTCCATTTGTTTTTCTTTATTACATAAGTTACATAAGAGGAAGAGGGCCTGAGAGGCCTTTTTGTTTTTGTTTTTTTACCTTACTAAATGGTCTAATGATCATTGGAGCGAGGGGCGGGGCGAAACTAACGGAAGAGATTTAAAGGAGACATGTCATGGCCATTTACACTGATCATAATTCCATTTCATTGTTGAGGTCTACTAGATTATATTTACATCGTGCAATTTTCCAAACTCACATTGTTTTCTCATACAGCATCTCTGTAAACTACGTGTATTCACTGAATTTCACTCTCTGCCTTTAACGGCTCGTTGTAGTAGCTCCAATAGCTCCAGCTCCCACCCTCCCTGTGAGCACAGTGTGCTCTGATTGGTCGGGACGTTGTGAATCGCGCTGAGCTCCGTGGAGGTGTTGTTTCCTTGTTTAGCGATACACAGCCAAACTCATCGTGAGCACACACAAACTCACAGCCGAAGTAAAAACAATAAGTGTGGCTTGATATTGAGTAAGAAAAAGGTTGATAAACGCTGTGAGAATGGGTCTGCAGAGAGAATTTCGCCACGATCCCAACTGTCTGTTATCAGCCTGCAGCCAGGGAAGTAGAGCTGCCTGTGTGTGTGTGTGTGTGTGTGTGTGTGTGTGTGTGTGTGTGTGTGAGGAAGTCCGTGGATTGGTTGATTTGGACCAATCAGCCTGGTCATAGCTCTGGGCGTGGCTACTGGGTGTTCAGACGGCAGAATGTCCAGGAAGAACATGATAAATCTCCAACGAGGCATTTTTGGGAGGTTTTGTGTTAGAGTTTTACTCCCTACTCTGCTACAGGGTGTACTTTGAGGGTTTTTGACTCTGCAGACCGTTTACAAGCATAACAACCTTCATAACACACAAGGGGACGGGTAATAACCGGAAAAGCATGACATGTTTCCTTTAAAATCAAAAGCCCTCCTTTGCTTGGAACGGTGATATTATAAACAAGGGGAAACAAGGTGAATTTAGCGATCACAATGAAAACGGCCAAGACACATATTGAGCACAGAAAATTAATGTTATTAAGGGCTGTAAATATAATAGGCCTATGTCTAAAATGGACAATATTGTTAGGAGATTTAAACTATACAGCGATTCTGCACTGCGGTCAACTCAGCCGTCTCTCGAGTTTGTTTTTTCAAATCAGCTGCTCTTCATTTTTTTCCCTGCTATATTCAATGAGTGATACACATCTTTTTTCCCACAAGTTCTTAATAAAACTGACACTGTTGGACTCGGTACTAGTTTGACTGCTACCATAAATGAAATGAAGTAGCCTACTTTTACTGTGTACTTTGTGACTCCGCTCCATAGTACAGAATGCATGTTTTCTGCCGTCTTTGATGAGTGATACAAATACAATTTTACCATTAGTTCTTGATACTGTTTGACTTTGTATTAGTTAGCCTACTACTAATAATAAATTGAAGTGCTTTTACTGTGTATTCATTGAGCAATCCTCTGTCAAAGTCCCCTGCTGAGAACAAACTCCAGCCACTTCTGCTAAGTTTGATGAGGGAATTATTTGTTGTTGCCATTAGTTCTTCGTGAGATTGATCCCGTCGGACTCAGTACTAGTGAAACTACCCCCACAAGTACTATGAATTACTTACTATGTACTTTTCCAGTAATCGTCTGTCAATGTCCCCTCCCGAGTACAAGAATGCATGTTTTTCTTTTAATAACCGTTAAAAAACATTTCTTCCTGAGACTGATATTGTTGGACAGAGTATTTTAAGAGGATATTAGACATGATATCAGCAATACTTCCAGTCAGTACTCCAGCAGCAGCATTTACCTCATGGAAAGTCTTTAGAGTCTGGCCTGGATAGCTGGTCATTCAGCAAAGTGACACACTCTGTCACATGGTTGCCCTCTTATGATGCTGCTGTCTTTTAATATATAATTATTCCTCTGCCGCTAGTTCGTTCGTTCGTTAGTCAAAATGACCGCCAAGGATCAAAGGTGTAAAGCAAACTTTAGGATAACAGGAAGACAAAAGTGAAGTCTTTGTTCTTTAATGTGAAAGTGAAGCGTCTCTGGCTGTCCGTCACTTTGGATTTGTGTTATTGTGGTACTTGTACTTTACTCGAGTATTTCCATTATATGCTACTTTAGCATAACGTTAGCATAAAGCTAGCATTAGCATAGAGCTAACTAGCAGCTAGACCATGAGTGGTAAGAACCAGAGAAGACAACGTAAAACGAATATTATTGAAACTGATAATAACCATTCCAACATCAGTAGCTACCTATCTTTAGTCACTCGCGCTGACTGAACTCAATGGCGTTTTTTGAACGTTTTGGCTAACACAGCTGCAACTCATCTCCACCTGATTTCTCGCTTATGGTCATGGCTGCATGGAAAATACACATGACTTTGCGCAATGTAATACTAGTGAGAGTCATACCAGCAAAGCCTCCACACCAGCCTTGACACTTTTGAGTCACACCCTACGTGATGTTTACACATACTTTTAATAAAAAAATTATCAGCATAAATGATTGAATATACATGGTCCTTACCTTTGTTACGCCCAGGCATTATTTTACCTAGCACAATTTGCACTCTCCCCACTCTTCCCACTCCCAAGAACACAGACACCAAGTCAGAGAAAGCGTTTGGTAAATGTATTTACCCAAAATATAAACAAACAGGAGTAGCAAAACCAACAAAAAATAAACAAACCTTACAACTCAAAATCTTACCTAACCGAGAAAATAAATATACAGGCTTCTTACCTATACACTAACTTAAACGGGAGAAAACGATCAATCCAAAAGGGATAAGAAAACAAAAGGGTTTGCACTCCTGAGAACGTAAATCTGTCTTGCAAAGACAGGTAAAGTGACACTGGCCCGCAGCCAGAGGAGAAGGACAAAACGATACCAAGGTGCGCTTACAGCACCATAGAACAAAATATCAAAAAGCGCTGCGTTGGGAGTAGGAGAAGTGGAGTCAGTGAGAGCGGCCGAGGAACTGCACGGCTGCAGTTAAATATCCTCCCGTCTCCCCAGGTGGACCAATCAGCCTGTCGAGGGCCTCCAATCAGCTATACGCCGGGATCCGGAGTCATGGATGATCCTGCGCTCCTGTGTCCTGGATCGCGAGCCCTGGATCTTGAGTCGTGGCTGTGGTCCTGGATCATAGGTCCTGGATGGATATCCTCGTGGATTCATCTTCCTATTATACACACATGCATTTCCAAACATTTGGACTACCTATGTTGCAAATGTATTATCTTTTCAATTTACACACGGCATCTATTGCACGTCTGTCCGTCCTGGGAGAGGGATCCCTCCTCTGTTGCTCTCCCTGAGGTTTCTCCCATGTTCCCCTTTAAACTGTGGGTTTTCTTCGGAAGTTTTTTCTTGTCCGATGTGAGGGTCTAAGGACAGAGGGTGTCGTATTGTCATACTGATATTTTGTACAAACTGTAAAGTCCACTGAGACAAATGTAACATTTGTGATATTGGGCTATATAAATAAACATTGATTGATTGATTGAAAGGAAAAGGGCAGCTGCTCGAAGGACAATAAAATATACAAAAAAGAGAACATGGAGAGAATTTTGTTCTACCATTGGCAGAGTAGTAACATTAGGTGATGTCTGGTTCATGTTTAAGCGGATGAGTAAGAAAAGGAAATCCATTACAATTCCAGCTTTGGTTGATGGGGAGAGGCTGGCAGTGACAGATAAAGAGAAGGCAGATATGTTAGGAAGGACACTTGCAGCAGTACATAGTGGGGAGCATCTCAGTGATATTCATAGGCAGCAAAAACAGCAGTTACTAGCAGAGAATGAAAACGTGAAGGAGAAGAGACAGGATAATAGGTCAGCTCTGGATGTGGAATTTACAATGTCAGAACTCAAAATAGCCTTACAAGGTACAGGATATACAGTCCCAGGACAAGACCAGCTATGTTATGCTATGTTTAGAAAGTTACCTATGAAAACTATGAAAATGGTGCTGAGTCTTCTCAATAAAATCTGGAGAGAAGGAGATATGCCAAGTGTGTGGAAAACAGCAATCGTGCTACCATTCAATAAGCCAGGGAAAGATACAGTACAGCTAACCCTAGTAACTATAGACCAATAGCTCTGACATCACACATATGTAAATGGATGGAAAAGATCGTTGTCCGTAGGCTCTCACATGTACTGGAACAGAAAGGGCTGCTGAGTAGTTTTCAGAGCGGATTTCGTAAAGGGCGGTCCACAATAGATGCATTAGTAAGAGTGATTAACGATGTGGAAAAAACATTGAAAATGAAAGAGATAATGGCAATAGTATACTTTGACATTGAAAAGGTGTATGACTCTATGTGGAGGGATGGATTACTGATCAAATTGAGTAGAATTGGTATTGGAGGGAGAATGTACAATTGGGTAAGGGCCTTTTTAACAGACAGGACATTTAGAGTAAAGGTTGGAGCAGATATTTCCAATTATTTTGAAATAGAAAATGGTATTCCCCAAGGGAGTGCAGTCAGTCCAATATTATTTAACATCATGATTAATGAGATATTTACATGCTTAGACACATGCGTCCAATCGGCTCTATACGCAGATGATGGGGCTATTTGGATGAGGGGAAGAAAGGCCCCATACGTAATGGAGAATATAGCTAGAGTGATTAAAAAAGTGGAGAGGTGGTCATATAACTGGGGATTCAAAATGTCAGAAAGCAAGTCATGCATGCTACATGGTATTTACAAACAAACGCAAGATTGATGGCCAACAGCTAACACTACAGTATATGATCGTCCAATGACAAAGGTGAATGAGTTCAAATACCTAGGACTGTGGTTTGATAGCAAATATACATGGAAAATGCATATTAATCAAGTGGGAACAACATGCTAAAAGGTATTACATTTATTGCGAGCTGTAGCTGGATGCAACTGGGGTGCAGACAAACAAGCATTAATAGACATTTACAGATCAATTATGAGGTCCACAATAGACTATGGTTGTATAGTGTATGGAGCAGCAGCAAAAACATCGCTTTTAAAAATTGATAGAATACAATATAAAGCATTGCGGCTGTATATTGGAGCGATAAAGTCATCCCCTATCAATGCAGTTCTGATAGAAGCAGAAGAGACACCTCTGGAGATCAGAAGAGAGAAACTTGCTCTGTCATACTGGGTCAGACTACAAGGAAGTGGAGAAGAAAATATTTCAAATAGAATATTACAGGATTGCTGGGAATATGCAAAATTCCAGGGACGTGGGTTTGGCTGGACGAGTAAGGAGAGAACGAGGGCATATGGAGTGGAGAATATCACGTTTGCCAAAGCAACCCCATTCAGCAGTGTTCCCCCATGGCTTTCCCCAGAAGCTAAAATAGATATGAGTATTGTAGAAAGGAAAAAAGAGTGGCAAATAAATGAAGTGGGAATTAAAACAAGTATGTATCTGAACGAAAAGTACTACAATTACCTACACATTTATACAGATGGTTCTAAGAACAAGGAAGAGTGTGTTGGAGTTGGCATATACATCCCAGACTTTAAATCTATTTTAAAAAGAGCGTCTGATCAATTATCATTGTATACAGCAGAAATGCTTGCTGTAATAATAGGATTGCAGTGGGTTGAAGAGGTCAGACCAGATAGGGTGGTTATATGTACAGATTCATTTTCCATATTACAAAGCATACAATCAACAACAACTGCCAGAGAAGACATTCTCATAGAACTGAATCATAGCCTGTTAAGACTGCACAGAGGCAGTATAGATCTGCAGTTCTGCTGGGTGCCTACATGAGGGGGTGAAAGGGAACAAGTGTGCTGATAAATTAGCAAAAAGTGCACAACAAAAGCAAATAACATTACCAGTTCAACTTGGAGAAGGAAAAGCAGTCATTAGGAAAAAAGGGATGGAGATCTGGCAGAAAAGGTGGAGAAAGACCAGAAAGGCAAGGACTATCACAAAGTACAAAGTACAATTACAATTAATATTCATAAAGAAAGAAACAGAAGGGAGGAAATCATGATGGCTAGACTCAGAATAAATCACACGGCTTTGAATAGTACGCTGTATATCATGGGGGAAAGTGACAGTAACAAGTGTGGGAACTGTGCAGTAAAATAAGATGTAGAACATATCTTGTTACATTGTGACATCTATAAAGCGGAAAGAGAACAATTAAAGGCTAACGTTTTAGAGGCAGAGAGGGAATGGAGTATGGTTGGTGTTTTGGGAACTAAAGGAGAGGGAGTAAGAGCTACCAGAAAGGCACTGTTTAAATTATTCAGTGAAACTGGGGTAGGAAAACATATTTAACATTAGGTCAGGAAAGAACATAGATTTGTATTTTTGTTTTATTTATTTCATGGTTTTATTGATTGATTGATTTATTTTAATTTTGTTTAGATCATAGGTTAAAGAGTTGGAATGATGTGATGATTCATACTCTAGTACAATAGGTGGCGGTATGCACCTTTTTAAGTTGTTTGCAATCTGCTAAAAAAAAGAGAAGAAGAATATATCACCAGTTGTTCGTCCCACATTTTATTCGGTAACGGCGTCTCGTCGCTACGGTTCTCTCTCTCTCTCTGTGTTCCTGAGAAAGTGTGTGTGAGCTCCAGCACTACTGATCCATCATCTGTGTGTTTGGATAAACCTTTGAATGGACTGTGTGCTCTTTTTTCTGGAGCGTTTACCTCGGACTATATGAGCTAGCTTAGGATGCTAGCTGGAAACACGTTAGCAACGCCAGTCAGATTGAGAGTTTGATGGAGAGAGAAACTGTGTGTTTAACGGAGCTTGCAGGAAAAGGTGATCTAGTAAACATGAGTAAAGTCCAATTTAAGCTGCTGTCGTTGAAGAAGCAGCGACTCACTGCTGCTGCTGCTGAAGAGATATTTGCTTTGTTTGAAAAAACGATAGCCGAGTACGAGGAGGAGCTGTCTCTTTCCAAAGAGGAGAACAAGAGACTCCAGAAACTACTGGACGCTGTTTTACAGCCTCAGCTTCGGATACACAGAGCAGGTCTGTTCCCTTTACCCTTAATTAACACTTTACACTCTTCAGTAGCACTTTATTATCACATTAATAACACTTTAGACCCTTTATCAGCACTTGCTGCAGGTAGTAGATCCTGAAGTAAAAGTACAAACACCACACTGTGAAAATACTCCATTATTGTTTTCAAAGCCCTAAATGGGCTGGCTCCGGCCTATATAGCTGAACTCCTCCAGCGCTACACCCCAGCCAGAGCTGCTGGTAGTGCCCAAGACCAGGCTCAAAACCCGAGGGCACCGAGCCTTCGCAGCAGCTGGCCCTAGGCTCTGGAACACTCTGCCCCTCCACGTGAGGTCGGCCCAGACCCTAGGGTTTTTTAAATCTACTCTTAAAACACACTTCTTCTCCCTGGCCTTTTAGTCAGAGCAGAGCACGACTCCTGACTTTTCCCTGTGTTTTTTATATATCTGTTGTAATTTATTGTCTTTTATTGTGATTGTAGTAATGTGTTTTTATGTGATTGTAGTATTTATTACATGTACAGCACTTTGGCCCGACCAAAAATCGCTTTTAAATGTGCTTTATAAATAAACTTTGATTTGATTTACAAGTTAAAGTACTGTATGTAAGTATTATTAGACACATGTACTTTATTACGATAATTAAAATGTATTACGGAAGAGCTAACCTACCAAAAATAAATATATTTATAAAAACCCATACATTGAATAATATGCCATTTAATTTACTGATTTAAATATTACCCATACATGTAGGCACTAGTTGGTTAAATGTGACATAATTTGATAATTTAGTTTTAATGTGCTTCTTTATTCACCTTTTCGTTTTAAATGTGAAAAAGCAAATACAAATAAATACTTTGGATTAATTCAAATTGCGCGAGGATAATTCATAAAGAAATCAATGAATAAATATGTTCAATAATAAATTAAACACATCTAAAATGTTACTTGTTAAAGAATAGGGGAACTAGTACAAAGGTCATTAGGTAATTACAACGTTAATATAAATGAATGTAAAATCTTATCAATCAATTATTGCCAACATGTATTTATAATATATTATATATAATATATATATATATATATACACAGAATATATATTTTGAGAGAGATATACACTAGTATTAGACACAGTCAAAAGTTTGGACACATCTTCTATTCAAAGTTTTGTATTTATTTAAATTGGTTCTACTTTGTAGATTTATACTGAAGACATCAAAACTATAAAAGAACACATATGGAATTATCTAGTAAACAAAAAAGTGTGAAAAAAATCCAGAATATGATTTATATTTTGCTGGCTACTGCAGAAGGCTGTGGTAGCCATGCTGGTTAAGGGTGCCTTTAATTCTGAATAAATCACCAACAGTGACACCAGGAGACTTAAAAAACAGACATTAAGAGCTCAACTCAGTGAAAGCACTGCCTGCTGACGAATCAGAGCTCAGTGTGTGGAGTTTAAAGCGATCAAGTCATATTACAGGAGAAAGGAAATACAGAAAAACTGCCGTTGCAGGAAAGACGGCAAATCAACTGACTGTGTGAACGTGAACATTAATAGAATATCACCTCCCATCTTCAGAGCAATCTGACTAATATAACATTAGCGTTTAGAAAGCTTAATTAAATATCTGCCACAACATAAGTAACCGGATCAAAGTAACAGTACAGTCAGCGGCATATCACATCATAATGTATCATATATTTCCTTATCTGAGTCAGCTGGAGCAGCAGGAGCTCCAACAAGGCCTGTAGGACTGTTACGTCCCGACCAGATTGGAATTGGTAATAATTATAAATGGCTTTTGTAAAAGGGTGAAACAAAATGGCAGGCAAGCAGCCTGAAACAAACAAAATGGCCAAAGGGCGCCGACTTAACAAATGAAAAAACAAAGGAGAACTCCAAAAGGGAGTTTGACAGATCATACAGAGTAATAATTAAATAAAAGGGAAAACAAAAACCTCACGTTAAACGTGGTACATGTAACTGAAAAAGCTGTGCAAAAACCACAGCTGCTGCTGATCGACAGGTGCTAACCGTTAAGCTACCCTGGAACCTATTTACACATGTACACAGTAATCTCTTATCACACACAAAAGCACTGGGTTTAACACGCTGCTAAACAGTACAACTTTAACACATAACACAAATGCACTAAATGTCAACCAAACAAGTAAATGCACCAAGAGGCTTAGAGGCGTCTGTCCCACATCACAGAGCCTCCAGAGTGGTGATAGTCCGCGGCCTTTGTACTCCTCCCCAGCAGGTGTGTGCCGGCTGTGCTCTGCGATTGGATGACGTCAATCCAATCACCATCTTCAGAGGCGGACCAGAGGATGGGCAGCCAATGACGTCAGGGCTACTGCGCAGCTTATTTACATACACGCACAGCTGAAAACACTCGCAGGCAGATTAATGAGCAGACAGAAACAGAAACCGTAACAAGGACAGAGAGTGAATACACATACTATACAGAGATGCTGTATGAGAAACCAATGTGGTTTTGGAACATTGAACAATGTAAATCTATTCTAGTAGACCTCAATAATGGAATTATGATCAGTAGAAATAGCCATGTCATGGGACCTTTAATATTGTCTGCTCCTTGAGCTCTTTGATCATCTATGTGGGCTCTAATCTGAGGTGCTTTTAATTTGCGGTTTCTGAGGCTGGTAACTCTGATGTATTTATCCTCTGCAGCAGAGGTAACTCTTGCTCTTCCTTTCCCGGGGGGGTCCTCATGAGAGCCAGTCTCATCATAGCATTCGATGGTTTTTGCGACTGCACTTGAGGATACCTTCAAAGTTCTTGACATTTTCCGGATCGACTGACCTTCATTTCTTAAAGTGATGATGGACGGTCGTTTCTCTTTACTGGGTTGAGTCGTTCTTGCTATAATATGGATTAAAACAGCAGTCAAATAGGGCTTTCCACTGTGCACTAACTCTACCTCTGCAGAACACAACTGATGGTCTCAAACACATTAAGAAGGCAAGTCATTCCACACATTGACTCTTGACAAGGCACACGTGTTCATTGAAAACCATTCCAGGTTTCCACCTCATGAAGCTGACTGAGAGAAGCCAAGAGGGTGCAAAGCTGTCATCAAGGCAAAAGGGAGCTACTTTGAAGAATCTAAAATAAAAATCATATTCTTGATTTTTTAACACTTTTTTGTTAATTAGATAATTCCATATGGGTTCTTTCATAGTTTTGATGTCTTCAGTATTCATCTCCAAATAGAAACATATTAAAATATACAAAAACCATTGAATGAGAAGGTGTGTCCAAACTTTGACTGGTACTGTATATAAAACACACACATTTTAATATTTAGCAGGTTCCCTCATCTATAATCATTTATACAAGCGCAACTTTGAACATGTACAGCAGTAAAATGCAACATACGAAATATTCAAGAAACATCATACATTAAACACTGACATGGAACATTTTACTGCACCATCATTACCTTTTCATAAGAAGGTGCCGTCAAATGTTCTGTTAATACTTGCATACTTTTACTTAAATAAGGTTTGAATGCAGGATTTTTATTTGTAACAGAGTATTGTAATTCTCTACTGTAGGCGTATTGTATCTGTGAACGATCCCAAATACAATTCATTGTTTACATTGCAGCTAGTGCTACGCCAGAAGAAAAAAACTTTTTAACTGGAAGTGGAAAGGGGCTGGGCTACATAAGGTGAATTGAGCCAACACAAATACACGATAGGTGGGACTAAGAAAGATAATTTGAAAATATAAAAACAAAGGCATTAATTAGGGCTGCAAAAATGTCTCCCATTGTAATGGTGATTAGATTTTTAAATGCCAACACTTAACAGTTTGTTCTGACTGTGTGTTTCCTGTTTCCTGCAGATGTCCAGCTGCTGGTGGTGGTTAAAGAAGAGTTTCTCCCTGACCAGCAGGAGTGGAGCACCAGTCTGGACCCGGAGGACCCAGAGCCCCCCCCACACATTAAGCAGGAACAAGAGGAACTCAGGATCAGTCAGGAGGGAGAGCAGCTTCAGGAGCTGGAGGAGGCTGAGATCACCAAGTCCACTTTCACTCCTGACCCAGTGAAGAGTGAAGATGATAAAGAGAAACCTCAGTCCTCTCAGCCTCATCAAAGACAAACTGAACACATGGAAACAGAAGCTGATGGAGATGACTGTCGAGGACCAGAACCAGCCAGGAGCTCAGATCCAGAGAGCAGTTTACAACCAAAGACTGAGGACGACACTGGAGACTCTTCTGAACCTGACACTGAAGACAGTGCTGATTGGAAGGAGGCCAGAGAACCTGCATCAGGCTCAAACTCACTGAAAATTAGACATGAATCTGTCAGTGATCCACGACGTAGTGCTGAAAATAAACCATTCAGCTGCACAGTCTGTAAGAAAGCTTTTTCACGGAGTGGAAATTTAAAGGACCACATGAGGGTCCACACAGTAGAGAAACCACACAGCTGCTCAGTCTGTAAGAAAGCTTTTTCACGGAGTGCACATTTAAAGGAACACAGGAGAGTCCATGCAGGAGAGAAACCATTCAGCTGCTCAGGCTGTAAGAAAGCTTTTTCACAGAGTGCACATTTAAAGCTACACATGAGAGTCCACACAGGAGAGAAACCACACAGCTGCTCAGTCTGTAAGAAAGCTTTTTCACAGAGTGCAAATTTAAAGACACACATGAGAGTCCACACAGGAGAGAAAGCACACAGCTGCTCAGTCTGTAAGAAAGCTTTTTCACAGAGTGGAGATTTAAAGAAACACATGAGAGTCCACACAGGAGAGAAAGCACACAGCTGCTCAGTCTGTAAGAAAGCTTTTTCACGGAGTGATAGTTTAAAGAAACACATGAGAGTCCACACAGGAGAGAAAGCACACAGCTGCTCAGTCTGTACAAGAAACACATGAGAGTCCACACAGGAGAGAAAGCACACAGCTGCTCAGTCTGTAAGAAAGCTTTTTCACAGAGTGCAGATTTAAAGAAACACATGAGAGTCCACACAGGAGAGAAAGCACACAGCTGCTCAGTCTGTAAGAAAGCTTTTTCACACAGTGGAAATTTAAAGACACACATGAGAGTCCACACAGGAGAGAGAGCACACAGCTGCTCAGTCTGTAAGAAAGCTTTTTCACAGAGTGCAGATTTAAAGAAACACATGAGAGTCCACACAGGAGAGAAAGCACACAGCTGCTCAGTCTGTAAGAAAGCTTTTTCACGGAGTGATAGTTTAAAGACACACATGAGAGTCCACACAGGAGAGGAAAAATAGAGCTGCAATGTTTGTGAGAAAAGATTTAAATGGCATAATCGTTTCAAAAGACATAAGTGTGTTGGTCGTCAGCTGCTTCTGTAACTGTCAGGGAATACATTTGTCTATTTTGTATCCTGATGACCTAATGCCGTTACATGTAATGCGTAACTCCCTTAGCCTGATTTCACCCACCTGCAACCGATTCGCTAATAATCACAAATCTTCATTTTCTTTGACCCCTTGACTCGACTATTTGTTGTTTAATAATCGTTACATCTCCTCAGGACCAAGTTCCTGTGTCCTGCCTTTCACCTGCTGATCACCGACTGCTCATTTAAGGTGGACTCACCTTTACAAGGGACCAGCTAGTCTTAGTGTCTTAATGCAAATGTTTTGTAAAGTGATGCTAGACCAAAAACGTGCTGTTGGGTAGAGTGCTCTCTGCAGGACGGTGTCTGTACTCAAATATTGTTTATGAAATGAGAGCTTCATTCTGTTTTTGTTGTCTAAACAACCCCAACAGTGCGCTACGTCTTCTTTCCAGCAGATGGCATACATGTTACATCATCCAGTTCAACTGTCATCCACATATTAATGATTCAAAACAGCAATATGTAAGATATGGCTAGTAATTGACCATTTCAACAGAATGTGAAGAGGTTACAGTCTTGAGGCCACGTCCAGTATGTTTATGTTTTGTTTGAATAAATCTACTGAAATGAGCATTCAATGACTAAATTATTCTTAATTGCTATCATTACATCATGGGTTTGCATTGCAATATTAGAACGCATTAAACCCAACTTTAGTTCTTCCAAGTTGCGGGTGTTCATTGTTTAGAAGTCCGCTGTGTTTCATCCAAGCTTCCACTTTGTGCTCCGATAATGCTGAAAGTATCTGTTGTATGCTTTACCTGCTCCAGTAACAAAAGTGTAATTCACTGGACAGAGACAAGAGATAGTGGATGGATCCCGTAGATAGTCCGTATAGAGCCTTCAGGTTCTGATCATGATCAGGGACAGAGCTAGAAAAAAACTCCAAAAACCTGAATAGAGCTAGAAGATAGCCAGTACAAAGCCAAGAAATACCAAGTAGAAAGACAGGAAGGAGCCAAAAGAGTTTGTGTTTTTTAATATTCAAGCTCTTCTCTTAAGATATTAGAACTTCCTATCTCAACATGTGTCCTTTTATGTCAATTAAAAAAACCTTACATTTTTGCTGCCAATTATTGAGATTGTTTCACAGCTTTATCCTAAATATATAGACTTTTATCTTTACATATAGATTACATAGGATGAACAGCACGGTCCACTCTGCTGGATTCTGCCCAAATCTGCTCAAAAAGCATGCACACATCTCGCTTTATCCATACTCCTGCAGTTCTATTGTTCTGGATTCATAGTGAAGTGTATTAGATGTAATGCACTCTTATTGTTATGTATTTAATATAAAGTGAAATACCCATAAAGTCAGAAAAGAAAAGAGACTCACTTTAGGAAAAAGGTTCTGAACCAGTGAGAGTTCTTCATTTGCACATACACATGGTAACATATTTAATGTTGTGACCAGATGGTGTCACCCTAATCCGTGTACCTACGGTCCATTTGTTTTTCTTTATTACACCAGTAAGCAGAAGAGTGCCTGAGAGGCCTTTTTGTTTTTGTTTTTTTACCTTACTAAATGGTCTAATGGACGATATGTATATCGTGCAATTTTCCAAACTCAAATTGGTTTCTCATACAGCATCTCTGTAAACTACGTGTATTCACTGAATTTCACTCTCTGCCTTTAACGGCTCGTTGTAGCTCCAATAGCTCCAGCTCCCACCCTCCCTGTGAGCACAGTGTGCTCTGATTGGTCGGGACGTTGTGAATCGCGCTGAGTTCCGTGGAGGTGTTGTTTCCTTGTTTAGCGAAACACAGCCAAACTCATCGTGAGCACACACAAACTCACAGCCGAAGTAAAAACAATAAGTGTGGCTTGATATTGAGTAAGAAAAAGGTTGATAAACGCTGTGAGAATGGGTCTGCAGAGAGAATTTTGCCGCGATCCCAACTGTCTGTTATCAGCCTGCAGCCAGGGCAGTAGAGCTGCCTGCACTGTGTGTGTGTGTGTGTGTGTGTGTGTGTGTATGTGTGTGTGTGTGTGTGTGTGTGTGAGGAAGTCCGTGGATTGGTTGATTTGGACCAATCAGCCTGGTCATAGCTCTGGGCGTGGCTACTGGGTGTTCAGACGTCAGAATGTCCAGGAAGAACATGAGAAATCTCCAACGAGGCGTTTTGGGGAGGTTTTGTGTTAGAGTTTTACTCCCTACACTGCTACAGGGTGTACTTTGAGGGTTTTTGACTCTGCAGACCGTTTACAAGCATAAAAACCTTCATAACACACAAGGGGACGGGTAATAACCGGAAAAGCATGACATGTTTCCTTTAAAAACAAAAGCCCTCCTTTGCTTGGAACGGTGATATTATAAACAAGGGGAAACGAGGTGAATTTAGCGATCACAACGAAAACGGCCAAGACACATATTGAGCACAGAAAATGAATGTTATTAAGGGCTGTAAATATAATAGGCCTATGTCTAAAATGGACAACATTGTTAGGAGATTTAAACTATACAGCGATTTAAACTATACAGCGATTCTGCACTGCGGTCAACTCAGCCGTCTCTCGAGTTTGTTTTTTCAAATCAGCTGCTCTTCATGAGTGATACACATATTTTGTACAACAAGTTCTTAATAAAACTGACACTGTTGGACTCGGTACTAGTTTGACTGCTACAATAAATGAAATGAAGTACTTTTACTGTGTACTTTGTGAGTCCACTCCCCTCCATAGTACAGAATGCATGTTTTCTGCCGTCTTTGATGAGTGATAAAAAATACAATTTTACCATTAGTTCTTGATACTGTTTGACTTTGTATTAGTTAGCCTACTACTAACAATACATTGAAGTACTTTTACTGTGTATTCATTGAGCAATCCTCTGTCAAAGTCCCCTGCTGAGAACAAAATCAAGCCACTTCCGTTAAGTTTGATGAGGGAATTATTTGTTGTTGCCATTAGTTCATCGTGAGATTGATCCTGTCGGACTCAGTACTAGTGAAACTACCCCCACAAGTAGGCTACTATGAAGTACTTACTGTGTACTTTTCCAGTAATCGTCTGTCAATGTCCCCTCCTGAGTACAAGAATGCATGTTTTTCTTTTAATAAGCGTTAAAAAACCTTTCTTCCTGAGACTGATATTGTTGGACAGAGTATTTTAAGAGGATATACATGATATTGTGGTGACACGTTATTGGACATAATTCACCTTGCTTATTGTGTTGCCACACGGACCCTTTAGTGGGGAACACCTGTAGCTTTAGCTGCCATTCCTGCTAGCTCATCAGGCAGAGCAGTGCATGTGTTAACCTCTCTGAAAGTAATGGATAATAAAGATTGGAACTCCATTCTTAATACACCGCCTCCGACTCTCTTTTCACGGCACTACACTGGTGACCCTGACGTTTCCGAGAAAGTTTCCGGAAAATTAACGAACATGGCTGAGCGCGATGTTTTCATAAAGCTGCCGGAATTCTGGGAGCACGCCGCGGAGCCATGGTTCGCACACGTGGAGGCACATTTCGCCTGCCGACAGGTCCGTGACGGGGACCTAAAATACTACCATGTGGTAGCAGCGCTGGGGAGCTCCACGTCGTCCAGGTTGGTGGGATTCATCGCAGCCCCCCGACATCATGGCAAATATGAGGCGATTAAGGCCCTTCTCCTTAAGACATTTAGCTTATCTGCTAAGGAGAGGGCCCGCCAGATACTTGACATTCAAGGCCTAGGAGACAGCAAGCCATCCCAGCTAATGGAGAAAATGCTAAATCTGCTAGGGGGGGAAGATCCCCGGATTTTATTCACGGAGATTTTCCTGCGTCACTTGCCTCCCCGGGTACAGACGGCGCTGGCCAACACGCCTGTCACGGAGCCCCGTGCTTTGGCTGAGGAAGCGGATCGTTTTTTCCTGGCTACGCAACAGCCCGGGGCAGAGACGTTAGCCGCGACGCTCAGCGGCCCACCGGCAGTCAAGAAAGCGTGGCGGAGGCCGGACACGGCTGTGGCTAGCCGGCGTGGAGACGCCGGAGAGTGCGTTTACCACGCACGTTTCGGGACAAGGGCGAAGAGATGCATCGCTCCGTGCAGCTACAAACCCCCGGGAAACGGAGGGGCCGGCGCTCAGTAGTGGCTCTGAGCGTCGGCGGCACGTGCAGGCTCCTCTTCGTCAGCGACAGCGTTTCGGGGAGCTTGTTTCTGTGTGACACGGGCGCTCAACGGAGCGTAGTTCCAGCGTCGAGTGAAGACGTCGCCCGTGGGGGGCACGGACCGCGATTGACGACGGCTAACGGCAGTCCCATTCGCACGTACGGCGTGAGGCCTATGTGTTTGTGCATCGGAGGACAGCGTTTCAGCTGGGATTTTGTGACAGCGGACATTTCTTTTCCCCTCCTCGGAGCGGATTTTTTGTGTGCTCATGGACTCTTAGTGGACGTTAAGAATAGGCGTTTGGTTGATGCCTTAACGTTTTCTTCCCTCGTGTGCACACTTGGCAGCGCAGCGTACGACGGGCTGTCAGGCTCGCTGTCAGGGGCAGACACGTTTCTCAGACTGTTGGCCGAGTTTCCAGACCTGTCGCTACCCACCTTCTCTGCGCTTACCACTAAGCATGGCGTGGAACACCACGTCACTACCGGGGGGCCTCCTGTCTACGCCAGGGCCCGGCGGTTGAACCCTTCTAAGCTGGCTGTAGCGAGGGCGGAGTTCGCAACCATGGAGCGCCTGGGCATTGTCCGCCGCTCCGACAGTCCTTGGGCTTCCCCCCTGCACGTCGTTCCCAAATCGAACGGCGGGTTCCGCCCGTGCGGGGATTACCGCCGACTCAACGACGCCACTACGCCTGACTGCTATCCGGTGCCGCACATTCAGGACTTTTCGGCGCATCTGGCCGGTACGGGGGTGTTTTCCAAGGTGGACCTGATGCGTGGATACCACCAGGTGCCCATGCACCCCCTGGACATTCCCAAGACAGCAGTGATAACGCCTTTTGGACTTTTTGAGTTCCTGCGGATGCCTTTTGGACTCAAGAATGCCGCTCAGACGTTCCAGCGCCTGATGGATTCGGTGCTGCAGGACCTGCCGTTTGTGTTTGTTTACCTCGACAACATACTCGTCGCCAGCGCTTCAGTGCAGGAGCACCTGTCCCACCTCCGAGCCCTTTTCACACGGCTCAACGAACACGGATTAATCATCAATCCTGCAAAGTGCCAGTTCGGGGTGTCGGACATCGATTTCCTGGGGCACCGCGTCACCAAGGGCGGTGCGACACCTCTGCCAGCGAAGGTGGAGGCTGTTGCGGCGTTTCCTCGCCCGCTCACAGCCCGGTCGCTCCGTGAGTTTCTGGGGATGGTGACTTTCTACCACCGTTTCATCGCCCGGGCCGCACACATCATGCGGCCGCTGTATGAAGTGTTGAAAGGCAAGACCCCCGTCCAGGAGATCGACTGGACAGCAGAGGCGGACGGCGCTTTTGCTGAGGTCAAGACCGCGTTGGCTCAGGCGGCTTTGCTGGCACACCCATCATCTACGGCTCCCATCTCCATCACCACGGACGCGTCAGACTACGCGGTCGGCGCAGTGCACGAGCAGTGGGTGGAGGGCGCTTGGCAGCCGCTCGCCTTTTTCAGCCGCCAGCTGACGCCTAGAGAACGCAAATACAGCGCCTTTGACCGGGAGCTCCTCGGACTTTATTTGGCCGTGCGGCACTTCCGTTTCATGCTGGAAGGCCGTGAATTTACGGCGTTTGTCGACCACAAGCCGCTCACCTTCGCCATGTCAAAAGTCTTGGTCGGCAAGAGCCTTGGTCGGCACGTCAGCAGCGGCAGCTGTCCTACATATCGGAGTTCACTACGGACATTAAGCACGTGGCTGGCAAGTCGAACCTGGTTGCTGATTGCCTCTCCAGGGTCGTCATCGGTGCCGTCCAGTTGGGCCTGGACTATACTCGGATGGCGGCAGACCAGGTCACAGATCCCGGCGTCCAGGCCCTGAAGGTGGAGAGCGCGGGGCTGCGCTTGGAGGACGTGGTGTTCGGCGACGCGGGCATTACTCTCCTGTGTGACGTCTCTACGGGCCTGGCGCGGCCTGTCGTCCCTGCCAGCTGGAGGCGTCCTGTGTTCGAGGCTGTGCACGGCCTGTCACACCCCGGCGTTAAACCTTCGGTGCGTTTGGTAGCGGCGAAGTTTGTTTGGCAAGGACTGAAAAGGGACGTGAGGACTTGGGCCAGGGAGTGCGTGGCTTGTCAACGCGCTAAGGTGCACCGCCACACGAAGGCCCCGTTGGAGCGTTTCCTGGTGCCTGAGAGGAGGTTTGATCACGTCAACATTGACCTGGTTGGTCCGTTGCCTTCCTCTCAGGGGTTTTCCTACCTCCTCACCATGGTGGACAGAACGACCCGTTGGCCGGAGGCGGTTCCGCTCGTTTCGACATCAGCCGCAGACGTTGCCCGGGCCTTCATTGCCCGGGCCTTCATTGCAACGTGGGTGTGTCGTTTTGGCACCCCGTCAGACATTTCCTCAGACAGGGGCTCTCAGTTCACGTCCGAGCTCTGGAACGCTGTGGCAGGCGGTTTAGGGGTTAAGCTGCACAGGACTACCGCTTACCACCCTCAGGCTAACGGCCTCTGCGAGCGCTTTCATCGCTCCATGAAGGCGGCCCTCAAGGCCGGCCTTACGGACGGTAACTGGGTCGACAAGCTGCCCTGGGTGATGCTGGGCCTGAGGACCGCACCTAAGGAAGATCTGCAGTGTTCTACAGCGGAGATGGTCTAGGGTCAGCCGCTGAGAGTTCCGGGGGATTTCCTCCCAAATGCATCGGCTCCCTGGTCGGCGTCGGCCCAGCGGGCTTTCCTGCGTGACGCCGCTGAGGCTTTTGCTCCGATCCCTACTACTCAGCACGGTACTCAGGTGTCCCAGGTTCCCGCAGAGCTCCGCTCGGCAGAGCACGTGTTCATCCGGCACGATGCGCACAGAGGCCCCCTGCAGCCCCCTTATGATCCGGGTCTTGGAGCACGGGGACAAGCACCTGGTGGTCGACCTGGGTGGCAAGGCCGAGCACGTCTCGGTGGACCGGGTGAAGGCTGCTCACCTGGACTTGGACCAGCCTGTGGTGCTGGCTCGACCTCCGCGACGGGGCCGCCCCCCGGCCTCGTCCCCTGTCACGGATTTAAGACCTGTTGTTCCGGTCGTGGGGGTCGGCGTGTCGTTCCTCCCCGCCATGCTGATTTTGTTTATGTGTGAATTCTGGGGGGGCTTGTGTGGTGACACGTTATTGGACATAATTCACCTTGCTTATTGTGTTGCCACACGGACCCTTTAGTGGGGAACACCTGTAGCTTTAGCTGCCATTCCTGCTAGCTCATCAGGCAGAGCAGTGCATGTGTTAACCTCTCTGAAAGTAATGGATAATAAAGATTGGAACTCCATTCTTAATACACCGCCTCCGACTCTCTTTTCACGGCACTACAATATCAGCAATATTTCCAGTCAGTACTCCAGCAGCAGCATTTACCTCATGGAAAGTCTTTAGAGTCTGGCCTGGATAGCTGCTCATTCAGTAAAGTGACACACTCTGTCCAACCCAGTCTCACGGCATTTCGTGTTCACCAACACGATTTTTAATCTATTGATTCGTGTTCACCAACACGTTTTTCCCCTTTTTTTCGTGTTGCACAGCACGATTTTAAAAGCAATGTATTTCTACTGCCTGCAGCACGTCTTTTTCTCCGGTCGGGTCGAGGAAGACCGGAAGCTGTGTGGTTCATAAAAACATGTTCTTACTCAATATCAAGCCACAGTTATTGCTTTTATTTGAAATCGTATAATTTCGGACTTTTGTTGCCGTCTGTGAGGAAAATAAATGGGGCTCAGAGCCTCAGGATACTGAAATCTGTATTTTTTAAATCGTTTTTTCCTTCTAATTTGTTATTCTTTTCAAAATAACACACTGTTATTTACTCACCAATAACACACAATTATCCTTGCTTTTATTTATTGGTTTAATTCCATAATCTCGGGCTTTTTTGGCGTCCGTCAGGAACTGAATTTCAAAATAAAAATAACCGGAAACAGACGTAGGCATTTCGAGCGATTACCCAAGATCCTCTGCTTTGGTTTTAAGCTCGCTTATTGGATGTTTTAGCCGCAATGCATGCTGGGATTTGTTGTTTATATGATATGAAATCCGGAAAACATTTAAAAAGAATAAAATAATACTTAATTCCGAGCGCTCTTGCTTTTCTCTTTGAAAGTCATCACATAACGGCATTGTAATACACGGTTCGGCTGCATTGTATATTACAGATCTGCCGTAGTTCTTTATTTATAGAGCCCTGATGAGAAGACCTTTGGAAAAACTGAGAAAATGCCGCCGAAACTGAATACTTGACGTGGATCATAAATATATTCAACAATTAAACAACATCTTCAACTTCTCTTCACACAATACGTCTCCTTGCAGTATCAACACTAATTCGGCTGACTTTTACATTTGATCTAATTCACAGATAGGTTATATTTACACCATAACGGTGCACAGCTGATATAAAAGGACTGTAGTTTTTAAAGATATTACTGATTTTCTTTGAATGTAAGAATGTAAATACTGAATCTGAAATAGTATAGCAATATGCTGTAAAATTATGTGAAAGCATGCATAAAACTACACATTTTCAGAAAACAAAAGTGTCCTACACTAATAATACAAAGTTATTATGGCTGTGTGTACCTTGTGTGCACCGCCTAGTGGTTAAAGCACGTTATTGAATTATTGTGTTTTATTTGTTAAAAATATTAAGAGTACATACTTTCATAGGGGGAAAGTATAAATATAGAATATAAAAAATCTAGAAGATACTATAAGTGATCTCTACAATAAAACAGTTTAGTGCAGAATGTACAAAGATATTAATAGGAGGAGGTGCAAAACAGAAAAAAGAATGAACCTTTATTTAAACATTAAATAACAGATTAAGGTCTTCTTTTAAATAAGAAAAAAACTTTGGGGGTATCTATCTACAGATAAATATTAAGCCTGACAAAGTACTTAACGTCTAATATATTGCTTTCCTGCAATGTTAACTATGTTGAAGCACTTATTTTAACTGATATTATACATATGAATTATACTCTTATGTATGTAGATAGAATAAGAAATGTGCAGAATATGACAGTTTAATGGTGGAGGTACACACATATTGATAGATGTCTTGTAATGCACTGTTGAGGAACCTGTGACCCAAGTGTTTCATTAATTGCATAACTACACCGTAGTTGTGTATATGATATGTCAATACACTTTTGAAAATCTTGAAAGGGATTTGCAAAATAGCCATAATATACAGTCTTTAATGAACTATTAGTAGAGAATAACGAGTAATGAATATACTTTATTACTCGTTTCCATTCATGTCAATTGCAGATACATGTTTAGTCTTCTCAAGCACCAACTATCAAATATCTCTACTGATTGTTGGCACTTGACAATCACCTTACCTGAATTTTACTCAGGTGTAACTAAAGTCTGATTTAAGGGTTGTTTATATTTCACATAATTAATCAGAATCTGCAAAGTAACTCAAATAAATGCAGTGGAGTAAAAATACAAGGTTAACCTCTGAATTGTAGTGGAGTAGAATTACAAAGTAACAATGAGCTGTCATGTGGGTATTAATGCTGCGCATTATGGACACAAGCGATTTTCACCCATTTATGAATTATATGTTTTATATTTGTTAACACCAATGTGTTTAATACTGGCAACTTCTAATTGTGGGAAAAACGAAAACGTTCAGTAGAGACGTCCCATGGAACATTTTGCGAAACACAATAGCCAGCATGTGTAGTTCTGGGGGGCGTTCGATTCCAGTTTTGGATAGTCTGGCGTGGTTTCGTTCCATTTCACACAGCTGTTTGACGCTCTGCGTAACCTTACGGGGACTGTAGTCCTAAACGATAGCTGGGGATTATGGGTAGTCTAGTGTCTTCGGCCATCCTAAACTCAGAAATGTTGACAATCGCAATGATGATCGAAATGTCCCTTATACGTCTGTTTCCGGTTATTTTTATTTTGAAATTCAGTTCCTGACGGACGCCAAAAAAGCCCGAGATTATGGAATTAAACCAATAAATAAAAGCAAGGATAATTGTGTGTTATTGGTGAGTAAATAACAGTGTGTTATTTTGCAACCCAGTCTCACGGCATTTCGTGTTCACCAACACGATTTTTAATCTATTGATTCAAGTTCACCAACACGATTTGCCCCTTTTTTTCATGTTGCACAGCACGATTTTAAAAGCAATGTATTTCTACTGCCTGCAGCACGTATTTTTCTCCGGTCGGGTCGTGGGAGACCGGAAGCTGTGTGGTTCATAAAAACATGTTCTTACTCAATATCAAGCCACAGTTATTGCTTTTATTTTAAATCGTATAATTTCGGACTTTTGTTGCCGTCTGTGAGGAAAATAAATGGGGCTCGAGCCTCAGGATACTGAAATCTGTATTTTTTAAATCTCTTTTTCCTTCTAATTTGTTATTCTTTTCAAAATAACACACTGTTATATACTCACCAATAACACATAATTATCCTTGCTTTTATTTATTGGTTTAATTCCATAATCTCGGGCTTTTTTGGCGTCCGTCAGGAACTGAATTTCAAAATAAAAATAACCGGAAACAGACTTAGGCATTTCGAGCGATTACCCAAGATCCTCAGCTTTGGTTTTAAGCTCGTTTATTGGATGTTTTAGCCGCAATGCATGCTGGGATTTGGTGTTTATATGATATGAAATCCGGAAAACATTTTAAAAGAATAAAATAATACTTAATTCCGAGCGCTCTTGCTTTTCTCTTTGAAAGTCATCACATAACGGCATTGTAATACACGGTTCGGCTGCATTGTATATTACAGATCTGCCATAGTTCTTTATTTATAGAGCCCTGATGAGAAGACCTTTGGAAAAACTGAGAAAATGCCGCCAAAACTGAATACTTGACGTGGATCATAAATATATTCAACAATTAAACAACATCTTCAATTTCTCTTCACACAATATGTCTCCTTGCATTATCAACACTAATTCGGCTGACTTTTACATTTGATCTAATTCACAGATAGGTTATATTTACACCATAACGGTGCACAGCTGATATAAAAGGACTGTAGTTTTAAAAGATATTACTGATTTTCTTTGAATGTAAGAATGTAAATACTGAGTCTGAAATAGTATAGCAATATGCTGTAAAATTATGTGAAAGCATGCATAAAACTACACATCTTCAGATGTTGTACGAAAACATAAGTGTCCTACATTTATAATACAAAGTTATTATGGCTGTGTGTACCTTGTGTGCACCTCCTAGTGGTTAAAGCACGTTATTGAATTATTTTTATATTTGATTAAAAAAATATTAAGAGTACATACTTTCATAGGGGGAAAGTATAAATATAGAATGTAAAAAATCAAGAAGATACTATAAGTGATCTCTACAATAAAACAGTTTAGTGCAGAATGTACAAAGATATTAATAGGAGGAGGTGCAAAACAGAAAAACAAATTAACCTTTATTTAAACATTAAATAACAGATTAAGGTCTTCTTTTAAATAAGAAAAAAACTTTGGGGGTATCTATCTACAGATAAATATTAAGCCTGACAAAGTACTTAACGTCTAATATATTGCTTTCCTGCAATGTTAACTATGTTGAAGCACTTATTTTTAACTGATATTATACATATGAATTATACTCTTATGTATGTAGATATAATAAGAAATGTGCAGAATATGACAGTTTGATGGTGGAGGTACACACATATTGATAGATGTCTTGTTGAGGAACCTGTGACCCAAGTGTTTCATTAATTGCATAACTACACCGTAGTTGTGTATATGATATGTCAATAAACCTTTGCAAATCTTGAAAGGGATGTGCAAAATAGCCATAATATACAGTCTTTAATGAACTATTAGTAGAGAATAACGAGTAATGAATATACTTTATTACTCGTTTCCATTCATGTCAATTGCAGATACATGTTTAGTCTTCTCAAGCACCAACTATCAAATATCTCTCCTGATTGTTGGCACTTGACAATCACCTTACCTGAATTTTACTCAGGTGTAACTAAAGTCTGATTTAAGGGTTGTTTATATTTCACATAATTAATCAGAATCTGCAAAGTAACTCAAATAAATGCAGTGGAGTAAAAATACCAGGTTAACCTCTGAATTGTAGTGGAGTATAATTACAAAGTAACAATGAGCTGTCATGTGGGTATTAATGCTGCGCATTATGGACACAAGCGATTTTCACCCATTTATTAATTATATGTTTTACATTTGATAACACCAATGTGTTTAATACTGACAACTTATAATTGTGGGAAAAACGAAAACGTTCAGTAGAGACGTCCCATAGAACATTTTGCGAAACACAATAGCCAGCATGTGTAGTTCTGGGGGGGCGTTCGATTCCAGTTTTGGATAGTCTGGCGTGGTTTCGTTCCATTTCACACAGCTGTTTGACGCTCTGCGTAACCTTACGGGGACTGTAGTCCTAAACGATAGCTGGGGATTATGGGTAGTGTAGTGTCTTCGGCCATCCTAAACTCAGAAATGTTGACAATCGCAATGATGCTCGAAATGTCCCTTATAGGCCTACGTCTGTTTCCGGTTATTTTTATTTTGAAATTCAGTTCCTGACGGACGCCAAAAAAGCCCGATATTATGGAATTAAACCAATAAATAAAAGCAAGGATAATTGTGTGTTATTGGTGAGTAACTAACAGTGTGTTATTTTGAAAAGAATAACGAATTAGAAGGAAAAAAATATTTTAAAATACAGATTTCCGTATTCTGAGGCTCTGAGCCCCATTTATTTTCCTCACAGACGGCAACAAAAGTCCGAAATTATACGATTTCAAATAAAAGCAATAATTGTGGCTTGATATTGAGCAAGAACATGTTTTTATGAACCACACAGCTTCCGGTCTCCCATGACCCGACCGGAGAAAAAGACGTGCTGCAGGCAGTAGAAATACATTGCTTTTAAAATCGTGCTGTGCAACACGAATCAATAGATTAAAAATCGTGTTGGTGAACACGAAATACCGTGAGACTGGGTTGCCTGAGAACGTAAATCTGTCTTGCAAAGACAGGTAAAGTGACACTAGCCCGCAGCCAGAGGAGAAGGACAAAACGATACCAAGGTGCGCTCACAGCACCATCGAACAAAATATAAAAAAGCGCTGCGTTGGGAGTAGGAGAAGTGGAGTCAGTGAGAGCGGCCGAGGAACTGCACGGCTGCAGTTAAATATCCTCCCGTCTCCCCAGGTGGACCAATCAGCCTGTCGAGGGCCTCCAATCAGCTACCGGGCACCACCTGTTCACTCATACGTAGCCACAGACACAGGAGGAGGAAGAAAATACCTGCACACAAACAACATAACGACCCAGGGTCGTAAAACCTTTTTGAAATAATGTAGGCTCCCCTTCCAGACACAGGTTGTTCTCCGCCATGAGATAAAGAAAAAAGGCGCACTAAAACGGGAAGTGTAATTAACTCGAGTGCATGCAATCAACTCCCTTAAATAACACCGGCCTTAGAGCTTTGTCAGCACTGCACGTCTAAAAGAACACCCAAATCAACACATTACATTACATTACATTACATTACATTACATTACATTGCATTTAGCTGACGCTTTTATCCAAAGCGACTTACAATAAGTACATTCGACCAGGAAGACACAACCTTGAAGAAAACACAATCATATAAGTACATCAGGTTTCATAGAGCCAAACATTTCAAGTGCTACTCAACTGGCTTTAGGTAAGCCAGTCCTTTATTAGTATAAAAGTGCTTCGTTAATAGTTCTAACGCTCGAAGTGGAGTCGAAAGAGATGAGTTTTCAGTTTGCGCCGGAAGATGCCGGAACACTTATCAATTCGAAATAATTGACACTGAAACATTAACACTATTTCACACTACAGAATTGGCTGTGTACAGTGTATGAAGGGGGTGGGGCTGGGCTTTATCTAAAGTCAAAGATGAATCTTGATTGAGCCAAATTTGACCTTGAGTCATCCAAAACAATTCTGCTGGGTCTTCCCGAACCGAACACCACATTTTCTAGAGACCTTCAGACTTGGCTAGAATTGTCAAAATCAGTTTTGTAGTGTTTATATAGCTGTTGTGGAGGATATCATGAAGCCTTGTTCAGATTTTAAAAACTAGAGCGTAGTTATTATATAATTTTCCCTTGAAACGGGTCACGGGAGAACCCGAACACAACATAAGGGTTAAGAAGTACAATACAAGACCAGCACAAGATTCATCTGTGGGCCGTACTGCATTATACTTTATGAATTTGCTGAGGGCCGATTCAAAATGGCCCCCGGGCCGTAGTTCGGACTCCCCTGCTTTAGATACTTGAGGGTTCAAGAGGCGTTATTGTCTTATAGCTACAGTGTAGATATGGCCATGAAAATCTCAACATTTCTACATAAATATATATATATATATGGGTAACTCCTGACAGGGCCGATTTTTGGCATAGGCGACATAGGCGGTCGCCTAGGGCGCCAGATCTGGGGGGGGGGGGGGGGGGGGGGGGGACGCTGCACTGCGCTGGCAGCTCTGGGAGTGAAAAAAACATTTTTGACCGTTGGTGCTCATCCTCATTTTTGGCCTTGATGTAACAACATTCATAATTAAATAAATGTAACAACCTTTTCATCCCGGTTACACTTTTCATTTGCCCTGTACGATGGGCGCTGCAAGTGATGAAAGTGGGGGATGTTGGCTTATCTGGCGCACGCAGCTCATAGCCAAAGTGCAAGTGAGCGTGGGAGCGAGCGAGGGAGAGAGAGAGGACGCACAGTACCGGCGCTGTTGTTATTAGCATCTGGTGCTAGCTAACGGATATAAGAAGAAGATGTTTCTACAACAAGGGTGGAAGCTGAGAGGCTCAGTGAGGTAAAGGACTCTTGAGTGTTTAGATAGTTCCCTTTAGTCTAAGTTATCTCAGTTGGTCTCAAACGTTTTGTTCACAATTTATGTAAACAAATATTTCTAAGGCACTCCTTTATAATTATTGGGATAAACAGGTTTGAAATCATTTCAATGTTTACTATAGGACAGTAAACCAGCTAAAATCTCGCCTAGGGCAGCTAATTGGCTAGAACCGGCCCTGTTTATTGATATCCATTTAATCATATTTTACATCTTGGTTCTCTCTTCGGACGTTGGAATATTATTAATACAGAATTGCTCATTTGCAAAAGTCACATTAGATTGAATTGTATTACATGTTATGACTACTGAGCCAAGTATCTAAAATAGTTATTTCTAAATCAAATGGAAGCTCTAGATTGTCACCGATGCATTTAATGTTGTTAATATCATTTTCACCATTCTTTCACCTCAAGAGTTTCCTTGTGCAAAATTATTTTGTGATATTATGAGGAAGAGAGAAAGTCTAAAGGTTATTTGGTACAATTTAAGTTCATTTTCTCTGTAAAAGATGTAAAATGTGTTTACCATGGGGGTCTGGACAGGGGGGGGGGAAGTATAAATACATAGAAAATGGTGAAAGGAAAATATTAAATATATGGTAATGATTAAATTAATTATACAAAAATCAAGATGATAATTAAAAGTAAGAATATATATTTATTTAATATATTTAAAATGTGAGTTTCACTTCCTTTATGTATTTATTTAAGTATTCATTTTATTTATTATTTAGGCATTTTTTTTTATTTAGTCTTTCATTATTTATTTCCCTATTTATACATTTATTCCTGAATTGAATATATATATATTTATTCATGCATTTATTTATACCTGTGTCAATTTACCCAAAACAACAATCAAGGGTAGGAAGAAAGTGGTGCCATGGTGGAATGAGGAATGCAGCAGGGCTATTAAAGATCGAAATAATGCATTTAGAGAATTAAAGAAAAACATGACACAAAATAATGTTATAGAGTTTCAAAGGAAAAGGGCAGCTGCTCGAAGGGCAATAAAATATACAAGAAAAAGAACATGGAGAGAATTTTGTTCTACCATTGGCAGAGTAGTAACATTAGGTGATGTCTGGTTCTACCGTCCACCAGGCGCCTTGGGGGACTTCTTGGAGGAATTAGATCATCTCCTCTCACACATCCCTGAAACTGGCCCTCCCGCTGTACTTCTCGGAGACTTCAACCTCCAGATGGGGAAGATAGACGAATTAACATCTCTGTTAACCGCCTTTGCTTTCTCACTCTCTCCGTCCCCACCGACTCATAAAGCTGGCAATGTCCTTGATCTCATATTCTCAAGGAACTGCGCTACTTCTAACCTCTCTGTAAACCCGCTCCACACATCCGATCACTTCTTCATTTCATTCTCTCTATCCCTTTCCAAACATAACAAACTAATCTCTTCCCATCCTACACTTGTCCGCCGTAACCTTCGCTCCCTCTCTCCCTCTACCTTTGCCTCGTCGGTGCTCTCAGCCCTCCCTTCCTCTGATTCGTTCCATCTACTGCCTCCAAACTCTGCTGCAGAAACTCTCCTCTCTACTCTCTCATCCACTCTGGACTCGCTCTGTCCTCTGACATCTCGGCAGGCTCGTCAGTCCCCTCCGGCTCCCTGGCTAAATGATGCACTGCATGCTAATAGAACCGTCCTTAGGGCAGCAGAGCGGAAATGGTGGAAATCCAAACACCGTGACGACCTCCTAACCTATCAAGCTCTCCTCTCCTCTTTCTCTGCTTCGATCTCTCAGGCAAAAAGCACTTTCTTTCAAGATAAGATCCAATCTTCCTATTCCAATCCTAAAAAACTATTTTCCATCTTCTCCACCCTCTTGGACCCTCCAAAAGCTCCTCCCCCCTCCTCACTTCTGTCAAGCGACTTTGTTACCCACTTTGAAAAAAAGGTTAATGATATTCGCTCTTCTTTTTCTGACTCACCTTTACTCACCGCTGGGTCACCAGACCTTCCTTCCACCAACACACTAACCTCCTTTTCCCCTCTCTCTCCAAGTGAGGTGCTTACCCTCATTACCTCTGCCCGCCCTACCACCTGTCCTCTGGACCCTATCCCTTCAAACCTCCTTCAGACTATCGCTCCTGATATTCTACCGTTTCTCACCCATTTCATCAACACTTCTCTAACTTCTGGTCACTTTCCAAACAGTCTCAAGGAGGCAAGAGTAAACCCTCTCCTAAAGAAACCCACTCTCAACCCGTCTGATGTTATAAACTACAGGCCTGTCTCTCTCCTCCCGTTCCTGTCTAAATCACTTGAACGCGCTGTCTTTAAACAACTCTCCTGTTATCTCAATCAGAACAACCTTCTGGATCCGCACCAGTCTGGTTTCAAGGCAGGTCACTCCACAGAAACTGCTCTCATTGCTGTCACGGAGGAACTGCACACTGCCAAAACTGCATCCCTCTCCTCTGTCATCATCCTGTTGGACCTGTCTGCTGCATTCGACACGGTGAATCATCAGATCCTCCTTCGCACTCTCCAAAAACTTGGAGTTTCAGGCTCTGCACTTTCCCTCCTCACCTCATACCTGAAAGACCGTACCTACAGGGTGACTTGGAGAGGGTCTGAGTCCGACCCTTGTCAATTAACTACGGGGGTCCCTCAGGGCTCTGTTCTTGGTCCCCTCCTCTTCTCCTTGTACACAAACTCGCTCGGATCAGTCATTAGCCCGCATGGTTTTTCTTACCACTGCTACGCTGACGACACCCAATTAATTCTGTCCTTTCCCCGCTCAGAGACCCAGGTCGTCGCACGCATCTCTGCCTGTCTAGCTGACATCTCTCAGTGGATGTCTGCTCACCACCTCAAGCTCAACCTTGACAAGACTGAGCTGCTCTTCCTCCCGGGAAAAGATTGTCCAACTCTTGACCTGACAATCAACATCGGCACCTCAGTTGTTTCCCCGACTCAGACTGCAAGGAATCTGGGTGTGACCCTAGATAACAACCTGTCCTTCACTGCAAACATCGCTGCTACAACCCGCTGCTGCAGATACACGCTTTACAACATCAGGAAGATACGTCCCCAGCTGACTCAGAAAGCGACTCAGGTTCTGGTCCAGGCTCTCGTCATCTCACGCCTAGACTACTGCAACTCCCTCCTGGCTGGTCTACCTGCATGTGCCATCCGACCTCTGCAGCTCATCCAGAATGCAGCGGCTCGTCTGGTCTTCAACCTTCCTAAATTCTCCCACACCACTCCGCTCCTCCGCTCCCTTCACCGGCTTCCGGTAACTGCTAGAATCCTCTTCAAGACACTGGTACTTGCTTACCGTGCTGCGAATGGATCTGGCCCTTCCTACATCCAGGACATGGTTAAACCGTACACCCCAGCGCGTGCACTACGCTCTGCATCAGCCAAACGACTCGTTGCGCCCTCACTGCGAGGGGGACCCAAGTTCCCATCGGCGACAACACGTGGGTTTGCTATCCTGGCTCCAAGATGGTGGAATGAGCTCCCCATTGACATCAGGACGGCAGATAGCTTGCACATCTTCCGGCGCAAACTGAAAACTCATCTCTTTCGACTCCACTTCGAGCGTTAGAACGATTAACGAAGCACTTTTATACTAATAAAGGACTGGATTACCTAAAGCCAGTTGAGTAGCACTTGAAATGTTTGGCTCTATGAAACCTGATATACTTATATGATTCTGTTTTCTTCAAGGTTGTGTCTTCCTGGTCGAATGTACTTATTGTAAGTCGCTTTGGACAAAAGCGTCAGCTAAATGCAATGTAATGTAATGTAATGTAATGTTTAAGCGGATGAGTAAGAAAAGGAAATCCATTACAATTCCAGCTTTGGTTGATGGGGAGAAGCTGGCAGTGACAGATAAAGAGAAGGCAGATATGTTAGGAAGGACACTTGCAGCAGTGGGGAGCATCTCAGTGATATTCATAGGCAGCAAAAACAGCAGTTACTAGCAGAGAATGAAAACGTGAAGGAGAAGAGACAGGATAATAGGTCGGCTCTGGATGTGGACAATGTCAGAACTCAAAATAGCCTTGCAATGTACAGGATATACAGTCCCAGGACAAGACCAGCTATGTTATGCTATGTTTAGAAAGTTACGTAAGATGCATTAGTAAGAGTGAGTAACGATGTGGAAAAAACATTGAAAATGAAAGAGATAATGGCAATAGTGTACTTTGACATTGAAAAGGCGTATGACTCTGTGTGGAGGGAGGGATTACTGATCAAATTGAGTAGAATGGGTATTGGAGGGAGAATGTACAATTGGGTAAGGGCCTTTTTAACAGACAGGACATTTAGAGTAAAGGTTGGAGCAGATATTTCCAATTATTTTGAAATAGAAAATGGTATTCCCCAAGGGAGTGCATTCAGTCCAATATTATTTAACATCATGATTAATGAGATATTTACATGCTTAGACACATGCATCCAATCGGCTCTATACACAGATGATGGGGCTATTTGGATAAGGGGAAGAAATGCCCCATACGTAATGGAGAATATAGCTAGAGCGATTAAAAAAGTGGAGAGGTGGTCATATAACTGGGGATTCAAAATGTCAGAAAGCAAGTCATGCATGCTACATGGTATTTACAAACAAACGCAAGATTGATGTCCAACAGCTAACACTATATGATTGTACAATGACAAAGGTGAATGAGTTAAATTACCTAGGACTGTGGATTAATAGCAAATATACATGGAAAATGCATATTAATCAAGTGGAAACAAAATGCTAAAAAGTATTACATTTATTACGAGCTGTAGCTGGATGCAACTGGGGCGCAGACAAACAAGCATTAATAGACATTTACAGATCAATTATGAGGTCCACAATAGACTATGGTTGTATAGTGTATGGAGCAGCAGCAAAAACATTGAAATTAAACAATTAAAAATTGATAGAATACAATATAAAGCATTGCGGCTGTGTATTGGAGCGATAAAGTCATCCCCTATCAATGCAGTTCTGATAGAAGCAGGAGAGACACCTCTGGAGATCAGAAGAGAGAAACTTGCTCTGTCATACTGGGTCAGACTACAAGGAAGTGGAGAAGAAAATATTTCAAATAGAATATTACAGGATTGCTGGGAATATGCAAAATTCCAGGGACGTGGGTTTGGCTGGACGAGTAAGGAGAGAACGAGGGCATATGGAGTGGAGAATATCACGTTTGCCAAAGCAACCCCATTTAGCAGTGTTCCCCCATGGCTTTCCCCAGAAGCTAAAATAGATATGAGTATTGTAGAAAGGAAAAAAGAGTGGCAAATAAATGAAGTGGGAATTAAAACAAGTATGTATCTGAACGAAAAGTACTACAATTACCTACACATTTATACAGATGGTTCTAAGAACAAGGAAGAGTGTGTTGGAGTTGGCATATACATCCCAGACTTTATATCTATTTTAAAAAGAGCGTCTGATCAATTATCAGTGTATACAGCAGAAATGCTTGCTGTAATAATAGGATTGCAGTGGGTTGAAGAGGTCAGACCAGATAGGGTGGTTATATGTACAGATTCATTTTCCATATTACAAAGCATACAATCAACAACAACTGCCAGAGAAGACATTCTCATAGAACTGAATCATAGCCTGTTAAGACTGCACAGAGGCAGTATAGATCTGCAGTTCTGCTGGGTGCCTTTACATGAGGGGGTGAAAGGGAACGAGTGTGCTGATAAATTAGCAAAAAGTGCACTACAAAAGCAAATAACATTACCAGTTCAACTTGGAGAAGGAAAAGCAGTCATTAAGAAAAAAGGGATGGAGATCTGGCAGAAAAGGTGGGAGAAAGACCAGAAAGGCAAGGACTATCACAAAGTACAAAGTACAATTAATATTCATAAAGAAAGAAACAGAAGGGAGGAAATCATGATGGTTAGACTCAGAATAAATCACACGGCTTTGAATAGTACGCTGTATACAGTGGCGTTTCTAGGTGTACAAAACTGGGGGGGCAGAAAGAGGTCGGGGGAGAGAGAGAGAGAGAGAGAGAGAGGGGGGGGACAGAGAGAGGAAGGAGAGAGAGAGGGGGGACAGAGAGAGGGGGGGTGGAGAGAGAGAGGGGGAGTGTCAAATTACATACTGAAGACCACAGGAGCAACACTGAGCGCATACATTTACGTACACAGCGTGGGGATGTCATAGTAATGCACCTTCATACATGGAGTAAAGGTCACCATCACAAAGTAATTCTTAACAATAACAACAACCGTAATGCTTTAGCATTAAAACACCATAGACTGTAAATATAAGGAAAACACAGACACTCATCATCGAGGTCACAATATCAATCGATCCAGCAGAGGCAAAACACAGAAGATCAACAAAATATATGACATAAATGAACTTACCAAAGCTGAAGGCTCACTTGAAAAGAAAAGCGGCACGGCGGTCCTTCCTCTGACAGAATTTGTCTATCACTTTGGGGATGAAGTCCTGTAGTTGCTGGATCAACTGGCTTTCAATTGAAAGCATGGCCAATGCGTTAAGTCGCGGCTGTCCCATGGTGTTGCGAGTGAAAGTCTGTATCCTTTTGAGGGTGGAAAAGTTCCTCTCTGACTCGGATGTCGTCATCGGAGTTGTCACTATTATTTGACCAAAATAACAGTCTCAGCAAACGTTTCCTCCAAGTTGTTCTCGTGAATGGATTTCAACAGAGACAGGGCAGTGTTTCCAGTGTGAAGCTCACTGTGGCGGTAGAGCGTGGTCAGCTCAGACTTCAACTTCTCCTTGTTTCCCAACGCAGGCCACAGTTTCACGGCGCAGTCAAGCTCAGGTGTAGGAAATGACAGGACATGCTGTGGGAAGAATGAGCTGTCAACAAGCTTTGCAGCGATCAAATGGTCACTCTGTGAGAACCTCTGTTCCACCTGTGAGATGACTGTGTCACAAGCCTCCTTCATCACCGGCGCTGTGCTGCTGACTCGTCGGCCTGGCTCGTCTGTTCCATCATGAGCAGTGGCGGCCAATGCATCAGTTTTCTGCCTCATTTTCTGAACATTTTCCTTGAAACGGCAGAGCGCGCTGTTGATCCCAGGTGCATCGATGCTTCGTTTTTGCAGAGTGTTGTATAGAACATCCACTTCTGGCATAAGCAACGAAAAAAACTCCAGGAGCTGCATAAATGCTCGGTCCCGCAGTTTCTTTGACAGGCCGTATGCCTCACTTATGGTGACCGCATCCCATCCTGGTTGTGCGCGTATATGCTTCATACACTGAAGTAGTGCATCTCGGGTCTCCCAAACCGCGTTCACAGTCTGCTTTTAAAGTTCCATCTCACAGCCGGTGGCCGTGGGATGCGTCTCTGTGTTGCCTCTGCAAGAGCTGCAACACGTTTTGGAGCACCGGAGAAAAAAGTGGAAAAAGCAGTTAGATCTGCAAAAAACACCTTCAGGATGCTCATCCTTGCTGAACACAGTTGCTGCAGGGTCAGGTTCAGTTGGTGGGCGTAGCAGTGAACAAACTGAGCGTTTGGGTACGTCTCCTTCATCACCGTCTGTACCTCGCGCACGTTACCGCTCATGACGGCCGCCCCGTCATAGGTCTGAGCGATTAGCTTTTCTTTCAGCTTCAGGGGTTCCAGAACAGCCTTGATGCTGTTAGAGAGACCTACACCAGTTTTGTCCTTTACTTCCACAAACTCCAAAAAACGCTCTGTAACTGTGAGGTCAGGCATAATGTATCGCAGCACAATCACCATTTGCGATTTACAGGAGACATCGGTTGTCTCGTCGGCCTGAACGGCAACAAATGATGTGTTGTCCACTTGCTTGGCTATTTCCTCCCTGTACACATCATACATGCAGTCCAAGAGTTCATTCTGTATGGTGCTTGATGTCCCTTTGAAAACAAGCTGAGCTTCGTAGTGCCGTTGAAGCCTGGAATCGCCCTCACACATTGTCTCGAAAATTGACCTGAATATCCCTGGATTCAGAGAGTCCGCCGACTCGTTGTGGCCCCGCAGTGCTGTCTCACATTTCCCACACAGTTTAATACAGGTGATGATCCGACCAAGCACGTACCTGTTTTCTTCCACCTTCCTATTATGAGAATCAATGCCGCGTCTGTAGGCGCTGTCAATCTGAGCTGCAACATTCACCCTTCCAAGTAATCCCAATTTTACGGCATTTTCCAAATGACTGTTGCTGCTCTCATGCTTCATTGTCCTCTCCGAAAGATGCTTTAAGTCCTTGTAACCTGTCCTCGACCAAGTACCTTGATCTTCACCAAAAAGCAGGCAAGGAAAGCAAAAGAGGGAATTCTTCTGGATGCTCGCCGTTAGCCATTTCTTTTTAGCAAACCACTCAGCGTTAAACCCACGTTTAACTTTGCCCGCAGTCTGGACCATTTGGAAATCCGGTGGATGGTGGGCACCGAGGCGCTTTACCTCCAGTTTCTCTCCGAGACTAAGTGTCTCAAATGTGTGCTCCAGTAAATGGTCAACTTCATTCATTTTCTTTCAGTTTTTTACTTCTTTTAATCGCTGGTGATGTTAGCTATATGCTGCTCTCTCGTCTCCTCTTCAAACTACACGTGACGTTTCGCAGCACTGCACACGTGAGTACTTACAGCCAATCAATTCTGAATTATGTGAGATGACGTATGGTGGGGATGGGAGCACTATGCCCCTACGGTCATTATTTTTTTGCCACACACATTAAATAGAAAAATACTCTGAGCATGCACAGTGTAGTTTTTACAATCACCGTTCACTTAGACTGTGAGAGGGAGGGGCAGGATCGGGTTTTGTCCCACATGGCTCTAAACAGCTCAAAATGGCACTCTAGACACTAATTAGAAGAACACAGACTAAAACCGAAATGTACAGACGAATCAGATTATTAAACATGACCTTAAAATATATTGTATATGTTTTTTTATTTATTTGTTAGTATTTTTTTGTAATCATTATTTGTAATACTTTCTTCTGACACTAGGTGGGGATGTGCCCCACCTGCCCCTAATGGGGAAAAGTGAGAGTAACAAGTGTGGGAACTGTGCAGTAAAAGAAGATGTAGAACATATATTGTTACATTGTGACATCTATAAAGCGGAAAGAGAACAATTAAAGGCTAACGTTTTAGAGGCAGAGAGGGAATGGAGTGTGGTTGGTGTTTTGGGAACAAAAGGAGAGGGAGTAAGAGCTACCAGAAAGGCACTGTTTAAATTCTTGAGTGAAACTGGGGTAGGAAAAATAATGTAACATTAGGTCAGGAAAGAACATAGATTTGTATTTTTGTTTTATTTATTTCATGGTTTTATTGATTGATTTTAATTTTGTTTATATCATAGGTTAAAGAGTTGGAATGATGTGATGATTCATACTTAATAGGTGGCGGTATGCACCTTTTTAAGTTGTTTGCAATCCGCCAAAAACAAGAGAAGAAGAAAATATCACCAGTTGTTCGTCCAACATTTTATTCGGTAACGGCGTCTCGTCGCTACGGTTCTCTCTCTCTCTCTCTGTGTTCCTGAGAAAGTGTGTGTGAGCTCCAGCACTACTGATCCATCATCTGTGTGTTTGGATAAACCTCTGAATGGACTGTGTGCTATTTGTTCTGGAGCGTTTACCTCGGACTATATGAGCTAGCTTAGCATGCTAGCTGGAAACACGTTAGCAACGCCAGTCAGATTGAGAGTTTGATGGAGAGAGAAACGGTGTGTTTCACGGAGTTTGCAGGAAAAGGTGATCTAGTAAACATGAGTAAAGTCCAAATGCTGCTGTCGTTGAAGAAGCAGCGACTCACTGCTGCTACTGATGAGATATTTGCTTTGTTTGAAAAAACGATAGCCGAGTACGAGGAGGAGCTGTCTCTTTCCAAAGAGGAGAACAAGAGACTCCAGAAACTACTGGACGCTGTTTTACAGCCTCAGCTTCGGATACACAGAGCAGGTCTGTTCCCTTTACCCTTAATTAACACTTTACACTCTTCAGTAGCACTTTATTATCACATTAATAACACTTTAGACCCTTTATCAGCACTTGCTGCAGGTAGTATATCCTGAAGTAAAAGTACAAACACCACACTGTGAAAATACTCCATTATTGTTTTGAAAGCCCTAAATGGGCTGGCTCCGGCCTATATAGCTGAACTCCTCCAGCGCTACAACCCAGCCAGAGCTGCTGGTAGTGCCCAAGACCAGGCTCAAAACCCGAGGGCACTGAGCCTTCGCAGCAGCTGGCCCTAGGCTCTGGAACACTCTGTCCCTCCATGTGAGGTCGGCCCAGACCCTAGGGGTTTTTAAATCTACTCTTAAAACACACTTCTTCTCCCTGGCCTTTTAGTCAGAGCGGAGCACGACTCCTGACTTTTCCCTGTGTTTTTTATATATCTGTTTTTTTATTTATTGTCTTTTATTGTGATTGTAGTAATGTGTTTTTATGTGATTGTAGTATTTAATACATGTACAGCACTTTGGCCCGACCAAAAATCGCTTTTAAATGTGCTTTATAAATAAACTTTGATTGGATTTACAAGTTAAAGTACTGTATGTAAGTATTATTAGACACATGTACTTTATTATGATAATTAAAATGTATTACGGAAGAGCAAACCTACCAAAATTAATATATTTATAAAAATCCATACATTGATTAATATGCCATTTAATTTACTGATTTAAATATCACCCATACATGTAGGCACTAGTTGGTTAAATGTGACATAATTTGATAATTTAGTTTTAATGTGCTTCTTTATTCACCTTTTCTTTTTAAATGTGAAAAAGCAAATACGAATAAATACTTTGGATTAATTCAAATTGCGCGAGGATAATTCATAAAGAAATCAATGAATAAATATGTTCAATAATAAATTAAACACATCTAAAATGTTACTTGTTAAAGAATAGGGGAACTAGTACAAAGGTCATTAGGTAATTAAAACGTTAATATAAATTAATGTAAAATCTTATCAATCAATTATTGCCAACATGTATTTATAATATATTCTATTCTATTCTATTTATATATATATATATATATATATATATATATATATATACACAGAATATATATTTTGAGAGAGATATACACTAGTATTAGACACAGTCAAAAGTTTGGACACATCTTCTCATTCAAAGTTTTGTATTTATTTAAATTAGTTCTACTTTGTAGATTTATACTGAAGACATCACAACTATAAAAGAACACATATGGAATTATCTAGTAAACAAAAAAGAGTTAAAAAATCCAGAATATGATTTATATTTTGCTGGCTACTGCAGAAGGCTGTGGTAGCCATGCTGGTTAAGGGTGCCTTGAATTCTGAATAAATCACCAACAGTGACACCAGCAAACGCATGCTTCACAGTCACACTCATTCAGAAACCATCCGCTCACCTTCTGTGCGTCTCACAAAGACTCGGAGGTTGGAACCAAAAATCTCTAATTTGGACCGATCAGACCAAAGTACAGATTTCCACTGGTCTAATGTCCAATCCTTGTGTTTCTTGGCCCAAACAATTCTCCTCTTCTTGTTGTTCATCCTCAGTAGTGGATCTTTGCAGCAATTGGACCATGAAGGCCTAATTCACGCTGTCTCCTCTGAACAGTGCATGTTAAAGGTCCCATGTCATGCTTTTCCTGTTATTACCCGTCCCCTTGTGTGTTATGTAGCGTTTTCTGCAAACGGTCTGCAGAGTCACAAACCCTCAAAGTGCACCCAGTAGAGAGTAAAAATCTAACACAGAAAATACATGTCTATTGTTACGACCCGCCCTCTGCTCCGTGGTAGTGGCTCGTGGGGAGACCCGCAACATAAAATAATACACGCAAAAACCACTTGATTACGATCATTTATTGAAGTACAGCCGTTTACTCACACAAAAAATCCGGCAAACGAAAAGAGGTCTGGAGGACTGGCCAAAAGAAACAAACAGAAGGAGGTAACCCGAGCCAGCCACACCACGGTCCGTAGGACCCAGAGTTTCCCTCCCCTAACCAGAAATCAAATAAATACCCTATGGGAAAAAACTGGACCACCAGAGGCCTGTACTACAAAGCAGGATTTTCGCTTAGCGAGCTAACTTCAGGGAAAACTCTGTGTTTCCGGTCCTACGACGCTGGTTCTCGTTTTAGCAGGCTAGATTTTCTCCATGGTAACTTATGCTGTGCGGCTAACCTTCCCCGGAGCAGGTTAGGTTGCAGGCTAAGAGCTTAACTCAGTGAAAGCACTGCCTGCTGACCAATCAGAGCTCAGTGTACAGAGTTTAAAGCGATCAAGTCATATTACAGGAGAAAGGAAATACAGAAAAACTGCCGTTGCAGGAAAGACGGCAAATCAACTGACTGTGTGAACGTGAACATTAATAGAATATCACCTCCCATCTTCAGAGCAATCTGACTAATATAACATTAGCGTTTAGAAAGCTTAATTAAATATCTGCCACAACATAAGTAACCGGATCAAAGTAATAGTACAGTCCGCGGCATATCACATCATAATGTATCATATATTTCCTTATCTGAGTCAGCTGGAGCAGCAGGAGCTCCAACAAGGCGTGTAGGACTGTTACGTCCCGACCAGATTGGAATTGGTAATAATTATAAATGGCTTTATTGTAAAAGGGTGAAACAAAATGGCAGGCAAGCAGCCTGAAACAAACAAAATGGCCAAAGGGCGCCGACTTAACTAATGAAAAAACAAAGGAGGACTCCAAAAGGGAGTTTGACAGATCATACAGAGTAATAATTAAATAAAAGGGGAAACAAAAACCTCATGCGGCCTTTGTACTCCTCCCCAGCAGGTGTGTGCCGGCTGTGCTCTGCGATTGGATGACGTCAATCCAATCACCATCTTCAGAGGCGGACCAGAGGATGGGCAGCCAATGACGTCAGGGCTACTGCGCAGCTTATTTACATATTACACGCACAGCTGAAAACACTCGCAGGCAGATTAATGAGCAGACAGAAACAGCAACCGTAACAAGGACAGAGAGTGAATACACATACTATACAGAGATGCTGTATGAGAAACCAATGTGGTTTTGGCACATTGAACAATCTAAATCTATTCTAGTAGACCTCAACAATGGAATTATGATCAGTAGAAATGGCCATGTCATGGGACCTTTAAGATTGTCTGCTCCTTGAGCTCTTTGATCATCTACGTGGGCTCTAATCTGAGGTGCTTTTAATTTGTGGTTTCTGAGGCTGGTAACTCTGATGTATTTATCCTCTGCAGCAGAGGTAACTCTTGCTCTTCCTTTCCCGGGGGGGTCCTCATGAGAGCCAGTCTCATCATAGCATTCAATGTTTTTTGCGACTGCACTTGAGGATACATTCAAAGTTCTTGACATTTTCCGGATCGACTGACCTTCATTTCTTAAAGTGATGACGGACGGTCGTTTCTCTTTACTGGGTTGAGTCGTTCTTGCTATAATATGGATTAAAACAGCAGTCAAATAGGGATTTCCACTGTGCACTAACTCTACCTCTGCAGAACACAACTGATGGTCTCAAACACATTAAGAAGGCAAGTCATTCCACACATTGACTCTTGACAAGGCACACGTGTTCATTGAAAACCATTCCAGGTGTCTACCTCATGAAGCTGACTGAGAGAAGCCAAGAGGGTGCAAAGCTGTCATCAAGGCAAAAGGGAGCTACTTTGAAGAATCTAAAATAAAAATCATATTCTTGATTTTTTAACAATTTTTTGTTAACTAGATAATTCCATATGTGTTCTTTCATAGTTTTGATGTCTTCAGTATTCATCTCCAAAGTATAAACATATTAAAATATACAAAAAACATTGAATGAGAAGGTGTGTCCAAACTTTGACTGGTACTGTATATAAAACACACACATTTTAATATTTAGCAGGTTCCCTCATCTATAATCATTTATACAAGCTCAACTTTGAACATATACAGCAGTAAAATACAACATACGAAATAATCAAGAAACATCATACATTAAACACCGACAGGGAACATTTTACTGCAACATCATTACTTTTACATAAGAAGTTGCCGTCAAATGTTTTTACATTACATTACATTGCATTTAGCTGACGCTTTTATCCAAAGCGACGAACAATAAGTACGTTCGACCAACAAAATACAAACTTGAAGAAAACAGAATCATATAAGTACATCAGGTTTCATAGAGCAAAAACATTTCAACTGCTACTCAACTGGCTTTAGATAAGCCAGTCCTTTATCAGTATATAAGTGCTTTGTTAATAGTTCTATCGCTCGAAGTGGAGTCGAAAGAGATGAGTTTTCAGTCTGCGCCGGAAGGTGTGTAAGCTATCTGCTGTCCTGATGTCAATGGGGAGCTCATTCCACTATTTTGGAGCCAGGATAGCAAACCCACGTGTTTTTGCTGAACTTGGGTCCCCTTCGCAGCGAGGGTGCAGCGAGCTGTTTGGTTGATGCAGAGCGGAGTGCACGTGCTGGGGTGTACGGTTTAACCATGTCCTGGATGTAGGAAGGGCCAGATCCATTTGCAGCATGGTACGCAAGTACCATTGTCTTGAAGTGGATTCTAGCAGTTACCGGAAGCCAGTGAAGGGAGCGGAGGAGCGGCGTGGTGTGGGAGAATTTAGGAAGGTTGAAGACCAGACGAGCCGCTGCATTCTGGGTGAGCTGCAGAGGTCGGATGGGACATGCAGGTAGACCAGCCAGGAGGGAGTTGCAGTAGTCTAGTAGGGGTGTAACGGTTCACAAACATTTCGGTTCGGTACGTACCTCGGTTTTTTGGTCACGGTTCGGTTCGGTACGTTTTCGGTACAGCAGCATTTTTTTTTCACAAAACAAAACATATATATATATTTTTTATTATTATTAAACTGTGAATAATGTATTCACTCAAATAAATACAAAATATAATAAAATAAACATTAAGGTGCAACATTTCGATGAACTGAAATAATCTGTATTTGAACTTTACTGTACTAGTACTCACAAAACATAAACTATTAGTTTTGGGTTTTTAATTATTATTAAACTGTGAATATTCACTCAAATAAATACAAAATATAATAAAATAAACATTAAGGTGCAGCTTTTCGATGAACTGAAATAATCTGTATTTGAACTGTACTGTACTAGTTCCTAAGCAGCCAGTTTGACATTAGCACTTGCTTGTCATTGTATTTTCATGTTTTTTTAAAGAAAAATTAACTTGTCCACATTGCTTGCCGAAAGGGCAGATCTGCTGGCACTAACAATGTCTCCTGCTGTGGAGAACACCCTCTCGCTAGGGACAGAGGTAGCAGATACAGCCAGGTAGCGCTTTGCTAACATGGCAACATAAGGATATTTGGCGTTTGTAATAGCTTTGGCTCGGTCTGAACTCTCTGCGAGTGGTGGAGGCTTAAATGCTAGTGGGAGTTGGGTTTGCACTTCAGTCTTTTTTCTTTTGGTACCGGTGATATTCACGTTCGGGTGATGCCTTTTCAAGAGTGTGCAAGTTTGATGTATTGCCATCCGCGTAACCAATTTTAGTTGAACAATGCCGACAAACAGCTTTGGTTCGGTCCACCTGTCTTTGTCCTTCATCCTTGTACGTAACTGCGAAACCAAAATGTTCCCAAACCGGAGACTTCAATGATGCTGGAGGATTTTCGAGCTCAACTTTATCTGCGTTCGCCATTATTTTCGAAAGTTCCTCAAATTACTGACTACATTTGACGCATCCCTCTGACCAGCTCTCATAGTATGCCTCTCATCCAATTAAATGACTTGCTCGCTCTATGACGCGTTGAACCCAATGTGACCAAATTATTCTGAATGCAGCACCTGAGATTACTTCCAAAAAGTTGTTCACGTTCTCAATTTTTTACGTTTAACGTTATATTCGTTCGGTACACTTCGGTACACACCTGTACCGAACCGAAGGGCCCGTACCGAATAATTTCGGTACGTGTACCGTTACACCCCTATAGTCTAGGCGTGAGATGACGAGAGCCTGGACCAGAACCTGCGTGGCTTTCTGGGTCAGCTGGGGACGTATCCTCCTGATGTTGTAGAGCGTATATCTGCAGCAGCGGGTTGTAGCAGCTATGTTTGCAGTGAAAGACACGTTGTTATCTAGGATCACACCCAGATTCCTTGAATGTTCTGTTAATACTTGCATACTTTTACTTAAATAAGGTTTGAATGCAGGATTTTTATTTGTAACAGAGTATTGTAATTCTCTACTGTAGGCGTAGTGTATCTGTGAACGATCCCAAATACAATTCATTGTTTACATTGCAGCTAGTGCTACGCCAGAAGAAAAAAACGTTTTAACTGGAAGTGGAAAGGGGCTGGGCTACATAAGGTGAATTGAGCCAACACAAATACACGATAGGTGGGACTAAGAAATATAATTTAAAAAATATAAAAACAAAGGCATTAATTAGGGCTGCAAAATGTCTCCCATTGTAATGGTGATTATATTTTTAAATCTAACACTTAACAGTTTGTTCTGACTGTGTGTTTCCTGTTTCCTGCAGATGTCCAGCAGCTGGTGGTGGTTAAAGAAGAGTTTCTCCCTGACCAGCAGGAGTGGAGCACCAGTCTGGACCCGGAGGACCCAGAGCTCGCCCCACACATTAAGCAGGAACAGGAGGAACTCAGGATCAGTCAGGAGGGAGAGCAGCTTCAGGAGCTGGAGGAGGCTGAGATCACCAAGTCCACTTTCACTCCTGACCCTGTGAAGAGTGAAGATGATAAAGAGAAACCTCAGTCCTCTCAGCCTCATCAAAGACAAACTGAACACATGGAAACAGAAGCTGATGGAGATGACTGTCGAGGACCAGAACCAGCCAGGAGCTCAGATCCAGAGAGCAGTTTACAACCAAAGACTGAGGACGACACTGGAGACTCTTCTGAACCTGACACTGAAGACAGTGCTGATTGGAAGGAGGCCAGAGAACCTGCATCAGGCTCAAACTCACTGAAAAATAGACATGAATCTGTCAGTGATCCACAACCTAGTGCTGAAAATAAACCATTCAGCTGCTCAGTCTGTAAGAAAGCTTTTTCACAGAGTGGGCATTTAAAGGCACACAAGAGAGTCCACACAGGAGAGAAACCACACAGCTGCTCAGTCTGTAAGAAAGCTTTTTCACAGAGTGGAGATTTAAAGAAACACATGAGAGTCCACACAGGAGAGAAAGCACACAGCTGCTCAGTCTGTAAGAAAGCTTTTTCACAGAGTGCAAATTTAAAGGCACACAAGAGAGTCCACACAGGAGAGAAACCACACAGCTGCTCAGTCTGTAAGAAAGCTTTTTCACGGAGTGATAGTTTAAAGACACACATGAGAGTCCACACAGGAGAGAAAGCACACAGCTGCTCAGTCTGTAAGAAAGCTTTTACACATTGTGGAAATTTAAAGAAACACATGAGAGTCCACACAGGAGAGAAAGCACACAGCTGCTCAGTCTGTAAGAAAGCTTTTTCACAGAGTGCAGATTTAAAGAAACACATGAGAGTCCACACAGGAGAGAAAGCACACAGCTGCTCAGTCTGTAAGAAAGCTTTTTCACAGAGTGCAGATTTAAAGGCACACATGAGAGTCCACACAGTAGAGAAAGCACACAGCTGCTCAGTCTGTAAGAAAGCTTTTTCACAGAGTGCAGATTTAAAGAAACACATGAGAGTCCACACAGGAGAGAAAGCACACAGCTGCTCAGTCTGTAAGAAAGCTTTTTCACGGAGTGATAGTTTAAAGACACACATGAGAGTCCACACAGGAGAGGAAAAATAGAGCTGCAATGTTTGTAAGAAAATATTTAAATGGCATAATCGTTTCAAAAGACATAAGTGTGTTGGTCGTCAGCTGCTTCTGTAACTGTAAGGGAATACATTCATTTATTTTGTATCCTGATGACCTAATGCCGTTACATGTAATGCGTAACTCCCTAAGCCTGATTTCACCCACCTGCAACCGATTCGCTAATAATCACAAATCTTCATTTTCTTTGACCCCTTGACTCGACTATTTCTTGTTTAATAATCGTTACATCTCCTCAGGACCAAGTTCCAGTGTCCTGCCTTTCACCTGCTGTTCACCGACTGCTCATTTAAGGTGGACTCACCTTTACAAGGGACCAGCTAGTCTTAGTGTCTTAATGCAAATGTTTTGTAAAGTGATGCTAGACCAAAAACGTGCTGTTGGGTAGAGTGCTCTCTGCAGGACGGTGTCTGTACTCAAATATTGTTTATGAAATGAGAGCTTCATTCCGTTTTTGTTGTCTAAACAACCCCAACAGTGCGATATGTCTTCTTTCCAGCAGATGGCATACATGTTACATCATCCAGTTCAACTGTCATCCACATATTAATGATTTAAAAACAGCAATATGTAAGATATGGCTAGTAATTGACCATTTCAACAGAATGTGAAGAGGTTACAGTCTTGAGGCCATGTCCAATATGTTTATGTTTTGTTTGAATAAATCTACTGAAATGAGCATTCAATGACTAAATTATTCTTAATTACTGTCATTACATCATGGGTTTGCATTGCAATATTAGAACGCATTAAACCCAACTTTAGTTCTTCCAAGTTGCGGGTGTTCATTGTTTAGAAGTCTGCTGTGTTTCATCCAAGCTTCCACTTTGTGCTCCGATAATGCTGAAAGTATCTGTTGTATGCTTTACCTGCTCCAGTAACAAAAGTGTAATTCACTGGACAGAGACAAGAGATGGTGGATGGATCCCGAAGATAGTCCGTATAGAGCCTTCAGGTTCTGATCATGATCAGTGACAGAGCTAGAAAAAAACTCCAAAAACCTGAATAGAGCTAGAAGATAGCCTGTACAAAGCCAAGAAAGACCAAGTAGAAAGACAGAAAGGAGCCAAAAGAGTTTGTGTTTTTTAATATTCAAGCTCTTCTCTTAAGATATTAGAACTTCCTATCTCAACATGTATCCTTTTATGCCAATTAAAAAAACCTTACATTTTTGCTGCCAATAATTGAGATTGTTTCACAGCTTTATCTTAAATATATAGACTTTTATCTTTACATATAGATTACATAGGATGAACAGCACGGTCCACTCTGCTGGATTCTTCCCAAATCTGCTCCAAATGCATGCACACATCTCGCTTTATCCATACTCCTGCAGTTGTATTGTTCTGGATTCATAGTGAAGTGTATTAGATGTAATGCACTCTTATTGTTATGTATTTAATATAAAGTGAAATACCCATAAAGTCAGAAAAGAGAGAGAGAGAGAGAGTTCTTCATTTGCATATAAACATGGTAAAATATTTAAAATGGTGACCAGTTGGTGTCGCCCTAATCTGTGTACCTACGGTCCATTTGTTTTTCTTTATGACACCAGTAAGCGGAAGAGTGTCTGAGAGGCCTTTTTGTTTTTTTACCTTACTAAATGGTCTAATGATCTTTGGAGAGAGGGGCGGGGCGAAACTCGCTGAAGTGATTTAAAGGAGACATGTCATGGCCACTTCCACTGATTATAATTCCATTGTTGAGGTATAGAATATATTTATATTGTGCAATTTTCCAAACTCACATTGGTTTCTCATACAGCATCTCTGTAAACTACGTGTATTCACTGAATTTCACTCTCTGCCTTTAACGGCTCGTTGTAGTAACTCCAATAGCTCCAGCCCCCACCCTCCCTGTGAGCACAGTGTGCTCTGATTGGTCGGGACGTTGTGAATCGCGCTGAGCTCCGTGGAGGTGTTGTTTCCTTGTTTAGCGATACACAGCAAAACACAGCCAAACTCATCCTGAGCACACACAAACTCACAGCCGAAGTAAAAACAATAAGTGTGGCTTGATATTGAGTAAGAAAAAGGTTGATAAACGATGTGAGAACGGGTCTGCAGAGAGAATTTCGCCACGATCCCAACTGTCTGTTATCAGTGTGTGTGTGTGTGTGTGTGTGTGTGTGTGTGTGTGTGTGTGTGTGTGTGTGTGTGTGTGTGTGTGTGTGTGTGTGTGTGTGTGTGTGGAAGTCCGTGGATTGGTTGATTTGGACCAATCAGCCTGGTCATAGCTCTGGGCGTGGCTACTGGGTGTTCAGACGTCAGAATGTCCAGGAAGAACATGAGAAATATCCAACGAGGCGTTTTGGGGAGGTTTTGTGTTAGAGTTTTACTCCCTACACTGCTACAGGGTATACTTTGAGGGTTGTTGACTCTGCAGACCGTTTACAAGCATATAAACCTTCATAACACACAAGGGGACGGGTAATAACCGGAAAAGCATGACATGTTTCCTTTAAAAACAAAAGCCCTCCTTTGCTTGGAACGGTGATATTATAAACAAGGGGAAACGAGGTGAATTTAGCGATCACAACGAAAACGGCCAAGACACATATTGAGCCCAGAAAATGAATATTATCGAGAAAATCGAGAAAATACCCTTAGACTCCAGAGGGTTAAGGGCTGTAAGTATAATCGGCCTTTGTCTAAAATGGACAATATTGTTAGGAGATTTAAACTAAACAGCGATTCTGCACTGCGGTCAACTCAGCCGTCTCTCGAGTTTGTTTTTTCAAATCAGCTGCTCTTCATATTCTTTCCTGCTATATTCAATGAGTGATACACATATTTTTTACCACAAGTTCTTAATAAAACTGACACTGTTGGACTCGGTACTAGTTTGACTGCTACCATAAATGAAATGAAGTACTTTTACTGTGTACTTTGTGAGTCCCCTCCATAGTACAGAATGCATGTTTTCTGCCGTCTTTGATGAGTGATAAAAATACAATTTTACCATTAGTTAGCCTACTACTAACAATACATTGAAGTACTTTTACTTTGTATTCATTGAGCAATCCTCTGTCAAAGTCCCCTGCTGAGAACAAAATCAAGCCACTTCTGCTAAGTTTGATGAGGGAATTATTTTTTGTTGCCATTAGTTCTTCGTGAGATTGATCCTGTCGGACTCAGTACTAGTGAAACTAGCCCCACAAGTAGGCTACTATACTTACTGTGTACTTTTCCAGTAATCGTCTGTCAATGTCCCCTCCTGAATACAAGAATGCATGTTTTTCTTTTAATAAGCGTAAAACAACATTTCTTCCTGAGACTGATATTGTTGGACAGAGTATTTTAAGAGGATTGTTGGAGATTTGAAGGGATATCTGATCCGCTTTTCAAATCTCCGCGCGTTCCTATGAAGCTGGTTATAATACAGGAAGGAATCCATATCTACAAAGTAACCGTTAACAATAATCTACTTTAATGGCAATATGACAATGCAATACAATCATTACAATACAACATGATATATTACAGTTATATTGCAATGCTTAAGGAGTAATGCCGGCTTACTCCTGCTCTAGTCCGCATACTGCAGAGCTACTTTCACCCGAGGGCAGCATGTGAAGAAGAGGCCGAACGCCAGGGATCCACCGGATATATACCAGAGTAAGAAGGAGGGGTTTGGTGTTAGGTCAGCTGGTCATCTTTTCAGGTCATCTCATTGGGAGACGCAACGCAGCAGGAAACGCAGCAGGAAACCAAACAGGCTCACTTTCCAACAAAAGGTCTCAAGGCCTGCATACCTACACCTCCCCCACAGAGCCATAAAACCCTGTTTACTCCAACCAGCCCAGAATGTTTATAGCCATTTGTAGTCCTTACATTTATGAAAGGATAAAACAGAGAAATCAATATAAAACACAAACACAGGTATTGTTTGAACAGTATTCACTTAACTGCTACTGTTGATAAGCACCAGAGAAACCCAAGAGACCTCTCTTAATAGCACAACCACTGTAGCTCGTTCTAAGTTGAATGCAAATCAGGACATGCTCTCACCTTCCCCCATCTTCCTTTGTCCTCAAAAACACATGTCAACAGGCCCCAAATGCAGCTCACAGTTTTACCCAAATTATTCCCATTTTAAGCTTATCCATAGTTTGCTAACATGAATAAATACAAATATAACTCTACAGGATATACATGATATCAGCAATATTTCCAGTCAGTACTCCAGCAGCAGCATTTACCTCATGGAAAGTCTTTAGAGTCTGGCCTGGATAGCTGGTCATTCAGCAAAGTGACACACTCTGTCACATGGTTGCCCTCTTATGATGCTGCTGTCTTTTAATATATAATTATTCCTCTGCCACTAGTTCGTTCGTTAATCAAAATGACCCCCAAGGATCAAAAGTGTAAAGCAAACTTTAGGATAACAGGAAGACAAAAGTGAATTATTTGTTCTTTAATGTGAAAGTTAAGCGTCTCTGGCTGTCCGTCACTTTGGATTTGAGTTGTTGTGGTACTTGTACTTTATTCGAGTATTTACATTATATGCTACTTTAGCATAACGTTAGCATAAAGCTATCATTAGCATATAGCTAACTAGCAGCTACACCATGAGTGAGACAACCAGAGAAGACAACGTAAAACGAATATTATTGAAAATGATAATAACCGTTCCAACATCAGTAGCTAATAACAGTTCCAACATCAGTAGCTACCTATCTTTAGTCACTCGCGCTGACTGAACTCAATGGCGTTTTTGGAACGTTTTGGCTAACACAGCTGCAACTCATCTCCACCTGATTTCCCGCTTATGGTCATGGCTACATGGAAAATACACAGGACTTTGCGCAATGTAATACTAGTGAGAGTCATACCAGCAAAGCCTCCACAGTCCACACCAGCCTTGACACTTTTGAGTCACACCCTACGTGATGTTTACACATACTTTTAATACAAAAATGATCAGCATAAATGATTGAACATACATGGTCCTTACCTTTGTTACGCCCAGGTCTAGGGGCAGGCCCGGTTCTATGGGGGTGCATAAGGGTGCATTGCACCCTCAGTTGAGTTGTTATGCACCCTCATTTGAAAAATTAAAAGTGAAAATTTTTTTTTTTTAAATAAAAGTGAATTATTGTTTTTTTTTTATTAAAAGTGAAACATATTACATATATATAATAATAATAATAATAGTACTAATAATAATAATAATAATAATATAGTTGAAATAAAATAAATTGTAAATGTGGTTAAATAACTATTTATTTGGTCAATTTAAACGGTAAGTAACATTATTATGTCAGGTGCGCGTGACCTGTGCCGCTGCGCGTTCGTCATTTGCAAAGTGCTTACACAGCAGTCAATGATGGACATCAGAAAATGGTTAAAACAACCAGCCTTAATCGCCAGCAGTAACACTGCATCTATTGCAGGTAATAACAGTTCAGATCATGGGGAAATTACGTTACCCGCGGCCACTGTCGTGGACACTAACGTCCTCCCGCTCGACTCGCCGGCTTTGCCCGCCTCGCCCACAGAGGCGGAGCAGCCGCAGCCGTCTTCGTTGCCCCAAACACCGCCACCCCTCGGCGGCCCGCAAGTGCCAGAGGACCTCGGGAAAACAGAGCCTACCCAGGTATATTAAAAAAATTACCCAACTCGCCTGTACAGTGGGGTAAGGCGCTCATTTTGCAGCTCATGGTTTCACAACAGAGATTGGCTGGAATATTCCTCTAAAAAAGATGCCATCTTCTGCTATGCCTGTAGACATTTCGGTCTGGAAAGGGGAGTGATTTGTAAAATATCCATAAAGAAATAGTAAACCTGCTTACAGTTCTGTTTCATATGGGTGTTGAGATGTATCCAGATCTCTTAATTTTGCTCTCAAAGTGCACCAGATTGATGCTTTTAACTTCAATATTTAAAAAAATCTTCCCGGGGGAACATGCCCCCGGCCCCCACTAGAGGGGGTGAGGAACCCCTGATCAGCGCAAAAACAATTTGTTAAGGAAAAAATGCCTATAAAGAGGTACAGTACAGCGCTGCACCATCAGTGTCTGATTTATTAAAACAACAACCTTGTAACTGAGAAACACTTAAATGCTACATTTCAAATGTTTACAATCCATCACTAAATTCATGGCAAACCAATTTTAACATCATGCAATAACACTGAGGACATTAGTTGCATTGAACTGATCTTTTTAATAAGTTGTACTTACAATGTAGTGAAACATGGGCTTGTGCTTCACTGAGGATCTTTGTCATTCTGACAGGGAGGCAACCTGCAGTTATTACACTTTGCGTTTTGAAATATGTGTAACTCTGTTAATTATAAAACCCACACTGCTGAAACTTCGTTACTTTTCCTAAAATTGGTATATCTATTTATTTATTTGTTTTGGGGCGTGGGGAATGAAGAGAACAAATATATGAGCATTTTATGAGCATGGGATTTTGACCCCTCAAATAAACATATGCATAATGCTGCGCTATACTTTGCGGCCACACGCCGTTGCCAAGCAATGCTTATTGTTTAGGTGTCCTTTGATAAGCAGGCAGTCAAATAATTAACTAGAACTAGCTAGATCTGATAGATTTGAACATAAACGAGAGTGAAGTATAACCGGACGCGAGAGAGAGATCAGAGATCAGATCAGCTGCTGCTGACAGAGAACACGCAGCTCCACATGATCACAGCTCCGCCACTGTGACGGACCGGTGAGTGGAGCAAAATACACTAAGAGTTAGACCTAACACACTTAGCTAGTTTATCTACTCTGGAACTAGCTAAACTAGTTATAAATATATGTATTCTTTACTGTCGGATCACTTATTACAGGTTCAGCGAGCTGCACGAGACTGACGGGCTGTCAGGAGAGGGAGAGGAAAAGAGAGCACCCCGTTTATTTTTCCCATTTTATTATCAAGAATTACTGTAGACTTTTGAAGAAAGTAGTTAATCTACTATTAGTAGTTTGTTTAAACGCATTACTTATGTTTTTTTCTTTCTCATTAACATAAAATAAATCTCCCCCTGCAGTACTCCAACGTACCCCTAGGGGTCCGCGTACCCCCATTTGAGAACCACTGCCCTAGAGGGTGTTATGTCCACTCCCCATTTATAAAAATAGCACTTTACTACTGCACCCTCTTTAATCTCAGATGCACCCTTAGTCATTTTGTTCTGGAACCGGGCCTGGGTAAAATACATTCTGTCCCGACATATCCGCTTACATTCATAATGTCAGCGGAGGGAGGGGAAGCGGTGCTGTGGAAGAGCAGAGTGGCGAGGGAGAGCTGTTTACAAGCTTCAAACATGTATTTATCGGGTGATTTTGGAAATAAAAGTTCCATATTCTGAAAGCCAAGACTTTGTTTATTTAAAATCAAACAAAACACCCGAATCCCGAAAAACTAATTTTTTACGCATATCCACGTTTATTTTGAAATGAGCCGTTGCGACTTCCGACTGATTTCGATAGAGCGGGTCACATATGGCAAATGTGTGGTTGTGGGGAACCAAGTCAATTAAAGTACTTATTTAACTATTAAATACATTGAGTTTGAGTAAAATACTTCGTTACTGATTAATTTAGGTTATAATATATTAAATTGCAAAGCAAAACATGCTGTAATTGATTTATTTTGTCCTTTGATATTTTTTAAAGGTTTTCAACCTGAAAGAATCCTAATGTGTTCTTGAAAAGTTTAAATAAAGAAAAGGAAAAAGGATTCTCTGTTGCCCCTCAAGCCTCTCAAATGTGGGCAAACACTCAAATAAATGCCAAAAACCCAGAGAACTTGACAATACTTATCAGAATATGTTAAATAACACTGCTACCTAGTTAATAACTCTACTTTACTCAGTGGAGGCTCGTCCATTGAGGAAAGGGAGGACCATCCTCCCTAAAATTTCCGAGAAAAATAAACTTTGAAGAGAACAATAACTACACCTCAATTTAAAAGATAAGTCTGTTAAAATACAGATAATAGCCCTGGCTTTGGGACTGAAATGGGGCTAGAGAGGACGAGCCTCCCTTTGGGCGGGTCTAGCCAGAGGCTCTGGATTGGGCGCCTATTGAACCAATCAGCGGATCTGACTGCGCATCAGAGTGTTGATGGGGACGGTTATCAGCGATATCAGCGTTCTTTCTGAACCGGGGAACAGGGGCTCTTATCCTCTTACCAAAATCAATTCCTTGAATTAGGCTTTGATTATGTTCTGGCCCGCTATCTTGTGGCTCAGCAAAAAATTGGCCCAAGGCCAAACGTACTTGCCTACCCCTGCTATAAAGGAACTACATCACAGTCACATGATTTAACATCACAGCCAATGAGGAGATGAGTTTCTCCGTGATCACCGTTATAGAGAGGCAAAGTCCTGCCCATCTACTTCCGACCCATGGGACCTTATTTCGGGGAAATTATGTATTGAAGTCAATGGAGAGAAAACGTATATTTCGATCCCGTTTGAATTGTGCTATGAATTACACATATGATGTTTGTCAATCTTAAAAAAGTCACAGTTTGTCGTAAAACTGTTGAAATATAAGACTATGAAAAATACGCAACTAGAAAGACTACAAATCCCAGATAAGTTATGACAGGTAAGTGATGTCATAACTGATGTCATAATTGTTTTCCTCCACTAAATATAAGAGATAGCTAAGATAAGATAACTTTAACAAGATGCCTGTGTGCTTAGTACCAGGTTTTTATCATACCAGCAATGGGTCTTGCTCGTTCTTTCGCTTCCCGTCTGTTGAAAGGACCAGGAGGATCAAGTTAGCTACCTAGCTAGTAGCAAGCACGTTAGTTAGCATTACAGCCTTAGCCTTGTCATTGTTATTAGCCTTAACATGAAGTAACATGAAGTAACCCACAATGTTAAACAGTAAGAGTAGTAGTCATATTTCGTGAACCCTTTGAGTCACACCGGTGTGATCATTCTATAATACACCGTTTAAGCCTGGATGCCCCCAGTGGAGAAATGCTAACGCTAACGCTACATTAGCATCGGCGATCTTTTCTACTTCATGCTATCTGCACAAATGGTTAACATTGAACATTAAAAAGATCAGGCAATTCAGGGAGAATCAAAGGAAGGCAGGCAGCTTTGCATGCCATTCTTCTGGACGTGTTTCATTGTGGTGATAGTGAGGGTAATCAATCCCTTTTTTGGCTTCATTACAGTAGTGACGGCCATCTTGGTGACGTGTGTTGTTGTGCGAGACCAGAGATGTAGTTAATTGAGTGTTTCACACAGAAAAATGTGTTACTTCACAGTTTCCAGTCTTAAACTTAAACGGGTGCCCGATTTGCATTGCGCATGCGCTAGTCATAAACGTGTGTCTTTTATGTAATTTTATTTACTTTGAAATAAAATGAAAGACATTCACAGTTAATGTCATTAGATATACATTATTAATGCCATATATTGTTGCATACATTCACAGTAAATATTTCTTCAGTATGATAGCTGTCTAACAGAAGTTAAATCCATTTATCACTTATTCTAAGAATGTACTTAACCCACTGTGTCAAATGTCCTATTTGGGTTGCCGTATGTAGCTTTACAATATGGCGGATCATCTTGCGCTTGAGCAATGCAAATCGTGCAGAGATGCAAACAGGTCACAGTGATGACGTTATTGTGAATTTAGCCACTCGTTAACATCCGCCTGTTTAAAGACACTCTTTGATATATATATTGTTTTATATTATTTAATAGCTAAACATCTGAGTAATATCTGTTTTCATCTATATTCAACCCTTGTGTTGTGTTCGAAAGTTGTTATCGTTCATGTGGTTCGCGGGTCAATTTTGACCCATGATTTATCTCAGTTCAAAACACACACAAAAAGACTATCATCCAATATTGTGTTAACTACATCATAACTAACTTATGATGCATTCATAACCGTACAATCCTGTTGTAATGTAATGTTATGGCCCCAAATCACATTACACCACATATTGCACACGTGCATGTGTGTGTTCAGGTTCAAGTGTTAGTGTACATATTCTTTGAGAAAGGTGGAGTTCCCCTGGGGGGAGGGGGGCAGAGGGATTGGAGACCAGGTGCATGTTGCGAAAAATGATTGAACAGATAGTGAGGGCTTTTTGTATGAGTTTTGTTGTATTCATTTATTTAATTTGGCATAATCTTCTTTGTCTCCTCACTTAAAGAACATTTGTTGGCATTTATTTTGGTGTAAATAAATACACTTGTGTTCTCTTTCACCCTGACTGTTATTGGTTGTTATGTGTTACTGTCTCCATTTCACCTACACTTTAATAGGGATGTAACAAACACATTAATGTATAACAAATGAAATAATCCAGTAATTCAATATATATGATTCTAAAATTAGACATTATGCACAGTGAGTAGTAAGTAGTGGTTGATGCCAATACGTCTCAGTTTATGCTGCTTCATACTTCTACTGCACTACATTTTAGAAGACAGTATTGTACTGTTTACTCCACTGCTTTCATTTGACAGCTTTTATTTACTACTATATAGATTAGTAGACAATTCAAAAATATAAATCAATTATTAAACACACTTTAACAGTTATTTATAGGATAAGACATACAGTTATTCAAATTAGCTCTACATTTACTAACTGTGATAAAACACATCAATAATCATTATAGTAACCCAGTAACTCAATATATATATATATATATATTGATTATGAAAAGGGCCATTATGCATAAGGAGTACTTTCACTTTTGGTACTTTAAGTATATTTTGATACCAATCTTTTTGTACTTTTACTTGTTACACAGTATTTTTACCATATAGTATTTCTACTTTTACTTTAGTAGAATATCTGAGTACTTCTTAAACCACTGCTACCATGAGTGTGGAGCTGTGTGCTACAAAAGCCTGAATTTAAAACAAATATTTTACAGCTGAAGACTGTTTTCAAATATAGAGCAGGTTGTAAGCGAGGCTCCGTTTGTAAACGAGGAAACAGTTCAGTGTCAGCGCTGCTCGTCCTCCTGGAATGAGTCAGAGTTTGATAAACCCTCCCTCTTCTTCCTGCTCTCAGACACAGCCAGCTCCACTCTGTATTCGACAAAGGCCACGCCCCTGATACAACTGCCTACCGTAATAGAATATGAGCAGTTCCTCGCGGAAGTATTGACGTGTTCACATCAGTTTCCTTGAGAAGTGGCTAGTGAGGTGACGCTGTGACTTTAGTTAGCCAACAATATTGATGCAGAGAAGGACCTGGACCTGGAGTGGCGGAAGAAGGAAGTGAAGTCGGAGACGCGTGGCAGAAAGCTCAGAGAGAATCGGAAAGCTCGGATACTTACAGAAACGGTAGCATTGGACTGTTATTTTGGCGGATTTGCATAAACTTGACTGTTTCATCATGTCAACCAGCTCAGATGGTAGCCAAAGAAACGATATGGAATGGATGATATCCAAAGCTGCGAGGAAGAAAAGACCTTTGAGACAAAGAGATAGTTCAGTAACGGCCTGTCCACACTACAGCTTAAAAAAAAGCTTGGAGCTGGGCGTGTCTGAAGCTCGACCAACAACCAATCACATGAATCTCCCGCCCCTGACACACAAGCAGCGGTTTGATTGGCTAGAGCTTATACTGGCATATGATTTGATTGGCTGACGCTTCCACCGAAAGCTTCAGAAGCTTCAAAAGTTGAACATTGCTCAACTTTTGCAGCCTGAAACGCCAGGAAAGCTCCGCTCTGCTTCCCACAATGCAGTTCGGCGAAAAGTGACGTCACCCCATTCAAAGTGAATGGGCAGACGCGTTGGAAACCGTTTTTGAAGCTGTCGAAGCTGTAGTGTGGACGGGCTGTAAGAGCTCGAAGTTGGTCGGAGTGGTCGGGTGAAGCAGACAAGGCTAATCAAAGCAAAAAATCAAAAGTTAGTCAAAATGTCAGCAAAGCAATGTTGAATAAAGAACTAGAACACGAGTGGAAAGTTGTAATATAATTCAATCAGGATGGTGGGCATTACCACCCGATTAAACTTACCACAATTGAAAAAGATATTGGAAAAATTAAATTTGCTAAATTCATGAACAACAAGCGGGTTTTGATACATGCCAATAACAAACAGCAGCAGGAAAAGATTCTGGGAATGAACTCACTGAATGGGGAGAAAATGAAGGCGCATGTCCCAGGAGCAATGGCAAAATTGAGAGGAGTAATCTCAGGAGTACCATTGGACATGTCAGTGGAAGATGTTAAAAGTGAATTTAAAAGGAGGCAACGTAGTGGAAGTCACAAGGCTTAAAAGCAAACGGGATGGCACACTCAAAGAAACATTATCAGTTCTCATTCAGTTTGAGAGAACATTACCTAAGGCAGTACAAATGGGATATTTGAACTTCATTGTTAGGGAGTACATTCCCAAACCTCTCAGGTGCTACGCATATCAACGAATGGGGCACACAGCGCAGCAGTGTAAAGGGCAGCTAAGGTGTGCGAGATCCGGAGGACTACATGAGTATGGGAAATGTGAAAAGGATGCAAAGGTTAAATGTTGTAACTGCGGAGGAGATCACAGTGCTGCGTTTGGAGGATGTGAAGTGCAGAGAGAGGCCAGAGAGGTGCAGAGAGTTAAGATTACAAACAAAGTTTCATACGCACCAAAAAGTAATCTTCAAATCCAACCCCACAGCCTCACCAAGAGTAAAGAGGATGATGATGTTCTAGGAGTGAAAAAGGTGAATTTTGTGGTATTCATATGCCATACTGTAAATGTTGCATTACAGTTAAAAAAGAAAAGTGATAGAATCAAAGCCATTGTGGAGGCAGCTGGACAATTCCTAGACATGAAAGATATTAAAGCAGATCAGATACATGCAATGCTAGCTATAAATGGAGCTGGGGAAAATGAAAATCAGGATGAGGGTTAGATCCTTAATCATGGTTCTGCACATACTACAGTGGAACGCAAGAAGCCTCATAGCTAATGGTCAATAATTAAAGAAATATATATATGAGCTAGAGTTAGTCCCTGAGGTAATATGTGTGCAAGAAACCTGGTTAGGACCTCAATTAGACTTTGTCATTCCAGGATTTAGCTGTATAAGGCATGATAGAGCTAATAGTCAAAATGGTGGAGGGTGTGCCACGTTTCTCAAAGATGGTGTGGCATATAGGGAGGTGCAATCTCCTGATGATATAGAGTGTATTATAGTGGCTATCTGCAACCCTAGGAAACAAGATAACATTAGGATAATCAATTTATATAACCCATGTAAAAATCTAACCACTGATATATTTAAAGAAATAGCAGGCAGTAAACATAGGAAGGAAGTTTGGTGTGGTGATTTCAATGCACACAACAGTCTATGGGGCAGCAACCATACAGACAGTAACGGAAATATAGTGGAAGAAATGCTGGCGGAAAGAACACTAGTATGCCTTAATGATGGAGATGGCAAAAGAGTAGATGTACACAGGGGGAAAGTCTCATGCCTGGATCTGACATTAGTGTCAAACTGTTTGGTTCATACATGCGAATTGTTTGTTTTGAATAACTCCACTGTAGGAAGTGACCATTATCCAATGCTTGCTAAAATGAATACTAATGTATATATGCAGGAAGGAGGTGTAATAACCAGGTGGTGCTTTGCTAAAGCTAATTGGGGGAAATGTAGGATATGATGTGAGGAGTCGGTACACCTGCTAACATCAGAGGGAAGCATAGAGGTCATTACAAGCCAAATAACGCAACATATACTAAATGCAGCAGAGAACAGTATACCCAAAACAACAACCAAGGGTAGGAAGAAAGTGGTGCCATGGTGGAATGAGGAATACAGCAGGGCTATTAAAGAGCGAAATAATGCATTTAGAGAATTAAAGAAAAATATGACATAAAATAATGTTCTAGAGTTTCAAAGGAAAAGGGCAGCTGCTTGAAGGACAATCAAATATACAAAAAAGAGAACATGGAGAGAATTGTGTTCTACCATTGGCAGAATAGTAACATTAGGTGATGTCTGGTTCATGTTAAAGTGGATGAGTGGGAAAAGGAAATCCATTAAAATTCCAGCTTTGGTTGATGGGGAGAGGCTGGCAGTGACAGATAAAGAGAAGGCAGATATGTTAGGAAGGACACTTGCAGCAGTACATAGTGGGGAGCATCTCAGTGATATTCATAGGCAGCAGGAAAACAGCAATCGTGCTACCATTCAATAAGCCAGGGAAAGATACAGCTAACCTTAGTAACTATGGACCAATAGCTCTTACATCACACCTATGTAAGTGGATGGAAAAGATCATTGTCCGTAGGCTCTCACATGTACTGGAACAGAAAGGGCTGCTGAGTAGTTTTCAGAGCGGATTTCGTAAAGGGCGGTCCACAATAGATGCATTAGTAAGAGTGAGTAACGATGTGGAAAAAACATTGAAAATGAAAGAGATAATGGCAATAGTGTACTTTGACATTGAAAAGGCGTATGACTCTATGTGGAGGGATGGGTTACTGATCAAATTGAGTAGAATGGGTATTGTTTAGAGTCGGAGAGGTCCTGATAATTTATTCCGGTAAATTACTCTGACCTACTAATTGACCTTTCCGAAGTTATTGAGTCTAGGTTGCTGCTTGGCTCAGATCCACCAACGTCAGCAAGATCTCACCTCTTCCTAACCCCCCCCGAAGAACCAGGTTCAATTAACTGCTGTTTCATATTCAGACAACTCTTTTTTAATCTGTTTAAGCGATCCCGAAGGATTTTGATATCAGTAAATGGAGTGTGCTCCTACCTAAGTGTGTGTGGCAGGGTGCAGTCTTACCTTTTAAGCAGGAGAGGAGGGCACAGATGTCTTTTAAAGTATCCCAATCCAACTGGTGGGATTCAGTTTATTTGAAGAAAAATAGGTCCAACTAATACAGGGTTTTTACCTTCTCTCTTTACAACATTATAATCATCCTAACAAAAAACCGTGCTGTGATCATGTTCAAATGAAACTTTAATTCACAGTCTTACATTTATTACAAAAATGTTTTAATTTCAATTGCCCATTTCAGTTGTGACATTTTAAAATTCTCCCGATAGAATTTAGAGGTATTTCCTCGTAAAAAGACCGGTGACAATAAAAAGCGCATTCAACTTTTTCATTTCACCAACCAATTCACATCAGTTTCATACCGTTTTTTCCGACACAGACGGATGTATAACATTTAAAAACCCATACCTATCCGCAATTTCGGAGGGGAGATTTTCCTCACAGATGGCGGTATTTATAATATTCATACACTTTTTCCGACACAGACGGCGGATTAACACTTAAAAACCCATACCTATCCGCAATTTCGGAGGGGAGATTTTCCTCACAGATGGCGGTATTTATAATATTCACAAACACATCTCTCATCAAATCATTCCACTCAGCCAACAACCAAGAAATTCGAGAGATAGTTACCCCGTCTGGCAGAACCTTACCGAGAGCTAGTTAACCAGCTCTGAAGCACACAGCCTACCGGGAGAGAGTCTACCAGGGGTTAACCCCCCTCTCTTCACTCTCTGTGTGTCTCCTCTAAAAAAAAACAGTCTCTTTATGCTAAAAAAACTGGATCGAAAACCCAAAAAACAAACTCCTCCTCTACACCTAATTTGTGAAGAACTGCGCATGTCCTATAATGTACAAGGCTGAACATGCCTCAACATGTTCCATAGTTTTATGACATGAGACACACCTCCTCATGTTAGTGTGAAAAGGACATGAACTCTCTTTGGCCTTTAATGTGTTTCTCCTTAGTGTGAAGCCCCCCCTCCCTGTGTACTGCTGTCACAGGAGAGGAAGAAAACTCAACCTAAACAAACCACTTGGTTTTGTTTATACTGTAACTATAGAAAAACCTAAAATATGAAGCATTTTCATTGTGGGTTATACAAGAATATAATTGATTATATTTGATTATAACTAACTTTCGTTTTTAAGTATTAAACCTACTATGAAAACTCACAACACCCTCTTTTCAAAACGCAAAGTTATCAAAATAGCAACAGAAAAAATTGTAAGCACATACATATTCAAAAACCGTCAAGAAGCATTCTCATTATGGGTTTATACAAGAATATGATTGATCATGTATGATTTATTAATTAACTTTCGTTTTAAGTATTCACTTCATACCATAATCTCAATTAACTTTCGTTTTAAGTATTCACTTCATATGAAGATCTCAACACCCTCTTTTCAAAACAACCGGTATTTGTGGGTCATCTGATCACCACATTGCCTTCTGACAGTTTAATAGTCCTTATCATATTATCACTCTGTGCTTGCATGCTAGGACCTATTCTCTTTGCCAGAGCTACTGCTATTTCTCCTGCATGTTTTAGCTTCCTATTAGCAGGGTTTATTAACATGGTTTGTTTATCCAGTTTAAGATTTTCAATATTTGACATTATTATTTCCAACATTCCTTTTCCCTGAATATCATGTCTAACAATGTGTTTTCTTCTAGGAGTAGTAGATGAGATACTCCTAAATGGCATTTTTGAGCTTTTATCCCTGTATGGTGGAGATAGGGTCTCAAACATTATACCACCTGCTTGTTGCTCTCTGTCAAACTGTAGTCTGACAGGAAAGTATTTTGGTCGCGGTACGCCCGTGGGTCTGGGCTAAGCTGACCAGGGCGGGCAGAAGCTCCGGATTTTGCTTCTGTGTATCCCCCCTGTGTGGTTGGCTCCGAGTCATTAAAAACTGCGTTCTAACCTCGTCCGCCATTTATTTTTGTTTGTTTGTTTTAAAAAACAACACAAAAATGTATTAAAGGGTTCAAGTTCACTCTTTTATACACATGCAAGTTCCTAGGCTTTACTCTCGACGGGTGTACAGTCCGACTATACCGTCACTTGGTTCTAAGTTCTCTTTCTGGATTCAGTTAGTACATGCGGGTACCTCAGCTAAGAGTTGTATGTACCGAGCTTCGAATTTTTTCAACAGCATAAGGTACCTTTAGACCTATGTTTATCTTTATTAAATCTCCCATTAACTCTTCCCCACGTTATGTTTTAACGCAAAAGTTCAAACCGCAACTCTTTGTCAAGTCCTACCTATAAGTTTCAAAGTAATTGGGCAAGTACTGAGCAGTGCTCCTACGGCTGACTTCACTTTAGCCACCTAAACCTGTGTTAAAGGGACCACAGGCTTCTCAATTTGGCTAGGGGAAAACGAACCTTCTTTCGCTTCTTTAACAGACAGCTATATCCGATATAATATAACCCTCAGTCCGGTGCAATAGTATTAACTTAAATTACTACACTTTCAGGTTTAATTATATATATTCTAGGATTTGGGGTAGGTATTTTAACAAGACTTTCAGCCTGTATTTCGCTGATTTGTATTCATCGACTTTTTTCACTAGGTCGTTTTGGTTCTTGTATTTTGACTCTGTAAAAATATTACTTTTCACAGAGCCCCACGTTGGGCGCCATGTTTAGAGTCGGAGAGGTCCTGATAATTTATTCCGGTAAATTACTCTGACCTACTAATTGACCTTTCCGAAGTTATTGAGTCTATGTAAGGTTGCTGCTTGGCTCAGATCCACCAACGTCAGCAAGATCTCACCTCTTCCTAACCCCCCCCGAAGAACCAGGTTCAATTAACTGCTGTTTCATATTCAGACAACTCTTTCTTAATCTGTTTAAGCGATCCCGAAGGATTTTGATATCAGTAAATGGAGTGTGCTCCTACCTAAGTGTGTGTGGCAGGGTGCAGTCTTACATTTTAAGCAGGAGAGGAGGGCACAGATGTCTTTTAAAGTATCCCAATCCAACTGGTGGGATTCAGTTTATTTGAAGAAAAATAGGTCCAACTAATACAGGGTTTTTACCTTTTCTCTTTACAACATTATAATCATCCTAACAAAAAACCGTGCTGTGATCATGTTCAAATGAAACTTTAATTCACAGTCTTACATTTATTACAAAAATGTTTTAATTTCAACTGCCCATTTCAGTTGTGACATTTTAAAATTCTCCCGATAGAATTTAGAGGTATTTCCTCGTAAAAAGACCGGTGACAATAAAAAGCGCATTCAACTTTTTCATTTCACCAACCAATTCACATCAGTTTCATACCGTTTTTTCCGACACAGACGGCGGGTATAACATTTAAAAACCCATACCTATCCGCAATTTCGGAGGGGAGATTTTCCTCACAGATGGCGGTATTTATAATATTCATACACTTTTTCCGACACAGACGGCGGATTTATAATATTCACAAACACATCTCTCATCAAATCATTCCACTCAGCCAACAACCAAGAAATTCGAGAGATAGTTACCCCGTCTGGCAGAACCTTACCGAGAGCTAGTTACCCAGCTCTGAAGCACACAGCCTACCGGGAGAGAGTCTACCAGGGGTTAACCCCCCTCTCTTCACTCTCTGTGTGTCTCCTCTCAAAAAAACCAGTCTCTTTATGCTAAAAAAACTGGATCGAAAACCCAAAAAACAAACTCCTCCTCTACACCTAATTTGTGAAGAACTGCGCATGTCCTATAATGTACAACGCTGAACATGCCTCAACATGTTTCATAGTTTTATGACATGAGACACACCTCCTCATGTTAGTGTGAAAAGGACATGAACTCTCTTTGGCCTTTAATGTGTTTCTCCTTAGTGTGAAGCCCCCCCTCCCTGTGTACTGCTGTCACAGGAGAGGAAGAAAACTCAACCTAAACAAACCACTTTGTTTTGTTTATACTGTAACTATAGAAAAACCTAAAATATGAAGCATTTTCATTGTGGGTTATACAATAATATAATTGATTATATTTGATTATAACTAACTTTCGTTTTTAAGTATTAAACCTACTATGAAAACTCACAACAGTATTTGAGGGAGAATGCACAATTGGATAAGGGCCTTTTTAACAGACAGGACATTTAGAGTAAAGGTTGGAGCAGATATTTCCAATTATTTTGAAATAGAAAATGGTATTCCCCAAGGAGTGCAGTCAGTCCAATATTATTTAACATCATGATTAATGAGATATTTACATGCTTAGACACATGCATCCAATCGGCTCTATACGCAGATGATAGGGCTATTTGGATGAGGGGAAGAAATGCCCCATACGTAATGGAGAATATAGCTAGAGCGATTAAAAAAGTGGAGAGGTGGTCATATAACTGGGGATTCAAAATGTCAGAAAGCAAGTCATGCTACATGGTATTTACAAACAAACGCAAGATTGATGGACAACAGCTAACACTATATAATCGTCCAATGACAAAGGTGAATGAGTTCAAATACCTAGGACTGTGGATTGATAGCAAATATAAATGGAAAATGCATATTAATCAAGTGTAAACAAAATGCTAAAAAGTATTACATTTATTGCGAGCTGTAGCTGGATGCAACTGGGGCGCAGACAAACAAGCATTAATAGACATTTACAGATCAATTATGAGGTCCACAATAGACTATGGTTGTATGGAGCAGCAGCAAAAACATCGCTTTTAAAATTGATAGAATACAATATAAAGCATCGTGGCTGTGTATTGGAGCGATAAAGTCATCCCCTATCAATGCAGTTCTGATATAAGCAGGAGAGACACCTCTGGAGATCAGAAGAGAGAAACTTGCTCTGTCATACTGGGTCAGACTACAAGGAAGTGGAGAAGAAAATATTTCAAATAGAATATTACAGGATTGCTGGGAATATGCAAAATTCCAGGGACGTGGGTTTGGCTGGACGAGTAAGGAGAGAACGAGGGCATATGGAGTGGAGAATATCACGTTTGCCAAAGCAGCCCCATTTAGCAGTGTTCCCCCATGGCTTTCCCCAGAAGCTAAAATAGATATGAGTATTGTAGAAAGGAAAAAAAAGTGGCAAATAAATGAAGTGGGAATTAAAACAAGTATGTATCTGAACAAAAAGTACTACAATTACCTACACATTTATACAGATGGTTCTAAGAACAAGGAAGAGTGTGTTGGAGTTGGCATATACATCCCAGACTTTAAATCTATTTTAAAGAAGAGCGTCTGATCAATTATCAGTGTATACAGCAGAAATGCTTGCTGTAATAATAGGATTGCAGTGGGTTGAAGAGGTCAGACCAGATAGGGTGGTTATATGTACAGATTCATTTTCCATATTACAAAGCATACAATCAACAACAACTGCCAGAGAAGACATTCTCATATAACTGAATCATAGCCTGTTAAGACTGCACAGAGGTGGTATAGATGTGCAGTTCTGCTGGGTGCCTGTGTTACCGTTTAACTGGTTACACCGGGGAACTCGTTACGTTACGTTAACGGTAGGAATGGGGCGTGTACTTTGAGGAGCCATTGTCGAATAACCAGGAAATACACATTTCGATCGCTTCTTGTGTTGTTTACATTTATCTTTTGGTATATTTGGCTCCATAGGAACACTTTGATGCACATTCAGTACCAGTGTGTGAGGTTGTGGTTGCGATGCCGATATCCGGACGCGTAGCTACAGCGAGGACTACAAAATGATAATGAGGTGACTGGGGATGTCTGTTCAAAACATTGCAAACGTGAATAAATCATTTCAAATATGTATTTGTCTCCGACTTTCATTTGTACATCGTTGTTAATGTGATGTTTAGTAGTTTTGATAGCTGTCCATACCTCCAGACAGCCTAAAAATAAGACACAAGTTGTTTACTCACAGCCGAATGCAGCATCGAGATCCGTGGCCAGCTGTGATCCTCTCCGATTAACTTGTGACAGGACTTCTTTAGCTATTCTCCAGCGAGCAAGGTTTTTATTAAATACCTCCATTCCTCTCATCACAACAAGACTCTACACTGTGCAGAAAAAAAACAACATAAATGAAAATAACCTTGCTGGATAGCTTGACATCAAGCATGCTCATTTCTGACGTGGAGCTAATCTGAAGTAAACATTGAATACTGCTTTCTATTCCTCCATCTTGTGACTGTGTTACTCCCTCTCTTGGATATCAGCATGTGAAGGACACTGTTCAGGAACTAGTTGATGCTCTGTATGTGATGACTACTTCCATTCTGGAGAGGATCACAGACACATGGATCCTGAGGTTGAAGCTCAAACTGGTGAAAAGTGATATTTTTCCAACAATTTCCAATAAATGTTATTCTGAAACATAACTATCACTGTTGTCTTTCCTTCTATAACACTGATGTAGGCCAAGAAAAACGTTGCATTGCATAATATCTAAACTTACATTTGGCACTTTAAATGTAGCCAAAAATATGTGAAGCTTGCGCTTAGCCCACCAAAAAGTGCATAGTTGCAACTTAGGCAGTTAAGCATTTTATATCAGTGGGTCCTAATGGTGCAAGACGGGGAAGGCAGACATAATTGCTTAAACATATAGGCTTAACCCTTTAATTGGCAGACCAAGAAAAAAATCTATGGAAAAAGTATTTGTTTGCATTTTTTTATCAAATGGGACACAAACTACTTTTTTTTTACTGTCTACACAGTTTTGTTTTTATGAGCCTCAACCAACTGGTCGTGCTGGCATTTTATGGTAAAAGTGCATTTTCAACAATCATCATCTACAGTATTTGTATGCATCAAACTCAAATAAATGTTTTTCTTTTATGGAAAATGAGCAATATACCAGATATATTCATACAAGATAATAAAGGATAATTGTCAACAATTTTCTTTTTTTCAAGCCATCAGCATAAATATCGTGGATCATAAAATCCATCAGTTGTTTAACAACTCCTGAATCCATCCCCTCTTGATTAGCCCTAACATAACATATTCTCACACACACACACGCGCGCACACACACACACACACACACACACACACACACACACACACACACACACACACACACACACACACACACACACACACACACACACACACACACACACACACACACACACACACACACACACACACACACACACACACACACACACACACACACAGCCGATCTTTCTCTATGTCTATCTCTACAGTATCTCTATCTATGTCTCTATCGCTATCTCTCTCTCTCTATAATCACAAACCAAGAAAGTTGTGACACTTCTGCCGGTTTAAATAGCCTAGACAATGTAGGATAGCAATACATATAAATATATATAGCATGTATATATATATATATATATATATATATATATATATACATATATATAAAATAACAATTTCATTATATGGATTCAACGTGTGCCCCCCCCCCCCCCGCTGGACTTGCCTGTGGTTTAGCCGTTACTGTGACATCAGTATCAGCCATGGAAGATAGTTTGTTTGTTTCATTCTAAGCTATCCAGCAAGGTTATTTTCATTTATGTTGTTTTTTTTCTGCACAGTGTAGGGTCTTGTTGTGATGAGAGGGATGGAGGTATTTAATAAAAACCTTGCTCGCTGGAGAATAGCTAAAGAAGTCCTGTCACAAGTTAATCGGAGAGGATCACAGCTGGCCACGGATCTCGATGCTGCATTCGGGCTGTGAGTAAACAACTTGTGTCTTATTTTTAGGCTGCCTGGAGGTATGGACAGCTATCAAAGCTACTAAACATCACATTAACAACGATGTACAAATGAAAGTCGGAGACAAATACATATTTGAAATGATTTATTCACGTTTGCAATGTTTTGAACAGACATCCCCAGTCACCTCATTGTCATTTTGTAGTCCACGCTGTATGCGTCCGGATATCGGCATCGCAACCACAACCTCACACACTGGTACTGAATGTGCATCAAAGTGTTCCTATGGAGCCAAATATACCAACAGATAAATGTAAACAACAAAAGAAGCGATCGAAATGTGTATTTCCTGGTTATTCGACAATGGCTCCTCAAAGTACATGCCCCATTCCTACCGTTAACGTAACGCAAAGTAACGAGTTCCCCGGTGTAACCAGTTAAACGGTAACACCTGCACATGAGGGGGTGAAAGGGAACGAGTGTGCTGATAAATGAGCAAAATGTGCACTACAAAAGCAAATAACATTACCAGTTCAACTTGGAGAAGGAAATGCAGTCATTAAGAAAAAAGGGATGGAGATCTGGCAGAAAAGGTGGAGAAAGACCAGAAAGGCAAGGACTATCACAAAGTACAATTACAATTAATATTCATAAAGAAAGAAACAGAAGGGAGGAAATCATGATGGCTAGACTCAGAATAAATCACACGGCTTTGAATAGTACGCTGTATATCATGGGGGAAAGTGACAGTAACAAGTGTGGGAACTGTGCAGTAAAAGAAGATGTAGAACATATCTTGTTACATTGTGACATATATAAAGCGGAAAGAGAACAATTAAAGGCTACAGTTTTAGAGGCAGAGAGGGAATGGAGTGTGGTTAGTGTTTTGGGAACAAAAGGAGAGGGAGTAAGAGCTACCAGAAAGGCACTGTTTAAATTATTGAGTGCAACTGGGGTAGGACAAATTATTTAACATTAGGTCAGGAAAGAACATAGATTTGTATTTTTGTTTTATTTATTTCATGGTTTTATTGATTGATTGATTTGTCTATATCATAGGTTAAAGAGTTGGAATGATGTGATGATTCATACTCATGTACAGTAGGTGGCGGTATGCACCTTTTTAAGTTGTTTGCAATCCGCCAATAACAAGAGAAGAAGAAGAAGAATATCAGCAGTCCCACATTTTATTCGGTAACGGCGTCTCGTCTCTACGGTTCTCTCTCTCTCTCTCTGTGTTCCTGAGAAAGTGTGTGTGAGCTCCAGCACTACTGATCCATCATCTGTGTGTCTGGATAAACCTCTGAATGGACTGTGTGCTATTTTTCTGGAGCGTTTACCTCGGACTATAGGAGCTAGCTTAGCATGCTAGCTGGAAACACGTTAGCAACGCCAGTCAGATTGAGAGTTTGATGGAGAGAGAAACGGTGTGTTTAACGGAGTTTGCAGGAAAAGGTGATCTAGTAAACATGAGTAAAGTCCAAATGCTGCTGTCGTTGAAGAAGCAACGACTCACTGCTGCTGCTGAAGAGATATTTGCTCTGTTTGAACAAACGATAGCAGAGCTCGAGGAGGAGCTGTCTCTTTCCAAAGAGGAGAACAAGAGACTCCAGAAACTTCTGGACGCTGTTTTACAGCCTCAGCTTCGGATACACAGAGCAGGTCTGTTCCCTTTACCCTTAATTAACACTTTACACTCTTCAGTAGCACTGTGACGAAGGTAACTTCGTCACTATGGACTGATTGCTTCAGGCCGGGTAATTGTGTGCACCTGGTGTCCTGTGTTGTCTCCTCCCCCCCTCACCTGTGTCTTGTTGTGCTGATTAGTGTGTGTATTTAGGCTCTGTTTCCCTGTCTGTTGGGAGGCTGGCAGGGAGTGTGTGTGTGAGATCCTGGTGGCTGCAGGCTGGGAACAGCAAGATTGAGGCTGTGTCATGTGCTCAAGTTTTAATAAATGGCCACACCGGGTTATATTTTTGGACGTTCTGCCTCTGCCTCCTTGCTTGGTCTGGGCCGCTCAACGGTCAGCTTCACAAGCACTTTATGATCACATTAATAACACTTTAGACCCTTTATCAGCACTTGCTGCAGGTAGTAGATCCTGAAGTAAAAGTACAAACACCACACTGTGAAAATACTCCATTATTGTTTTTAAAGCCCTAAATGGGCTGGCTCCGGCCTATATAGCTGAACTCCTCCAGCGCTACACCCCAGCCAGAGCTTTAAGGTCTATTCTTTCACACACACATACGGGTTTTGGGCCGAGGGCGACACCGTACTTCCGGTATCCGCCGTTTCACATGAGGTGCAAGCAGAATATCATAGTCTATTGCCTTAATCAATATAGTCAACTCTAAAATACCACATATATGCATTGGCATGATAATATTATTGTGACAAGTGGGGTATTCACCTGGTGTTTCCAGAAGATAGACGTAGATGCTGACAAAATCGACGAAGGCCACTTTCGAGGGTCGTAATTCCATACATTGTAATCCTATATAGCTGAACTCCTCCAGCGCTACACCCCAGCCAGAGCTGCTGGTAGTGCCCAAGACCAGGCTCAAAACCCGAGGGCACCGAGCCTTCGCAGCAGCTGGCCCTAGGCTCTGGAACACTCTGCCCCTCCATGTGAGGTCGGCCCAGACCCTAGGGGTTTTTAAATCTACTCTTAAAACACACTTCTTCTCCCTGGCCTTTTAGTCAGAGCGGAGCATGACTCCTGACTTTTCCCTGTGTTTTTTATATATCTGTTGTAATTTATTGTCTTTTATTGTGATTGTAGTAATGTGTTTTTATGTGATTGTAGTATTTATTACATGTACAGCACTTTGGCCCGACCAAAAATCGCTTTTAAATGTGCTTTATAAATAAACTTTGATTGGATTTACAAGTTAAAGTACTGTATGTAAGTATTATTAGACACATGTACTTTATTATGATAATTAAAATGTATTACGGAAGAGCTAACCTACCAAAAATAAATATATTTATAAAAATCCATACATTGAATAATATGCCATTTAATTTACTGATTTAAATATCACCCATACATGTAGGCACTAGTTGGTTAAATGTGACATAATTTGATAATTTAGTTTTAATGTGCTTCTTTATTCACCTTTTCTTTTTAAATGTGAAAAAGCAAATACAAATAAATACTTTGGATTCATTCAAATTGCGCGAGGATAATTCATAAAGAAATCAATGAATAAATATGTTCAATAATAAATTAAACACATCTAAAATGTTACTTGTTAAAGAATAGGGGAACTAGTACAAAGGTCATTAGGTAATTACAACGTTAATATAAATTAATGTAAAATCTTATCAATCAATTATTGCCAACATGTATTTATAATATATTCTATATATATATATATATATACACAGAATATATATTTTGAGAGAGATATACACTAGTATTAGACACAGTCAAAAGTTTGGACACATCTTCTCATTCAAAGTTTTGTATTTATTTAAATTGGTTCTACTTTGTAGATTTATACTGAAGACATCACAACTATAAAATAACACATATGGAGTTATCTAGTAAACAAAAAAGTGTTAAAAAATCCAGAATATGATTTATATTTTGCTGGCTACTGCAGAAGGCTGTGGTAGCCATGCTGGTTAAGGGTGCCTTGAATTCTGAATAAATCACCAACAGTGACACCAGCAGACTTAAAAAACAGACATTAAGAGCTCAACTCAGTGAAAGCACTGCCTGCTGACCAATCAGAGCTCAGTGTGCGGAGTTTAAAGCGATCAAGTCATATTACAGGAGAAAGGAAATACAGAAAAACTGCCGTTGCAGGAAAGACGGCAAATCAACTGACTGTGTGAACGTGAACATTAATAGAATATCACCTCCCATCTTCAGAGCAATCTGACTAATATAACATTAGCGTTTAGAAAGCTTAATTAAATATCTGCCACAACATAAGTAACCGGATCAAAGTAACAGTACAGTCCGCGGCATATCACATCATAATGTATCATATATTTCCTTATCTGAGTCAGCTGGAGCAACAGGAGCTCCAACAAGGCTTGTAGGACTGTTACGTCCCGACCAGATTGGAATTGGTAATAATTTTAAATGGCTTTATTGTAAAAGGGTGAAACAAAATGGCAGGCAAGCAGCCTGAAACAAACAAAATGGCCAAAGGGCGCCGACTTAACTAATGAAAAAACAAAGGAGGACTCCAAAAGGGAGTTTGACAGATCATACAGAGTAATAATTAAATAAAAGGGAAAACAAAAACCTCACGTTAAACGTGGTACATGTAACTGAAAAAGCTGTGCAAAAACCACAGCTGCTGCTGATCGACAGGTGCTAACCGTTAAGCTACCCTGGAACCTATTTACACATGTACACAGTCATCTCTTATCACACACAGAAGCACTGGGTTTAACACGCTGCTAAACAGTACAACTTTAACACATAACACAAATGCACTAAATGTCAACCAAACAAGTAAATGCACCAAGAGGCTTAGAGGCGTCTGTCCCACATCACAGAGCCTCCAGAGTGGTGATAGTCTGCGGCCTTTGTACTCCTCCCCAGCAGGTGTGTGCCGGCTGTGCTCTGCGATTGGATGACGTCAATCCAATCACCATCTTCAGAGGCGGACCAGAGGATGGGCAGCCAATGACGTCAGGGCTACTGCGCAGCTTATTTACATATTACACGCACAGCTGAAAACACTCGCAGGCAGATTAATGAGCAGACAGAAACAGCAACCGTAACAAGGACAGAGTGAATACACATACTATACAGAGATGCTGTATGAGAAACCAATGTGGTTTTGGAACATTGAACAATGTAAATCTATTCTAGTAGACCTCAACAATGGAATTATGATCAGTAGAAATGGCCATGTCATTGGACCTTTAAGATTGTCTGCTCCTTGAGCTCTTTGATCATCTATGTGGGCTCTAATCTGAGGTGCTTTTAATTTGTGGTTTCTGAGGCTGGTAACTCTGATGTATTTATCTTCTGCAGCAGAGGTAACTCTTGCTCTTCCTTTCCCGGGGGGGGGTCCTCATGAAAGCCAGTCTCATCATAGCATTCGATGGTTTTTGCGACTGCTACTTGAGGATACATTCAAAGTTCTTGACATTTTCCGGATCGACTGACCTTCATTTCTTAAAGTGATGATGGACGGTCGTTTCTCTTTACTGGGTTGAGTCGTTCTTGCTATAATATGGATTAAAACAGCAGTCAAATAGGGCTTTCCACTGTGCACTAACTCTACCTCTGCACAACACAACTGATGGTCTCAAACACATTAAGAAGGCAAGTCATTCCACACATTGACTCTTGACAAGGCACTCGTGTTCATTGAAAACCATTCCAGGTGTCTACCTCATGAAGCTGACTGAGAGAAGCCAAGAGGGTGCAAAGCTGTCATCAAGGCAAAAGGGAGCTACTTTGAAGAATCTAAAATAAAAATCATATTCTTGATTTTTTTAACACTTTTTTGTTAACTAGATAATTCCATATGTGTTCTTTCATAGTTTTGATGTCTTCAGTATTCATCTCCAAATAGAAACATATTAAAATATACAAAAACCATTGAATTAGAAGGTGTGTCCAAACTTTGACTGGTACTGTATATAAAACACACACATTTTAATATTTAGCAGGTTCCCTCATCTATAATCATTTATACAAGCGCAACTTTGAACATGTACAGCAGTAAACTGCAACATACAAAATAATCAAGAAACATCATACATTAAACACCGACAGGGAACATTTGACTGCACCATCATTACCTTTTCATAAGAAGGTGCCGTCAAATGTTCTGTTAATACTTGCATACTTTTACTTAAATAAGGTTTGAATGCAGAATTTTTATTTGTAACAGAGTATTGTAATTCTCTACTGTAGGCGTAGTGTATCTGTGAACGATCCCAAATACAATTCATTGTTTACATTGCAGCTAGTGCTACGCCAGAAGAAAAAAAACGTTTTAACTGGAAGTGGAAAGGGGCTGGGCTACATAAGGTGAATTGAGCCAACACAAATACACGATAGATGATTTATATTTTGCTGGCTACTGCAGAAGGCTGTGGTAGCCATGCTGGTTAAGGGTGCCTTGAATTCCGAATAAATCACCAACAGTGACACCAGCAGATGCCCCCCCCCACCACCACCACCACCATCTCACCTCCTCCTCCATGCTTCACAGTGGGAATCACTCATTCAGAAACCATCCGCTCACCTTCTGTGCGTCTCACAAAGACTCGGAGGTTGGAACCAAAAATCTCTAATTTGGACCGATCAGACCAAAGTACAGATTTCCACTGGTCTAATGTCCAATCCTTGTGTTTCTTGGCCCAAACAATTCTCCTCTTCTTGTTGTTCATCCTCAGTAGTGGATCTCTGCAGCAATTGGACCATGAAGGCCTAATTCACGCTGTCTCCTCTGAACAGTGCATGTTAAAGGTCCCATGTCATGCTTTTCCTGTTATTACCCGTCCCCTTGTGTGTTATGTAGCGTTTTCTGCAAACGGTCTGCAGAGTCACAAACCCTCAAAGTACACCCAGTAGAGAGTAAAACTCTAACACAGAAAATACATGTCTATTGTTACGACCCGCTCTCTACTCTGTGGTAGTGGCTCGTGGGGAGACCCGCAACATAAAATAATACACGCAAAAACCAGTACTTGATTACGATCATTTATTGAAGTACAGCCGTTTACTCACACAAGCAATCTGGCAAACGACAAGAGGTCTGGAGGACTGGCCAAAAGAAACAAACAGAAGGAGGTAACCCGAGCCAGCCACACCACGGGCCGTAGGACCCAGAGTTTCCCTCCCCTAACCAGAAATCAAATAAATACCCTATGGGAAACAAAATAAAGCCGTGAAAACTGGACCACCAGAGGCCTGTACTACAAAGCAGGATTTTCGCTTTGCGAGCTAACTTCAGGGAAAACTCGGTGTTTCCGGTCCTACGACGCTGGTTCTCTTTTTAGCAGGCTAGATCTTCTCCATGGTAACTTACGCTGAACGGCTAACCTGCCCCGGAGCAGGTTAGGTTTTAGGCTAAGAGCTCAACTCAGTGAAAGCACTGCCTGCTGACCAATCAGAGCTCAGTGTGCGGAGTTTAAAGCGATCGAGTCATATTACAGGAGAAAGGAAATACAGAAAAACTGCCGTTGCAGGAAAGACGGCAAATCAACTGACTGTGTGAACGTGAACATTAATAGAATATCACCTCCCATCTTCAGAGCAATCTGACTAATATAACATTAGCGTTTAGAAAGCTTAATTAAATATCTGCCACAACATAAGTAACCGGATCAAAGTAACAGTACAGTCCGCGGCATATCACACAATAATGTATCATATATTTCCTTATCTGAGTCAGCTGGAGCAGCAGGAGCTCCAACAAGGCGTGTAGGACTGTTACGTCACGACCAGATTGGAATTGGTAATAATTATAAATGGCTTTATTGTAAAAGGGGTGAAACAAAATGGCAGGCAAGCAGCCTGAAACAAACAAAATGGCCAAAGGGCGCCGACTTAACTAATGAAAAAACAAAGGAGGACTCCAAAAGGGAGTTTGACAGATCATACAGAGTAATAATTAAATAAAAGGGAAAACAAAAACCTCACGTGTTACATGTAACTGAAAAAGCTGTGCAAAAACCACAGCTGCTGCTGATCGACAGGTGCTAACCGTTAAGCTACCCTGGAACCTATTTACACATGTACACAGTAATCTCTTATCACACACAAAAGCACTGGGTTTAACACGCTGCTAAACAGTACAACTTTAACACATAACACAAATGCACTAAATGTCAACCAAACAAGTAAATGCACCAAGAGGCTTAGAGGTGTCCCACATCACAGAGCCTCCAGAGTGGTGATAGTCCGCGGCCTTTGTACTCCTCCCCAGCAGGTGTGTGCCGGCTGTGCTCTGCGATTGGATGACGTCAATCCAATCACCATCTTCAGAGGCGGACCAGAGGATGGGCAGCCAATGACGTCAGGGCTACTGCGCAGCTTATTTACATATTACACGCACAGCTGAAAACACTCGCAGGCAGATTAATGAGCAGACAGAAACAGCAACCGTAACAAGGACAGAGAGTGAATACACATACTATACAGAGATGCTGTATGAGAAACCAATGTGGTTTTGGAACATTGAACAATGTAAATCTATTCCAGTAGACCTCAACAATGGAATTATGATCAGTAGAAATGGCCATGTCATGGGACCTTTAAGATTGTCTGCTCCTTGAGCTCTTTGATCATCTATGTGGGCTCTAATCTGAGGTGCTTTTAATTTGTGGTTTCTGAGGCTGGTAACTCTGATGTATTTATCCTCTGCAGCAGAGGTAACTCTTGCTCTTCCTTTCCCGGGGGGGGGGATCCTCATGAGAGCCAGTCTCATCATAGCATTCAATGGTTTTTGCGACTGCACTTGAGGATACATTCAAAGTTCTTGACATTTTCCGGATCGACTGACCTTCATTTCTTAAAGTGATGAGGGACGGTCATTTCTCTTTACTGGGTTGAGTCGTTCTTGCTATAATATGGATTAAAACAGCAGTCAAATAGGGCTTTCCACTGTGCACTAACTCTACCTCTGCAGAACACAACTGATGGTCTCAAACACATTAAGAAGGCAAGTCATTCCACACATTGACTCTTGACAAGGCACACGTGTTCATTGAAAACCATTCCAGGTTTCCACCTCATGAAGCTGACTGAGAGAAGTATATTTACAGAGCTGAACATGGTGGACTACAGTTGAGGAAAATAGAGCAGTGGTTTGTTTTTTTTGACTGAAATTGCAAAACGAATGCCAATATTGTTCATGGAAATAAATACTGGTGTATATGGCTTTATGCAATCTTTCATTCTGTCATTGTACATGTACTATTATATACTACACAGCAATGGCATAACACACCCATGTGTACGACAACAAAAGTCCACACACAACCTTATGCTTTTGAAATCAGAATATTCTTTACCCATCCAAACATGAATAATCACGACACATTTGATATCAACTCGGAACTTTATTGTCAAAATCAACGGTTCTTTGAACCCATAAAAAAAACTAAATGTACTTGTATTTTGTATAAATGACAAACATTTTTTTTTTTTATGATTTCAGGCGTCACAGGTATCTAGCCTACAGAAGCTTTGTGAGCTGGTGCTGGGGCTTCCTTGGACGCAGGATCAGAGTGGTGATTCCGGCCTGCGTTGTCCTCAGGGAGGCAGGAGTTTCCTGATCCGCGAAATGTCGATGTTGGGTTCAGACAGCAGCCAAATTGAACCGTGTAGCATACCCGGCGATGACCTCCTCCCTGTCAGGTCGCTCATAATGGTGCAGGGTCCACAAAGACTTGGTCGAAGATGAGGTCCATCAAGTTGGCCACGTAGCCTGTGCAATGTTAAAAAAAAGCACAACAAAAAATGTGGTTTAGATTAGTATATGCATGTAAAAAACTGAAAGTTCTTTCTAATTTTTTTATTTTAATAAATGTAAATAGTTGTATAATAAATATTTTAAGCACTTACGGAATGTGGGGTCAGTCTTTACTGGTTTTGCTCTGCATTCTCCCTTCCTGGCCTTTGGGAACTGCAGTTTATACAGAGGGTTTCCAGTGGATGTTGGCTTGTGCACGCTCAGCGTTTTCATTGTAGTGCAGGGCTGCCAGGTACAGTCTTTCATTTCCGCCATGATAAAAAAAAAATGTAAATAATAGCAAAGGATGTACAAATTGTCACTAATTAGTAAGTATGTGAGTTGCTGGCCTGTAAAGAAGAAAACATAGTTAGAACAAAATCATCTCAATTTAGTATTCAGGATGAGAAAATACTATTTGGATAAATATCGTCTGAAATCCCAAAAGATGGGGCTTAAAACTCTCTATTTAGCAAAGCTCTTTGCTTAGCCTTTTCCAATCTGAGTTAGTTTTGAACCGTAACGTGCATGCTGTGTTTCTGACTCAATACAGATGATAGTGTTGGAGAGGGGCTGAGCTCAGTAGACTGACTGTAATTAGTGCTAGCCACTAATTAGCCTGTTGCTAGAGGTAAGGCCTCGTCAACAACAACAGACCAACGGGGCTTTAGCTCCGTTTTACTCGTGGTGTGTGTCCCCCCTCGCATACATACACACAGTGTTGTATCCTCACACACCCCCATTTATATTCATGTGCACAAACAAGTAAACACACAAAAGCTTTTACATATAACGCTGCAAAAAACGGCATGTCTCATTAGCGTAGCGTAGCTTACAGATCGATGATATCTGATCGTTCTTACAGACTACAATCACAAAAGCTTTTACATATAACGCTGCAAAAAACGGCACTTACCTACAGAAGATTACGTTTGTTATTATAACTTACTCAATATGATTTTAGAGGATACAAAATACTAATAAATAGGAGAATAAATACTTGTGTTATCGGCTAGGGCGTGGCTTTACAGCCTTCACACAGATCGCCATTACGGCAGTATGTCTGAACATGTTAGCAAATGCCTGATAATTAAAATAAAAGACAAAGCAAAGACTGCGGAGCGTACAAAATAAAATGTTACAAAAACATATAAACACCTAACCGATTACTATTTGGGTTTGAGGCGACATTGATACGGCGAAGCTACATGCTACATGCTACATACTACTAGCTAGATATAGCTTTATCAGGAAAAACACCGCTAAATAAAAACTTACAGCTTCAAAATTGGATGTGTCCTCACTGGCCTGGTCCCGGATGGTTGGTATTGATCCCGGGTTTAGCATTAGTTTGGAGGCATATCCGTGTTGGACTTGAGAGAAGTTCATAAACATGTCCGTCGTAAAATGTTTGGAACACAGTCACACCAACAGAAATCTGCCGTGGTCTTCTGGCACATGTCCCTTGAAAATGAAGTCTAGCCACAGATTATTTTCTTTTTCCACTGATGGCATTGCATGCAGTCCCCTTTCTCGAGTCTTGCAGCCAACAACAGCACAACGGTTAACTGGCTTAGACATCCTGGCAAGAGCAGGCAAAAACACAGATGTGACTGGGGTTGATTTAGCCTGCCGATAGCCTATATGCGAATGAGAGGTTTGGCAATGCACGTGGCCGTGGCTCATTCCCCTGATAGGTGGAGAGTTGACCAATAAGCGGAGCACGTCTTTGTGACGTAGAAAATAAGTGAAATCTGGATCCGTTTTTTTCAGATCCGTTGCAGCCCCTTTTTTAGAGATTTGGCTAAGGAGGAAAATAGAGAGGGTTGTGTTTTCTGACACTTGGTGAGTTCCCTGGAACACCGGGGACACATATTCATGTATAAAAGACGTACAAAGGTGCATTTTGCATGATAGGTCCCCTTTAAATAAGGTTTGAATGCAGGATTTTTATTTGTAACAGAGTATTTTAATTCTCTACTGTAGGCGTAGTGTATCTGTGAACGATCCCAAATACAATTCATTGTTTACATTGCAGCTAGTGCTACGCCGGAAGTGGAAAGGGGCTGGGCTACATAAGTTGAATTGAGCCAACACAAATACACGATAGGTGGGACTAAGAAAGATAATGTGAAAATATTAAAACAAAGGCATTAATTAGGGCTGCAAAATGTCTCCCATTGTAATGGTGATTAGATTTTTAAATGCTAACACTTAACAGTTTGTTCTGACTATGTGTTTCCTGTTTCCTGCAGATGTCCAGCTGCTGGTGGTGGTTAAAGAAGAGTTTCTCCCTGACCAGCAGGAGTGGAGCACCAGTCTGGACCCGGAGGACCCAGAGCCCCCCCCACATATTAAGCAGGAACAGGAGGAACTCAGGATCAGTCAGGAGGGAGAGCAGCTTCAGGAGCTGGAGGAGGCTGAGATCACCAAGTCCACTTTCACTCCTGACCCTGTGAAGAGTGAAGATGATAAAGAGAAACCTCAGTCCTCTCAGCCTCATCAAAGACAAACTGAACACATGGAAACAGAAGCTGATGGAGATGACTGTCGAGGACCAGAACCAGCCAGGAGCTCAGATCCAGAGAGCAGTTTACAACCAAAGACTGAGAACGACACTGGAGACTCTTCTGAACCTGACACTGAAGACAGTGCTGATTGGAAGGAGACCAGAGAACCTGCATCAGGCTCAAACTCACTGAAAAATAGACATGAATCTGTCAGTGATCCACAACCTAGTGCTGAAAATAAACCATTCAGCTGCACAGTCTGTAAGAAAGCTTATTCACGGAGTGGAAATTTAAAGGACCACATGAGAGTCCACACAGGAGAGAAACCATTCAGCTGCTCAGTCTGTAAGAGAGCTTTTTCACAGAGAGGGCAAATAAAGGCACACATGAGAATCCACGCAGGAGAGAAACCATTCAGCTGCTCAGTCTGTAAGAAAGCTTTTTCACAGAGTGCACATTTAAAGGCACACTCGAGAGTCCACACAGGAGAGAAACCATTCAGTTGCTCAGTCTGTAAGAAAGGTTTTACATCACAAAGAGATGTAAAACGACACATGAGAATCCACACAGGAGAGAAACCATTCAGTTGCTCAGTCTGTAAGAAAGCTTTTACAATGAAAAGAGATGTAAAAAGACACATGAGAATCCACACAGGAGAGAAAGCATTCAGCTGCTCAGTCTGTAAGACAGCTTTTTCACGGAGTGATCATTTAAAGAAACACATGAGAGTCCACACAGGAGAGGAAAAATAAAGCTGTAATGTTTGTGACAAAAGATTTAAATGGCATAATAGTTTCAAAAGACATAAGTGTGTTGTTCGTCAGCTGCTTCTGTAACTGTCAGGGAATACATTTGTCTATTTTGTATCCTGATGACCTAATGCCGTTACATGTAATACGTAACTCCCTAAGCCTGATTTCACCCACCTGCAACCGATTCGCTAATAATCACAAATCTTAATTTTCTTTGACCCCTTGTCTCGACTATTTCTTGTTTAATAATCGTTACATCTCCTCAGGACCAAGTTCCCGTGTCCTGCCTTTCACCTGCTGATCACCGACTGCTCATTTAAGGTGGACTCACCTTTACAAGGGACCAGTGTCTTAATGCAAATGTTTTGTAAAGTGATGCTAGACCAAAAACGTGCTGTTGGGTAGTGTGCTCTCTGCAGGACGGTGTCTGTACTCAAATATTGTTTATGAATTGAGAGCTTCATTCCGTTTTTGTTGTCTAAACAACGCCAACAGTGTGATACGTCTTCTTTCCAGCAGATGGCATACATGTTACATCATCCAGTTCAACTGTCGTCCACATATTAATGATTCAAAACAGCAATGTGTAAGATATGGCTAGTAATTGACCATTTCAACAGAATGTGAAGAGGTTACAGTCTTGAGGCCATGTCCAATATGTTTATGTTTTGTTTGATTACATCTACTGAAATGAGCATTCAATGACTCAATTATTCTTAATTACTGCCATTACATCATGGGTTTGCATTGCAATATTAGAACGCATTAAACCCAACTTTAGTTCTTCCAAGTTGCGGGTGTTCATTGTTTAGAAGTCCGCTGTGTTTCATCCAAGCTTCCACTTCGTGCTCCGATAATGCTGAAAGTATCTGTTGTATGCTTTACCTGCTCCATTAACAAAAGTGCAATTCACTGGACAGAGACAAGAGATAGTGGATGGATCCCGAAGATAGCCCGTATAGAGCCTTCAGGTTCTGATCATGATCAGTGACAGAGCTAGAAAAAAACTCCAAAAACCTGAACAGAGCTAGAAGATAGCCAGTACAAAGCCAAGAAAGACCAAGTAGAAAGACAGGAAGGAGCCAAAAGAGTTTGTGTTTTTTAATATTCAAGCTCTTCTCTTAAGATATTAGAACTTCCTATCTCAACATGTATCCTTTTATGTCAATTATAAAAAACTTAAATTTTTGCTGCCAATTATTGAGATTGTTTCACAGCTTTATCTTAAATATATATACTTTTATCTTTACATATAGATTACATAGGATGAACAGCACGGTCCACTCTGCTGGATTCTGCCCAAATCTGCTCCAAATGCATGCACACATCTCGCTTTATCCATACTCCTGCAGTTGTATTGTTCTGGATTTATAGTGAAGTGTATTAGATGTTCTGCACTCTTATTGTTATGTATTTAATATAAAGTGAAATACCCATAAAGTCAGAAAAGAGAGAGAGAGAGTTCTTCATTTGCATATAAACATGGTAAAATATTTAAAGTTGTGACCTGTTGGTGTCGCCCTAATCCGTGTACCTACGGTCCATTTGTTTTTCTTTATTACACCAGTAAGCGGAAGAGTGTCTGAGAGGCCTTTTTGTTTTTGTTTTTTTACCTTACTAAATGGTCTAATGGACATTGGAGAGAGGGGCGGGGCGAAACTCGCTGAAGTGATTTAAAGGAGACATGTCATGGCCACTTCCACTGATCATAATTCCATTGTTGAGGTCTACTAGAATATATTTATATTGTGCAATTTTCCAAACTCACATTGGTTTCTCATACAGCATCTCTGTAAACTACGTGTATTCACTGAATTTCACTCTCTGCCTTTAACGGCTCGTTGTAGTAGCTCCAATAGCTCCAGCCCCCACCCTCCCTGTGAGCACAGTGTGCTCTGATTGGTCGGGACGTTGTGAATCGCGCCGAGCTCCGTGGAGGTGTTGTTTCCTTGTTTAGCGATACACAGCGAAACACAGCCAAACTCATCCTGAGCACACACAAACTCACAGCCGAAGTAAAAACAATAAGTGTGGCTTGATATTGAGTAAGAAAAAGGTTGATAAACGCTGTGAGAATTGGTCTGCAGAGAACATTTTGATGCGATCCCAACTGTCTGTTATCAGCCTGCAGCCAGGGAGGAGAAATCAGCAGAGCGGCCTGCACTGTGCGTGTGTGAGCTGCCTGCACTCTGGGCGTGGCTACAGGGTGTTCAGACGTCACAATGTCCAGGAAGAACATGAGAAATCTCCAACGAGGCGTTCTGGGGATGTTTTGTGTTAGAGTTTTACTCCCTACATGGTGGACTTTGCGGGTTTTTGACTCTGCAGACCGTTTACAAGCATAAAAACCTTCATAACACACAAGGGGACGGGTAATAACCGGAAAAGCATGACATGTCTCCTTTAAAAACAAAAGCCCTCCTTTGCTTGGAACGGTGATATTATAAACAAGGGGAAACAAGGTGAATTTAGCAATCACAACGAAAACGGCCAAGACACATATTGAGCACAGAAAATGAATATTATTAAGGGCTGTAAATATAATAGGCCTATGTCTAAAATGGACAATATTGTTAGGAGATTTAAACTATACAGCGATTCTGCACTGCGGTCAACTCAGCCGTCTCTCGAGTTTGTTTTTTCAAATCAGCTGCTCTTCATTTTTTTTCCTGCTATATTCAATGAGTGATACACATATTTGTTACCACAAGTTCTTAATAAAATTGACACGTTTGGACTCGGTACTAGTTTGACTGCTACCATAAATGAAATTAAGTACTTTTACTGTGTACTTTGTGAGTCCCCTCCATAATACATAATGCATGTTTTCTGCCGTCTTTGATGAGTGATAAAAATAAAATGTTACCATTAGTTCTTGATACTGTTTGACTTTGTATTAGTTAGCCTACTACTAACAATACATTGAAGTACTTTTACTATGTATTCATTGAGCAATCCTCTGTCAAAGTCCCCTGCTGAGAACAAAATCAAGCCACTTCTGCTAAGTTTGATGAGGGAATTATTTGTTGTTGCCATTAGTTCTTCATGAGATTGATCCTGTCGCAGGGCCGTATCCAGGATTTCCCTAAATACCGAGGTCCAAAGATGCTAGGGGGGTTCGGGGGATACCCCCTGAGATTTTTGGGATTTTCATGATCTACTTAGGTGCTTTTTAAGTCCTGTGGGGGGTCACAAATTGGATAATATATTGATTTCAAACCATGTCAGTGGGCTGCAGCATACATTATTTTTGAAAGTGTGATGCATAAGAATCAGTTGATTGTTACTATTAATGATCTGGACATGCAGAAGAGGCTAAAATGATCACAACACATTGTCAACATTCATTTTCCATGTCTCTCTCCTTTCCATAACCTGCACCCTCTCTTCCATCGTCTTTAGTCTCTCTGTCTTCTTCCTGTTCATTACTCTCTCTGTCCTCTACTCTTTCTCTTTCTCAATCTCTCCCTCGTTGTTCACTTTTTGCTCCTCCTCACTTGTCGCTCCTGCCAGTGAATTCAAAGCAAAAAGTTAATTTCACTTGTTTGTTTGCACTTTTTGTTTTATTTAAATCTGTTTTGTTTGATTCTCAAAAGAGAACAAAGATGTAAGCAAATTGTGTTTTATACAATTGTATGTTAATATGACATCATAACTGCAATAGCTGTATGTTTTAAAATTATGCCTATTGCAAATGAAGACTATTGTTATAGATAGATGGATGGATGGATGGATGGATGGATGGATGGATGGATGGATGGATGGATGGATAAATAGATAGATAGATAAATAGATAGATATATGGGGTTATTAAGCCTACATTCTTTTGTGTGACTGTACCTGCAGTTCCTCCCTGACTTCCATCACTTTCTCTCTCTCTTTCTCTCTGCCTGTCCTGTCTCTTCCTTACCAACGCTGAGCTTCGACTGACTGTCTTTTCATTATATCTAAGTCAGTGTAAAAAGAAAACAATACAATGTTATATCTTCAATGTTTTACTCACATTGAAATGAAAGAAAAGCATTACAACGTTTGTTAAAAGGTAATCCTTCTGACATTGGATGAATGTAATTAACGTAAGCTCTCTAGCTAGTTTATTCACGCAGTTTAAACCAAAGTATAGCCTATAGCTGCAATATAAGTTACGTTAGTGTGCATGTTGTCGGACGTCCACTGACTAACGTAGAGCGTTCACACAGGATCTGCTGGTCATATGATGTCCTGATGAACAGAAACACAAGCAGCCCGCTGGACTCACATCTCTAGATACTTCATCACTCCTTCGCTGCTCCGATACAAGTCCGGGCTGCGGTGGTTTGTTGATACATGTCGTCTTCTTCTGTTTGCTTTAATCGAGGCTACGTAGTTATGCAGTTATGCAGTTATGCATCGTCAGTAAATGGAAGTACTACAAAGAATCCCGTTTAGTGCAGTTATTTCACAAGTTTTGTTACACAGCTCGGAAAATATTACTGAGGTCCGGACCTCGGTGACCTCAATGGTGGATACGGCCATGTGTGAAACAAAATGAATGTTATTAAGGGCTGTAAATATAATAGGCCTATGTCTAAAATGGACAACATTGTTAGGAGATTTAAACTATACAGCGATTCTGCACTGCGGTCAACTCAGCCGTCTCTCGAGTTTGTTTTTTCAAATCAGCTGCTCTTCATTTTTTCCCCTGCTATATTCAATGAGTGATACACATATTTGTTACCACAAGTTCTTAATAAAACTGACACTGTTGGACTCGGTACTAGTTTGACTGCTACCATAAATTAAATGAAGTACTTTTACTGTGTACTTTGTGAGTCCCCTCCATAGTACATAATGCATGTTTTCTGCCGTCTTTGATGAGTGATAAAAATACAATTTTTTCATTAGTTCTTGATACTGTTTGACTTTGTATTAGTTAGCCTACTACTAACAATACATTGAAGTACTTTTACTGTGTATTCATTGAGCAATCCTCTGTCAAAGTCCCCTGCTGAGAACAAAATCAAGCCACTTCTGCTAGTTTGATGAGGGAATTATTTTTTGTTGCCATTAGTTCTTCATGAGATTGATCCTGTCGGACTCAGTACTAGTGAAACTACCCCCACAAGTACTATGAAGTACTTACTGTGTACTTTTCCAGTAATCGTCTGTCAATGTCCCCTCCTGAGTATAAGAATGCATGTTTTCTTTTAATAAGCGTTAAAAAACATTTCTTCCTGAGACTGATATTGTTGGACAGAGTATTTTAAGAGGATATTAGACATGATATCAACAATACTTCCAGTCAGTACTCCAGCAGCAGCATTTACCTCATGGAAAGTCTTTAGAGTCTGGCCTGGATAGCTTGTCATTCAGCAAAGTGACACACTCTGTCACATGGTTGCCCTCTTATGATGCTGCTGTCTTTTAATATATAATTATTCCTCTGCCGCTAGTTCGTTCGTTAATCAAAATGACCCCCAAGGATCAAAGGTGTAAAGTAAACTTGAGGATAACAGGAAGACAAAAGTGAATTATTTGTTCTTTAATGTGAAAGTGAAGCGTCTCTGGCTGTCCGTCACTCTGGATTTGAGTTGTTGTGGTACTTGTACTTTACTCGAGTATTTCCATGATATGCTACTTTAGCATAACGTTAGCATAAAGCTAGCATTAGCATAGAGCTAACTAGCAGCTAGACCATGAGTGGTAAGAACCAGAGAAGACAACGTAAAACGAATATTATTGAAAATGATAATAACCGTTCCAACATCAGTAGCTACCTATCTTTAGTCACTCGCGCTGACTGAACTCAATGGCGTTTTTGGAACGTTTTGGCTAACACAGCTGCAACTCATCTCCACCTGATTTCCCGCTTATGGTCATGGCTGCATTGAAAATACACATGACTTTGCGCAATGTAATACTAGTGAGAGTCATACCAGCAAAGCCTCCACACCAGCCGTGACACTTTTGAGTCACACCCTACGTGATGTTTACACATACTTTTAATACAAAAATGATCAGCATAAATGATTGAATATACGTGGTCCTTACCTTTTTGAAATAATATAGGCTCCCCTTCAAGACACAGGTTGTTCTCCGCCAAGAGTTAAAGAAAAAAGGCGCACTAAAACCGGAAGTGTAATTAACTCCAACTAGAGTGCATGCAATCAACTCCCTTAAATAACACCGGCCTTAGAGCTTTGTCAGCACTGCAAGTGTAAAAGAACACCCAAATCAACACTTATCACCTCGAAATAATTGACACTGAAACATTAACACTATTTCACACTACAAAATGTGCTGTGTACAGTGTATGAAGGGGGTGAGGCTGGGCTTTATCTAAAGTCAAAGATGAATCTTAGTAGTTATACACATGCCACTTTCGTCTCATTAGTATGCATAGAAAAGTGACAGGTCACACCTCTAAGCCCCGCCCCCTCCAGCGGAAGTCCCGCCCCCATAAGCCCCACCCCCTTCTGGCGGATGTCCCGCCCCCACTTCCGGTAAACATAATTTTAAAATGAGAAAAATAAAATGCTGCCCCTACCGGTTTTACAAAAATATTTTTATTTTGAATCACTTTTGTGTGCATAGGATCAATGTCCCGCCTCCTAACCACTTCCTGTGCCCCCTAATCCTGTATACAGTATTGACTGTAACTTACAAATACTTGCAAATAACATGAAATATAGCAACCATATATTTAACAAAAGTAATGTCAATCTCTCTAACCCCTCCTTGCTCTAAAGAGTTCCGTGAAAAGTTTTGTGAACAGTCTGGACATGTCTGAAGACAAGTCAGGACAAGTGTGGGAGAAATCATAAAACCCCCTGACATCCTCTACAGTCAAATGGTGTGTGTGTGTGTGTGGGTGTGTGTGTGTGTGTGAGAGGAGACGGTCTGAGGCTGTAAATTACAGAGTCTACTGATTCAAGGCAGATGGCCAGAGCAAAACAGAGAAAGCAGTTACATTATTTTCTCATGTATACATCTACTATCTACATGTTTTTGTAATGTGTATGCATATAATTTTATATATATATGTGTGTATATATATGTGTGTGTGATATATACATACATATATACAGGAGAATAGCCTAAACCTAAAAAAGTATTTGCTCTGCCATAAAAACCAAATACAATATAATGCTAATTTGTTAAACAATCAGGAATAACCCTATTGGCTGTTTTTAGAGTCATTTACATATTGCGTGGCCTATAAGTAGGGTCAGAAACATTTCGACAGCCTCTCTTCGCTTTTCCCCATCAGGCCCAGATCTTTTGAAAATATATGGTAAGTACTTTATTTTTATGTTATAATAGCATATAGTTAGCTAATGCTGCTTGATGTGTGTTAAAGAACCTCTATGCATCTGTTGTTTATCTATTATGTAACAGCCCTAGATTGTAATTATTTAGAAGCTTTAATGAAGGATCCTTCTAAGTACAAATAATGTGGTGTACATTTTTTAACTATAAGTGTATTTAGCTATATTTCTTAAAATCAAATATGTTTTTCATGTGAAAGTATCCAGAATAACGTACTCTCTTGTTTTTAAAAAAAGGTGGTTGCACCCCTCATGCAGCTTGAATGGTCTCAGCTCAGCTCAGAGCTCTTCATCAAGTCATCTCAACACAGACTGTGTTTGAGAATTAAAACCTATCAGGTAAAAAAAAATGCTTTTTATGTTTGCTTTTTACAAGATGATAGCTAAATGATTTTGTTTTCTTGTTAAATGTATAATCCTGGGTATTTCAAAAAACATACTTATACCCTCTTCTTTTATTTCTCTGTCTTTTTTCTCTATAGAGCAATCCTCCCCGTTATCAAAGGACAAACGCTGTTTGTTAAGGTCTGCTTTAAGGCCACACCACCTGAATAAGCTGGAGATCACATGTAAAACTGTTATTGATGTATCCGCCAGGTATGTTGACTTTACGTCCATGAATGTAGAAGCAAAGTGAAATGTTTCTTCAGCGGTGCCACTGATTTTGTTTTTTGTTTTGCGGGGGTGATTTCTTAAAAACGGTCAAGCATGGATGATTTAAAAGATGGAGAAAGGTCTTTTCTTAATGTGTTACCTGATGTAAATGAACTATGCAATGATGAGGGATTTGTGTACGAAGACATGCCATTTCCACAGTGTTCAGACAGTAACAGTGAGCTAAATGACGCAATAACAGATGTAAGCGAGCCTATGCCCTTGACAGAAACAAACCCCTATACAGATGGAGAAAGGTCCTTTCTCGATGTGTTACCTGATGTAAATGAACTATACAGTGATGATGATGATGAATTCAGATATAGGGACCTGTCATTTCCGCAGTGTTCAGGCAACAACAGTGAGTTAAATGGCGAGGGCTCAGCTGTAAACGAGCCCGCGGCCTTGTCAGAAACAAATTCAAGCAGTCCAACAAAAACATTAGACGGTGCCTTGGATTGGGTGATAGACTGCTACGCGGACCGGGGGCTTTTAGATTAGCCTCTAGACAATGTCCCCCGTCTGAATGGACAAAATAGCGAAGCTTCGGCCAACGCCGGCCTACCCGTTTCCAGCATGCAAGATGACGGGTGTGTTAATGACAGCTCGAATGACTCAGAATCACCCGCTTGCTCCATGCAAAGTAACGGACATGTTGATCAGAATGACACCCCGAATGCTTCTGAATCACAGGGCCCCCTGTCACAGCATGGAGGAGGCACTAGCAGAGATGCCGAGCCAAGTGTTTTCTCTCGACCTGTATTCAATAACACAGAAATGAGACAGTCTCTAGTCCTACCGCCTATTAGGGCTGAAGCAGACTTTGGAGTCTATTTTGAGGGTCTGATGAACAATGTGCATAGCATGCTTGCATATGCTTTTGCACGGGCAGAAAGAGAAGATATCGTGCAGATTGAATTACATGGTGAACAACTAAGGAACGTGTCAGCCATTTTAAATGGTCCCGATGACAATCTGGATGATTTTGAGGAGGGGCTGTTCAACGCCATGCAATCGAATATCATTTTAATGGCAGAAAGCAACATGGAGCTCGTGGTTCAAATTGTTCATGCCCCCCGTGGAGGGGTTCAGGGTAAACGGATGATTAGTAAAATGTTAGACAGTGAGATTGTTAAAAAGAAGGGGCGTTTTCTTTACGTTGTTCAGAACTCCTCCAACCAGCTGTGTTTTGCTATTAATTTAGCACTGTTGTTACACGACAACCTCACTGATAATGAAGGTGTTAAACGTGGTAAAGAGATCCAGAATAGGGCGGGTTTGACAGCTCATACAGCTGTGACATTCAGCGACATTGATACATTCGAAGACAGCTTAAAATGCAAGATAGTGGTATTTTACCGAAGCAATGATGATCGTACCCTTTGTAAATTCCAGACAGACGCCCCCAAACGAGACAAAACTGTGTTTTTGTTCCTCCTTCACAACCACTACTATGGTGTCAAGAACCTGAAGCGTTTTTTAGGCTCTTCGTATGTCTGTGAACATTGTTATACAGGGTACAGTTCTCAATGGAGTCACTCCTGTACTGGGCATTGCTATGTCTGCCTTGACCCCGCATGTACCCGGGGAGAGTTTAAACCCATCTTTTGTAAAGACTGCAACAAAACATGCCGTACAGTCGGCTGTCATTCTCGACATAAAGAGCAGAAACAGAGATCAACAGACATTGCCAGTAACTGTGATTTACACAAAAAGTGTGTAGATTGCCAACTTTCTTACTACACCCCCAAGAGTACAGCAGATAAACACACAAGTGTGTGACGAAAAAATGTAAGACATGCAAGGAAAAATTACCATCTGCTTCTACGCTCGGGTGTGAAAAACATTTGTGTTACATAGGAGTGCTGCCTAAAGAGACATAACACAATGACAACATTGTGTTTTATGATTTTGAAACAATGGCGGGGGCAGATGGGGTACATATACTTTTCTTGGTTTGTACAAAAACCTTGGGGGGTGAAATTTGGGTCGGCGAGGGAATCGACTGTGCACGGCAGTTTCTGGCACACTTTAGACGCCCAAAGTTCAAGAATACAACATTCATCGCTCACAATGCCAAGGGTTTTGACAGCTATTTCATTATCAACGCAATGGTTGCACAGGGGCTAAAGCCCCCGTTAACAATGCAGGGAAGTAAAGTGCTCTCTTTTACTGACGAGGATTTTGGGCACAGGTACATAGACTCACTGTCTTATCTGTCTATGCGTTTAGCAGACATGCCAAAAGCTTTGGGATTTGGAGATAAAATCAAGGGGTACTTCCCTCACGGTTTCAGCTCCAAGGCTAACCTGAGTTATATAGGCCCTTATCCACCCGCACACTGTTATGGGGTTGAACGCATGACAACTGGTGAAAAGAGTGACTTTTTCACGTGGTATGAGACGGTACGCCAGGGCACTTTTGACTTTCGAGAGCAGGCATTGCTTTACTGCAAAAACGATGTGGACATTCTTGCCCAGGGGGCCACATTATTTCGGAAAGGTTTTCTCGGGGAGACAGGAGTTGATCCTTTTAGTCGCGCGACTATAGCTTCTGCCTGTATGAAAGTTTTTACCACAAACTTTCTAACGCCCAAAACCCTAGCAATCCCCCCACCCGACGACTACCGCTGTGAAAACAAGACGTACTCAGACGGTATTCAGTGGCTGGAGTGGATAGCTCAGACTGAAGGTGTTTTTATTCAACATGCGTTGAATGAAGGAGAGAAACGAGTGGGACGTTTCGTCGTAGACGGGTTTGCCGAAGTTACCGGGGAAAAGATTGTCTGGGAATGTCTTGGTTGTTTCTATCACGGATGCCCCTCTTGCTATAAGGGGCATGAGAAAAATCCATTGATAGGTGACACATTTGAGCATCTCCATGCTGTTAGTGATGCAAAACTGCATGAGCTAGAGTCTGTCCACGGGGCCAAAGTGAACGTTATGCGTGAGCATACATGGGTTGAGATGAAAAATCCAATCAAGATTTGAAGGCTTTCCTCAGGGTATACAATGCACCAGAACTGCTGACCCCCCGCGATGCTTTATACGGGGGAAGGACATGTGCAGTAAAGTTGAGGCACACAGCAGCGGCAGATTAATTGGTTCATTATTGTGATTTCACCTCACTCTACCCTTTTGTAAACTGCACAGGCCTATATCCACTTGGACACCCTCAGATCATATTCCGAGATTTCAAGGACCCTCGCAGTTATTTCGGGTTAATCAAAGCCACAGTAGAACCTCCTAGGGGTCTATACTTTCCTGTCCTGCCCTACCAAACTGCAGCTGGTAAACTGGTGTTCACTCTATGCCGCACATGCGCTGAGCTTAACAACCAACAGGGGCCCTCATGCATAGCAAAGAGGAAAGAGCATTAACAGGGGTTTGGGTGACCCCAGAATTCACCAAAGCCCTGGACATGGGTTACAAGATGACTCAGATCACAGAGGTGTGGCATTTTGAGAAGAAAAGTGACAGCATTTTTGTAGACTATATACACACATTTTTGAAGGGTAAACAAGAAGCATCAGGCTACCCTTCAGAGGCCTCAGATGATGAGAGCAGACAAAAGTATGTGGCAGACTATCATGCTAAGCAGGGCATCTTGCTGGATGCAGATAAAATCAAATCAAATCCAGCCAAAAGACAAGTGGCAAAACTATGTCTCAACAGTTTCTGGGGTAAATTTGCCCAGAGAAGCAATCTGACTCAGACTAAGATTGTGACCAAAGCCGAAGAATTTCTTAACCTCTTGTTTTCAGCTAAACATAAGGTTACGTATTTCTCATTCCTCAACCCCCGAACGGCTCTAGTTCAGTGGTGCTACGGTGAAAATTGTTACTCTACTCCCAACAAGGTGGATAACATATTCATAGCCGCCTTTACCACAGCGTATAACAGGCTGAAACTGTACAGTGAATTGGAGAAATTACAGCACAGAGTATTCTACTACGACACAGATAGCATAATCTATGTGACAAGACAAGGAGAGAGCCCCCTACCGATGGGGGTCTATCTGGGAGACCTGACAGACGAGCTGGGGGGCGATACGATTAAAGAGTTTGTTTCAGCAGGCCCTAAAAGTTATGCTTATCAGACCAAAAATCAAAAAAAAGTTGTGATGCGGTGAAAGGCATCACACAAACGCACAAATGTTGCAAACGAGTGAACTTTGACAGTCTGGCCGACCTGGTGGAGGGCTACGTTCAAAACTCTGAGAGGGGGAGGGTAATTGAGGTCCCTCAGCACAGTATTGTGAGGAATAAAGAGGTTTTCGCTTTGAGAAATGTGAGAAATGTGTTCACCAAAAAGTTCCGAGTTGTGTTTGACAAGAGACGTTTGTTAGCTGGGGGAAATACTTTGCCTTTTGGGTATTGAGAAAATAATTGACGACATGTTTTCACCAAGTCAAATTGATTTTGACCCCCGACTGCGTGTTCCTTTTTCGTGTCTAGTAGTGGGCCCTAGTGGTTGTGGAAAAACTTTTTTTGTCAAGAATGTATTGCAAAATTGTATTCATGTAATGGATGTCCAGCCTCAAAATATTGTGTGGATTTATACTTCTTTCCAACCCATATATGCTGAACTGCAGGAAAAGAATAAAAATATGAAGTTCGTCAAGGGTCTGCCTGAATAATTTGAAGATGAATCGCTATTTCCTCCTGATCAAAGTCATTTGATTATATTAGACGATGTTATATTTCAGGCCTCTGAGCATCCGGAAGTAGTCAGACTTTTCACCCAATACCGTCATCATAGAAACATGAGCGTTATCATGCTTACCCAAAATGTTTTTCACCAGGGAAAAAACAGTCGCACAATTAGTTTAAATACTACTTACATGGTCTTGTTTAAAAACCCCAGAGACAGATTACAAATGAACATACTTGCTCAACAAATACACCCTGGTAATAAATCATTTTTCCTACAAAGTTTTGAAGACGCCACCACGGAACCTCATGGTTACTTAATCGTAGACATGACCCCCACCTGTCCAGACATCTACAGGCTTAGATCGGGAGCACTACCTAATCAATGGCTAGTTGTTTATGTACCAAAAACGAAGACTTGAAAAAACAGTATGTCGGCCCGTTTAAAAATGCCTCTGCTGAGGGCCTTATGTCAAGCCCCGCCTTCAAAGCGCAAGGATATTCTCGAGAACTGCTCCACGGATTTTCTTCAATCACTCTGTGAACTGTCTCTAAATCTTTTAAAAGGTAATATCCCCCTATCAGGCATTCAGTATAAGAAGCTTAAGAAGCAAAATAAATTTTTCAAACTCTTGGCCAATAAAAAGACCAACTTAAAAACTAAATTCAAGGCCTTAAGAAAGCAATCTGGAGGTTTTCTTCTGCCGCTACTCGGTGCGTTGATACCCATTTTAGGACAACTTTTAGGAGGGCTCGCTCGATCATGAGTCAAAATATGTTTCTGCTAACACCTCACCAGTTTAATCAGCTCAATCAGATGGGTGTAACTAACCCTCACAGTAAGGAAACAATTAGACGCACTGCCGAAGATGTTCTGGATGAAAAAATGAGAGCAACCCTAAACGAACCAGGATTACCCCCTTATGAAAAATTCATAAAATACAACACCTTGTTACAAAGATATCTCACCCTACTCAAACAAGACGGGCTTGAGGAACGACATATTACTCTAACTCTACCTGAAGACACGGGGGTGGTAAAAGGAGAAGAAAATTATGGCACGTCCGATGATAAAATAAAAAACGATGTGCTTCAGCACCTCCCTAAGCGTTACCACAAGAATGCCGAGTACATTATGAGGAAATTAACCACGAGTACAGCTGGATGGACACCAGCGGGGGAATTTATAGAAAAGGGGGTAGCTGTAAAAGGTTCCCACATGTTAGATTTATTTAAACATTTATCCTGCGCGTATAAAACAAATGTCCAGGAGCCTAAGGGCTCGCGGGGGTTTTTAAATAGTCTGAATGAGATCAACATTCCCTTAACAGCTTTTCAAAACCTTCACGCTCGTGAACAATATCGCATAATCAAAGAGGGCAAACTAAATCGAGAAAATATCCCCCGAAAAAGAAGAAAAACATCTCCCGCTACCCCCGGTTGGGACACTTTAGGAACAGCTGTAGAACCTCAGAATGCCCTGCTTAAGAAGAAAAGGATAAGGCAAGACAGAATATTAAGTCCAAGATGGTTACATTTAACCCCTTAAAGTTGTATTATATTTCATGATTTCCTAATAAAGACAGAGTCATCTGAATTAATTTTGTCTTCAGACCTTTTTTATTTCTACATTTTATAACAATCTTTGAACATTTGTAGCGAACAAACACTGTGATTAAAATGAGTGTCTTTATGACGTCTCTCACACCTTTGGTATTTTTTCACAAAATTCGTTACAGCAGTATCATTTTTTACCACATCATCGTGATACAGAGATAACACATTTTCGTAAGACAACCCGGATGCTCTTTTGCATAGATAAAAAACACAGTGTTGACCACAGGCTGTAGACATGACATTCTGAAGTTGCCGGTTATGGTATAAAATAGTTTCACATTGTGTTTCTAGAAATTGCAGGATGCTTTTAGGATAATGACTAAAATCGGGGGGGAAACCCGAAAGAATCAAAAAAAGTTCCTTCTCCTTCCTCTAAAGTCACTGCTAGCCAGTGTTCTCCGGGCATGTGGGAGGGGTGGGTGTTTACAATCATGTATAGGCCTACAGGGCATCTAAATAATTGTTTTACTCGGGGTAGCTGATCTGAGGCCCATACCCCCCAAAAAGAGTCCCCCACCATATGCTGCAGGAGACTATCCAATTGGTGATTATTCATGTTGTAGTCTTCTTAGTAATAATCTACCAGCACTTGTCGTTTTGAATTAATCTCCAGAATCGAATCAAAACAAGAATATACGATTAAAGTGGTAGTCTGTGGCAGCGGTACTCTGAACCTCATTTCCAATCTTAAACTACCGCGTGTGATGGGAGATAAGGCGTCGGCGTCTTCCGCCGCAGTTAAATTAAACACAAATAAAGAGTATCCTTGTTAAAAATCATCTTTGTCTATACTTAGAGGTAAGTCTTTCATGTGTCTCCCTGTAGCAGTTAACATGTTGTAAAACTCTCTGACTGACGACCCCCGGTTAAATTGGGGTTGAAATGCTTTGGCTGGTACTTGCCTCCCATCCTGACACAGAGCCAGATATTCCATATCATTATGAAGGAAATTAAAAGGTGAAAGCTCTCTCCTTCCGGTGAAGGCTTCGTGATTTACCATACCCAATACTATGTACTTGGGCATATTACCCAAAAAGAGATTTTCTTGGTTGCATATTCTAGAATTAACCGGTATACTATATGTCTTTAGATTCACCCGTGATAGGGGGTAGAGGGCGTTACCTCTCAGCAGAGCCGCAGCATGACCTAAACGCACTGCAGGCGTGATTGTGGCTTTTTTGATAAAAAGTGAAGCCCCCAGTATTTTTAGACGGTATGTAGAGTCATTTGCACACATGAGAGTAAAGGCATCGTTAGATCTGGTGAGTTTGATTCTCAAATCTACAGAGTTCAGGAGAAGCCTCTCGCTGAAAAATATATCCGTGTGTAAAGCACCCATCAAGTGAAGCTCCCGAGATTCTGCTGTGAATGAGGCCCTCTTTACCAGTCCCTTATTTGGTCCATTGGCTATGACTATAGAGTCCATAGATCCCGCGGTGTCTTTATAAAATAAGCCGGCTGTGAACTGAGTTTTTAAAGTAGAATCAGAGTAATTCAATAGCGTTTCAATCATCGCCCTGTAAGGATGAGTCGAACTGGATTGAGAAATTAGTCTGTCCCCTAGAATAACGTCGCATTGACTAAAAATTGTATTCAGAGGGTAATTAACTAGGGCTACGAGGCATCAGCTGCCAGATTAGTCCCATCTGCGTTGGTTATTTTGATTCTGAGATGTATCAAGGTGTCATTCATATCCAGGTATTTATCTCCGTCCCCAGGGATAAAAAATTCTATGGGTCCGTCCTCCGTAAAGGCAGACAACGGAAGGACCTTTGTGTAGTGTTTTTCGTCTATAGAAAGTTGCGTCATTGGGGCTGAAAATAAATCCAGCTCTGCCATGCTGCATTCAGCAGATTTATGATGTAAAAGAGCCATATTTAACACGCTAAAATATATCTCTCCCTAATACGTTCCTTCTCCGAGGGTGTTTTTTCCCTAATGATTTTCTTTTGACTGAGTGTTTTCCTTTCTTGACACCCCTCGGAACCATGGGCGGCGCCAGGGGGGAGCTAGGGGGTGCTGAAGCACCCCCCAGGATTGCCAAAGCACCCCCTAAGCACCCCCAAGAAATATGTGTTTTTTTTTTTTTTCGAAAATTATTATTATTTTTATTAAATTAGAAAAATTATTGATTACATCAATGCATATGTGAAACAAACACATTTTTGACCAAAAACATAAAGCCAACACAGGTGATATGATTAGGCCAATGGTCAGCACCCATTCGATTTTTGACCTACCCATAGGCTAAATTACTTTGTGACACTTGATTGACTTCCTGTTAGCTAGAGCGCCAAAGTGAAATATTGATCGTTTTTTAGTCCTTAAACGACCACGTGTGGACACTCAATCAAAACCAACTGAAAGCGAGAGGGATTCTGCACATAATAGGCCTCGTGAGTACAAGTAGCTTACTTCTGGGTCTCTGTGTTTCATTCAAGCCCTGCTCTGTGTGTGTGTGTGTGTGTGTGTGTGTGTGTGTGTGTGTGTGTGTGGCACGAGCCATTTTGTGTGCATGCGTGTGCGAGCGAGCGAGAGAGCTCGCCTCGCGCACCAGTGGGTATCTACCGGAGATCGTTGTGGTTAGCATCTGGTGCTAGCTAGCCAAGCTAATGGATATACGGAGCTTTTTCAACAACAAGGTGGAGGGAGAACTCTCTCCTGTCAGACGGAGAGTCTCAGGTAACCTCAACTCAGGTGAAGTAAAGGACTCTCTCAGTGTTTAGATAGTTAACTTTAGTCTAGTTATCTCAGTGGGTCTCAAACGGTTTGTTTTAAAAGGGGAGTGATTTGTAAAATATCTATAAAGAAATAGAAAATCTGTTGACAGTTCTGTTTCGTATGGGTGTTGAGATGTATCCATAGATCTCTTAATGTTGCTCTCAAAGTGCACCAGATTGATGCTTTTAACTGAAATATGTAACAACAAATCTTCCCGGGGGAGCTAGCCCCCGGACCCCCCTAGAGGAGGTGAGGACCCTCCTAGAGGAGGTGAGGTCCGCTCCCCACTTGTAAAAATAGCACTTTACCCCTGCCTATATGCCGTGAGCTGATTATCGAGCCTTCATTGTAACAGTCGCGGGTGCACTGTGTGTGTGTGCGTGGGGAGTGTTGCAGTAGAAAATTCAACTGTAGCGCTGGTGCATTCATGGGAAACCCTAAATGTGTGAGCACCCTCTATGAAACGTCAAGCTACCCCACAGCACCCCCTAGAGAAAATCTCTGGCGCCGCCACTGCTCGGAACCCGTTTGCCTGGAGGTCTCTTCCTGGCCCTTCTTGCCAAAACCATCAGACCACCTGATCCTTCTTGAGATCCGGGGTCTGATTGGCGGCCGAATCTATGGACAGCCTTACTGATAACATCTGATGCAATATTTTTGGCCGCCGATTTCAGATGAGCTTTAGCTATGGCGAACCCTTTTCTCACCAGGGGGGCGACAAAACGAAATAATCTCGAAAATATAGAGCCAATGCCTCGCCCGTACATCACCGGTGCACCATAAAAACCAGGCAGGGATCCCCCCGCTTGATTTTCATAGTAACTCACAAAACGTTGGGGGTCTTGATGAATCATCGTTTTGTAAAAGATTGCCCTGCTTTTGAGGGTCGGAAATGAAGTTTCACTACACTTTTTCCGTAGGTGAACTTTACTGGTTTGTTCTGGTCGTTTTTTATTTCTACCTTTATATTCTCGATGTGTGTTTTTGTTACCGGCAAGTAGTATGCAGGATTAAAATACTGAGTTACTGTATCGCCGAATGTTCCTCTTATATCTACGGTTCTCAAGAGAGGAGCAAAAGCGTCACCTACCCGCTGGTGACTGACCACATTGCTATAGCAGTATAGATGTGTTGAGCCAGCATTTATATCCGCTGGATAGGCTGCTGATTCATCATCAAATTTGAGCCACTGGTCTGGTTGTATTCCAAGCATATAAGCGACAGTTTTTGGAAAGCGGAAAGGATATTGGGCCCCTCCTAGAAATTCGATTTTCCTGTGAATTGGACTATAGTGTAAACTGACATCAGAGTCAATTTTTTTGAAGCAGGACTCAAGTTCCTCTATGAGCTGAGTTACGCTACTATAGTAACCAGCTCTAAACATATGAAGCCTTAACTTGCTAGTCGGGGCTATGTCGGGGAGTTTTGCTTTCTTTATCCACTCAAAAAAGGCTGCTTCCGTAGGTAAGTTATACCAGGTGTGTGGGTATGATATTTCTGTCAGGGCGACCTGCCACGAACCATCCAAGTGTAAAGGTTGTGCTAGGTTCACCTGATAGCTAGAGCTTGTATTGTTTTGAAATACCTCCAGGCTGGCATTAGACGGCAGCGTAATGTAGAACCCTTCATTTATCTCCATGGCTGTAATGAAGGACTGAGCGTTGATTCTGTTTGCTTTTTGATTTCTCCAGCATCAACCCAGCTGTTGAATTTTTCGGGCTAATTATGCCAAGATACAAATATTTGTTTTTTCCCTCTCACCACACGCCTTTTTAGAATTTTCTCGACTTGAAAAGCCTTGTCATTAGTTATCTTCACTTTTTGTAACTCTTTCTCATAAAAAGTCCCCTTGATCTCTTCTCCATCATAATCTTTGAGCTTGTAAACAGGTGGCTGCCGAGGTAAGCCTTCAGACACCGTAAATAATTCGTCCGTATAACTCTGCTCATATTTTTTATCGAATACTCCTCTCAATTTGGATATCCTTACAAGCTCCCCCTCCTTAAAGTTCATTTTGACAGCAGCTTTTTTACGAAGGCTGGAGGGGTTATATAGATTCCGAAACACTTGAGCCTAATTTTCCTTGGTTACCTGCAGTGGCGTCATTTTAATACTTCGGTGATAACTATTACTGTAACTTTCAAGTAGTTCGGGTAAGACGTCTATATATCTATGAGTGTTTTTAGCTGTAAAATACCTCCACATTTTAGTTTTCAGCGTACGGTTAAATCTCTCTACCACGCATGCCTTCATATCACTGGCGGTTGCATAATGTGCAATACCTCTTTTCTTCAATAAGTTTTGAAAAACTTTATTAAAGAATTCTTTCCCCGCATCTGTTTGTATCTTTTTAGGGATCTCACTGTGTGTTAAAATTGTATCAAAGGCTTTGGTAACCTCAATACCCGTCTTCTTCTTTAATGCTTGAGCATAGGCTTTTTTTGAAAATACATCTACGACTGTTAACAAATAATTAAAACCATCATTATATTCGGACAGCGACTGCATATCGCAGAGATCTGCTTGAAATTGCTGCAGCGGTCTGAGTACGAAAACTCTGTTTCTTACAAAATGCACCCTAGCCGGCTTGTGCAAAGTATATGCGTCCTGCTCAGATAAATATTCCCTGACTTTCTCTACATTTATTTGTTTACCCATTTCATTCTGTACAGCTCTATGGAGTTTATCCACACCTCCTAAACTCCCTGGATTAGAAGGAGTGTAATACACTTTATGCATAGCACGTTTCTCAGACATGTTTCCTGTTACACCCCGTTGAGGTAATGAGTACAAAAGTTTTTCTTGCAAAGCATTTTATTGATATGTCACACATGTATCAAAAAACATTTTCTCCAAGCAGATCAAAATATAAAACATACTTTAACGAAAAAGTATCAAATTTGTTTTTCTTATTGCTGCCAAAAGGCCCAAGCTGCTCTTATAGTCTTCAGACGGGTCTCGTCGTTCTCTACCAGCTGGCCGAAAATCTTCTCGATTTTAGCCTCAAAGAGTCTGGTGTTTCTGAGATTGTGCAGAATCGCCTCGGTAGCTCCAAAGACTCTCCTCTCTGACACATGAAGCTGGCTTTGGTGCAGAGCATCCCGAATGGCTGGAATGAAACGAACGGTCCACAGTCTCTTTATCACATCGTCATAATTTATATCCAGAAAGTAATCTTGGGTCGGAAACAAACCCTCGTGCTGCCTCTGACTGGGGTGAGCGATTTGACATCCGTAACATTTTTCCTTTCTGTACAGATGCACGACCCTATCCAGCAGATGAACTACAACAGCTTTTACCGTATTCAGGAACGAAGCTGTCCTTTCACGTTCTGTAGCATCAACCTCTGGAACACGAGTATAGCATGGCATATCAACGCCTACTACTGCTGATTCCCCTGGAGACTCGGATGGAGTAGATGGAGGTTGAGGCATATCCAGCCACCCCGTGATATCAATACCCGCCATATAGTTGTCGAGATCTGGTGTCCAAATTGTTTGTGAGGATGGCGGTCCTGTAGGCGTTTGATCCAGGCTGCAGCTCGCGGTGATAGAGTTGTTTTTTTTCAGATCCATGGTTGTTGATCACAGACCGTTCTTGAGGGGTCCTTCGTTTTAAATGATCTGTTGAGGTGGGGGGTGGGACTTGTTATGTTGGTTGGGGGGCGGAGTCGTCTGCATAAGTGAGGGTCTTTTTCACCAGTATAATGTCGATCGATGTCTGACTCTGTTTAAAAAGTTCTTTAAGCTTTACAGATTTATCATCAATCATTTTCAGCCAAGCAGTCAGAGGCACCCGCAGGGATGTCTGAAAAACCCTGCATGTAGAGTTGAAATACTCCAAAACAAAATCATCCGAGTGGTCCTTACCCAACGTCACCACACGGCTTGAACGGTAATACCAGCGCCCAGAGGTTCCGCTTTTAGTTTCCCATACGGTGCTTGACAGGATTATTTTCACTTCTGGCTGCGGGGGTATATCTCCTCCCTCTTCCTCCATCTTGAGGGGCAGCGGTGCAAACTCTTTTTTGATCTCGCCTGCTGTCTGCGTTTCTTGACTTTTCTTTGCAAAAATCTTGTACACCGTTGGTTCCACTATGTTTTCTTGATGCACTCCTTCTTCCAATCCAGTGGTGGGGTGGAGCTCTCTGGAAGACACCAGAGTTAACACAGCCCAATCTGTCGAGGTCAGCGTAGCTTTAGCACTCTGGGGTCCGTACATTTCCCCCTTCTTTAGGTTGTAGAAATGCAATTAATTCGCTACATAGTTGAATGCATAACCCCAAACATCGCCATTTTCCAGAGTCCATTCTCCCTGAAGTTCATCGGTTGGAGGCGTTTGGAGGCGGCATACAAACCGCAATCTTTTCTTGATTGGAGCACCCAACGGATGGCTGTAGGTTGTCACCGGTGTCTCGCAGATTAACCCCATATCAAGACGTCTCTTTGTCATTTCTCTCGACTTGAAAAATATTGAAGAGTGACAAAGACGACTGGCTCTTATTTATCCAACCCCTATAACGGAAGAGGGGGTGAGGGGCGGGGGATGTGTGTGTGTGTGTGTGTTCCCCCTCCCCTCGCCCGCCATTTGACTGTAGAGGATGTCAGGGGGTTTTATGATTTCTCCCACACTTGTCCTGACTTGTCTTCAGACATGTCCAGACTGTTCACAAAAAATAAGAGGTGAGAGAGGGTTAGAGAGATTGACATTACTTTTTTTAAATATATGGTTGCTATATTTCATGTTATTTGCAAGTATTTGTAAGTTACAGTCAATACTGTATACAGGATTAGGGGGCACAGGAAGTGGTTAGGAGGCGGGACATTGATCCTATGCATACTAATGTGATTCATTTTTAAAATATTTTTGTAAAACCGGTAGGGGCAGTATTTTATTTTTCTCATTTGTAAATTATTTTTATATTTTATTTTGAAAACCGGAAGTGGGGGTGGGACATCCGCCGGAAGGGGGTGGGGTTTATGGGGGCGGGACTTCCGCTGGAGGGGGCGGTGCTTGTACCGGAAGTGGGTGGGGCTTATGGATGCGGGACTTCCGGTGGAAGGGGGTGGGGCTTATAGGTGTGACCTGTCACTTTTCTGTGCATACTAATGAGACGAAAGTGGCATGTGTATAACTACTAATCTTGATTGAGCCAATTTTGACCTTGAGTCACCCAAAACAATTCTGCTGGGTCTTCCCGAACCGAACACCACATTTTTTAGAGACCTTCAGACTTGGCTAGAATTGTCAAAATCAGTTTTGTAGTATTTATATAGCTGTTGTGGGGGATATCATGAAGCCTTGTTCCGATAAAAAAAACTAGAGCGTAGTTATTATATAATTTTAACTTGAAACGGGTCACGGGAGACCCGAACACAACATAAGGATTAAGAAGTACAATACAAGACTAACACAAGTTTAATCTGTGGGCCATACTGCATTATACTTTTTGAATTTTCTGAGGGCCGATTCAAAATGGCCCCCGAGCCATAGTTTGGACACCCCTGGTTTAGATACTCGAGGGTTCAAGAGGCGTTATTGTCTTATAGCTACAGTGTAGATATGGCAACGAAAATCTTAACAATGCTACATAAATATATATATATATATGGGTAACTCATACTTACTGATATCCATTTAATCATATCTTACTTCTTGGTTCTCTCTTCGGGCGTTGGAATATTATTAATACAGAATTGCTCATGTCAAGTTTAAAGGGGGAGCAGTAATGTGACGTGGCATTTCAAGTAGACTAAATAACTAATGATTAAGATGTTCGTTGGTCTAGGGGTATGATTCTCGCTTTGGGTACGAGAGGTCCCGGGTTCAAATCCTGGACGAGCCCTCCTTATGTCCCTAAGGGTCTGACAGAAGCAGTTATTCCTTAGATCAAGGGTGTTAGCAGCTCATTCCTTAAAACAGAAGCCTCAGATTGATTATCATAAGAGGAAATATGAAGGGTTTATTTCAAGCGTGTTATGAAAATAAGTTATTGGGCTTTTTTCTTATCAACTTAGATTTGATAGAAACATTTTTCAACTTGAATTGACTGAATTTGTTTGAAAAGTGGGCTTCTTAAAACATGAACACTACTGAGTGATATATGTTTTCATCTATATTTAAGAAGTACAACACAAGACCAGCACAAGTTTAATCTGTGGGCCGTGCTGCATTATACTTTTTGAATTTGCTGAGGGCCGATTCAAAATGGCCCCTGGGCCGTAGTTCGGACACCCCTGCTTTAGATACTTGAGGGTCCAAGAGGCGTTATTGTCTTATAGCTACAGTGTAGATATGGCAATGAAAATCTCAACAATTCTACATAAATATATATGGGTAACTCCTGACAGGGCCGGTTTTTGGCATAGGCAGTTGCCTAGGGCGCCGGATCTAGGGGGGGGGGCGCTGCGCTGGCAGCTCTGGGAGGGAAAAAAACATTTTTGACCGTTGGTGCTCATCTTCATTTTCGGCCTTGATGTAACAACATTCATAATTAAGTAAATGTAACACCCTTTTCATCCCGGTTACACTTTTCATTTGCCCTGTACGATGGGCGCTGCAAGTGATGAAAGTGGGGGATGTTGGCTTATCTGGCGCCCGCAGCTCATAGCCAAAGTGCAAGTGAGCGTGGGAGCGAGCTAGGGAGAGAGAGAGGACGCACCAGTACCGGCGCTGTTGTTATTAGCATCTGGTGCTAGCTGCGCTAAGGGATCTAAATAGAAGATGTTTCTACAACAAGGGTGGAGGCTGAGAGGCTCAGTGAGGTAAAGGACTCTGAGTGTTTAGATAGTTCCCTTTAGTCTAAGTTATCTCAGTGGGTCTCAAACGTTTTGTTCACAATGTATGTAAATAAATATTTCCAAGGCACTCCTTTATAATTATTGGGATAAACAGGTTTGAAATAATTTCAATGTTTACTATAGGACAGTAAACCAGCTAAAATCTCGCCTAGGGCAGCTAATTGGCTAGAACCGGCCCTGTTTATTGATATCCATTTAATCATATTTAACATCTTGGTTCTCTTTTCGGACGTTGTAATATTATTAATACAGAATTGCTCATTTGCAAAAGTCACATTAGATTGAATTGTATTACATGTTATGACTACTGAGCCAAGTATCTAAAATAGTTATTTATAAATCAAATGGAAGCTCTAGATCATGGGTGCCCAACCAGTCGATCGCGCACCAAAGCTTTGTGATTGGCCAGCGTGACCCCATGTGTCGGGGCGTGGCTGGTGGGCAGTGGGCACTATTTCGCTGAGGTTGTCCGTGGCAACAGGAGTGACAGTCCGCACACATACAAGACCGCAATTATGGCAGAAGCAAAAAAGCCCAAAATATATAATTTTCACTCCGAGTGGGAGGATGATTATTTTTCTATCTATTCCAATTCAAAGTCCATCTGTCTCATCTGCAATGCGAGCGTGGCTTTATCGAAGAAGGCTAATTTAGGAGCGGCATTTCAAAACAGTGCACAAACGCTACGAGACGGAATTCCCTCCTAATTCTGCCCTACGCTCCCAAAAGGGGAGGGGCCTGAAAGGACAGCTAAATGCACAGCAGTCCATTTTCACCAGGCCCAACAACAAGAGCAAGGCTGCTACCAGAGCATCTTATCGTGTCAGTCATGTTCTTGCGAAACACATGAAGTATTTCAAAGACGGCGAAGTTGTGAAAGAAGCATTCCTGGAGGCTGCCGACGCGCTTTTGGGGGACAGTAAAAATAACAGTAGCATTTCAACAGGTTTTTGATATAATAAAAACTCAAGTTAGATACCGTTATTAATCAGCTGTAAGTTTTAGTTTGTTTGAACTTATTCATTATAATTATTGTACAAAATGGTATAAGAATGCAAACTTCAATTGATTATAGTCTATCATCAATTCAGGTTAAGAAACTAGTGTTGCTTGCATCCTATTTTAAAGGCATTTATTTGTATACTCTACTAAAATGCAACAAAAAAAGGGTTTGATTCTATTAATGTAGTCTTTTTTATTGCACTTTGGCAGCTGAGTTGTCTTATTAGTAAGCCTAATTTATACTTTTGTAGCAACACTATTTTTATATAATGGCAAAGAAAGGGTTCAGAGTCTTTTCTTTTTTTCCTGTGTCATATGTGGCAGCACTGTTCAGTGTTTCTTGAAAACATTACCCACTGTAGTGTGACGTGTGAACTCTGTATCAACAACACTGTTGTGTCACTTCAGTTAAATACTTGTATGTGTGTAGATTAGAAAGAGGTAAGATAAAGGATCTGCAGTATTTTATGAAGTATTCATCGTACAAAGGTCAGTTTTATACAAGTAGAAGTGTGTATTTACAATTTAAGTTCATTTTCTCTGTAAAAGATGTAAAATGTGTTTACCATGGGGGTCTGGACGGGGGGGAAGTATAAATACATAGAAAATGGTGAAAGGAAAATATTAAATATGGTAATGATTAAATTAATTATACAAAAATCAAGATGATAATTAAAAGTAAGAATATATATTTATTTAATATATTTAAAATGTGATTTTCACTTCCTTTATGTATTTATTTAAGTATTCATTTTATTTATTATTTAGGCATTTTTTTAATTTAGTCTTTCATTATTTATTTCCCTATTTATACATTTATTCCTGAATTTAATATATATATATTTATTGATGCATTTATTTATACCTGTGTCCATTTATTTCCTCCATAATTCCTGTGGCCCTGGTGAGATAAAGATGATTTAATAGAGGTTACTTCTGCAGGGTTGCATCAGGTTGTATCTGCAGGTCAACAAAGGTCCTCTAGAGGGCTCTGAACCACCAGGAAATCTACATTTGAAGGTTAAAGGGGAGCAGCAGAAGTCATGCAACGTGGCATGTAAAGTTCATAGATATTCTGATGGCTATCGTCTCTTTTCATGGTTCGTTGGTCTAGGGCAGGGGTGGCCAACCCGCGGCTCTCGAGCCGCATGCGGCTCTTTGCCTAGTTTCATGCGGCTCTTCAGTTCATATCGAATTGTATATGTGTGAGTTTGGGGGAGAGACACTGACTCCTGACTAGTGTTGCACGGTGTACCGATACTTGAAAGGTACCGCGATACCCTGCCGTTAAAAACGTTACGATTCCTCCGTTTCATTAGTATCGGTACTTTAAGAATGACGGGGGAAAGTACTCCGGTGAGAAAGCGCCGTTTTAATAAGAGCCGTTTGTGTTCAGCGCTCTGCTTCCACTCCCTGCACTGCAGCCGTGCCTGCAGTCCCGCCCCTCTCAAGCACACTCAAGTGCCTCCCCTCTCTCGTGCACGCGCTAGCTGCCAGAGCATGTGAGAAAACGAGAAGCATGGCTGCAAGTGGGAGTGCAACTGCCGCTGCGCCTCGGCTTGTTGACAAAAAAGACGCCAGAAGCGAAATTTGGAAGTATTTTAGCTATATCTCTGACAGTGAGGGCAAGCCTACGGACACCACGAGGCCTGTCTGTGAGAAATGTATTAATTGTATTTAATACAAATTATTGTCATTTATTTTATTTATTGTTCTCATTGTTTAAAAGTTTGTGTTATGGTTCTGGTGTGAAATAAAGCACAATAAATTACATTTAATACTGTTTCCCTTTTTTTAAGAAAAGTATCGAAAAAGAATCGGAATCGCAATTCTTGACTTGGTATCGAAACCAAAATGTTGGTATCGTGACAACACTATAGCTACTCCTGACAGTTAAACCTGATATTTAGTAGGTCTGTTAAGTATTGAATGCTGATAATTCTGACGTAATTTGGCTGGTCAAAGTTGTTTGGGCTCGGATAAAATCGCTCCGTTACTTTCGTCCCGTGTTACTTTCGTCCCGTGTTACTTTCGTCCCGGCTCTCCCTACTTGTGTATGTGTGGTGTCAGGTGTCAGTATGAGAGGATGACAGCGTGTCTAATTTTGATGTGGCCCAAGAGCCAATCACAATAATACCTGCGATGCAGTGAACCAATTTGAGGGGGGGGGAACCTATCGTTGATTAAACACTATCCAGTGTTTCCCCTACCATTGTCTTGGAGGGGCGCTGCGCCCCACCAACGGAGCCCCGCGCCCCCCCCCTGAAATTCAAGGTGTTGAAAAAATATATATCATTTTTTTTTTAAATATATATATAGCACCAAATTCCAAATAATCTATAACTACTGTCACTTTTCACATTGAACATGTGCTCTTTAATTAAATAAACTAAACGCTTTCATTTTAAGTTGTGAGTTTAGTGTTTTTGACCCTAAGAAACACTGATGCATTAATCAATAACAATAATCCACAGCTCCTCTCTCTGCTCCAGAGGATTTAAAAAATATATATCCCAATGCCACAAAGATCACATCAGTGACGTGGTTGAAAGCTTGTCTCCAGAAAACAAAAAACTGAAACAAGCGGTATCAGTGACTGTGTGTTTGATGTGGCTCTTTGCAGAAACATAGAAAAAATGTGGCTCTTAACCTCTGACTGGTTGGCCAGCCCTGGTCTAGGGGTATGATTCTCGCTTAGGGTGCGAGCAGGGGCGGCGCCAGGGGGGAGCTAGGGGGTGCTGAAGCACCCCCCAGGATTGCCAAAGCACCCTCTAAGCACCCCCAAGAAATATGTTTGTTTTTTTTTTCGAAAATTATTATTATTATCATTAAATTAGAAACATTATTGATTACATCAATGCAAATGTGAAACAAACACATTTTTGACCAAAAACATAAAGCCAACACAGGTGATATGATTAGGCCAATGGCCAGCACCCATTCGATTTTTGACCTACCCATAGGCTAAATTACTTTGACACTTGAGTGACTTCCTGTTAGCTAGAGCACCAAATTATTTATATAACAGCAAAGTGAAAGATGGATCGTTTTTTAGTCCTTAAACGTCCACGTGTGGACACTCAATCAAAACCACCTGAAAGTGAGAGGGATTCTGCACATAATAGCCTAGCGTCGTGAGTAGCCTACAAGTAGCTTCTCTGGTCTCTCTGTTTCATTCAAGCTCTGCTCTGTGTGTGTGTGTGTGTGGCACGAGCGATTTTGTGTGCGTGCGCGAGCGAGTGAGAGAGCTCGCCTCGCGCACCGGTGGGTATCTACCGGAGATCGTTGTGGTTAGCATCTGGTGCTAGCTAGCCAAGCTAACGGATATAAGGAGCTTTTTCAACAACAAGGTGGAGGGAGAACTCTCTCCTGTCAGACGGAGAGTCTCAGATAACCTCAGCTCAGGTGAAGTAAAGGGCTCTCAGTGTTTAGATAGTTAACTTTAGTCTAGTTATCTCAGTGGGTCTCAAACGGTTTGTTTTTAAAAGGGTGTGTGATTTGTAAAATATCTATAAAGAAATAGAAAATCTGTTTACAGTTCTGTGTCATATGGATGTTGAGAGATGTATCCATAGATCTCTTAATGTTGCTCTCAAAGTGCACCAGATTGATGCTTTTAACTTCAATATTTAAAAAAATCTTCCCGGGGGAAACATGCCTCCGGACCCCACTAGAGGAGGTGAGGACCCCCCTAGAGGAGGTGAGGTCCACCCCCCACTTGTAAAAATAGCACTTTACCCTTGCATATGCCGTGAGCTGATTATCGAGCCTTCATTGTAACAGTCGCGGATACACTGTGTGTGCGTGTGGGGAGTGTTGCAGTAGAAAATTCAACTGTAGCACTGGTGCATTAATGGGAAACCCTTTATGAAACGTAAAGCTACCCCACAGCACCCCCTAGAGAAAATCTCTGGCGCCGCCACTGTGCGAGAGGTCCCGGGTTCAAATCCCGGACGAGACCTCCTTATTGCAAAAGTTGCACCTCAGATGGGTTTGATACCAACTTATCATACAATCATTTTAGTTTTACAGTTTCTCAGCCCACAGGTGTTGGTGTTTAACAAAACAGAATAACACATTTTAGTCTACAATGCATTATAATATTATATTACATCGTTAAATGTATTATCAGCACTATGGGAGTTTCCCTGTGCAACCATGTTTTGTGATATATATATATTTAGGTGATGAATGGAGAGAGTCTACTGGTAAAATGTAAGTCAATGATGTGCTCACTATGGGCTATGGACTATGGACCCATGGAAGTTTGAAAATGACATAATATATACAAATACAAAAATAAATGATTAAATAAGATAAGGGAATAAAATAAAACAAGAATCTTTGATATTACATTACAGATTACTTGTTAGATGCTTTTATCCAAAGGGACTGTCATACTCAATACTGTGGACAATCCCCTAAGGAGCAATTTAGGGTGAAGTGTCTCAGGGACACAACGACATGCTGACTGAAGTGGGGTTTGAACCTGTTTTGAACCCTGATCCAAACACCAACGCAGTAGTCCACTGCACCATACGCCTCGTTATATAAATACATTTGACAAAATGGCCAGATGGTGGAAGGTAAATACAGAATAATACATTTTAGTCTACAACACATTATAATAAATTACATTTAAAGAATACAATGCAAGAATTGAACCGAGTATCAAAGATATTTATTTAGAATAAATCTCAGCTCCAGAATAACATCCAGTCTATCCAACGTGGTCATGACTTTCAATTACAACTTTTTATCCTGTGGTAGGAGGATGCAGAGAGAGGAATAACCTGTGTTTCAACCGATCAAAGAAACGGACATGGGTAAGAAGGGTTTACCATCAGGATATCAAACATTATTCACAATTGTAAATGTATTATCTCTGCACAGGTGTTGGGTATTTGTTGTTGTCAGTCCTGAAGTATTAAAATAACGTGTTATAGCAGAAAGTTTAATACAGCGTATTTCTGGTATATTCATTTTTATGTCACCTGATACAGTATATAGGATATGTGTGAAACTTGAATATTCCTATAATGATGTCCCATTTTAAGTAGAAGTAGATTAGCGCAAATGGTCTTTTCTTCCACTTTTGTGTTATAATCAAAAGGTGGTTTTTGGCTATTTGTGAGTAGGTAAGGTACAGTACAACCTGTGATTTCTGCCTTGAGTAAAATGATTACCCGTTGATAAGTATTTTTCAGTGGTTCATATCCAGCATGCATTAGCTAAGAAACGATAAGGATGTTGGTGTGTTTCTGAATTGGGTCACACACAGTTAGAGAGACAATGGTCCTTCTGATTTATCAATAGATGTATTCATGTTAAGTGAGCTGACTTCGGGGTGGAAGGAAGTTCAGAGAAGGCCTTAGGATATAAGAACAGTTAACCTTTGTTAGTTAGCTAATCCTATGGATGTCATGAGACGATGACGTTTAAACCTATAACAAGTATAGCTTTCAGAGGAAAAACATGTGACATTTGTGTGATAGGCTGCATGATCAAATATGTGTGTGTTCATTTCAGTGGCTATATGCTGTATAAATACTGCTCAATTATACCTGTGTTTGTGTTTTATTGATTTCTCTCTGTTTTACTCTTTCATGTTATGCGCACTAAATGGCCACAACATTTTGGAGTAGTTGGCTTAAACAGATGTGTGTGTGTTGAAGATGTTTAAGGGGAATGTTTGTGCGTTAAAGGGGAATGGGTTTGCGTTCTGTCATGACATGTCTGACAAGTCCAGGATCTCCAGTAAAGGGGTTATAGCATGCGGTTTAAGTGATCATTATATGATATTCTGTACCCGCAAAAAGCTAAAACAAAGGGCCGGCTGTCACAAAACAGTCATATCTAGAGACCTCAAAAACTACTCTAGCGAGGCCTTTAACCTAGAACTGGAGAGCCTGGACTGGTCAGATGAGCTCAGTGGTACACAAGTTGAAGAAACATGGCTTGGTTTCAAAAACAAATTCTCTGCAATACTCAATGATTTGGCCCCCCCTAAGAACAACCAGGGTAAAAAATCGCGCTGAGCCGTGGATGCACTCCGGCATACTGACCGCCATGAAAACCAGAGACAAAAAATGCTCTGAGTTTCATAAAAGTCAGTCAATGCTTTCCAAAAGCACGAGCAGTGAACTCCAGGCCCACGTGACTGAACTCAAAATTGAAAGAAACAGACTAAGAAATGACGTAAGCTCCATGATCAAAACTGCCAAAAAGAATTTCATCAATGTCAAAACTGAGGAAAACAAAAATAAACCCCGCGAACTTTGGAAATTACTCAATAACCAGCTTGGCTGCAGTAAAAAACTAAAAACGAGATTTTCTAACTTAAATATAAAGACAGATAACAGGCTCATCACAGACAAACTGGCTGTGGCCAAGTACTTGAACATTGTTTTCACAAACATAGCCACAACTCTTGTAAATAAATTACCCTCCCACTCAGGTCTTTTTGGAGTAGATCACATCATGACCTACTACAAAAACCTAGGGGTACGCAAAGATGATTTCAGTCTAGCAAGGGTAACAACAGCAGAGGTACTCATTAAACTGAGCGCCCTCCAACCTAACAAGGCCACTGGCCACGACAATATCCCCTCCAAATTCCTCAGAGACACAGCAACCGCCATCTCACCAGTCATAGCTCACATAATTAACCTCTCCATAAAACAGGGAAAAGTACCCAAAGACTTCAAAATTGCAAGAGTAACCCCCCTGCACAAAAAGGGCAGCAAATTGGACCCAGGCAACTACCGCCCTGTTTCTATACTTACATCCATCTCGAAAGTCATGGAAAAAATAGTATATGAACAGGTCGAAAAGTACCTCGCGGAAAAGAAACTAATCTATGAATTTCAATCTGGCTTTAGAACATCCCACTCCACTGACACATGCCTTCTTTATTTGAGCGACCACATCAAACAAGAGGTGGACGAGGGCAAGTACTGCGGCATGGTGATGCTGGACCTACAAAAGGCTTTCGACACTGTCAATCACCCCATTCTGATTGACAAGCTAAAAGCAATTGGTTTTGATAAACTATCGGTGAGCTGGATGCAATCCTATCTGGAGGGGAGAGAACAGATGGTGGAGGTAAACAGTACTCTGTCCCCCCCCCTCCCAGTGAGCTGTGGTGTTCCACAAGGAAGCATATTAGGTCCGTTACTGTTCCTAATTTATGTAAATGACATGTCATCAGCATGTGACTGCAACTTGTTCCTGTTCGCGGACGACTCAGCCCTGCTGGTCTCTGACAGGAACAGGTTGCAGGTTGAAAAAACCCTCAGCTCCGAGCTCGGCAGAATCTGCACCTGGCTCGCCGATAATAAATTATCCTTACACCTGGGTAAAACAGAGTCCATTCTCTTCGGTTCGAAACATAATCTCAGCAAATCCGATGACTTCTCAGTTGCAGTGGGCGACATTATTGTCACAAGTAAGAGGGAAATTACATACCTAGGATCTATTCTTGAGGCAAACCTCTCCTGTGACAAAATGGCATCCAATGTAATAAAAAAAGTCAATCAAAGAACTAGATTCATATACTGGATATCCTCTCTGGTAAACAAAAACACCCTGAAAACTCTGGCAGGAGCACTCATTCAAGGGTACTATGACTATGCTTGCACGTCATGGTACCATAGCACCTCCAAGGCGCTAAAAATAAAACTTCAAACATCGCAAAATAAACTGGTCAGACTACTGCTTGACCTTTCATCTAGAACCCACCTCACCAAAATTCTTCCCAAAGGTCAAGGAATACCATGATCATAACACCAGAGGGAGCTCCACAAATCATGGGAAACCCAGATTTGGCACAAAAAAGGGGGAATACACGTTTCGCAATTATGCCACATCAAGGTGGAACGCTCTTCCCACAACTGTAAAGGAAAGTAAAACTATACTTACCTTCAAAACCTCTCTTAAAGAGCACCTTCGGGGGAGAGCATTGCAAAACTGGCCTCGGTAATGGTACAAATCTCAACCTGTCGTTCAATGGACAGCTTCCCCCCCCCCCATCTATGTATATACTCGCATTTTCGACTCTGTTACTAACTGTATATCTGTAGACTTGGTATGTCTTAAATGTCCGGTTAGGATGTATTAGAACGACATTTAAAATGAAAATTGTAAATAAGCAATCTGTATGTAAAAAACCACCTGTATGTAAATTGTAAATAAGCCATCTGTATGTCAAATATGTCAAATATGTCTTAAATGATATGATGAATTGGAAATGGGGGACCCTGATGTAAACAAGACGAAAGTCTTTCTCTGGTCTGCATCCCCTTAACAATTGTATGTTTTGAGCAGTACTGTACTGTACCCAATATACAAGCTGTTAATAAACTTTTCAATCAATCAATCAATGACTCCAAAGCATTGTTGTGGGACTGCTTGAGGGCAGAGGGACACACACACACACACACTGTAAGGAGAGGGGGCGAAACAGATGGAGTCAACAACTGCTGACTCATTGCCTAGGGTCCCGCCCAGAAGTGCAACCGGCCAATGGAGAAATGCCAACTCACTGGATAGCTCGCCCAATAGTGAAATCGCCAATAACAAATAGCTAGGCAGGAGCAACCAACACAACCCCTCCCCACTTGTGTGTATAAATATTATGATATTCTTATGCTCGGCGCTCTTTTTCTGACTGGCTGTCGTGGTACGTATATCACACGGTGGTAGAAATTGAGCCCGGAGCAATCTGTATTTTGTACTATTGCAGAGTGCTCTGTATTGTGTATTGTTGCTTTTACCATTAAAACAGATTATTGTTTAACCTTTATCCTGGTGCTTTGAGTTCCTTCTTTTGTAATTTGACCAGCTCATCAGTCATCAAGGGACGCGCGGAGCAGAGGTGAACCTTCCACCACCGCCATTGGGTGGTGCTCCAACAAAATGTTGACCCCAAAGGGACGAGTAGGGTTTCGTAGAAGGACACCAGCAGCCAGCGGACGGAGCAGTCCAGGGAAGACACCGAGGAGATCACAGTGCTGCGTTTGGAGGATGTGAAGTGCAGAGAGAGGCCAGAGAGGTGCAGAGAGTTAAGATTACAAGCTAAGTTTCATACGCAACAAAAGGTAATCTTCAAATCCAACCCCACAGCCTCACCAAGAGTAAAGAGGATGATGATGTTCTAGGAGTGAACAAGGTGAATTTTGTGGTATTCATATGCCATACTGTAAATGTTGCATTACAGTTAAAAAAGATAGAATAGATAGATAGAAATAGAAAAGTGATAGAATCAAAGCCATTGTGGAGGCAGCTGGAACATTCCTGGACATGAAAGATATTAAAGCAGATCAGATACATGCAATGCTAGCTATAAATGGAGCTGGGGGAAATGAAAATCAGGATGAGGGTTAGATCCTTAATCATGGTTCTGCACATACTACAGTGGAACGCAAGAAGCCTCATAGCTAATGGTCAATAATTCAAGAAATATATGAGCTAGAGGTAGTCCCTGAGGTAATATGTGTGCAAGAAACCTGGTTAGGACCTCAATTAGACTTTGTCATTCCAGGATTTAGCTGTATAAGGCATGATAGAGCTAATAGTCAAAATGGTGGAGGGTGTGCCACGTTTCTCAAAGATGGTGTGGCATATAGGGAGGTGCAATCTCCTGATGATATAGAGTGTATTATAGTGGATATCTGCAACCCTAGGAAACAAGATAACATTAGTATAATCAATGTATATAACCCATGTAAAAATCTAACCACTGATATACAGTATTTAAAGAAATAGCAGGCAATAAACATAGGAAGGAAGTTTGGTGTGGTGATTTCAATGCACACAACAGTCTATGGGGCAGCAACCATACAGACAGTAATGGAAATATAGTGGAAGAAATGCTGCAGGAAAGAATACTAGTATACCTTAATGATGGACATGGCACAAGAATAGATGTACACAGGGGGAAAGTCTCATGCCTGGATCTGACATTAGTATCAAACTGTTTGGTTCATACATGCGAATGGTTTGTTTTGAATAACTCCACTGTAGGAAGTGACCATTATCCAGTGCTTACTAAAATGAATACTAATGTATATATACAGGAAGGAGGTGTAATAACCAGGTGGTGCTTTGCTAAAGCTGATTGGGGGAAATTTAGGATATGGTGTGAGGAGTCGGTACACCTGCTAACATCAGAGGGAAGCACAAAATAATGTTCTAGAGTTTCAAAGGAAAAGGGCAGCTGCTCGAAGGACAATAAAATATACAAAAAAGAGAACATGGAGAGAATTGTGTTCTACCATTGGCAGAGGAGTAACATTAGGTGATGTCTGGTCCATCTTTAAGCGGATGAGTGGGAAAAGGAAATCCATTACAATTCCAGCTTTGGTTGATGGGGAGAGGCTGGCAGTGACAGAGAAGGCAGATATGTTAGGAAGGACACTTGTAGCAGTACATAGTGGGGAGCATCTCAGTGATATTCATGGGCAGCAAAAACAGCAGTTACTAGCAGAGAATGAAAAGTGAAGGAGAAGAGACAGGATAATTTACAATGTCAGAACTCAAAATAGCCTTACAAGGTACAAGGATATACAGTCCCAGGACAAGACCAGCTATGTGTATGCTATGTTTAGAAAGTTACCTATGGAAACTATGAAAATGGTGCTGAGTCTTTTCAAAAAAATCTGGAGAGAAGGAGATATGCCAAGTGTGTTGAAAACAGCAATCGTGCTACCATTCAATAAGCCAGGGAAAGATACAATACAGCTAACCTTAGTAACTATGGACCAATAGCTCTTACATCACACCTATGTAAATGTATGGAAAAGATCATTGTCCGTAGGCTCTCACATGTACTGGAACAGAAAGGGCTGCTGAGTAGTTTTCAGAGCGGATTTCGTAAAGGGCGGTCCACAATAGATGCATTAGTAAGAGTGAGTAACGATGTGGAAAAAACATTGAAAATGAAAGAGATAATTGCAATAGTGTACTTTGACATTGAAAAGGTGTATGACTCTATGTGGAGGGATGGGTTACTGATCAAATTGAGTGGAATGGGTATTGGAGGGAGAATGTACAATTGGGTAGGGCCTTTTTAACAGACAGGACATTTAGAGTAAAGGTTGGAGCAGATATTTCCAATTATTTTGAAATAGAAAATGGTATTCCCAAGGGAGTGCAGTCAGTCCAATATTATTTAACATCATGATTAATGAGATATTTACATGCTTAGACACATGCATCCAATCGGCTCTATACGCAGATGATGGGGCTATTTGGATGAGGGGAAGAAATGCCCCATACGTAATGGAGAATATAGCTAGAGTGATTCAAAAAGTGGAGAGGTGGTCATATAACTGGGAATTCAAAATGTCAGAAAGCAAGTCATGCATGCTACATGGTATTTACAAACAAACGCAAGATTGATGGCCAACAGCTAACACTATATGATCTCCAAATGTTCTCTGTCATACTGGGTCAGACTACAAGGAAGTGGATAAGAAAATATTTCAAATAGAATATTACAGGATTGCTGGGAATATGCAAAATTCCAGGGACGTGGGTTTGGCTGGACGAGTAAGGAGAGAACGAGGGCATATGGAGTGGAGAATATCACGTTTGCCAAAGCAACCCCATTTAGCAGTGTTCCCCCATGGCTTTCCCCAGAAGCTAAAATAGATATGAGTATTGTAGAAAGGAAAAAAGAGTGGCAAATAAATGAAGTGGGAATTAAAACAAGTATGTATCTGAATGAAAAGTACAACAATTACCTACACATTTATACAGATGGTTCTAAGAACCAGGAAGAGTGTGTTGGAGTTGGCATATACATCCCAGACTTTAAAATATCTATTTTAAAAAGAGCGTCTGATCAATTATCAGTGTATACAGCAGAAATGCTTGCTGTAATAATAGGATTGCAGTGGGTTGAAGAGGTCAGACCAGATAGGGTGGTTATATGTACAGATTCATTTTCCATATTACAAAGCATACAATCAACATCAACTGCCAGAGAAGACATTCTCATAGAACTGAATCATAGCCTGTCAAGACTGCACAGAGGCGGTATAGATCTGCAGTTCTGCTGGGTGCCTGCACATGAGGGGGTGAAAGGGAACGAGTGTGCTGATCAATTAGCAAAAAGTGCTCTACAAAAGCAAATAACATTAGCAGTTCAATTTGGAGAAGGAAAAGCAATCATTAAGAAAAAAGGGATGGAGATCTGGCAGAAAAGGTGAGAGAAAGACCAGAAAGACAAGGACTATCACAAAGTACAAAGTACAATTACAATTCATAAAGAAAGAAACAGAAGGGAGGAAATCATGATGGCTAGACTCAGAATAAATCACACGGCTTTGAATAGTACGCTGTATATTATGGGGAAAAGTGACAGTTACAAGTGTGGGAACTGTGCAGTAAAATAAGATGTAGAACATATCTTGTTACATTGTGACATCTATAAAGCGGAAAGAGAACAATTAAAGGCTAAAGTTTTAGAGGCAGAGAGGGAATGGAGTGTGGTTGGTGTTTTGGGAACAAAAGGAGAGGGAGTAAGAGCTACCAGAAAGGCACTGTTTAAATTCTTGAGTGAAACTGGGGTAGGAAAAATAATTTAACATTAGGTCAGGAAAGAACATAGATTTGTATTTTGTTTTATTTATTTCATGGTTTTATTGATTGATTGATTGATTTATTTTTATTTTATTTTTGTTTAGATCATAGGTTAAAGAGTTGGAATGATGTGTGATTCATACTCATGTACAGTAGGTGGCGGTAGGCACCTTTTTAAGTTGTTTGCAATCTGCCAAAACAAGAGAAGAAGAATATATCACCAGTTGTTCGTCCCACATTTTATTCGGTAACGGCGTCTCGTCGCTACGGTTCTCTCTCTCTCTGAGAAAGTGTGTGTGAGCTCCAGCACTTCTGATCCATCATCTGTGTGTTTGGATAAACCTCTGAATGGACTGTGTGCTCTTTTTTCTGGAGCGTTTACCTCGGACTATAGGAGCTAGCTTAGCATGCTATCTGGAAACACGTTAGCAACGCCAGTCAGATTGAGAGTTTGATGGAGAGAGAAACGGTGTGTTTAACGGAGCTTGCAGGAAAAGGTGATCTAGTAAACATGAGTAAAGTCCAAATGCTGCTGTCGTTGAAGAAGCAGCGACTCACTGCTGCTACTGAAGAGATATTTGCTTTGTTTGAAAAAACGATAGCCGAGTACGAGGAGGAGCTGTCTCTTTCCAAAGAGGAAAACAAGAGACTCCAGAAACTTCTGGACGCTGTTTTACAGCCTCAGCTTCGGATACACAGAGCAGGTCTGTTCCCTTTACCCTTAATTAACACTTTACACTCTTCAGTAGCACTTTATTATCACATTAATAACACTTTAGACCCTTTATCAGCACTTGCTGCAGGTAGTAGATCCTGAAGTAAAAGTAAAAACACCACACTGTGAAAATACTCCATTATTGTTTTTAAAGCCCTAAATGGGCTGGCTCCGGCCTATATTCTTTCACACACACATACGGGTTTTGGGCCGAGGTTGACACCGTACTTCCGGTATCCGCCATTTCACACGAGGTGCAAGCAGAATATCATAGTCTATTGCCTTAATCAATATAGTCAACTCTAAAATACCACATATATGCATTGGCATGATAAGATTATTGTGACAAGTGGGGTATTCACCTGGTGTTTCCAGAAGATAGACGTAGATGCTGCCAAAATCGACCGAAGGCCACTTTCGAGGGTCGTAATTCCATACATTGTAAGGGCAATCCAACAACCCACACAGCTCTAGTTTACGCTGGTAACGACCTAGAGCACACCCCTCAAGTCCAGAGATGTAATCCGAAGACATGCAGCGATTTCTTCGGTCGTTAATTCAGAAAAAAAAAACTAGTGCGCTCTGCCTGGCTACGATAGCTAGCTGTTTATATTAGCACCTCCAGGATTTTTGCTCCTCCAGAAAAATGGCGTATTTATATATATATATATATATATATATATATATATATATATATATATATATGGCGTGCGTTGCATTGTGGGTAGCTCGTGACGTCACTGTGTGTGAAAGAATAGCTGAACTCCTCCAGCGCTACACCCCAGCCAGAGCTGCTGGTAGTGCCCAAGACCAAAAGAAACAAACAGAAGGAGGTAACCCGAGCCAGCCACACCACGGGCCGTAGGACCCAGAGTTTCCCTCCCCTAACCAGAAATCAAATAAATACCCTATGGGAAACAAAATAAAAAAAACTGGACCACCAGAGGCCTGTACTACGAAGCAGGATTTTCGCTTAGCGAGCTAACTTTAGGGAAAACTCTGTGTTTCCGGTCCTACGACGCTGGTTCTCTTTTTTATCAGGCTAGATCTCCATGGTAACTTATGCTGTGCGGCTAACCTGCCCCGGAGCAGGTTAGATTGCAGGCTAAGAGCTCAACTCAGTGAAAGCACTGCCTGCTGACCAATCAGAGCTCAGTGTGCGGAGTTTAAAGCGATCAAGTCATATTACAGGAGAAAGGAATTACAGAAAAACTGCCGTTGCAGGAAAGACGGCAAATAAACTGACTGTGTGAACGTGAACATTAATAGAATATCACCTCCCATCTTCAGAGCAATCTGACTAATATAACATTAGCGTTTAGAAAGCTTAATTAAATATCTGCCACAACATAAGTAACCGGATCAAAGTAACAGTACAGTCCGCAGCACATCACATCATAATGTATCATATATTTCCTTATCTGAGTCAGCTGGAGCAGCAGGAGCTCCAACAAGGCGTGTAGGACAGAGAGTGAATACACATACTATACAGAGATGCTTTATGAGAAACCAATGTGGTTTTGGAACATTGAACAATGTAAATATATTCTAGTAGACCTCAACAATGGAATTATGATCAGTAGAAATGTCCATGTCATGGGACCTTTAAGATTGTCTGCTCCTTGAGCTCTTTGATCATCTATGTGGGCTCTAATCTGAGGTGCTTTTAATTTGCGGTTTCTGAGGCTGGTAACTCTGATGTATTTATCCTCTTTAGCAGAGGTAACTCTTGCTCTTCCTTTCCCGGGGGGGTCCTCATGAGAGCCAGTCTCATCATAGCATTCGATGGTTTTTGCGACTGCACTTGAGGATACATTCAAAGTTCTTGACATTTTCCGGATCGACTGACCTTAATTTCTTAAAGTGATGATGGACGGTCGTTTCTCTTTACTGGGTTGAGTCGTTCTTGCTATAATATGGATTAAAACAGCAGTCAAATAGGGCTTTCCACTGTGCACTAATTCTACCTCTGCACAACACAACTGATGGTCTCAAACACATTAAGAAGGCAAGTCATTCCACACATTGACATTGACAAGGCACACGTGTTCATTGAAAACCATTCCAGGTGTCTACCTCATGAAGCTGACTGAGAGAAGCCAAGAGGGTGCAAAGCTGTCATCAAGGCAAAAGGGAGCTACTTTGAAGAATCTAAAATAAAAATCATATTCTTGATTTTTGAACACTTTTTTGTTAACTAGATAATTCCATATGTGTTCTTTCATAGTTTTGATGTATTCAGTATTAATCTACAAAGTAGAAACATATTAAAATAAACAAAAAACATTAAATGAGAAGGTTTGTCCAAACTTTGACTGGTACTGTATATAAAAAACACACATTTTCATATTTAGCAGGTTCCCTCATCTATAATCATTTATACAAGCGCAACTTTGAACATGTACAGCAGTAAACTGCAACATACAAAATAATCAAGAAACATCATACATTAAACACCGACAGGGAACATTTTACTGCACCATCGTTACTTTTACATAAGAAGGTGCCGTCAAATGTTCTGTTAACCTGTTAAGCCCCAAGGTCCCCCTCGGCGGGTACTTATTTTTTTCACTACACTGTGTCTTAGGGGATCTTAATATTTAAGAAGCTATTAATATGTTCTACCAGATTAATGGGAATAATCTCAGCTAACTGACGATACAAACCATTTTTACCAAAACACATGTCTCATAAGAAGCATCTAAATGACCACTTAGCGAAAAATGCTAGCGCACTTTCTCACAGAACTCAAGATAAAATATACCCTTATTACTTATCGTAGCTGCACATACAAGATATCCGATTAAAGCTGAGGTTCCACAGATTATTTAGGTATAGTATCATCACTGAGTGATCCAAACTCGCGACAGAGGAAGCAAACACAGACATCACAACACGTACCTTTACGTAGCTTTTACGGGAGATAGTCTCACCTTAGCTGTCAATCTGCTCAAAAGACTTGTTCGATGGCACTAAAACGAGAAAAAACGTGGCTGAATCGGTTAATCCATAGGTTGATAATGTTTCTGTGGAATAATTTTTTTAATTTATAATCCATAATTCAATTTTATGTAAAAATCGGAGAGTAAAAGTTAGCTGCTAATGGTAGCCACCAGAGTTATCGCAGCTTCCGGTTTTGGCTATGCGTCAGTCTCACACACAAACACATTACCAAATGGGAGTTCCCCTCGATTCCATTGGCTCTGACGGTTAGAAAGAGATGTCATTCAGCAAAATCGAGCAAGGGGGGCCAGAGATAGGTCAAATCCACCCAATTGACCCCAGAAGTGGGTTTTTTTTGCAAAATCTTTCTAAAAAGGTCAAATGTCACTTGTTTTGCATCAATCTTGATACAGGGTACTTATTATATGTTGTAGTTTGGATTCCTAAAGCTTTTAGTCTACCATCCCATCATTCAAGGGTGGTTTTCACTATAAGTAATTAAAAAAAATGTTGGACGGACACAATAATTAAAACATTTTTTTACTGTGTTCAATCTGAATTTACTTTAAAATAAACAAATCTATTGATTCTGACACTTCTACATCCAACTCACAGGTGTAACCTTGCTTTGGGAACAAAGATTATTAATTTAACCCTTTTTAGAAGGGAAGATATGGTCATTTGTTCTGGGAATGTCATTTTCGAGCCTGAGACCTGAAAAACAGGCTCGGGCTTAACAGGTTAATACTCGCATACTTTTACTTAAATAAGGTTTGAATGCAGGATTTTTATTTGTAACAGAGTATTGTAATTCTCTACTGTAGGTAGTGCTGCGTACCTGGACTCACATTCAGGTTCAGGTCCGGACTCAAGTCCAGAGGTTCAGGTTCAGGGGCCTCATTTATAACGCCGTGCATGGGATTCACGTGGGAAGGTTGCTTACGTAGTAGAAATCCAAAAAATAGGTACAGAAATGTTCCGACATTTACAGATTCACCAAACATTGCGCACCGGCGAGGAAAGTGCGTACAGCACTTCCTACGCCGGTTTCCCTTTATAAATCACAACCGACTCGAAATGCGGTGCAGCTTTTGCGGGCTTCACGTAACGCCCATATTTGCCTATAAATAGTCAAAGAAAAGCCCATTCATTCATTCAGACTGACTTTATGAAGAAGATCGCAGGAAATGACGACAGAACAGCTAAAAAATACATCTCACACCGTCAGATTTTGGTTATTTTGGGGAGGTCGAGATAAATCATATTGTTTGGTGGATGCAGTTTGAACCAGAGTAGCAGCATGGAGGTCGGATCGTCACCAAAATAAATAAATAAATGGCCCGAAAAAGGTTAATGACAAAAACAATACACATAGCCTTCCTCAGGCAGTGTGTTTGTACCGGGGACCCCCCTTTGATGAGAAACTCTAAGAAATGATCGGGGAATCCCCCCGGTGTGGAGTCATGATGACTGGATCTGAATTATGTTTTTGTATTTGGTGGTTTGTGTTCCAGCTGTCGATCAGCTGTGCGCAGCGTCTCCACTGCAGCCTGTGCATCTCAACCCCCCCCTCCCCGCAGCAACCCTATATCCACCAGTTAAAGGAAATACAACTAATGTGTTGTGTTATATTAGCTGTACAATTGACCACATATGGTGTTCTTAGTTTCCATACCTCCTGTGTTTTATGAGCTACTTATCAAGTCTTAGCAAACGGCATAAAACACGATTAAACATGATAGTATATAAAACCATGCTCGTATCTACAACCTATAGAAATGCAAAACGGCATCAGTTTAGACGTAATTCTGTCCTCCTGCTTACCGCATCATTTATGAGAAAACATTTCATAACATTAACACAACAGCCAGTGGCAAAGCCCCGGGGGTGGATGAGATCCGCCCGGAAATGCTGAAGACTCTGGGTGTTGAGGGACTGTCATGGTTGACAACGTCTCATCAACGTTGCGTGGAAGTCGGAAACAGTACCGAAGGAGTGGCAGACCGGGGTGGTGGTTCCCCTTTTTAAAAAGGGGGATCAGAGGGTGTGTGCCAATTACAGAGGCATCACACTACTCAGCCTCCCCGGGAAAGTTTACTCTAAGGTACTCGAAAGGAGGGTCAGGCCGATTGTCGAACCTCAGATTGAGGAGGAACAATGCGGATTCCGTCCTGGTCGTGGAACGACGGATCAGCTTTTTACTCTCGCAAGGATCCTGGAGGGGGGCCTGGGAGTACGCTTATCCGGTCTACATGTGTTTTGTAGACTTGGAGAAGGCGTATGACCGAGTTCCCAGGGAGTTACTGTGGGAGGTGCTGCGGGAGTATGGGGTGAGGGGGTCTCTACTCAGGGCCATCCAATCTCTGTACTCCCAAAGCGAGAGCTGTGTCCGGGTCCTCGGCAGTAAGTCGGACACATTTCCGGTGAGGGTTGGCCTCCGCCAGGGCTGCGCTTTGTCACCAATCCTGTTTGTAATATACATGGATCGGATTTTGAGGCGTAGTCGTGGGGGAGGGGGTCTGCAGTTCGGTGGACTAAGGATTGCACCACTGCTTTTTGCAGATGATGTGTTTCTAATGGCTTCATCGGTCTGCGACCTTCAGCACTCACTGGATCGGTTCGCAACCGAGTGTGAAGCGGCTGGGATGAGGATCAGCACCTCCAAATCTGAGGCCATGGTTCTCAGCAGGAAACCGATGGACTGTCCACTTCAAGTAGGGAATGAGTCCTTACCCCAAGTGAAGGAGTTCAAGTATCTCGGGGTCTTGTTCTCGAGTGAGGGAACAATGGAGCGTGAGATGGGCCGGAGAATCGGAGCAGCGGGAGCGGTACTGCAGTCGCTTTAACCGCACCGTTGTGACGAAAAGGGAGCTGAGCCAGAAGGCAAAGCTCTCGGTCTTTCGGGCCATTTCGTTCCTACCCTCACCTATGGTCATGAAGGATGGGTCATGACCGAAAGAACGAGATCGCGGTTACAAGCGGCCGAGATGGGTTTTCTCCGCAGGGTGGCTGGTGTCTCCCTTAGGGATAAGGTGAGAAGTTCGGTCATCAGGGAGGGACTCGGAGTTGAGCCGCTCCTCCTTTGCGTCGAAAGGAGCCAGTTGAGGTGGTTCGGGCACCTAGTTAGGAATGCCACCTGGGCGCCTCCCTAGGGAGGTGTTCCAGGCACGTCCAGCTGGGAAGAGACCAAGGGGTAGACCTAGGACCAGGTGGAGGGATTATATCTCTTCGCTGGCCTGGGAGCGCCTTGGGATCCCCCAGTCAGAGCTGGTTGATGTCGCCAGGGAAAAGAAAGTTTGGGGCTCTCTGCTGGAACTGCTACCCCCGCGACCCGACCACGGATAAGCGGGAGAAGATGGATGGATAACACAACATATTCGAGGTGGTTTTAAATAACATATCCGTATTTATTTATTTCTCCAAGTTATGTTTTTGTGTGCACTGAGGAGTCGCAAACAGGCGTTTGTTTAATCATTTTAAGATTGGCTTTAATCAATGTTTGAAAATGAATTCTTCATATATGATAAATGAGAGGTAACATTTTGTCGCAGTCTCTCGTCTCTCCCGTTTTTGTGCTTAGTGCGTACGCATGGGTTAGAGTTTGCGTGGAGGACCGCACATTTTCCCGTCAAGTTAGTATTTTATAAATCGCAAACATTGCGTAGAAACTGGCATACGCCATCTTTTGAGCGTATATCCCTTTTATAAATGAGGCCCCAGGTCCGGACTTATAAGTCCGGACCTGAACCCGTGGCTCGTGTCAAGTTGTGTGAGTAACTAAAGTGAACTTATTGTGAGCTAATTATCAATCGAAAATTAACTCATAATCAACTCAAATTCAAACTTGTCAGGTTTATTGTGCTCCCTTCCAACTTGTGTCTAAATTTCTCTACAAAGTACAAATGTAAAAAAAACACTTTTTGCCACTTAGTTTACAAATGACTTATGACAGCAACTACAGTGAACTACTACAAAGTTCAAACATTTATTTCATTTACCAAACTAAAGTAACCAAACAGTCCCTGAGCTGACTGAGCCTAAATCCCTAAAACGTTGCTGAAAGGTAGAGTGTCGAGTAGACTATACGCATTACACTGTTACACACCTACTATACAGTATAGGCTACACTGTAGTGACTGTACAGTCAGAGTGTACTGTCTGTACACCATGTATTTTCTACAACTCTACATGTGTACATTATACAGTACATACTACATACATAGTGATGTACATATATACTGTTAGAAATTAAAATCAATATTGATATGGCGTAATTTTGAATTAAATACACTATTTAATTTAAATCAGTTTTATTCTGAAAAAACCGGAAGTTCACACTATTAACTTAATACTTTTATTCTGAAAATTCTTCACCTCCGGTTAGCATTAGCATGTGGCGAAATGCTACGTTTTCAAACCGTGAATCGAAGGTGAAATGACATGTGATGTTGTACACTGAGCACATTGGGATTAGCACTCATTTATTGACGCTAAATAACGTTTATCAGGGAATGTTTAAATAACCACAGACACCAGAATGATGTAATTTAGCAACAGAAAAAGGCAGGAATTGCATTGAACCGCCCCCCGACTACGCCAGCCAATAGGAGAAGACCTCAGATGACAACAGGAAGAGCAAGCCAATAATTGATCTCTTCTACCTGCTGACCTGGGCTGACGGGAGATGAGGAGAGCGCCTCCTTTTGCAATTTCATTTGTACACCACCGCATCTTTTGTGTAATTAAATGCTGTTAACTTTTATAAGCTTCCCTTGACTCTTTTCAGTCTCTCCTGCCTTCAGGGAGGTTTTACATGGTTTAGAACAAGAAGGAGAATATACGTAAGTGCTAGTTTTTTTGCGAGTCCAAGTACCGGTTCCCAAAGTTCCGGTTTTAAAGGTCAAATGCAAAGCTTCCAAATATGCTACATTTTTATAGAAATGTTGTTTTTAAGACTGCCTGTATTTTTTATTTAATTTAAATCGAGATAATACACCCGAAAAAAAAGCTTTTTATTGATACAAAACTCGACCCAAAGCTGTCTGAATTTCTGACATGTCATTCCCAGCAGCCTCCGCGCGCGTGACGTCATTGTGGCCAAACAGTCTCTGGGCCAAATATCCCGACTCGGCAGTCTCGTGCGCTGTTCACATGTCAGCGGTGTTTTTCGCTCATGACTGGTGCAGAAAACTCTGAATTATATCCGCAGAATCACGCAAAACATGGGTTATTGTTGTGCTTTCGGATGTACGAACGGTGCGGGATCTGGGAGAATTTTTCATTCATTTCCCCAAGACAAAATCATCCGCCGAAACTGGATTATTTTTAGTGAATCGTGTTGGCTGGTAGCCGACAAAATGGAGCAAGTTGTGCTCTGACCACTTCGCGTCTGGTGCATACGATGTTGATCCTGCCATCGTCAAGTCTGTTGGTGGAGAAGCATTTAAATTACATCGGAGGCTGAAACCCGGAGCCGTCCCCTCCATATTTGAGCACAAAAGACAACCGAAAGAACGAAAGAGCTGGGCAATGCAGAAACGCCAAAGAATTGAGGTAAACAAATTTAGATTTGATTTCAAAGCGCACAGAGCACGGAGCACAGAGCGGACAGCAGATAACGGAATTGCAGTTTTATTGCTTATAGATTATCAGAACATTTCAAAGGGGACACAGCCCCATTGGATATTAACCTATGGATTAACTACATCATCGTTTTTATTGTTTTAATGCCATTTTAGACCAGACAAAGAGGAAGGTAAGCCTAGCTCATGTTAGTACCTAGCGCCACTTGTTTTGATATACGTTTTTGTTGATAAACTCGCGAGTTTGTATCTTTCAGTGTTGAGGTGGGCACCGTTACATTCTGTGTCTTTACGATCATAAACAATGTGTTGGATGTGGAGATAGGATAAGTAATAAGGGAGCTAGGAGTGATTTTCGGTGCAGTAATAGGTTAGCATTTTTCGCTCGGGGCTAATTCAGAGGCTCACTGTTAGCATTGTGTTTTTGTTTTTTTAAATAAATGAAAAAGATCAGTTAAATGAGTTTTTTCCCGTTATATGGATATAAAATATTCATAGTTTATTAAATATTAAGTTTCCTTAGACGTCGTTTCCTGCAAATGACGCGATTTCGGGTCCGTGGGGCTAAGAGGATAACAGAGTATGTTTTTGTTTTTTTTCACAACAGTTGTATTTGGATGGAATGAATACCTATAGTGATAATTCAAAGTGATAAAATGATTTTTACAGTGAAAAAGTTCAAATGGAACTGATGGTTCCCAAATTACCCAGAGGTCGCCTGGACTTTATTTTTCTAAACCTCTCTAAAAAGGTCAAATTTCACTTGTTTTGCATCAATCTTGATACAGGGTACTTATTATATGTTATAGTTTGGATTCCTAAAGATTTTCGTCTATAGTCTACTCAGAATCAGACATGATAACGAAACTAAGTTGTGCTATTGGCGGAAGCAGCTGTGAGTGATAAGCCAGGTGGAAATATGTTTGGCCACTCTGACGTCACACGACGCCATCTTGCGGAGACGAGCGGCTGAGAAATAAATCGTCGGACTTGGTGTTGGGGGTTGAACAAAATAAATATTGCGCATTGCCAGATGCATATTATCTCCGATTTTAATACTGCAATATCTTAGATAGTGTTGTAGCTATATGATTTCGATTTTACTGGCAATTATAAAAAGATCTTTGCATTTGATCTTTAACCGGACTTGAACCGAAACTTTTTACAAGTCCAGTACCGGTTCGGCGTACCGGTACGCAGCACTAACTGTAGGCGTAGTGTATCTGTGAACGATCCCAAATACAATTCATTGTTTACATTGCAGCTCGTGCTACGCCGGAAGAAGAAAAAACGTATTCATTTTTAACCGGAAGTGGAAAGGGGCTGGCCTACATAAGGTGAATTGTGCCAACACAAATACACAATAGGTGGGACTAAGAAAGATAATGTGAAAATATAAAAACAAAGGCATTAATTAGGGCTGCAAAATGTCTCCCATTATAATGGTGATTAGATTTTTAAATGCTAACACTTAACAGTTTGTTCTGACAGTGTGTTTCCTGTTTCCTGCAGATGTCCAGCTGCTGGTGGTGGTTAAAGAAGAGTTTCTCCCTGACCAGCAGGAGTGGAGCACCAGTCTGGACCCGGAGGACCCAGTGCCTTCCCCACACATTAAGCAGGAACAGGAGGAACTCGGGATCAGTCAGGAGGGAGAGCAGCTTCAGGAGCTGGAGGAGGCTGAGATCACCAAGTCCACTTTCACTCCTGACCCTGTGAAGAGTGAAGATGATAAAGAGAAACCTCAGTCCTCACAGCCTCATCAAAGACAAACTGAACACATGGAAACAGAAGCTGATGGAGATGACTGTCGAGGATCAGAACCAGCCAGGAGCTCAGATCCAGAGAGCAGTTTACAACCAAAGACTGAGGACGACACTGGAGACTCTTCTGAACCTGACACTGAAGACAGTGCTGATTGGAAGGAGACCAGAGAATCTGCATCAGGCTCACACTCACTGAAAAATAGACATGAATCTGTCAGTGATCCACAACCTAGTGCTGGAAATAATCCATTCAGCTGCTCAGTCTGTAAGAGAGCTTTTTCACGGAGTGCATATTTAAAGAAACACATGAGAGTCCACACAGGAGAGAAACCACACAGCTGCTCAGTCTGTAAGAAAGCTTTTTCACGGAGTGGAAATTTAAAGGATCACATGAGAGTCCACACAGGAGAGAAACCACACAGCTGCTCAGTCTGTAAGAGAGCTTTTTCACGGAGTGCACATTTAAAGGCACACATGAGAGTCCACACAGGAGAGAAAGCACACAGCTGCTCAGTCTGTAAGAAAGTTTTTTCACGGAGTGCACATTTAAAGAAACACATGAGAGTCCACACAGGAGAGAGACCATTCAGCTGCTCAGTCTGTAAGAAAGCTTTTTCACAGAGTGCAGATTTAAAGAAACACATGAGAGTCCACACAGGAGAGAAAGCACACAGCTGCTCAGTCTGTAAGAAAGCTTTTTCACTGACTGGAAATTTAAAGACACACATGAGAGTCCACACAGGAGAGAAAGCACACAGCTGCTCAGTCTGTAAGAAAGCTTTTTCACTGAGTGATAGTTTAAAGACACACATGAGAGTCCACACAGGAGAGGAAAAATAGAGCTGCAATGTTTGTGACAAAAGATTTAAATGGAATAATCGTTTCAAAAGACTTAAGTGTGTTGGTCGTCAGCTGCTTCTGTAACTGTCAGGGAATACATTTGTCTATTTTGTATCCTGATGACCTAATGCCGTTACATGTAATACTTTACTCCCTAAGCCTGATCGCACCCACCTGCAACCGATTCGCTAATAATCACAAATCTTCATTTTCTTTGACCCCTTGACTCGACTATTTCTTGTTTAATAATCATTACATCTCCTCAGGACCAAGTTCCCGTGTCCTGCCTTTCACCTGCTGATCACCGACTGCTCATTTAAGGTGGACTCACCTTTACAAGTGACCAGCTAGTCTTATGGTGCGTTTCCACTGCAGGTCTCGCTCGGCCTCGCTCGGCCTCGCTCGGTTTTGGTTAGGCCTTATTAGGCCCGGCTCACTTTAATGCTGCGCTTCCATTACAGTTTAGGGACTGGGGTAGTTACTATAGTAACGCAGTGTAGGCGGAGCCGTGACGTCATCTTCAATGAGAGCCCCAGAAAAACAACACAGCCATTAGCTCTTAGCACTCAGAGCTCACAGCTCCTTATATCTGTTCAGAAACTAGACAAAAGTTAAACAAGTACAAACCATAGACTGCCTGTGTCATGGCGAATACAGTCGCTGGTTTATTTATATCTGTATAGGCCGTTGTTGTGAGTGTGGACGGTCGGAGCATATATAACGTTAGCTTAGCCAAGCTCCATTTAGAAAACACGCATTTTAAAAGGGTTTTTCGCCTGCCGTCTGTCTGCAGACTTGTCAAAGCATTAATTCATGGTTTTTACTAACCGGTATCAGTATGTTGTTACTTCGGCATCATTTTGAAATGTGTATTACAATTAAATCACGGTGAAATATGTTCATCTTGTTGTAGTTGTAGGCCCCTTGCCAGCAATTCTCTCTCTAGTTTAGCATACTCAGCCCGACTCAGCCTGGTTGTTCCTGTGAATTAGGACCCGCTAGCCGGTACTAGGCCAAGTGGAAACGCAACCAAAAACGGGCCCCGCACGGCTCGGCACGCTTAAAGCGATCTACCCGCTGCAGTGGAAATTCGCCATTAGTGTCTTAATGCAAATGTTTTGTAAAGTGATGCTAGACCAAAAACGTGCTGTTGGGTAGTGTGCTCTCTGCAGGACGGTGTCTTTACTCAAATATTGTTTATGAAATGAGAACTTCATTCAATTTTTGTTGTCTAAAAAACAACGGCAACAGTGCGATACGTCTTCTTTCCAGCAGATGGCATACATGTTACATCATCCAGTTCAACTGTCATCCACATATTAATGATTCAAAACAGCAATGTGTAAGATATGGCTAGTAATTGACCATTTCAACAGAATGTGAAGAGGTTACAGTCTTGAGGCCATGTCCAATATGTTTGTGTTTTGTTTGATTACATCTACTGAAATGAGCATTCATCCATCCATCCATCCATCCATCCATCCATCCATCCATCTTCTCCCGATTATCCGTGGTCGGGTCGCGGGGTAGCAGTTCCAGCAGAGACCCCCAAACTTTCTTTTCCCTGGCCACATCAACCAGCTCTGACTGGGGGATCCCAAGGCACTCCCAGGCCAGCGAAGAGATATAATCCCTCTACCTGGTCCTAGGTCTACCCCTTGGTCTCTTCCCAGCTGGACGTGCCTGCAACACCTCCCTAGGGAGGCTCCCAGGTGGCATCCTTACTATGTGCCCGAACCACCTCAACTGGCTCCTTTCGACGCGAAGGAGGAGCGGTTCAACTCCGAGTCCCTCCCGGAGGACTGAACTTCTCACCTTATCCCTAAGGGAGACGCCAGCCACCCTGCGGAGAAAACCCATCTCGGCCGCTTGTATCCGCGATAGCGTTCTTTCGTTCATGAGCATTCAATGACTAAATTATTCTTAATTACTGTCATTACATCATGGGTTTGCGTTGCAATACTAGAATGCATAAAACCCAACTGCAGTTCTTCCAAGTTGCAGGTCTTCATTGTTTAGAAGTCTGCTGTGTTTCATCCAAGCTTCCACTTTGTGCTCCGATAATGCTGAAAGTATCTGTTGTATGCTTTACCTGCTCCAGTAACAAAAGTGTAATTCACTGGACAGAGACAAGAGATAGTGGATGGATCCAAAAAAGAACCAGAAGATAGTCCGTATAGAGCAGGGGTGGGGAACCTCCGGCCCCCGGGCCGTATACGGCCCGCGAGACCATTTGGTGTGGCCCTCGAGGTAATTTATAAACACACGCAAAAAAGAAAGAAATTAAAGAAATCTAGACCGCAAAATAATTAAACAAGTGAGTGCCTGTTTTTCCTGCCCAAGGTCAAGGTCCTTGAACACAACACAAGCCTAACGTGTCATCACGTGGTATATGTCTCGTCTGACAGGGGTGTAGTGCTGACGGAGAGCAGTGAGCACCAGAACGCCGCTCCGCTCCGGCACTTCCAAAAATGTCAGTACCCATAAGGAGCCGTACACATGCTGCAGTTTTTGCGTGGCTGTGTCTTAGTTGTAAGCCCAGTGGCGATCTGTTCATCTGTCATACTGATCATACAGTCAATAACTTTGTTGTTATTAGCATCTGGTTAGCTAGCTATGCTAACGAATATAAGAAGCTTTTTCTACAACCAGTGAGGTAAAGGCACATCTTTATATGATCATTATAGTTATAAAACAAATAAGAGAATAAAGTAAACAGGTATAAAATACTATATGACAGTAAAAAAAAGTTGTTATTAATAAACAAGAATGCAGTTTGAAAGGAGAGTGATTTGTAAAATACCCATAAAGAAAAAGAAAATCTGCTTACAGTTCTGTTTCATCTGGGTGCTGAGAGATGTATCCATAGATCTCCTAATGTTGCTCTCAAAGTGCACCAGATTGATGCTTTTAACTTCAACATTTAAAAAAACAAATCTTCCCGGGGGAGCATGCCCCCCGGACCCCCCTAGAGGAGGTTAGCCCCCCCCCCACTTAAATCATGTTCACATGGATAGGAGTCTAAATACATTTGCACACATCTTGTGTCCATATCTTTCTGTTTTGGTGGTCATGCCACAACCGTGCACGTGCATGGCAAGATATCTGGATTAAGAGGTTGCTTTTTCTTTGCACAGCATGAAAGAAAGGTGAAATGAGTGGGCTGTGATTTTAGTATTTTTAAGCAGAGGTCAATAATTTGTACGGCCCTCGGAGGATGTTGAAAACATTGAAATGGCCCTTGAGAGGAAAAAGGTTCCCCACTCCTGGTATAGAGCCTTCAGGTTCTGATAATGATCAGGGACAGAGCTAGAAAAAAAACTCCAAAAACCTGAATAGAGCTAGAAGATAGCCAGTACAAAGCCAATAAAGACCAAGAAGAAAGACAGGAAGGAGCCAAAAGAGTTTGTGTTTTTTAATATTCAAACTCTTCTCTTAAGATATTAGAACTCCCCATCTCAACATGTATCCTTTTATGTCAATTGAAAAACCCTTACATTTTTGCTGCGAATTATTGAGATTGTTTCACAGCTTTATTATTTTTTCCCCTGGTATACATAGCAGGTTTTATTCATTGTTTATGAATATGATTTTGAGTTTTTTTTTTTTTTTTTTTTTAATTTATTGTAGAGGCTACAGACACAAAACATGGACATTACACTACAGGGCTCGACATTAAGGACTGCTCGATGGCCATCTAGTATTTAGCTCGGGCAATGAAGCCTCACCTGCTGGTTGCCCGATCGGGCAATCTATTATGCCAGTATCATGCAGCTCGCGGATCCAGTAATGAGAGACCCGACAGTAAAACTAAACTTATCTATAACTAGTTTAGGTAGTTTGAGAGGTAATTAAAATAGCTACGTGTGATATTCTAACCTAAAGTGTGTGTTTTGTCCGCTCACCGCTGCATGTGATCATGCAGAGCTGCGTGTCGACTCGTCAGCAGCAGCTGATCTCTCTCTCCCGTCAGATTAGACTTCACTCGCGTTTATGTCCATATCGATCAGATCCAGCTAGTTCTAGCTAATGATATGACTACCTGCTTATTAAAAGACACCTAAACAATAAGTGTCGCTATGCAACCGGATGAGGCCACAAAGTATAGCGCAGCATTATGCATTTGTTTACATGCCCACCGGAACCCCGAGGCATTACCAACAGATCAACGCACAATCAACCCATACAGGACATCTCTTTCTCCACATTAAGTGTTAGACATTAGAATTTACTCTTCTTGTCTGTCACATACTCTTCTTGTCTGTCACATAAGTGGCGCAACTGAAGCGGTATTGCGCTAAAGGGAAATTATTTTGACCGAAGATATTTAGATTTGCCGGCTAACGGGAACTCTGACGTCGCCATTTTGCGTGCTTCGCGGATGCGCTCGGCTCCTCTCGACTGCTGCTCGGGTCTGCTCGGTCAGCTTCCGGATGAGGAGGCATTCGTTCGACCAATTTAGATAACATTACAAACATTTTTAACAGGGGCCATAATAGTGTAAATAATGTTTGTTTTGGCAGTTATAACTGAATGTAATGTTTTCTACTTTTTTTACATATGGGAAGGCATTTGCCTTCATCAGATGGAAAGTGTCTTGACCAACAACTTAAGTATTTCTTAAAGCTATGCAGGGCATGCAAGCGAGCAAACACAAACAAGAACAAACAAACAAGTGAAATTAAAAATAAAATTGAAATTGTACAATATAATATTGTGGTGGTTCATCTTATAATTCAGTCTAGAGAATGCACCAGACAGCATCTAAGACCTGCAACAATCTAAATGTTCTAGGGGGAGGCCCCCCAAACCCTTCGTGGGTCATTTTGTCCGTGCGCATTTTTCAGGGCAATCTCTATTGGGCTCAGGGCCATCTGTAAATTAACTTAGATGGCCCACAGGGCCATCTCCCAAAATCCTTAATGTCATGCACTGCACTAACAAAAAGAGACATTCCTATCTCAGACAAAAAAAAAACGGAAACAAAAATAATAAATTACAGTCAGTTGGTCACTTCAACATTTCATAAACAAAACAAAAAATAGGTTGACAGTACAATATCATCAAAAGCATTTATTATTCCTTTTTATCCCACTCTTCACTAGAGCTGATTGTTTCCCATTTCATGGTGTGTTGAGCCATCCTTTGATTCTTTGTGGCAATCATCCTTTCCAAAATAAATTTAGTTTTTAATCTACTTTTCACACACCTTAGATTCAGATTTCCCCTTGATTGAGCTTTAAAAATAAGTATTTTTGCCAGAAGAATAATTGTATTCATCAACTGTGTATTGTCCTCATCCAAAATCCCAAACAAAAGACCAGAGGGAGTAAATGCAAAATCAATATAAAGTGTCTTAAGCCAATTTTGAATCTCAGTCCAAAGTCTTGCAACGTATGGACAATACAAAAATAAATGCATCTGGTCTTCCTCTTCCTCCTCACAGAATCTACAAAGTGGTGACGGTTCAATATTAAAAGTGTTGAGTTGTTTTTTGTAGCGATAATTTTGTAAAAGATCTTCAGTTGGAAGATTCTTGAATAGGAATCAATTGTTGTTTTGTATATGGTTCTAAAAAATGGTTTCCAGGGTATCAGAATATTAAATTCTTCTTCCCAGAAAGAACAGACCGCATGAGGAAAAGCAGTAAGGCCCTTGCTCTGTAAACAGTGATTATAAATTATTCTATTTATTTTCATTTTTGAAAACCATTTCTGACTTCTTGTATGAGGTGTACAGACCTGTTGTCGGTTTCCATCATTTTTAATTTGCGTTTCCAGTTAGTGTGACATGTCACTTGTTAGTAGGGATGGGTATCGTTTGAAATTTATCGATTCCGATTTCGATTCCGGTTCTGCTTATCGATTCCGGTTCTTATCGATTCCCCGTTTCGATTCCAAAATTGTAAAATAAAGAGGTCAAACGTTTAGATAACAAAAATATATTTATTCTTAAAAGCTTTAACTGAAATTGTTACTAAAAAATATACATGCAATACAAATGTATTGCACAATAGCTGTGCTTTATTTTAACTGAGCTATGCCTGTGGCAAGCTATTAACAGGCATTACACTTTGCCTTTTCTTTTTTAGTGTAGTGGAGCCTCACTTCAGAGTGTTTACCGCGACCTATCTTTGGTGTTATGAAGTGACTGAGCTCGTGAAATGTCTACGGGAGGGCGGGGGAGCATCGCTGCGGGGCAACTGTGGACCTCTGTCGCCTGTCAGCGCAATTTATATGATGCCGTTTAAAAAAATGAAGGGCGGTGCCGGCCGTCAGCGTACCGAGCCGGCCGTCAACGGCCCGCTGACGACCGGCCGTTCTGTGATTCTCCAGGTCCGCCCTGTATTCCACCGGGTCACCGCAGCACCGCGGTGCAGACGGACCCGCTGGAATACAGGGTCTACCGCGTTTAGGAACCGTTAAGCAGAACCGAAATTGTGTATTTTGTATGGGTACCCGGTACCCGGCATTTTCTTATCGGTTCTCATCTGGAACCGAGTTTCGGTTCCCAACCCTACTTGTTAGACGCTTTTATCCAAAGCGACTTACATACATTCAATACTGTGGGCAATCCCAACAGGAGCAATTTGGGGTGAAGTGTCTTGCCCAGGGACACAACGACATGCTGACTGTAGTGGGACTCGAACTTGCTATCCCCTGATTCAAAGGTCAGCGCACTAAGTTCAGCACACTATTCCACTGAGCCACAGACTCCCATACATACAGCGAAAACACTGATATGAAATTAAATTACCTGTGCTATCTAGTAAATCATTCATGAAAATAATTCCTTTTCTTCTGAGTTCAACCATATTAATTGATTTTGGATTTCTTCTGGTGTATCTGGGGTAATACTGGAAACTCAACCAAGCCTTCAATGCATCTCTAACAAATGGTGAGATTTCTACTAATATTTATTTGAATAACCATCAAAGTGGTGAAAAATAAGTGCCCTGAAAATAAATTCTGACTTGTTCTCCAAAGACTATTATGATACATCTTATTAATCCAAGATGCTTTTAAGGATGAATTCATTGCTGCCACATTTTTTAAGTTTAGTCCACCATTTTCAAGTGTATTATATATGTATTGCCTTTTTATCTTGTCAGGCTTATTATTCCAGATGAACTTAAACATTCGTTGTTCAAAGCTTTTAAAAAAAGACGCCTCTGGGAGGGAAGTGAAATTAAGAGATAAACAAACTGTGGAATCACAAGAGCATTAATTAATGTAATATTTCCCTGTAAGGAGAGAGCTTTCCCTTTCCAAGGTTGAATTATTTTCTCCGTTTTCTGCATTTTTCGCAAAAAATGTACCTTAATCTTTGAGATTTTCTGGAATATGAACTCCCAGAACATCCACTGAACCATTACACCATTTGACTGGAGCTGAGCATTGTAGCTTGAAATATGTGCCTTTTAATGTTCCTATTCTCATAATACAGCATTTATCAAAGTTAGGCCCAGCTAATTTTGAAAAGTTATTTAAATCAACTATGAGGGCATCTAATGCAGTTTTTTCAGGCTGTAGAAAGAGAGCTGCATCATCTGCATATAATGTTACTTTTGTTTCAATACCATTTGATCTTAAGCCTGTTATACATGAATTGTTTCAAATTCTGATAGCAAGAATTTCAATGCATAATAGAAACAGATATGGAGACAGTGGACACCCTTGACGTACGCCTCTGGACAGGCTGAAGCTTTTTGATAAATATCCATTATTAACTATTTTACTGGTAGGTTGGTTATATAAAACCTTCACCCACTGTATAATGGTTTCCCCAAAATTAAAGAATTGGAGGGATTTTTGAATGAAATCCCCTCTTACTGTATCAAAGGCTTTTTTAAAGTCATCAATAAATAAAAGTCCTGGTTTTCCATCCTCTTCATGATTATCTATCATATCAAGCAGATGGCGAATATTATATCCAATAAAACGCCCTTTTATAAAACCTGTTTGATCATGTTTTATTATATTCCCGATTACTATTTTGATTCTCCGTGCAATACATTTGGACAGAATGCGGGTATCGCAACAAAGTAGTGTCAGTGGTCTCCAATGCTTCAACAGGATTCTTGTAATGCCCCTCTGGGTCTTGCTTCAGTAACAATGTGATAATGTCTTCTTTCTCTGTATTTGATAATATTCGTTGTGTAAAGGAGTAGTTAAAGGATGCCAATAGAGGTTTTTTAATTTCTGTGTAGAAGGTTCTATAAACTTCAACAGGTATACCATCAATCCCTGGTGATTTACCAGGAGCGAAGGAATTAATAGCATCCAGTAACTCTTCTTCTAAAATGTTTCCTTCACAACTTAGTTGCTGATCTACTGACAGTATCTGATCATAATTCTTTTGAAAAAATAACTCAATATTTGATCCTACAGGAGACTCCGCATATAAGAGCATATAAGGTTTTAAAATAATCCACCTCTTCAGCTAATATTTCCTGTGGAGATGTAAGTAAAGTACCATTTGGAGTATACAGGCTCATAATGTTTTTTTTGGCAGAATGTCTTTGGTTGAGTCTTAAAAAATGAGCCGTGCACTTTTCCACTTTTTCCATCCATGTGGCACGGGATCTATAAATGACACCATTCACACGCTCAGAGTATAAATGTTCCAGTTCTAGTTGTCTATTTTTTATCAAATAAGTTGTTTCTATGCATAACGATTGCTTTTCATCCAACGTTTTAGTCAATTAATTTACCTCCTCCATTAGACTCTTCTCCTTTATCAAATATTGTTTTTGTTTCCATGACCCCATCTTAAGAGCGTGTCCTCTAAAAACACACTTAAAGGATTTCCAGACGTTGTGAGGGTCCGATGAATTATTATTAATTTGAAAAAAATCTTTGATTAGTTATTTCATTTAAATCTGTATCATTTAAAAGAGATAGGTTGAATTTCCAATACCCCCGCCCTCTGGGATATTCTGCTGTAATAATTTGCAGTGTGTGGTGACCACTGTATAACATGACATAATTCACTCATGGAACTACAGTTAAGGGTATTGTTTCCGCACGGACATATGTGTTGCTTATTGTATATATTATGTGCCCGCCTTGCTTCTCGTCCTCTTGTCTTCCTGGGCTGCAACCCGACATGTCCTTTTCTGCTCCGAAGTAAAGTATCCTTACTTATGTTTAACACCGTATTGAAATCTCCAACTATAATATTTTGGTTATTTTCTAGAGAGGAGATAACTTTATGGATCTCCTTAAAAAAGTTTGGATTATCATAATTTGGCCCATAGATATTAATGATATTTGCGTGCAAGTCATCCACTGTCACCTCTAACATAATCCACCTTCCATCCTCATCAGTTTGTACAGAATGAACTAAGTGTTGAATTTATTTTTAAAACATAATCATAACACCCCTACTATTAGTAGTGCCATGACTGACATAAATATCTCCACCCCATTCTGATTTCCATTTCAACTCGTTTTCCAAATTAGAATGCGTTTTCTGCACACAAATAATTTTAATATTGTTTTTATCTTTCAACCAAGTAAAAACTTCATTTCTTTTAGAGACACTAGCCAAGCCGTTACAGTTATAAGTTGCAATCGTAGTACTAGTACATGTCATGTATCATCTAAAATTAGTGATATAACTTCGTCAACCTTTTTTAATTACTTGATAAGGACCCAAAACTGTAAACCTAAAAAAACATATAACACCTACTGACGTACACATAAATCACAAAAACAATATAACATGCCTGTGTTGAATTTGCCATGGAGTTAATTGGCATTTTTGCGATCACAACCTTTTCAATGTACTTTCTACATATATATATATATATATATATATATATATCGAAGAAGAAGATGGGCTTAAACAAAGAGAATAATCGAAAAAATGAAGCAGAAAACAAAAACAAACATTCCATGCCGTAAAGGGTTTCTTGTCTAATGAGGAAAACATAAATAAAACCTCTAACCAGGCTCATACGGTTATCCTTAATTAACATACATGCGAGAAAGACTAACCACAGTTCTGAAACATAATAGCCGTTTCAACTGTGATCTGATCCGCTAGTTCGTTCTTAGTCAAAATGACCCCAAGGATCAAAGGTGTAAAAGCGTCTTTGGGTTCAATAAAAGCGCTATAGAAATATAATGTAGGCTATTATTATTATTATTATTAAAGTAAACTTGAGGATAACAGGAAGACAAAAGTGATGTCTTTGTTCTTTAATGTGAAAGTGAAGCGTCTCTGGCTGTCCGTCACTTTGGATTTGAGTTGTTGTGGTACTTGTACTTTACTCGAGTATTTCCATTATATGTACTTTAGCATAATGTTAGCATAAAGCAAGCATTAGCATAGAGCTAACTCGTAGCTAGACCATGAGTGGTCAGAACCAGAGAAGACAACGTAAAACGAATATTATTGAAAATTATAATAACCGTTCCAACATCTGGTCCTACCAGCAAAGCCTCCACACCAGCCTTGACACTTTTGAGTCACACCCTACGTGACGTTTACACATACTTTTAATACAAAAATTATCAGCATAAATGATTGAATATACGTGGTCCTTACCTTTTTGAAATAATGTAGACTCCCCTTCCAGACACAGGTTGTTCTCCGCCATGAGATAAAGAAAAAAGGCACACTAAAACCGGAAGTGCAATCAACTCCCTTAAATAACACCGGCCTTAGAGCTTTGTCAGCACTGCACGTGTTAAAAGAACACCCAAATCAACACTTATCAACTCGTAAGCTTCACGATATCAGCTTCTCACCCACAACCTCACATACGTGTACTGAACGTGCATCAAAGTGTTCCTATTCAGTCAGATATACCAAAAGATGAATTTGAACAACACGCGAAGCGATCGAGATGTTTCTTTCCCGGTGAGTCAACAATGGGTCCTCAAGGTACACGCCCCAATACATCTGTCGAAAATAATAAAATATCACCAGTTGTTCGGGCCACAATTTGTTCGGTAACAACGGCTGTGTTGTTTTTTGCGGCGCTCATTGAAGATGACGTCACGGTTCCGCCTACACTGCGTTACTATAGTAACTACCCCAGTTCCAAAACTGTAATGGAAGCGCAGCATTAAAGTGAGCCGGGCCTAATAAGGCCTAACCAAACCGAGCAAGGCCGAGCGAGGCCTGCAGTGGAAACGCGCCATTAGAGACCTTCAGACTTGGCTAGAATTGTCAAAATCAGTTTTGTAGTGTTTATATAGCTGTTGTGGAGGATATCATGAAGCCTTGTTCCGATAAAAAAAACTAGAGCGTAGTTATTATATAATTTTAACTTGAGTAAATAGAAAATGGTGAAAGGAAAATATTAAATATATGGTAATCATTACATTAATTATAAATACAAAAATCAAGATGATAATTAAAAGTAAGAAAATATATATATCGAATAATCGATTATTTATTATTATAAGACACCACCAGACCAATCAGAGAGTTGCATGGAAATAAACGTGATTTATTGGCTGACAGGTATACGTACCTCTCCTCTGTGACGGTGTTTAAAGTTTAATAAAAAAGACGGCAATTCTCAAGTTGTGGCTCACACAACAACCCCAGAGCCACCACCTGAGCCAGGTGAACAAGGTATGTAACTGTCAGTAAACTTACAAGTTATGTCAACATGTAAACAAAGCATAAATTATAGCTACGTTGACGTTACTTTGAATCGCGGGTAAGCTAAACCGTTAGCAAGTAGCTATAGCTAGCCAGATATATCCTGAGTCCTGTCAGTTAAAGTGTTTCATAGTTAGCTTAGCTAAGCATCAACCAAGCACTGAAATATATGAATGTTATGTGACAGTAATTCTGAGAAAAAGTCAGCTGCAATGGTGGCATAGTTGCCGTGTCGACAGCATGTTTGAACGTATTTGCAGCAGTAAATGTGGCTGTTTGGCCACTGACGTTGCCATAACAACACCTGCATTTAAATGTGCAACCTCTTTTTGTGACAGATTTTTGCATGAAATTATAATTCTTCTGATTGATATTTCCTATTGACAGCTAGTTTCTATGTAAACATTATGAGATGGACAGCCAGCTAACAAGCTTGTATACAAATATTTCAGATCAAAGCCAATCCAGTGGGGCTCCTGAAAGGGGGCAAGGGACACTATCTTAAAATTGATATGATCAAAAAATTATCCGCATTGTCGGAGGCCTTTTTTCCTCATTATCATGTCAAATTGTACAGCTTTCCTTAGTTTTTAATGCAGAAAGATGACTATATTAGAGTATTAAGTGAAAATGACTATATTAAAGTGTTAAGTGAATATATTAAGTGAATTACTCAAACTGCATTTGTATAGGAATGATTCTGTCCTATTGGCAGATAACTACTCTTAATAGTGATATCTACAAGAGGTTTCCAATGTAAATGTAACTATTTTCAATTGGTTAGTATTACATTTTGTGACAGCGTGGTGACACTCATTTTAATGAAGACACATTTGTGTATCTTGAAATTCATTTATTTGACAGAGCTGGAAACTGATTGACTTACATACTTGTTTGTGTTTACCCACAGTCACCACAGATGAGCCAAACAGTGTAGAGGATGAAGAAAGGAGAACAGGAGAAAAGGACACACAAGAAGGAGATACAACAGACAAGAACGACAATGGAGACAACAATGAACAGGAACACCAGAACAGACAAGAGTCAATGGGTAACATGACTGATTTAGGGACTGCAGATACAGGGCCAAGGCAAGTGAGACTTCACTGCTTTCCATCCAGCATGTTTGGCCAGCAAAAGAGATCATTTCAACCGCAAACAGCAAGTGATGAGGGATTATTATTTCCTCCTTCCATCCCTTTTTTCTGTTTAATCTGATTACTAACAACTTCTAATAATTTGACATAGTTTATGATTTAATTGGAAAATGAAGTGTTTTTAAATAATAAACCCGTTTCTGATTCTGATTATTTTTACATATGAGTTTTGAGAGATGTATCCATATCTCTTAATGTTGCTCTCAAAGTGCACAAGATTGATGCTTTTAACTTCAACATTTAAAAAAAATCTTCCTGAGGGACCCCAGAGAAGGTGAGTTTCCCCCCAAAATAGCACTTTATCTCTGCTTATGTAACTCCGGTGTAGTGTCCCCTCGGCAACAGACCACTCAGAGCTGATTACTTTCCTGCATTTCAATGGACAGCATATAAAAAGGACACGTGAGCTGCATTGCTTAAGAGATCCTCACATGCTATCTCGTTTACAAAATAAGTGTCCAGTCAACAACAAAACATCAGTGATCGTATAGTGGTAGTATATTTTTCACAAGCAATGTGAAACATTAAACGTATACAAACTGGTGTACAAAACTCACATACCTGCGTTGATCTACTGGAGTGTCTCTACTCTTTCTTCTCCACATCTCTTGTCCACCATCAGAGATTGCAAACATTTCAGAAACAGCTAGAGGTAGGGGACAAACAACTTGTTCGCTGGGCATGTCAAAAACGTCCCTGCTTTGATCAAGACTTTAGGGAGCCTTTCAGCCCCTCTAGCAAAGGGACTGGAAAGCAAGCTTTACAAATTCAGTACCATCTACATGCTTGTCCTGTTCCAGACACTGCTCTCAACCACTCAGGGCCTGCACAAATACCTGCAGAAAGAAACAATTGACTTGGTGCAGGCAGTAGATTACAAGACAGCAGTTGAGAACACACTGAAAAGTTACCGAAGTAACGAGAAAGCACATGAGGTCTATGACAAGACCAAGGCCCTGTGCAATGATCTTGATATTCCCGAAACTGTGACACAGAGGAAGAAGCATAGAAACATGGAAGACTTTGTAGTCGAGGCATCATGTGGAGCAATGTGAAACATTAAACATAAATAAACTGGTGTACAAAACTCACATACCTGCATTTCAATGGACAGCATAAAAGGACACGTGAGCTGGGTTCTGTTGCTCAGATTAGCTATTGATGATCACGTTGATAAATCATATAAAACAAATAGCCAATCACACAAAAACATATTCCTGTGACTGTGAGCATTAAACAATTAACATTAAACTACACAAACACTACAGTACGTTATTGTCCTTATAAAATAAAAACATACATTTTGTCCACCGAGATAATACAGGCACCTTACCCTCAAGAGATCCTCACGTGCTATGAGAATCTCCCACAATCCATTGCCGTAACAAAGCTAATGCAGGCACACGTTTGTGACACAAGATGGCGCAATTGTGCGTGTGGGGAGTCTTGCAGTAGAACATTCAACTGTATCGCCACCACTGTGGGCTAAGCTCCGAATGTTTCCAGGTCCAGGCGACGCCCCTGTGTTCAACATTGGAAACAAATATTTATTTAAGTTAAAACATATTTATTTAGACCCCTAGCTTGCTCACATTATGACAGTATATCTGCTCACTTTGTTAAAAACGTTTTTTTTGTGTATAACTTACCTGTATTAACTTAGTGTTAAGTCTCCTCCGCTGACACATCCAGTCTCCACAGCAGCCAGAGGTGAAATGGCAGTTGGGATATTTGATGACACTTTTGTTAGGTTGCTGGGAAAGAGAGAGAGAGTGTGTGTGTGTGTGTGTGTGTGTGTGTGTGTGTGTGTGTGTGTGTGTGTGTGTGTGTGTGTGTGTGTGTGTGTGTGTGTGTGTGTGTATGTGTGTGTGTGTGTATGTGTGTGTGACAGAGGTCGCGTTAACTGAATATTTTCCGTCTATGACGGATTTTTTTTAACAATGACCGACAAATCTGAAAGCAGTCCGTCATTTTGACAGATTAGAACAAACTCGGAACAGCGCCAAAGTTTCCCCGCAGCGAGGCTCCGGTGTTATGCCGTGTTATGCATGCCCTCCAGGAAATTATACCGTTTCCAAACCTAACTGTGCCGTACAAATCATTGAAATGTTTTTCGCTTTACGCTGTGCACGCTCCCGCGAGGTGCAGCAGCCATGCATAACACGGCGCATGTGAACTGCCGCCCCCCCCCGTTGACAGTTCACGAGCATGCTTCCCCCCCCCCCCCCCCCCCCCCCTCGTCAGAGTTGTGTAAAGGCCGACGGGTAATTCTGGATTTTGACAGAAGTTTTACGATCCTGTCCGTCAAAATAACGGGCAGTGAAAAAGTCTAGCGCAACCTCTGGTGTGTGATATCTTATCATAAAGAGACTGTATCTGATAGATAATGCATCGGGGACTTGTTATGCAAGAGACACACACACACACATCTTACACCATGTTTTCTTATGATTTATCGTCCTGATGTTCTCAGTTTCTGACAGTGATGATGTCAGAGATCACATGACGTGTTTTCCTTCTCTTTCAGCAGGTACCGTGAGTCACTCTGATAATGAGACAGTTATTAGAGATCATTCGGTTCATTAATGTCATAAGAAAGGCCATGATGACGGACTGTGGTCATTGATTATAAACAGCATTAATCACTCTTAATGGAAGCAGAAAGAGACACAAAGAACAACATGCAAACACACACGTCTTAAGGCCCCTACACACCGAGCTGACACCAAAGAACACGTCCCGACGGAACACGACTGCTGTGTCGCCTCACGTCTCCTGCGTCTTGGCCAACAGTCGCACTGGAACACACCGCAAAGACTTCAGCCGACGGCCAAGTAGCATGTACGTCATCGAGTCCCGCCGAAGTACTGTTCCAATGTCCAGGATACTTGGAATTATACCGAGCCCGGCGTACTTCGTAGCGAGAAATTTCTAGGCTGCATATGTGTAGACTCCGCGTCTTAAAATCCCCACAATGCTTTGCACACGGACCAATTTCCCCAAATCTGTGGTGGAAATTGTAAGGCGGGGCCTCTCATATGAAGCACACCTGCACACTTGCTCGCCTGTTCCACTCTTCGTTTTCCGAAATGCCAGGAAGTATTCTTGACTCGGAAGACATGTGCTACCAAGCAAGCGTACTCGACATTGAGAAACACCCTCTGGCTCAGGCCTTTCACTCCTCCAGTACCGGTGTTGTGTCAAATGATGCACCCCCGTTGTGAAATGAACCCCCTGGCCTGCTGTAAAAAGCCCCCAGGAAGTGTGCCGGACTCAGAGGAAAATATTCGATGTGGCCAAACGGCGGTACTACACTTCTGTTAGGTTGCTGGGCCCGGAAACACTTTTTCCTATTGACTTACATTGGGAAAGAGTGGTCTGTAAATCGTTGGATACTTTTTTTGAAACTAAATAAACTACCCAGTATGAACGTTTGTATAGCCCTTGTTAAAAACATTCGGACATCAAGTTGTAAAACGTTATTCTGAGAGTTATTTCCCTTGGCATTATGAACGCCCGGCACGTTCAAGTTATGTGTTCAGTACTACATGCGTTTATCTATGATCTTTACCCATGGATGCACAATAAGAATGGACCCCTTACGGCCATCCCACAGAGCTGTAATAATGGATATATTGCACATGTTTGCTGTAATTCATTATTTGTAAAATATTATACTACATGGGCTGTATGATTAAATATTGTACCATAAATGTTGTATTAAATAAAGTCAATATACGTAGATTAACGTCCCTGTAGCTTCTTATTGCACTAAGAAGCTTATTGCACTGTATATCTCCACAATGATCAATAACAGCGAACGGATGGTCAAAGTAAGGTACAAATAAATAGAATCACACGAAGCCTGGTTAGTGTTGCCTGACTTTATAAAGTGTGTTTTTTTACAAGTGTGTGGTTGCCTTCTAGTCACTTTGCTCAGCGCTACTGCTTGTTACAACTTGTATTTGCTGTACTCGCCATAACTGTGTGTGTTTGTGTCATAAGGGGGGGGGAACACATCTAGTGTGTGTGTTTATGTGTATGTGTGTATGTGTGTGTGTTTTATCTGATCCGGATGGTTACTAATTCCTTTTCTTTATGGCGGTCATCTTTGACCGGGAACACCATGGGTGTTACAAAGTTGACTAAATCATCCAAAATTCAATGAAAGTGGTGATCAGCGATTTCATATGTTCGATTTTCATATGTCTACTGTCAACTTATGATTGATGAAAGTAGTAAATCGGTCAGATTTGACCCGAACACAACAGGGACCACCAAGGACCACCAAGGACCACTTAACCAATAAATAGACACTCGAGGACCACCTAACTCCACAAATATCAAAACACACATAGTTTTTCTAGAACAGATTATAAAACCAGTGGTCCACGGACCACACTTTGAGAAGCACTGAACTGGGGGTATGGGGGTTGATATTGCATTTTTGTGGACTGTGCATGGTGAATTCATTACATTTATTGCAATTGAACATAGAGACATTCTTCAGGTAGTCCACTCCTTGTTTGAAATACATTTGATTTGTAAACAAGGACACACACACACACACACACACACACACGATTTATTTCAGTTACTTTCATTTATTAAATGACTTAATTCTGCGCATTATGTGAGTATGTGAGATATTTTTACTTTTGACAGAAACAAATTGCAATTGGCTACTTCACATGTTGCTTTTAATGTGATTGGTTAATATAAACGTCATCGAAGAAACCTGCCAATGAGAACTGTCCGCGCCTGTCGTTCAAATTTGAAACACCCACGTCAGTTTGAGCCGGGTTGCATTCCAATAGTCCATTTAGCTTAGGAACCTACCTAACGGAGAGAAATGACCCGGAAGTCCCTCAGTGGCAGCCATGATAAGTGCCGTTTGAATTCTGCAAATGAAAGGAAAGGAGGTTTCAAACTTCCTTTATAACCTCCTTTAGCTTAGGAACCACTGGACCTCCCTAACCGAAAGGAGAGGAGAATATGCTGTCCCACAATGCATTGCAGCCGCAGCATTTGCCATCACAACAGTCGGCCGTTCACGGAAACAACCGATTATGACCGAGAAATTATATCATGAAAGTTACGGTGCTTATTAAGCATTTTAAAACGTATGTGGTAAGTTGCCATAGTGCTTTTTTCTTAACGTTCATCAGTATTATAATCAAAAAGAGAAATATGAACGTTAGTTTTTACTGAAATGATCAAATAAAGTCAACATCTCACAGTCTTTACTGAGCTGTGTGGGGTTTGTTCAACTTTAAAAAGATGTTTGAATGGTGATATACACAGTGATAGATGTTAAGGACTAACGTTTATAATAAATACATTTGTATTGATATTAAGATATTTTCATACAATCATATGTATTGGGATCATTTGTATTAATGTGGACCGGAGGGAGAGGGTGACGAGCATAAGATTAACTTTCCTTTTTTATTTCAATTCCAACTTTGGTCATGAAGAATATGTTTCTCTGTTGTCCACGTTCATAAAGCATAAAGCAACAGCACCAGAGCACGGTGCAGAGTCTCTAGATGAGTTTACAGTAGTCCCTCGTTCTTATTGAACATCCATGTTGTAGTCCTCTGTATAGAAAACTGTAGTTTCCATAGTTTCCCCACAGCAGCAGACGTACATTCATGACGTCCGCTGGCGCATCATAAACACGTCGGATAGTGAAAGTGCATAGGGTTAGAATTTAGGAGCTGATTTTTGGATTATCGGAACGCAACCCTGGTCGGTTTGCCAACCGCCAAAAAACACCAAAGAAGAAGAAGTTTGAGCGGGGTTGCGTTGCGTTCCAATAATCCAAAAATTAGCTCCTAAGTTCTAACCCTATCTCCTATTCCTTGACCTCTGAGTGAAACGTCACGGGTATAAGGGATAGTGGATAGGAGAATTCAAAAGGACTTAGGAGAAGAGACTGCAGTACTTTAGAGAATCCGACTGCACTTTCACTATCAGACGTGTTTATGATGCGCCAGCGGACGTCATGAATGTGCATCTGCTGCTGTGGGGAAACTATGGAAACTACAGTTTTCTATACAGCGGACTACAACATGGATGTTTAATAAGAACGAGGGACTACTGTAAACTCATCTAGAGACTCTGCACCGTGCTCTGATGCTGTTGCTTTATGCTTTATGAACGTGGACAACAGAGAAACATATTCTTCAGGACCAAAGTTGGAATTGAAATAAAAAAGGAAAGTTAAACTTATGCTCGTCAGCCTCTCCCTCCGGTCCACATTAATACAAATGATCCCAATACTTATGATTGTATGAACTATGAAAAGATCTTAAAATAAATACAGATGTATTTATTATAAACGTTAGTCCTTAACATCTATCACTGTGTATATCACCATTCAAACATCTTTTAAAAGTTGAACAAACCCCACACAGCTCAGTAAAGACTGTGAGATGTTGACTTTATTTGATCATTTCAGTAAAAACTAACGTTCATATTTCTCTTTTTGATTATAATACTGATGAACGTTCAAAACAAAGCACTTTGGCAACTTACCACATACGTTTTAAAATGCTTAATAAGCACCGTAACTTTCATGATATAATTTCTCCGTCATAATCGGTTGTTTCCGTGAACGGCCGACTGTTGTGTGACGGCAAATGCTGCGGCTGCAATGCATTGTGGGGCAGCATTTTCTCCTCTCCTTTCGGTAAGGGAGGTCCAGTGGTTCCTAAGCTAATGGAGGTTATAAAGGAAGTTTGAAACCTCCTTTCCTATCATTTGGAGAATTGGAACGGCACTTATCATGGCTGCCACTGACGTACTTCCGGGTCATTTCACTTGGTTAGGAAGGTTCCTAAGCTAAATGGACTATTGGAATGCAACCCGGGTCTCCATCAGGTCTCCATGCGCAGCTGCTCACTCTGTCTGCTCCAGGAGTTTTTGGACTGATATTTTATTTCTACCCGTTTAATATGATTCTTTCACACACACATACGGGTTTTGGGCCGAGGGCGACACCGTACTTCCGGTATCAACCATTTTACACGAGGTGCATACAGAATATCATAGTCAATTGCCTTAATCAATATAGTCAACTCTAAAATACCACATATATGCATTGGCATGATAATATTATTGTGACAAGTGGGGTATTCACCTGGTGTTTCCAGAAGATAGACGTAGATGCCAAAATCGACGAAGGCCACTTTTGAGGGTCGTAATTCCATACATTGTACATCCAACAACCCACACAGCTCTAGTTTACGCTGGTAACGACCTAGAGCACACCCCTCAAGTCCAGAGATGTAATCCAAAGACATGCAGCGATTTCTCGTTAATTCCGAAAAAAAACCTAGTGCGCTCTGCCTGGCTACATTAGCTAGCTGTTTATATTAGCATCGCCAGGATTTTTGCACCTCCAGAAAAATGGCGTCTTTATACAAAAATATATGGCGCGCGTTGCATTGTGGGTAGCTGTGACGTCACTGTGTGTGAAAGAATTAGCGGGATGTCAACAGAGAATGGAAGACTTAAGATCAGGTGAGTCCTGCAATTGTAATGGAGTTTAACATGTATTTAGATAATCCTTAGTTTGTGAAAGTTTACTTTTTTATTTACGGTTACGTTTCTTCTTCTAGTTCAGTGAGTTTTCTGTGATAAGACATATACTTTAAGGGAATCTGTGGAATCTCAGCTTTCATATGATACGTGTGCAGATAGCATGAAGTAGAAAAGATCGCTTTTGCCAGTTATGTGCTAAAGCTAAAGTTAGCACCGTTAGCTGTTTTCGCTAAGTGCTGAACATTTGTTAATGTTCAGTAGCCAACAGCTAGTATAGCATAAACTGCTAACCGCTAACTTGGTAGTTAGCGGTCTATATATTACAAGCTAACATGACTAGCTAATGTAACAGTGTATGAACTAAAATAGTTGTTGTATTACTACTATCCAAAGCTTTTGATACCGTCGATCATCGCATTTTGAAGCAGAGGCTGGTCAGTATTGGCATATCCAGCCATGCAGTAGGGTGGTTTGTGAACTACCTCTCCGAAAGGTCCCAATGTGTTCAGTTTGATGGGCTGTCTTCTGAGTGGTTAAACATCACTAATGGTGTACCACAAGGTTCAGTTTTAGGTCCGCTATTATTCTCTATCTATATTAATAGTTTAGGTGAAAAATGTCGAAGGAGCAACCTTACATTTGTATGCGGACGATACCGTTATGTACTGTGCAGGTCCCTCGATTAATGAGGCTGGTGTTAAATTACAGGCTGTTTTTAACATTATTCAGACTCAGCTCTCTGAGCTTAAGCTTCTTTTAAATGTGGATAAAACCAAGGTAATGCTCTTTTCTAAAGCTAAAGCTAAAAATACACCGGAGACTGCTTTGGATATTGTAACTACGCAAGGAATACAACTTGAAATGGTTACCTGTTACAAATACCTGGGTATCTGGCTTGATGATTGTCTCACTTTTAAATTTCATGAAAATAACCTTCTTAAAAAGCTGAGGGTTAGGCTAGGTTTCTTCTACAGGAACAAGTCCTGTTTCTCGCTTGAGGCCAGGAAAAGGCTAGTCACTGTGACCTTTTTACCTGTGCTGGACTATGGTGATTTGTTATATATGAATGCACCTGCCAATTACCTGAGCAAGTTAGATGCTGCGTATCACAGTGCACTGAGATTTTTGACAAATTGTAAAGCACTTACGCATCAATGTACTTTGTATACCAAGGCGGTTATGCCATCACTTACTGTACGGAGGCTCAGTCACTGGTACTTTTTCATTTACAAAGCCATGTTGGATAAACTACCATCTTATATCTGCTCCCTGATCTCTCTGCGAATTGAAAGTACTTATTGCCTGAGATCGCACGCTGTGGTTTTATTAAATTTGCCAAGTGCTAGGACTGTCTTAGGGAAGAAAGCTTTTAGATGTGCAGCTCCACTAACTTGGAACAGTCTGCAAAAATAATGGAAAATTACCAAGCTAGTACCACTACATGTTTTTAAAGCTCGGTTGGATGCTACAAAATCAGATGCTGTTGGTACCTGTACATGTGGTTAGATATGTAAATTGTAATCCCTGTACATTTTGCTGTATGATGTCCTTTTGTTGTTCTGTTGTTTATGTTTTTATGTCTTCTTGTGGAACCTACTGCTGCAGGTCTCCCTTGAAAAAGAGATCATTGATCTCAATGGGATTTTACCTGGATAAATAAAGGTTTTGAATTTAATTGACATCATACATGCTTGGTCCAAATCTCTGCTAAAATAATTATTTTTAACACAATTATTATTAAAGTATCTTTATTCTTTTGCATTTTTATCACACTTGGCATAAACTATTTTAGTTCATCAATTAGAATGGGCAAATTAAAATAATGATGTGTGGTAATCAAAAACAATGTATTTAAAGAAACACTCAGCCATGCATGAAATAACATAGAATCATGTTTGACCCATGTTGTGACAAACTTGATTTTTATTAAAAAAGTAAGAAAGGAAAAATACAAATTAGAATTGGTGTTGATCTAAAACAGGTTAATTGAGGAATACCTGGAATCCTGAACGATTAAAGTAATTTATTGCCAAGATATTTACAATTTAAACTAATTCGGGTCACTTTTGACTAGGGTTGGGAACCAATAAGAAAATGCCGGGTACCCGTACAAAATACACAATTTCGGTTCTGCTTAACGGTTCCTAAACGTGGTAGACCCTGTATTCCACCAGGTCCATCTGCGCCGCGGTGACCCGGTGGAATACAGGGTAAGGGCGGACTGGCCATCTGTGTGTTCTGGAGAATCACAGAACGGCTCGGTTCGCTGACGGCCGGCACCGCCCTTAATTTTTTTAAACGGCATCATGTAACTTGCGCTGACAGGCGACAGAGGTCCACAGTTGCCGCACAGCGAGGCTCCCCCCGCCCTCCCGTAGACAGTTCACGAGCTCAGTCAATTCATAACACCAAAGATGGATCGGGGTAAACGCTCTAAAGTGAGGCTCCACTACACTAAAAAAGAAAAAGACAAGGCACCGTGTATCAGTGGGGGCAGCACTGCAATAAGCTGTAAGCTAACTTTATCAGCCACCTGTTAATATGTAAAGCATGATTGTAAAATAAATTAGCGTTTGCCTGTTAATAGCTGGCCACAGGCATAGCTCAGTTAAAATAAAGCACAGTTATTCTGCAATACATTTGTATTGCACGTATATTTTTAATTTGTAAAAATGTCAGTTAAAGCTTAAAAGAATAAAGATATTTTTGTTATCTAAACGTTTGACCTCTTTATTTTACAATTTTGGAATCAAAACGGGGAATCGATAAGAACCGGAATCGATAAGCAGAACCGGAATCAGAATCGATACATTTCAAACGATACCCATCCATACTTTTGAGGCATGTTGGTTGTATGTTGTGTAACAAAGGGTTAACATGACAGCTGTGATGTTCACTATTTTGACAGAGCACCAGTGGACAGTGAGGACTATGGAAGAGAAGATGTGATGGCTTTGTGTGGAAAGCTGCTGAAGACAGCCTGTGTCCCTCTCATCAGTCTCTCCAGACAGCACCCAGCTATTCTTCCATCATGCAGATGAAAAGACTTTGATATGTGAGTAATAACTAACTTGTGTCTAACATAATATTGAATGTGGTTTAGTAAAGTATTTAAAAATACCCCACATTGTACATGTACAGGACAATCAGACCTTGTTCAACAAAGATCATCAGACAATTGTTTTGTCTTTGAGGTACAGCCGCAGCAGAGAGTCTTGAGTTTGAAGAAAGCCCTACAATTGTATTTAGTGTTGTTTAATCTATCAATATTACTGGTCTTGAATTTCCTCACTGGATTACAAAATGCTCAAATCTTATTGTACAGGGACATAATGAAGATTTCATCAACTGAAGATGAAAATATAGATTGAATGATATGTACCATTTTAAGGAAAATAAGCTAATGTATAAGTTATACAGTTATTTCTGCAAGAAAATTACAATACAATGACTGTTTAATCTTTACATCTTGTATTCATGTCTATAATTTTGATCACCAAATTATTGAAAAGTATCGATAAGAGTATCGAAAAATACCGATAAGCAGTACCGGTATCGATAAAATCCTAACGATACCCATCCCTACTGGTGTGTGCGCTTCAAAGGTCCATCATACAAGATTTAGGGGATCGATTGGCAGCTGCTGATAATAACATCCATCATTATGGTTTACTAATAGTTATCACTTCACTTCCTCCTCCATTACATTACATTACATTACATTGCATTTAGCTGACGCTTTTGTCCAAAGCGACTTACAATAAGTACATTCGACCAGGAAGACACAACCTTGAAGAAAACAGAATCATATAAGTATATCAGGTTTCATAGAGCCAAACATTTCAAGTGCTACTCAACTGGCTTTAGGTAATCCAGTCCTTTATTGGTATAAAAGTGCTTCGTTAATCGTTCTAACGCTCGAAGTGGAGTCGAAAGAGATGAGTTTTCAGTTTGCGCCGGAAGATGTGCAAGCTATCTGCCGTCCTGATGTCAATGGGGAGCTCATTCCACCATCTTGGAGCCAGGATAGCAAACCCACGTGTTTTCGCCGATGGGAACTTGGGTCCCCCTCGCAGCGAGGGCGCAACGAGTCGTTTGGCTGATGCAGAGCGTAGTGCACGCGCTGGGGTGTACGGTTTAACCATGTCCTGGATGTAGGAAGGGCCAGATCCATTCGCAGCACGGTAAGCAAGTACCAGTGTCTTGAAGTGGATTCTAGCAGTTACCGGAAGCCAGTGAAGGGAGCGGAGGAGCGGAGTGGTGTGGGAGAATTTAGGAAGGTTGAAAACCAGACGAGCCGCTGCATTCTGGATGAGCTGCAGAGGTCGGATGGCACATGCAGGTAGACCAGCCAGGAGGGAGTTGCAGTAGTCTAGGCGTGAGATGACGAGAGCCTGGACCAGAACCTGAGTCGCTTTCTGAGTCAGCTGGGGACGTATCTTCCTGATGTTGTAAAGCGTGTATCTGCAGCAGCGGGTTGTAGCAGCGATGTTTGCAGTGAAGGACAGGTTGTTATCTAGGGTCACACCCAGATTCCTTGCAGTCTGAGTCGGGGAAACAACTGAGGTGCCGATGTTGATTGTCAGGTCAAGAGTTGGACAATCTTTTCCCGGGAGGAAGAGCAGCTCAGTCTTGTCAAGGTTGAGCTTGAGGTGGTGAGCAGACATCCACTGAGAGATGTCAGCTAGACAAGCAGAGATGCGTGCGACGACCTGGGTCTCTGAGCGGGGAAAGGACAGAATTAATTGGGTGTCGTCAGCGTAGCAGTGGTAAGAAAAACCATGCGGGCTAATGACTGATCCGAGCGAGTTTGTGTACAAGGAGAAGAGGAGGGGACCAAGAACAGAGCCCTGAGGGACCCCCGTAGTTAATTGACAAGGGTCGGACTCAGACCCTCTCCAAGTCACCCTGTAGGTACGGTCTTTCAGGTATGAGGTGAGGAGGGAAAGTGCAGAGCCAGAAACTCCAAGTTTTTGGAGAGTGCGAAGGAGGATCTGATGATTCACCGTGTCGAATGCAGCAGACAGGTCCAACAGGATGATGACAGAGGAGAGGGATGCAGTTTGGCAGTGTGCAGTTCCTCCGTGACAGCAATGAGAGCAGTTTCTGTGGAGTGACCTGCCTTGAAACCAGACTGGTGCGGATCCAGAAGGTTGTTCTGATTGAGATAACAGGAGAGTTGTTTAAAGACAGCGCGTTCAAGTGATTTAGACCTGGACACAGCAGGAACCTACGCCAGGATCCTGTTTGTGGATTTCAGCTCCGCCTTCAACACAATCATCCCGGCTCTGCTGCAGGACAAGCTCTCCCAGCTGCACGTGCCCGACTCCACCTGTAGGTGGATCACAGACTTCCTGTGTGACAGGAAGCAGCACGTGAGGCTGGGGAAACACGTCTCTGACCCCCGGACCATCAGCACCGGTTCCCCTCAAGGCTGCGTTCTTTCCCCTCTGCTCTTCTCCCTGTACACCAACAGCTGCACCTCCAGTCACCAGTCTGTCAAGCTCCTGAAGTTCCGACGACACCACCCTCATCGGACTCATCTCTGGTGGGGACGAGTCTGCCTACAGGTGGAAGATGGACCATCTGGTGACCTGGTGTGGGGAAAACCACCTGTATACCACTCTGTGTGACTCCCCAGTAACCGCTGTGGAGTCTTTCCGCTTCCTGGGCATCATCATCGCCCAGGACCTCAAATGGGAGCAGAACATTAGCTCCCTCATCAAAAAAGCACAGCCGAGGATGTTCTTCCTGAGGCAGCTGAAGAAATTCAACCTGCCAAAGACGATGATGGTGAACTTCTACACCTCCATCATCGAGTCCATCCTCTCCTCCTCCATCACCATCTGGTATGCCGCAGCCACAGCCAAGGATAAGGGCAGGCTGCAGCGTGTCATCCGCTCTGCAGAGAAGGTGATCGGCTGCAGTCTACCATCCCGCCACGACCTGCACGCCTCCACGACCTGCACGCCTCCAGAACCCTGAGACAGGAAGATAGTGGCCGACCCCTCCCACCCTGGACACAAACTGTTCACCCCCCTCCCCTCTGGCAGGAGGCTGCGCTCCATCAGGACCAAAACCTCTCTCCATCAGGACCAAAACCTCTCTCCATCAGGACCAGAACCTCTCTCCATCAGGACCAAAACCTCTCTCCATCAGGACCAGAACCTCTCTCCATCAGGACCAGAACCTCTCTCCATCAGGACCAACACCTTTCTCCATCAGGACCAGAACCTCTCTCCATCAGGAACAAAACCTCTCTCCATCAGGACCAACACCTCTCTCCATCAGGACCAGAACCTATCTCCATCAGGACCAGAACCTCTCTCCATCAGGACCAGAACCTCTCTCCATCAGGACCAAAACCTCTCTCAATCAGGACCAACACCCTCTCTCCATCAGGACCAAAACGTCTCTCCATCAGGACCAGAACCTCTCTCCATCAGGACCAGAACCTCTCTCCATCAGGACCAGAACCTCTCTCCATCAGGACCAGAACCTTTCTCCATCAGGACCAACACCTCTCTCCATCAGGACCAACACCTCTATCCATCAGGACCAGAACCTCTCTCCATCAGGACCAGAACCTCTCTCCATCAGGACCAAAACCTCTCTCAATCAGGACCAACACCTCTCTCCATCAGGACCAAAACGTCTCTCCATCAGGACCAGAACCTTTCTCCATCAGGACCAGAACCTCTCTCCATCAGGACCAGAACCTCTCTCCATCAGGACCAGAACCTCTCTCCATCAGGAACAAAACTTCTCTCCATCAGGACCAAAACTTCTCGCCACCTCAACAAGCCCCCCCCCCCAACTGACACTTTACCTCAGCCACAATGCAGACTCTATGCATTACATAATGGAGATCACAGGATGGTAAATAATGCAATGTTTAAATATTGCTTACTGCACATATTTATATTCTATAATTTATTTCATTCTATTTCGATGTAAATTACTGCTTTATTTTATTGCTATCTTACTATATTTTTATTACAGTGTTCTTAATATAGTTGGCTGTGTACTTTTTTTGATTTTTGTTTTTTATTTGTATGTATGCACCACGACACCTAGTCAAATTCCTCTTACGTGTGAACTTACCTGGCAATAAACCCGTTTCTGATTCTGATCTTTTTGTCCTCTAGGTCAGTGGTTCTCAAAGTGGGGTCCGCGACCCCCCGGGGGCCCGTGGCACTCTGCCAGGGGGTCCGTGAAAAGTTTTCAGATTCATTAATTTAAATTATCATGATATCATTTTTTTTCATTTTTTTTTTTCAACAAATAATATATATTTTTTTTAATCTAAAATATTTCATAGATTACGTTCAAATCTAACATATAGATACATTTAAAAATCAAGCGCGTTACAGTGAAAACAACAATAACTGTTACGTCAGTCAAAAGAGAGCGCGCTGCAAGCATCATAGATATATAACCGGCTAGCATACTACGAAGATGGACAGATTTTAAAACGACCGGTTACGCTACAAATGAAGTAAATGAAAAACAGACAGGTCCACAGAAAACTACCAAACCCGGTATGCTTAGTCCTAACTTACTTTAAGTTACTGTAACTGGGCAAAAGCAGACGGCGCTGGCCGGCTCAACATCACAGACAGACCAAAACCATGGACAACAACTGGCAAATAAGTTACAGTAACAATTCTGAGTGAGGCCTAAATTGGCATAAAAGCCTAACAGTATTGCAACTAAGCAGACAGTTTTCTCTCTCTCTCTCTCTCTCTCTCTCTCTCTCTCTCTCTACTCTATCTCTCTCTCTCTCTCTCTATCTCTCTCTCTCTACTCTCTCTCTCTCTCTCTCTCTCTCTCTCTCTCTCTCTCTCGCTCTCTCTCTCTCTCTCTCTCTCTCTGTGGTGTGTGTGAACAAATTGTAATTTAAAACACATTTCCTACATGTCTACACCACCTTGCCCTCTTTGGATTTAATCAAGAAACATTAACCCTGTATAATGTTAACCAAAACTGTAAAATTATGTTATATTACTAAAAACGTATTATTGGGAATCGCGAGAAGTTTCAGAGCGACAGAGACACAGAGCGTCCCCGTAACCATGGTAACTCACTCTCACTCCTGCCTGGTGCGCATGGCACGAGAGGAGAGGGAGAGACGCAGAAGTGAGACTGATTACTTTGAGTAACATGCATGGGAATAAGTTACAATATAATACATTTGTGTATATTTCTCGCTATTCAGATGGTCATGGTGCTGCTGTTGCGCAATGTGCAGAAGTGTCTTCTTTTCGCACCATGACATTATCAGTTATGAATTTGTTTTTCACTGCTTGAGAAAACTGACTTGTGGCTGAGAGCGTGTGAAAAATGTCAATTGTGTGAGAGTTGGCAGCCCTGTGAACTCGCTTGACATTATTATGTATGAAACTGCCAATCAGATTTATTTACTTATTAATCGAAGGTGCCGGAACGCTGTTCTGGATCGTTCCGGCCCACTTTAACCCCTGTGTGTGTGTGTGTGTGGTGTGTGTGTGTGTGTGTGTGTGTGAGTGTGTGTGTGTGTGTGTGTGTGTGTGTGTATGTTCTGAAATGCACTTCAAATTATCACTTTTCTCTTGATTTCCCTTTGACATTTTCTTTAGGTACAGTGTTACTTGCAGCTAATTGATTGATTGTTTTATGGGTATTCTGTGTTGAGATGGTGCAAATATTTGTAATACATATCCAATATCTTTCTAATACATTTCTCTTGTGTTGTTCTTTCACATAACTTCCTCTCCCTTCACTGGCTTCCGGTAACTGCTAGAATCCACTTCAAGACACTGGTACTTGCTTACCATGCTGCGAATGGATCTGGCCCTTCCTACATCCAGGACATGGTTAAACCGTACACCCCAGCGCGTGCACTACGCTCTGCATCAGCCAAACGACTCGTTGCGCCCTCGCTGCGAGGGGGACCCAAGTTCCCATCGGCGAAAACACGTGGGTTTGCTGTCCTGGCTCCAAGATGGTGGAATGAGCTCCCCATTGACATCAGGACGGCAGATAGCTTGCACATCTTCCGGCGCAAACTGAAAACTCATCTCTTTCGACTCCACTTCGAGCGTTAGAACTATTAACGAAGCACTTTTATACTAATAAAGGACTGGCTTACCTAAAGCCAGTGGAGTAGCACTTGAAATGTTTGGCTCTATGAAACCTGATGTACTTATATGATTCTGTTTTCTTCAAGGTTGTGTCTTCCTGGTCGAATGTACTTATTGTAAGTCGCTTTGGATAAAAGCGTCAGCTAAATGCAATGTAATGTAATGTAATGTAATAACTAAGACTATAGAAGTGTAAAAAATAGGCTACGTCAGATTATTCCAAGGGACATACAAGTCAAATCAAGTACATTTTTATTTATATAGCCCAAAATCACAAATCAGAATGAGGGGGTCCTTGGTGTATTCTCTATCTTGTAAGGGGTCCTTGGCTGAAAAACAATTGAGAACCTCTGCTCTAGGTTGCACTGCCCCGTCTACAGTAGCGCAGAATGGACAGAGGAAACATGATTGGGCCTCAAGTTTTTTGCAGCCAATATACATTATCCTACAAACTTGGGATAGGAGGGTGAGTGAACAAGCTATCCATTGGTTGGAACCTACCATTGTTAGACTTACTAAATCCTGCACACTGCTCCTTCAAATTGACAATGTGAACAGATGTCGCCATTTTGCAATTTCTGTTATTTTCAGTTGAAAATGTTTCAAAGTACTCTTAAAAAATTAAACTTACTTTTTGTTTCTACTGTTTATAAGTATGATGTTTAAATATTAAATGCTGTATTCATTATTTGTACTATAATTCTACAAATATTTTTGTTAGTTTTCAGAGTAATTGTTTCCTTCTGAACATTTTGTGATGTCTTTTTATTGAACGTCTTTGATTGGAAAATGTTAGAAAAAAGCTGTAAAATAACAGTATTCTAGCTGTAGAACTTTAGGTTCTGTATTTATTTTAGAGTTTGATCATACAAATCTAATAAAAACAATTTAAAAACAGTTTTTCTCATCAGAACTTTGTTTAAGGTATTTGAATGTAACATTTTAAGACAATGGATTTTGAAAAGAGAGGAAAGTTTCCACTAAAATCTTTAAGGACAATTTCTGTATATTAATTGCTTTTGCACTTTATTTCAGTTAAAGTATGTTTACTTTAATTGTATGGTTTTTGTTTGGCAGCCGCTGCTGCCAGTACTTTGACCGTTTTTTTACGAGTTTTTTTTTTACAGTGTATGTTTAGAAAGTTACCTATGGAAACTATGAAAATGGTGCTGAGTCTTTTCAATAAAATCTGGAGAGAAGGAGATATGCCAAGTGTGTGGAAAACAGCAATCGTGCTACCATTCAATAAGCCAGGGAAAGATACAGTACAGCTAACCTTAGTAACTATGGACCAATAGCTCTTACATCACACCTATGTAAATTGGTGGAAAAGATCATTGTCCGTAGGCTCTCACATGTACTGGAACAGAAAGGGCTGCTGAGTAGTTTTCAGAGCGGATTTCGTAAAGGGCGGTCCACAATAGATGCATTAGTAAGAGTGAGTAACGATGTGGAAAAAACATTGAAAATGAAAGAGATAATGGCAATAGTGTACTTTGACATTGAAAAGGCATATGACTCTATGTGGAGGGATGGGTTACTGATCAAATTGAGTAGAATTGGTATTGGAGGGAGAATGTACAATTGGGTAAGGGCCTTTTTAACAGACAGGACATTTAGAGTAAAGGTTGGAGCAGATATTTCTAATTATTTTGAAATAGAAAATGGTATTCCCCAAGGGAGTGCAGTCAGTCCAATATTATTTAACATCATGATTAATGAGATATTTACATGCTTAGACACATGCATCCAATCGGCTCTATACGCAGATGATGGGGCTATTTGGATGAGGGGAATAAATGCCCATTACGTAATGGAGAATATAGCTAGAGTGATTAAAAAAGTGGAGAGGTGGTCATATAACTGGGGATTCAAAATGTCAGAAAGCAAGTCATGCATGCTTCATGGTATTTACAAACAAACGCAAGATTGATGACCAACAGATTTAGATTTGATTTGATATACTTTATTAATCCCTGTGGGGAAATTGTTTCTCTGCATTTGACCCATCCTGTGTTAGGAAAAGTGTGCTGGCATTTTGAACGGCGCCTGGGGAGCAGTGTAGGGAACGGTGCCTTGCTCAGGGACACCTCGGTAGCACTTGGTCTTGCCGGGACTTGAACTGGTGACCTTCCAGTTGCCAAGCCAAGTCCCTTTCGACTTCGCCACCACCGCCCCAAACACAGCTAACACTATATGATCGTCCAATGACAAAGGTGAATGAGTTCAAATACCTAGGACTGTGGATTGATAGCAAATATACATGGAAAATGCATATTAATCAAGTGAAAACAAAATGCTAAAAAGTATTACATTTATTGCGAGCTGTAGCTGGATGCAACTGGGGCGCAGACAAACAAGCATTAATAGACATTTAAAGATCAATTATGAGGTCCACAATATACTATGGTTGTATAGTGTATGGAGCAGCAGCAAAAACATCACTTTTAAAAATTGATAGAATACAATATAAAGCATTGCGGTTGTGTATTGGAGCGATAAAGTCATCCCCTATCAATGCAGTTCTGATAGAAGCAGGAGAGACACCTCTGGAGATCAGAAGAGAGAAACTTGCTCTGTCATACTGGGTCAGACTACAAGGAAGTGGAGAAGAAAATATTTCAAATAGAATATTACAGGATTGCTGGGAATATGTAAAATTCCAAGGACGTGGGTTTGGCTGGACGAGTAAGGAGAGAACGAGGGCATATGGAGTGGGGAATATCACGTTTGCCAAAGCAGCCCCATTTAGCAGTGTTCCCCCATGGCTTTCCCCAGAAGCTAAAATAGATATGAATATTGTAGAAAGGAAAAAAGAGTGGCAAATAAATGAAGTGGGAATTAAAACAAGTATGTATCTGAACGAAAAGTACTACAATTACCTACACATTTATACAGATGGTTCTAAGAACAAGGAAGAGTGTGTTGAAGTTGGCATATACATCCCAGACTTTATATCTATTTTAAAAAGAGCGTTTGATCAATTATCAGTGTATACAGCAGAAATGCTTGTTGTAATCATAGGATTGCAGTGGGTTGAAGAGGTCAGACCAGATAGGGTGGTTATATGTACAGATTCATTTTCCATATTACAAAGCATACAATCAACAACAACTGCCAGAGAAGACATTCTCATAGAACTGAATCATAGCCTGTTAAGACTGCACAGAGGCGGTATAAATGTGCAGTTCTGCTGGGTGCCTGCACATGAGGGGGTGAAAGGGAACGAGTGTGCTGATAAATTAGCAAAAAGTGCACTACAAAAGCAAATAACATTACCAGTTCAACTTGGAGAAGGAAAAGCAGTCATTAAGAAAAAAGGGATGGGGATCTGGCAGAAAAGGTGGGAGAAAGACCAGAAAGGCAAGGACTATCACAAAGTACAAAGTATAATTAATATTCATGAAGAAAGAAACAGAAGGGAGGAAATCATGATGGCTAGACTCCGAATAAATCACACAGCTTTGAATAGTACGCTGTATATCATGGGGAAAAGTGACAGTAACAAGTGTGGGAACTGTGCAGTAAAAGAAGATGTAGAACATATCTTGTTACATTGTGACATCTATAAAGCGGAAAGAGAACAATTAAAGGCTAACGTTTTAGAGGCAGAGAGGGAATGGAGTATGGTTGGTGTTTTGGGAACTAAAGGAGAGGGAGTAAGAGCTACCAGAAAGGCACTGTTTAAATTATTGAGTGAAACTGGGGTAGGAAAAATAATTTAACATTAGGTCAGGAAAGAACATAGATTTGTATTTTTGTTTTATTTATTTCATGGTTTTATTGATTGATTTATTTATTTTTAATTTAATTTAGTTTAGATCATAGGTTAAAGAGTTGGAATGATGTGATGATTCATACTCATGTACAGTAGGTGGCAGTAGGCACCTTTTTAAGTTGTTTGCAATCCGCCAAAAACAAGAGAAGAAGAAGAAGATATCACCAGCAGCAGAGCCATATATAGATGGCTCTGACCAGCAGTTGTTCGTCCAACATTTTATTCGGTAACGGCGTCTCGTCGCTACGGTTCTCTCTCTCTCTCTGTGTTCCTGAGAAAGTGTGTGTGAGCTCCAGCACTTCTGATCCATCATCTGTGTGTTTGGATAAACCTTTGAATGGACTGTGTGCTCTTTTTTCTGGAGCGTTTACCTAGGACTATATGAGCTAGCTTAGCATGCTAGCTGGAAACACGTTAGCAACGCCAGTCAGATTGAGAGTTTGATGGAGAGAGAAACGGTGTGTTTAACGGAGTTTGCAGGAAAAGGTGATCTAGTAAACATGAGTAAAGTCCAAATGCTGCTGTCGTTGAAGAAGCAGCGACTCACTGCTGCTGCTGAAGAGATATTTGCTTTGTTTGAAAAAACGATAGCCGAGCTCGAAGAGGAGCTGTCTCTTTCCAAAGAGGAGAACAAGACACTCCAGAAACTTCTGGACGCTGTTTTACAGCCTCAACTTCGGATACCCAGAGCAGGTCTGTTCCCTTTACCCTTAATTAACACTTTACACTCTTCAGTAGCACTTTATTATCACATTAATAACACTTTAGACCCTTTATCAGCACTTGCTGTAGGTAGTAGATCCTGAAGTAAAAGTACAAACACCACACTGTGAAAATACTCCATTATTGTTTTCAAAGCCCTAAATGGGCTGGCTCCGGCCTATATATCTGAACTCCTCCAGCGCTACACCCCAGCCAGAGCTGCTGGTAGTGCCCAAGACCAGGCTCAAAACCCGAGGGCACCGAGCCTTCGCAGCAGCTGGCCCCAGGCTCTGGAACACTCTGTCCCTCCACGTGAGGTCGGCCCAGACCCTAGGGGTTTTTTAAATCTACTCTTAAAACACACTTCTTCTCCCTGGCCTTTTAGTCAGAGCGGAGCACGACTCCTGACTTTTCCCTGTGTTTTTTATATATCTGTTGTAATTTATTGTCTTTTATTGTGATTGTAGTAATGTGTTTTTATGTGATTGTAGTATTTATTACATGTACAGCACTTTGGCCCGACCAAAAATCGCTTTTAAATGTGCTTTATAAATACACTTTGATTGGATTTACAAGTTAAAGTACTGTATGTAAGTATTATTAGACACATGTACTGTATTATGATAATTAAAATGTATTACGGAAGAGCTAACCTACCAAAAATAAATATATTTATAAAAATCCATACATTGAATAATATGCCATTTCATTTACTGATTTAAATATTACCCATACATGTAGGCACTAGTTGGTTAAATGTGACGACATTTGATAATTTAGTTTTAATGTGCTTTTTTATTCACCTTTTATTTTTAAATGTGAAAAAGCAAATACAAATAAATACTTTGGATTAATTCAAATTGCGCAAGGATAATTCATAAAGAAATCAATGAATAAATATGTTCAATAATAAATTAAACACATCTAAAATGTTACTTGTTAAAGAATAGGGGAACTAGTACAAAGGTCATTAAGTAATTAAAACGTTAATATAAATTAATGTAAAATCTTATCAATCAATTATTGCCAACATGTATTTATAATATATTCTATATAAATATAGATATATATATATATATATATATATATATATATATATATATACACAGAATATATATTTTGAGAGAGATATACACTAGTATTACACACAGTCAAAAGTTTGTACACATCTTCTCATTCAAAGTTTTGTATTTATTTAAATTGGTTCTACTTTGTAGATTTATACTGAAGACATCAAAACTATAAAAGAACACATATGGAATTATCTAGTAAACAAAAAAGTGTTAAAAAATCCAGAATATGATTTATATTTAGCTCGCTACTGCAGAAGGCTGTGGTAGCCATGCTGGTTAAGGGTGCCTTGAATTCTGAATAAATCACCAACAGTGACCCCCCCCCCACCCCCACCCCCCACCATCTCACCTCCTCCATGCTTCACAGTGGGAATCACTCATTCAGAAACCATCCGCTCACCTTCTGTGCGTCTCACAAAGACTCGGAGGTTGGAACCAAAAATCTCTAATTTGGACCGATTAGACCAAAGTACAGATTTCCACTGGTCTAATGTCCAATCCTTGTGTTTCTTGGCCCAAACAATTATCCTCTTCTTGTTGTTCATCCTCAGTAGTGGATCTTTGCAGCAATTGGACCATGAAGGCCTAATTCACGCTGTCTCCTCTGAACAGTGCATGTTAAAGGTCCCATGTCATGCTTTTCCTGTTATTACCCGTCCCCTTGTGTGTTATGTAGCGTTTTCTGCAAACGGTCTGCAGAGTCACAAACCCTCAAAGTACACCCAGTAGAGAGTAAAACTCTAACACAGAAAATACATGTCTATTGTTACGACCCGCCCTCTACTCCGTGGTAGTGGCTCGTGGGGAGACCCGCAACATAAAATAATACACGCAAAAACTAGTACTTGATTACGATCATTTATTGAAGTACAGCCGTTTACTCACACAAGCAATCCGGCAAACGAAAAGAGGTCTGGAGGACTGGCCAAAAGAAACAAACAGAAGGAGGTAACCCGAGCCAGCCACACCACGGGCCGTAGGACCCAGAGTTTCCCTCCCCTAACCAGAAATCAAATAAATACCCTATGGGAAACAAAATAAAGCCGCGAAAACTGGACCACCAGAGGCCTGTACTACGAAGCAGGATTTTCGCTTAGCGAGCTAACTTCAGGGAAAACTCTGTGTTTCCGGTCCTACGACGCTGGTTCTCTTTTTTAGCAAGCTAGATCTCCATGGTAACTTATGCTGTGCGGCTAACCTGCCCCGGAGCAGGTTAGATTACAGGCTAAGAGCTCAACTCAGTGAAAGCACTGCCTGCTGACCAATCAGAGCTCAGTGTGCAGAGTTTAAAGCGATCAAGTCATATTACAGGAGACAGGAAATACAGAAAAACTGCCGTTGCAGGAAAGACGGCAAATCAACTGACTGTGTGAACGTGAACATTAATAGAATATCACCTCCCATCTTCAGAGCAATCTGACTAATATAACATTAGCGTTTAGAAAGCTTAATTAAATATCTGCCACAACATAAGTAACCGGATCAAAGTAACAGTACAGTCCGCAGCATATCACAATGTATCATATATTTCCTTATCTGAGTCAGCTGGAGCAGCAGGAGCTCCAACAAGGCGTGTAGGACAGAGAGTGAATACACATATACAGAGATGCTTTATGAGAAACCAATGTGGTTTTGGAACATTGAACAATGTAAATCTATTCTAGTAGACTTCAACAATGGAATTATGATCAGTAGAAATGGCCATGTCATGGGACCTTTAAGATTGTCTGCTCCTTGAGCTCTTTGATCATCTATGTGGGCTCTAATTTGAGGTGCTTTTAATTTGCAGTTTCTGAGGCTGGTAACTGATGTATTTATCCTCTTTAGCAGAGGTAACTCTTGCTCTTCCTTTCCCGGGGGGTCCTCATGAGAGCCAGTCTCATCATAGCATTCGATGGTTTTTGCGACTGCACTTGAGGATACATTCAAAGTTTTTGACATTTTCCAGATCGACCGACCTTCATTTCTTAAAGTGATGATGGACGGTCGTTTCTCTTTACTGGGTTGAGTCGTTCTTGCTATAATATGGATTACAACTGCAGTCAAATAGGGCTTTCCACTGTGCACTAACTCTACCTCTGCACAACACAACTGATGGTCTCAAACACATTAAGAAGGCAAGTCATTCCACACATTGACTCTTGACAAGGCACACGTGTTCATTGAAACCATTCCAGGTGTCTACCTCATGAAGCTGACTGAGAGAAGCCAAGAGGGTGCAAAGCTGTCATCAAGGCAAAAGGGAGTTACTTTGAAGAATCTAAAATAAAAATCATATTCTTGATTTTTTTTAATACTTTTTTGTTAACTAGATAATTCCATATGTGTTCTTTCATAGTTTTGATGTCTTCAGTATTAATCAACAAAGTAGAAACATATTAAAATAAACAAAAAACATTGAATGAGAAGGTGTCCAAACTTTGACTGGTACTGTATATAAAACACACACATTTTAATATTTAGCAGGTTCCCTCATCTATAATCATTTATACAAGCTCAACTTTGAACATATACAGCAGTAAAATGCAACATACGAAATAATCAAGAAACATCATACATTAAACACCGACAGGGAACATTTTACTGCACCATCATTACTTTTACATAAGAAGGTGCCGTCAAATGTTTTTACATTACATTACATTGCATTTAGCTGACGCTTTTATCCAAAGCAACGAACAATAAGTACGTTCGACCAACAAAATACAAACTTGAAGAAAACAGAATCATATAAGTACATCAGGTTTCATAGAGCAAAAACATTTCAAGTGCTACTCAACTGGCTTTAGATAAGCCAGTCTTTTATTAGTATATAAGTGCTTTGTTAATAGTTCTATCGCTCGAAGTGGAGTCGAAAGAGATGAGTTTTCAGTCTGCGCCGGAAGGTGTGTAAGCTATCTGCTGTCCTGATGTCAATGGGGAGCTCATTCCACCATTTTGGAGCCAGGATAGCAAACCCACGTGTTTTTGCTGATGGGAACTTGGGTCCCCTTCGCAGCGAAGGTGCAGCGAGCTGTTTGGTTAATGCAGAGCGGAGTGCACACGCTGGGGTGTACGGTTTAACCATGTCCTGGATGTAGGAAGGGCCAGATCCATTCGCAGCATGGTACGCAAGTACCATTGTCTTGAAGTGGATTCTAGCAGTTACCGGAAGCCAGTGGAGGGAGCGGAGGAGTGGTGTGGGAGAATTTAGGAAGGTTGAAGACCAGACGAGCCGCTGCATTCTGGGTGGGCTGCAGAGGTCGGATGGCACATGCAGGTAGACCAGCCAGGAGGGAGTTGCAGTAGTCTAGGCGTGAGATGACGAGAGCCTGGACCAGAACCTGCGTGGCTTTCTGGGTCAGCTGGGGACGTATCCTCCTGATGTTGTAAAGCGTGTATCTGTAGCAGCGGGTTGGAGCAGCGATGTTTGCAGTGAAGGACACGTTGTTATCTAGGATCTGTTAGAGATTTAAAGGGATATCTGATCCGCTTTTCAAATCTCCGCGCGTTCCTATGAAGCTGGTTATAATACAGGAAGGAATCCATATCTACAAAGTAACCGTTAACAATAATCTACTTTAATGGCAATATGACAATGCAATACAATCATTACAATACAACATGATATATTACAGTTATATTGCAATGCTTAAGGAGTAATGCCGGCTTACTCCTGCTCTAGTCCGCATACTGCAGAGCTACTTTCACCCGAGAGCAGCATGTGAAGAAGAGGCCGAACGCCAGGGATCCACCGGATATATACCAGAGTAAGAAGGAGGGGTTTGGTGTTAGGTCAGCTGGTCATCTTTTCAGGTCATCTCATTGGGAGACGCAACGCAGCAGGAAACGCAGCAGGAAACCAAACAGGCTCACTTTCCAACAAAAGGTCTCAAGGCCTGCATACCTACACCTCCCCCACAGAGCCATAAAACCCTGTTTACTCCAACCAGCCCAGAATGTTTATAGCCATTTGTAGTCCTTACATTTATGAAAGGATAAAACAGAGAAATCAATATAAAACACAAACACAGGTATTGTTTGAACAGTATTCACTTAACTGCTACTGTTGATAAGCACCAGAGAAACCCAAGGGACCTCTCTTAACATCACAAACACTGCAGCTAGATCTAAGTTGAATGCAAATCAGGACATGCTCTCACCTTCCCCCATCTTCCTTTGTCCTCAAAAACACATGTCAACAGGCCCCAAATCCAGCTCACAGTTTTACCCAAATTATTCTCATTTTAAGCTTATCCATAGTTTGCTAACATGAATAAATACAAATATAACTCTACAGATCACACCAAGATTCCTTGAATGTTCTGTTAATACTTGCATACTTTTACTTAAATAAGGTTTGAATGCAGGATTTGAATTTGTAACAGAGTATTGTAATTCTCTACTGTAGGCGTAGTGTATCTGTGAACGATCCCAAATACAATTCATTGTTTACATTGCAGCTAGTGCTACGCCGGAAGAAAAAAAAACGTTTTAACTGGAAGTGGAAAGGGGCTGGGCTACATAAGGTGAATTGAGTCAACACAAATACACGATAGGTGGGACTAAGAAATATAATTTGAAAATATTAAAACAAAGGCATTAATTAGGGCTGCAAAATGTCTCCCATTGATGGTGATTAGATTTTTAAATGCCAACACTTAACCTCTTAAGCCCGGTCCCCCCCCCCCCCGATACCGGGGGAAAAACGCGTCACGGAAGGAGACAGCGTCTGAGGGCTTCTTAATATTTAAAAACCTATGAATGTCTTATACTCAAATAACGGGGAAAAACTCAGCTACCTGACGATATGAGCCATTTTTACCGAAACAAAACACAAGTCTCACAAGAAGCGTTAGCATTAGCCCTTAGTGAAAACAGGCTGATGCTACTTCCGGTGCTAACTAGCTAAAACGATCTTTAAAACGTAATATGTTCCGCATAAACTACATATCAGCTGAAAGCTGATACTACACAGATTATTTTTGATATAAGTATCATCACGGTAGGACACAAACTCACTGAGCTAGCAGCCAGAACAGAGCAAGAAAACAACAACAGTGTTCTAAACCATAAAAATAATTATGTCTTACCGTTGCTGTTTTGTGATCAAAAGTCGTGTTCAAGGGAATAACTTTAGAATTGTTTCTGATAATCCATCATTACATTCATGGCCGCAGAGTAGGTATAAAGTTTTGCAGTCCGGGGTTTAGGCTTTCTCACGTGCTGTTTACGCAAGCCTCTCTCTCCTTGACGTAAGTGTAAAGCGGGATTTACTAACTCCCCCTCGATTCTATTGGCTCCAAAGTTTCAAAAAAGGTGTCAATCACCCAAATCGACCAATGGGTTCCAGAGATAGGATCCTGCGTAGTATGAATAATGCCAGCAGCGGCTGCTTTACGCACAGACGTAGCAGAAGCAGCCGCACAACCGCTCCAGCACAGCAGCAACGAACACAACACAGCGAAGCGACAACACAGCGACGAACACAGAGACAACAGCAGGCAACCCTGATTAGGAACTTCAGGAAAGGTATGTACTCTCTCTGTTTGTATCTTTTAGTTGTGTATTTGGTGTAATCTATAGTAATTCCACACTCGCAAAAATACAAAATGGACGCCCCTTTGTTGTTGTAGCGTTATCGTTCCGTGAGAAACTAAAACAATGGCAACATCATGTTGGTGAACATATAAATAGATTAATTGTATTTCGTGACTATAAAACGGCAGTATATAAATAAAGCTGTATTTTATATCAACCCAGTATATGTGTATGTGTATATATATATATATATATATATATATATATATACACTGTTATTCCACACACGCCAAATGGATGCTGTTTTGTAGTTCTACAGACAGACTATTAGCAGTTTATAAATAAAGCTGTATTGTATATCAGTCTATATATATTTATATATATATATATATATATATACTATAGCGTGTGTGAAATAACAGTATATATATATATATATATACTATAGCGTAGGGGTGTTGAAAATAATCGTTTCTTCCTGATTTTCCAGCCGCGGCTTTACTATAAAAAAAAATTTCTGTCACTTTAATATCAAATCGGTCGGTGACGCAGAGATCAGGGAACAGACGTGACAGCGGCACAGCAACACCAAACACGGAGCAGTCTGCTTTATCCACCAACACAAGAACACCAGTCCAGAACCAACAGCAGAAGGACCCGCTGTGAATCACTCAGTGTCGCTGCGGCACAGGGATTTATGTTTTTCAAAAATAATCGCGTTACAATCATGTCAGGTTTTTGGTGGATTTAATTAAGTCTTGGATTGCAAAGTATGAATGTCCTCTAGCAATTATATCAGATATATATATCTGATATATACGTGTGTAAAGTTTGTGAAGGCAGGAGGAAAAAAGCTTCCGCGATCACAGTCTCCTCTCCGTTCCTCCAAACCCCGCCCCCTCCCTGAAAATAATGAGTGACAGGCTGATAGTGACCCGATAGAAACTTTATTATTCACTTAATCACTGAGATATAATGAAGCTAACTTAATCTCATACATTCATGGGATTTATGTAACAGTAAGACAGAGAATGTAAGTGTGCACCCACATGCAGTATTTTTGTTTGTATATGCTATTGTAAATACTCCTGTTGTCTGCTGTGTTCAGACTCAAGTCCTGTGTGTGATGCCACATTCAGGACATTCAGTGTCCTTTTTTTAACAGAAGACCGTTGCTAGAAGCTGCAGCTAGACTGCAGAAGCATTATTTTTTTGTTTTTGAGGATGGAACAACTTCACACACAGATATAGGGAGGCTAAACCTATACAATTAATTTATTTTGGTTTATAAATGACTGTCAAGACATTTATGTTATTGATTTCTGAAGCACTTTCTAAATAATAAAAATAGAGTTCATATGTATTTACTGCATGTATGCATTGATGAAAAATAAGCCATGTGCAGTAATATAGAACATTGAGGATGCAACGCATTGGTATGAATCGTGATGCATCGGGATATCGAATTGAATCGAATCGTTGACAGGATAATCGTAATCGAATCGTGAGACCAGTGAAGAGGCACAGCCCTACTATAGCGTGTGTGAAATAACAGTATACACATATATATATATATATATATATATATATATATATATATATATATTTATGTGGATATATGTGCTAAATGGAGGAATTATTTCTGATTTGAGTTACATTTTTGAAAGAATAATCCAGTGAAGTAATCAAAGTAATTGTTTTTTTCCACATTTGTTTTCACAGTGATGAAGACAAGTATCAAATGGCTTCTGGATCACAGCCATCAACATCTGCCTCATCCGAGCTACGACGTTCATCAGATCAGCATACAGTTGCCCCAGAGCCATCAACATCCAAGCTACGCCGCCGGACGTCTGCACCAGTACTAACTCAGCCTCCCTCTGCATCTTCTGATTCAGTGGACAGACTGTCAGGAGGAAAGTGAAACGGGCTGGTGTGTGGCAGACTAAGGTTGTTACCGTTCCTGACACTGTGGTGGACTACAACAGAAGCATGGGCTGCGTGGATGTGTCCGATGCTTTGATTGGGTACTACAGCGTTCACCACAAAACCATGAAATGGTACAAGACCTTTTTTTACCATTTTCTGGACATTGCAGTGGTGAACAGCTTCCTTCTCCACAAGGAGCTGCACAAGATGAGGGGTGACCCCGGCAGGACGAAGCCACACACCCAGAAGTCCTTCAGGGAGCAGCTTGCTGCAGACATGAGGGGTGAAGTCCCTGCAGCAGCACCACCACCACTCCCCCCATCATCACTCGTATGCATTCCCAAGTATTATGGGGAAGATGCCACCGCGCTCAGGAGGTGCTCTGATGCTGGCAACACAACGGTGAAGACTTATCTACTGCACTAAGTGCCTGGTGCCTCAATTCAAAAACACTAAACACATTCAGGTTGTGTACATTTTTTCTTTTTTGCCAGTGTTTACAAAAAAAATGCTTGTGGTGTTATTTCGGTTTTAGTGTAGTTTTTTAGTGTTATTTTTGAAATAAATCTGCTCCTGTTGGAGACAAATGTATCCTATGTTTCCTAATTGTTATTGTGTAAGTAAACCTTCCTAGAAGTGTTAGTCGGGTGATAAACATGTAAGGACTGTGGCAAAGTCCACACACAGACACACACACACCATTTACATACAAAAAAAAATGTAATTTAAAAAAAATAAAATATTTTTTTTAAAACACTTGTATTTGGATGGAATGATTACCTATAGTGATAATAACATTATTTTTACAGTATGGTACCTGAAAAAGGTCAAATGGCACTGATGGTATCCAAATGTGCCAAAATGTGCCCAAAGGTCAGTCCGCCTGGACTACTTTTTGCTAAACCTCTCTAAAAGGTCAAATTTAACTTGTTTTGCCTCAATCTTGATACAGGGTATTTATTATGTTATACTCTGGATTCCTAAAGCTTTTAGTCTACTATCCCAACATTCAAAAGTAGTTTTCACTATAAGTAATGTTTTTTTTTTAGGCGGGGGTAAGAATTTACCTTTTTTTACTATGTTCCATCTGAATTTACTCTGACTGAGAAATATCTATATTGATTCTGACACTTCTACATCCAACTCACATATGTAACCTTGCTTTGATAAAATAAATTATTCATATAACCCTTTTAGAAGTTAAGTTATAGTCATTTGTTTTGGGCATAGCATTTTTTAGCCTGAAACCTTAAAAACAGGCTCAGGGCTTAAGAGGTTAACAGTTTGTTCTGACTGTGTGTTTCCTGTTTCCTGCAGATGTCCAGCAGCTGGTGGTGGTTAAAAAAGAGTTTCTCCCTGACCAGCAGGAGTGGAGCACAAGTCTGGACCCGGAGGACCCAGAGCCCCCCCCACACATTAAGCAGGAACAGGAGGAACTCAGGATCAGTCAGGAGGGAGAGCAGCTTCAGGAGCTGGAGGAGGATGAGATCACTCAGTCCACTTTCACTCCTGACCCTGTGAAGAGTGAAGATGATAAAGAGAAACCTCAGTCCTCACAGCCTCATCAAAGACAAACTGAACACATGGAAACAGAAGCTGATGGAGATGACTGTCGAGGACCAGAACCAGCCAGGAGCTCAGATCCAGAGAGCAGTTTACAACCAAAGACTGAGGACGACACTGGAGACTCTTCTGAACCTGACACTGAAGACAGTGCTGATTGGAAGGAGGCCAGAGAACCTGCATCAAACTCAAACTCACTGAAAAATAGACATGAATCTGTCAGTGATCCACAACCTAGTGCTGAAAATAAACCATTCAGCTGCACAGTCTGTAAGAAAGCTCTTTCACGGAGTGGGCATTTAAAGGCACATAAGAGAGTCCACACAGGAGAGAAACCATTCAGCTGCTCAGTCTGTAAGAAAGCTTTTTCACATTGTGGAGATTTAAAGAAACACATGAGAATCCACACAGGAGAGAAATCACACAGCTGCTCAGTCTGTAAGAAAGCTTTTTCACAGAGTGGAGATTTAAAGAAACACATGAGAGTCCACACAGGAGAGAAAGCACACAGCTGCTCAGTCTGTGAGAAAGCTTTTTCACAGAGTGGAGATTTAAAGAAACACATGAGAGTCCACACAGGAGAGAAAGCACACAGCTGCTCAGTCTGTAAGAAAGCTTTTTCACGGAGTGATAGTTTAAAGAAACACATGAGAGTCCACACAGGAGAGAAAGCACACAGCTGCTCAGTCTGTAAGAAAGATTTTTTACGGAGTGATAGTTTAAAGGCACACATGAGAGTCCACAGAGGAGAGTAAAAATAGAGCTGCAATGTTTGTGACAAAAGATTTAAATGGCATAATCGTTTCAAAAGACATAAGTGTGTTGGTCGTCAGCTGCTTCTGTAACTGTAAGGGAATACATTTGTCTATTTTGTATCCTGATGACCTCATGCCGTTACATGTAATACTCCCTAAGCCTGATTTCACCCACCTGTAACCGATTCGCTAATAATCACAAATCATAATTTTCTTTGACCCCTTGACTCGACTATTTCTTGTTTAATAATCGTTACATCTCCAAGGGACCAGCTAGTCTTAGTGTCTTAATGCAAATGTTTTGTAAAGTGATGCTAGACCAAAAACGTGCTGTTGGGTAGTGTGCTCTCTGCAGGACGGTGTCTGTACTCAAATATTGTTTATGAAACGTTTTTGTTGTCTAAACAACCCCAACAGTGCGATACGTCTTCTTTCCAGCAGATGGCATACATGTTACATCATCCAGTTCAACTGTCATCCACATATTAATGATTCAAAACAGCAATATATAAGATATGGCTAGTAATTGACCATTTCAACAGAATGTGAAGAGGTTACAGTCTTGAGGCCATGTCCAATATGTTTATGTTTTGTTTGAATATATCTACTGAAATGAGCATTCAATGACTAAATTATTCTTAATTACTGTCATTACATCATGGGTTTGCATTGCAATATTAGAACGCATTAAACCCAACTTTAGTTCTTCCAAGTTGCAGGTGTTCATTGTTTAGAAGTCCGCTGTGTTTCATCCAAGCTTCCACTTTGTGCTCCGATAATGCTGAAAGTATCTGTTGTATGCTTTACCTGCTCCAGTAACAAAAGTGTAATTCACTGGACAGAGACAAGAGATAGTGGATGGATCCCGAAGATAGTCCGTATAGAGCAGGGGTTCTCAAAGTTTTGATGAGTGAGGGCCAATTTAGGTACCCAATATTGGATTGAGGGCCGCCCAAGAAAAAACGGAACACAAAATAATTCCAAAACAAATCCTTTCTTTATTGTACTAACCAATTACCGCAACTCGCGAGATGCCTAGTTGCCATGCAACCAGTAGTCTAGCAAACTTTCCACAAGCTGTCATTCATAATTTAGGAATGACAACCCAGGGGGCGGAGTTTTACCATTCTTAACCCTCTGGAGTCTAAGGGTATTTTCTCGATTTTTAGATGTTTTCTTAAATCACCTTTTAAATGTATTTCTTCTAACATGGCACCCCATGTGTTAAATATCAAAATTTTCAGGACAATCTCTGGTCTTGCTATATATGCAAATTACTCACCTTAGAGCACTGTCTGATGAGATAAGTAGCTCAAAAGCTTAAAATGTGAAATCCGATTTTTGGAAAATCTTCAAAACTCTTTACTCATGTGATCGAATTGTTTTGGTGTTTTAGATTTGGTTACCAAAGTCCTAGGATCACAAAAGCAGTGAAATATTTTAATTACACTGTATATAAATGTGTTATTCATGTCTAAAATGAAAAACATTAAATTCAAATGTTGAGTAAAACAGGTGTTTATCACTCTACTTTCACCACAGCAGGGACTGAGATACATCAGGACTGAATAAGGACTTCATATTACATACCAAGGTTCATGTCCATCCATCCATCTTCTCCCGCTTATCCGTGGTCGGGTCGCGGGGGTAGCAGTTCCAGCAGAGAGCCCCAAACTTTCTTTTCCCTGGCGACATCAACCAGCTCTGACTGGGGGATCCCAAGGCGCTCCCAGGCCAGCGAAGAGATATAATCCCTCCACCTGGTCCTAGGTCTACCCCTTGGTCTCTTCCCAGCTGGACGTGCCTGGAACACCTCCCTAGGGAGGCGCCCAGGTGGCATCCTAACTAGGTGCCCGAACCACCTCAACTGGCTCCTTTCGACGCGAAGGAGGAGCAGCTCCACTCCGAGTCCCTCCCTGATGACCGAACTTCTCACCTTATCCCTAAGGGAGACACCAGCCACCCTGCGGAGAAAACCCATCTCGGCCGCTTGTATCCGGTAAGGTAAGGTTCATGTGATGTGTACAAATACAAATTGAGCATTCAACCTTTTTTTTTCAACCAACAATTTATTATAAATATGTTTTTTTCAACCAACTATTTATATAAATATAAGAAACTGGAAAATCTCACTATTTACAATATTGAACATCAGAACTTTCAACCAACTATTCATTATAAATGTCAAGAAAGTGTCACAGTCTTTGTCTGTCTTCCAAGACAGTGGGTCTGGCTGCTGTGTAGGTGGGGGTGATGGAGCATGGGCTGCTGTGTAGGTGGGGTGTACACGTGCTATACGAGACCTCCACGAGACCTCCTTGCTGGCTGGGTTGAAGGTGATGGCTGTGGTGGAGCCTTTGTGCTGAGGTGTATCTTGACCTGGTGGCAGCCGCAGATGGAGGTGGAGGCAGCTGTAGTGATGCTGGTCCTTGGTGGTGATGGCTCTGGTGAAGGCCCTTGAGCCACAGTAGATCTTGACCTGGGGGCCGGCACAGATGGATGTTGTGGCTGCTGGATAAACGCCGCCTGTGTAGGACAATAATTACAACTAATTTCATTGAAATAAAGTTTAAGTAAAATGTTGCTCAAGCACAAATAACAATGCACACATAAAAATAAAGTTTGGGAGGTTGCAGAAGGAGTCTCTCTCGATCACTCTCTCTCTCTCTCTCTCTCTCTCTCTCTCTCTCTCTCTCTCTCTCTCTCTCTCTCTCTCACACACACACACACAGAGGTATTTTCAGTTACTTTACATTCAGTATAACATCACAGACACACATATACATAGGCTACATCTGATTACAAAGTATCATCTGTACAGGACGGTAAAATAATAACAGGCACACATATAAATAAATCTATGACAAAGTCTCATCTGTACAGAACAGTATGATATAATAATCGATGGCAAAAACATGTCACTGTAAATGTCTCCGTTGTGGGACGAATAAATGATTAATTTAATCATCTACACATGTAATCTCACTTTTACACACCAAAATAACGTTAACACAGAGTAAAACGTTTGCTAATGGAGAGTCTATTTTGTCCCAATAAAAAGTTCATGACTATCGATTAAAAATATATATCAATAAACCTATTGTTCATTTTCGCGGTATTCCCCACACATTGCCAGTACACTATTACTGTCATATTTACACTTACTCATGTCCAAATGGATCCTTGTTGTTGTCTTTGTATTCTTCTTCAGAAGAAGAAGAGTCGAAGACTTCAGGTTCTGAGGCTCTATCTTCACTGCTGCTAGCGAAAAAAATCTAGCGAAGTCGGCAACTGTAAAGTTTTTTTTAGCCATTTTATCTGTCTCTCTCTCTCCCCTCACAGACGTAAACTGATGGGAGACACGTGGTTTATGTTTTTTTTACTTGGTGGGTAGGCCCTTAGTGATTTCTCGATGTCCATTGGTCATTTCAGACCATGATGGCTGCCGGCCGAGATTTCCTTGACGGACACACAAATCCACCAATCCCACACAGTGTAAAGTCAAGCTGCTTTGAGCGGCCATATTGGCTGCAGTGCCCTGGTTACAGTCTCACAGGAGATACCGCTGGAAAGCTACTCATTCTAATTCTTACTAGATACAACCATGGAGGATTAAAATATAACGCATGCATTTCAGCGTGTCACATTAACTATCGCGGGCCGCCAGAAACATTTCCGAGGGCCGCCATTGGCCCGCGGGCCGCACTTTGAGAACCCCTGGTATAGAGCCTTCAGGTTCTGATCATGATCAGTGACAGTCTAGAGCTAGAAAAAAACTCCAAAAACCTGAATAGAGCTAGAAGATAGCCAGTACAAAGCCAAGAAAGACCAAGTAGAAAGCCAGGAAGGAGCCAAAAGAGTTTGTGTTTTTTAATATTCAAGCTCTTCTCTTAAGATATTATAACTTCCTATCTCAACATGTATCCTTTTATGTCAATTAAAAAAACCTTACATTTTTGCTGCCAATTATTGAGATTGTTTCACAGCTTTATCTTAAATATATAGACTTTTATCTTTACATATAGATTACATAGGATGAACAGCACGGTCCACTCTGCTGGATTCTGCCCAAATCTGCTCAAAAAGCATGCACACATCTCGCTGTATCCATACTCCTGCAGTTGTATTGTTCTGGATTCATAGTGAAGTGCATTAGATGTAATGCACTCTTATTGTTATGTATTTAATATAAAGTGAAATACCCATAAAGTCAGAAAAGAAAAGAGACTCACTTTAGGAAAAAGGTTCTGAACCAGTGAGAGTTCTTCATTTGCACATAAACATGGTAAAATATTTAAAGTTGTGACCAGATGGTGTCGCCCTATACGGTCCATTTGTTTTTCTTTATTACACAAGTTAGCGGAAGAGCGCCTGAGAGGCCTTTTTGTTTTTGTTTTTTTACCTTACTAAATGGTCTAATGGACATTGGAGAGAGGGGCGGGGCGAAACTCGCGGAAGTGATTTAAAGGAGACATGTCATGGCCATTTACACTGATCATAATTCCATTGTTGAGGTCTACTAGAATATATTTATATCGTGCAATTTTCCAAACTCACATTGGTTTCTCATACAACATCTCTGTAAACTACGTGTATTCACTGAATTTCACTCTCTGCCTTTAACGGCTCGTTGTAACTCCAATAGCTCCAGCTCCCTGAGCTCCGTGGAGGTGTTGTTTCCTTGTTTAGCGATACACAGCAAAACACAGCCAAACTCATCCTGAGCACACACAAACTCACAGCCGAAGTAAAAACAATAAGTGGCTTGATATTGAGTAAGAAAAAGGTTGATAAACGCTGTGAGAATGGGTCTGCTGAGAGAATTTCGCCGCGATCCCAACTGTCTGTTATCAGCCTGCAGCCAGGGCAGTAGAGCTGTGTGTGTGTGTGTGTGTGTGTGTGTGTGTGTGTGTGTGTGTGTGTGTGTGTGTGTGTGTGTGTGTGTGTGTGTGTGTGTGTGTGTGTGTGTGTGTGTGTGTGTGTGTGTGTGTGTGTGTGTGTGTGTGTGTGTGTGTGTGTGTGTGTGTGTGTGTGTGGTGTGTGTGTGTGTGTGTGTGTGTGTGTGTGTGTGTGGATTGGTTGATTTGGACCAATCAGCCTGGTCATAGCTCTGGGCGTGGCCACAGGGTGTTCAGATGTCACAATGTCCAGGAAGAACATGAGAAATCTCCAACGAGGCGTTTTGGGGAGGTTTTGTGTTAGAGTTTTACTCCCTACACTACTACAGGGTGTACTTTGAGGGTTTTTGACTCTGCAGACCGTTTACAAGCATAAAAACCTTCATAACACACAAGGGGACGGGTAATAACCGGAAAAGCATGACATGTTTCCTTTAAAATCAAAAGCCCTCCTTTGCTTGGAACGGTGATATTATAAACAAGGGGAAACAAGGTGAATTTAGCGATCACAATGAAAACGGCCAAGACACATATTGAGCACAGAAAATGAATGTTATTAAGGGCTGTAAATATAATAGGTCTATGTCTAAAATGGACAACATTCTTAGGAGATTTAAACTATACAGCGATTCTGCACTGCGGTCAACTCAGCCGTCTCTCGAGTTTGTTTTTTCAAATCAGCTGCTCTTCATTTTTTTCCCTGCTATATTCAATGAGTGATACACATATTTTTTACCACAAGTTCTTAATAAAACTGACACTGTTGGACTCGGTACTAGTTTGACTGCTACCATAAATGAAATGAAGTACTTTTACTGTGTACTTTGTGAGTCCCCTCCATAGTGCAGAATGCATGTTTTCTGCCGTCTTTGATGAGTGATAAAAATACAATTGTACCATTAGTTATTGATACTGTTTGACTTTGTATTAGTTAGCCTACTACTAATAATACATTGAAGTACTTTTACTGTGTATTCATTGAGCAATCCTTTGTCAAAGTCCCCTGCTGAGAACAAAATCAAGCCACTTCTGCTAAGTTTGATGAGGGAATTATTTGTTGTTGCCATTAGTTCTTCATGAGATTGATCCCGTCGGACTCAGTACTAGTGAAACTACCCCCACAAGTACTATCTATGAAGTACTTACTGTGTACTTTTCCAGTAATCGTCTGTCAATGTCCCCTCCTGAGTACAAGAATGCATGTTTTTCTTTTAATAAGCGTTAAAAAACATTTCTTCCTGAGACTGATATTGTTGGACAGAGTATTTTAAGAGGATATTAGACATGATATCAGCAATACTTCCAGTCAGTACTCCAGCAGCAGCATTTACCTCATGGAAAGTCTTTAGAGTCTAGCCTGGATAGCTGGTCATTCAGCAAAGTGACACACTCTGTCACATGGTTGCCCTCTTATGATGCTGCTGTCTTTTAATATATAATTATTCCTCTGCCGCTAGTTCGTTCGTTAGTCAAAATGACCCCCAAGGATCAAAGGTGTAAAGCAAACTTTAGGATAACAGGAAGACAAAAGTGAAGTCTTTGTTCTTTAATGTGAAAGTGAAGCGTCTCTGGCTGTCAGTCACTTTGGATTTGAGTTATTGTGGTACTTGTACTTTACTCAAGTATTTCCATTATATGCTACTTTAGCATAACGTTAGCATAAAGCTAGCATTAGCATAGAGCTAACTAGCAGCTAGACCATGAGTGGTAAGAACCAGAGAAGACAACGTAAAACGAATATTATTGAAAATGATAATAACCGTTCCAACATCAGTAGCTACCTATCTTTAGTCACTCGCGCTGACTGAACTCAATGGCGTTTTTGGAACGTTTTGGCTAACACCGCTGCAACTCATCTCCACCTGATTTCCCGCTTATGGTCATGGCTGCATGGAAAATACACATGACTTTGCGCAATGTAATACTAGTGAGAGTCATACCAGCAAAGCCTCCACACCAGCCTTGACACTTTTGAGTCACACCCTACGTGATGTTTACACATACTTTTAATACAAAAATTATCAGCATAAATGATTGAATATACATGGTCCTTACCTTTGTTACGCCCAGGTCTAGGGGCATTATTTTACCTAGCACAATTTGCACTCTCCCCCACTCTTCCCACTCCCAAGAACACAGACACCGAGTCAGAGAAAGTGTTTGGTAAATGTATTTACCCAAAATATAAACAAACAGGAGTAGCAAAACCAACAAAAAATAAACAAACCTTACAACTCAAAATCTTACCTAACCGAGAAAATAAATATACAGGCTTCTTACCTATACACTAACTTAAACAGGAGAAAACGATCAATCCAAAAGGGAAAAGAAAACAAAAGGGTTTGCACTCCTGAGAACGTAAATCTGTCTTGCAAAGACAGGTAAAGTGACACTGGCCCGCAGCCAGAGGAGAAGGACAAAACGATACCAAGGTGCGCTCACAGCACCATAGAACAAAATATCAAAAAGCGCTGCGTTGGGAGTAGGAGAAGTGGAGTCAGTGAGAGCGGCCGAGGAACTGCACGGCTGCAGTTAAATATCCTCTCGTCTCCCCAGGTGGACCAATCAGCCTGTTGAGGGCTTCCAATCAGCTACCGGGCACCACCTGTTCACTCATACACAGACACAGGAGGAGGAAGAAAATACCTGCACACAAACAACATAACGACCCAGGGTCGTAAAACCTTTTTGAAATAATGTAGGCTCCCCTTCCAGACACAGGTTGTTCTCCGCCATGAGATAAAGAAAAAAGGCGCACTAATACCGGAAGTGTAATTAACTCCAACTAGAGTGCATGCAATCAACTCCCTTAAATAACACCGGCCTTAGAGCTTTGTCAGCACTGCACGTCTAAAAGAACACCCAAATCAACACTTATCAACTCGAAATAATTGACACTGAAACATTAACACTATTTCACACTACAGAATTTGCTGTGTACAGTGTATGAAGGGGGTGGGGCTGGGCTTTATCTAAAGTCAAAGATGCATCTTGATTGAGCCAAATTTGACCTTGAGTCACCCAAAACAATTCTGCTGGGTCTTCCCGAACCGAACACCACATTTTTTAGAGACCTTCAGACTTGGCTAGAATTGTCAAAATCAGTTTTGTAGTGTTTATATAGCTGTTGTGGGGGATATCATGACGCCTTGTTCAGATTAAAAAACTAGAGCGTAGTTATTATATAATTTTAACCACCACCATGGGCCACTCAATTCACAACATTACCCTAACCTTAACCCTACCCCTAACCCTAATCCTACCCCTCACACCAGATACTGACTGGTTTTCGGACCCCCCCAGACCCCCCCAATAAAGCAAAACTGCACGTTTCAGAGTGGCCTTTTGTTGTGGCCAGTCTGCGCTGGCAGCTCTGGGAGGGAAAAAAACATTTTTGACCGTTGGTGCTCATCCTCATTTTCGGCCTTGATGTAACAACATTCATAATTAAATAAATGTAACACCCTTTTCACCCCGGTTACACTTTTCATTTGCCCTGTACGATGGGCGCTGTAAGTGATGAAAGTGGGGGGATGTTGGCTTATCTGGCACCCGCAGCTCATAGCCAAAGTGCAAGTGAGCGTGGGAGCGAGCGAGGGAGAGAGAGAGGACGCACCAGTACCGGCGCTGTTGTTATTAGCATCTGGTGCTACAGATGAAGCACTCCAGATCAGACTCAAATGAGTGTGTCCCAGTCAAAAGCCCAGCGGATGCCAGTGGCTGGGGGTGTTGCCAAATTGCTAGAGGGCGTTGCCCAATTTCCCCATTTGTTCAATTACAGGATTTAACCATGAGATGGCGCTTCATTCACAAAATACACAAAGACAACTGGGTGTTGTTGAACTTAGTCTGTTTGCAATGTTTGCAGCTCTGCAGTTGTCTTTTCTGAATACTGTAACATGTAATCACTTATTTGTTACTGTATGGTTTTCACAAGCTACTATAATGAAAAAACATCAATATTTTAGATCAAATAAAGTATATTGTTGGGGTATTTTTACACAGTACAGTAGATTGAAGTAAATCAATTTATACATTAAGATAAGATAAGATGGACCTTTATTAATCCCGTGGGGAAATTCAGTAGTTCAAACAGCAACAGGGTGAGAGTGAAAAACAGGACAGCACAGATTCACACAGATTAATAAAATCAAAAATAAGATGAGCGATAAAAATAATAATAATGAGAAACTATGAAATAAGAAATGAATAAAACTAAAATGTAATTATCATATCATATATTATAATGTGTTGTATTATTAAGTAATATCATACATTAACCCCATTATAGCAGATGCCACATTGAATGGATGAACACATTTATGCATCAATAATTACAACAGAGTATTTCTAAATACAAGTTTTAAAAATACTTATATGTATTTAATATGAACCCTTTGGAGTCGACCGTCACGCCGGCGTGATCAGATCACATGACCTGTTCAAGCCGGTGCCGCATAAAAACAACAGTCCGGACAACATTGCCGTGTGTTTCTGTCGAAAGTACTGGCTTGAAACTATATCCCAGTCTTTGTTTCATGCAAAAAGACCCAGTAAACACGGAGATACGATGATATAAAGTTAATACATTTCAAAAGTATGAAAAATGGAAGCACATATTTTAATATCTTCGCCGTATTTGATCATTTTACGAAACGGAAAATACTGGAAACTGTAGATCCTGCTCAACAGGATGTATATGTGTATTTCTGTCGAAAGTACTGGCTTGAAACTATATGACAGTCTTTGTTTCATGCAAAAAGACCCAATAAACACGGACATACGATGATATAAAGTTAATACAGATATATTTCAGAAGTATGAATAATGGAAGCACATATTTTAATATCTTCGCCGTATTTTATCATTTTACGAAATGGAACATACTGGAAACTGTAGATTCTGCTCAACGCGATGTATATACCAGGGAGGGGGTGAGGTAATCAGGTAAACGGAGTGATACGAAACGAGACGAAAAGAGACGGCGGGAGACTGCGATTGAAGTAAAGTGACAGACAAACATTGAGAATTTAGATTGATCCCGTCGGACTCAGTACTAGTGAAACTCAGTACTAGTGAAACTACCCCCACAAGTACTATCTATGAAGTACTTACTGTGTACTTTTCCAGTAATCGTCTGTCAATGTCCCCTCCTGAGTACAAGAATGCATGTTTTTCTTTTAATAAGCGTTAAAAAACATTTCTTCCTGAGACTGATATTGTTGGACAGAGTATTTTAAGAGGATATTAGACATGATATCAGCAATACTTCCAGTCAGTACTCCAGCAGCAGCATTTACCTCATGGAAAGTCTTTAGAGTCTAGCCTGGATAGCTGGTCATTCAGCAAAGTGACACACTCTGTCACATGGTTGCCCTCTTATGATGCTGCTGTCTTTTAATATATAATTATTCCTCTGCCGCTAGTTCGTTCGTTAGTCAAAATGACCCCCAAGGATCAAAGGTGTAAAGCAAACTTTAGGATAACAGGAAGACAAAAGTGAAGTCTTTGTTCTTTAATGTGAAAGTGAAGCGTCTCTGGCTGTCAGTCACTTTGGATTTGAGTTATTGTGGTACTTGTACTTTACTCAAGTATTTCCATTATATGCTACTTTAGCATAACGTTAGCATAAAGCTAGCATTAGCATAGAGCTAACTAGCAGCTAGACCATGAGTGGTAAGAACCAGAGAAGACAACGTAAAACGAATATTATTGAAAATGATAATAACCGTTCCAACATCAGTAGCTACCTATCTTTAGTCACTCGCGCTGACTGAACTCAATGGCGTTTTTGGAACGTTTTGGCTAACACCGCTGCAACTCATCTCCACCTGATTTCCCGCTTATGGTCATGGCTGCATGGAAAATACACATGACTTTGCGCAATGTAATACTAGTGAGAGTCATACCAGCAAAGCCTCCACACCAGCCTTGACACTTTTGAGTCACACCCTACGTGATGTTTACACATACTTTTAATACAAAAATTATCAGCATAAATGATTGAATATACATGGTCCTTACCTTTGTTACGCCCAGGTCTAGGGGCATTATTTTACCTAGCACAATTTGCACTCTCCCCACTCTTCCCACTCCCAAGAACACAGACACCGAGTCAGAGAAAGTGTTTGGTAAATGTATTTACCCAAAATATAAACAAACAGGAGTAGCAAAACCAACAAAAAATAAACAAACCTTACAACTCAAAATCTTACCTAACCGAGAAAATAAATATACAGGCTTCTTACCTATACACTAACTTAAACAGGAGAAAACGATCAATCCAAAAGGGAAAAGAAAACAAAAGGGTTTGCACTCCTGAGAACGTAAATCTGTCTTGCAAAGACAGGTAAAGTGACACTGGCCCGCAGCCAGAGGAGAAGGACAAAACGATACCAAGGTGCGCTCACAGCACCATAGAACAAAATATCAAAAAGCGCTGCGTTGGGAGTAGGAGAAGTGGAGTCAGTGAGAGCGGCCGAGGAACTGCACGGCTGCAGTTAAATATCCTCTCGTCTCCCCAGGTGGACCAATCAGCCTGTTGAGGGCTTCCAATCAGCTACCGGGCACCACCTGTTCACTCATACACAGACACAGGAGGAGGAAGAAAATACCTGCACACAAACAACATAACGACCCAGGGTCGTAAAACCTTTTTGAAATAATGTAGGCTCCCCTTCCAGACACAGGTTGTTCTCCGCCATGAGATAAAGAAAAAAGGCGCACTAATACCGGAAGTGTAATTAACTCCAACTAGAGTGCATGCAATCAACTCCCTTAAATAACACCGGCCTTAGAGCTTTGTCAGCACTGCACGTCTAAAAGAACACCCAAATCAACACTTATCAACTCGAAATAATTGACACTGAAACATTAACACTATTTCACACTACAGAATTTGCTGTGTACAGTGTATGAAGGGGGTGGGGCTGGGCTTTATCTAAAGTCAAAGATGCATCTTGATTGAGCCAAATTTGACCTTGAGTCACCCAAAACAATTCTGCTGGGTCTTCCCGAACCGAACACCACATTTTTTAGAGACCTTCAGACTTGGCTAGAATTGTCAAAATCAGTTTTGTAGTGTTTATATAGCTGTTGTGGGGGATATCATGACGCCTTGTTCAGATTAAAAAAACTAGAGCGTAGTTATTATATAATTTTAACCACCACCATGGGCCACTCAATTCACAACATTACCCTAACCTTAACCCTACCCCTAACCCTAATCCTACCCCTCACACCAGATACTGACTGGTTTTCGGACCCCCCCAGACCCCCCCAATAAAGCAAAACTGCACGTTTCAGAGTGGCCTTTTGTTGTGGCCAGTCTGCGCTGGCAGCTCTGGGAGGGAAAAAAACATTTTTGACCGTTGGTGCTCATCCTCATTTTCGGCCTTGATGTAACAACATTCATAATTAAATAAATGTAACACCCTTTTCACCCCGGTTACACTTTTCATTTGCCCTGTACGATGGGCGCTGTAAGTGATGAAAGTGGGGGATGTTGGCTTATCTGGCACCCGCAGCTCATAGCCAAAGTGCAAGTGAGCGTGGGAGCGAGCGAGGGAGAGAGAGAGGACGCACCAGTACCGGCGCTGTTGTTATTAGCATCTGGTGCTACAGATGAAGCACTCCAGATCAGACTCAAATGAGTGTGTCCCAGTCAAAAGCCCAGCGGATGCCAGTGGCTGGGGGTGTTGCCAAATTGCTAGAGGGCGTTGCCCAATTTCCCCATTTGTTCAATTACAGGATTTAACCATGAGATGGCGCTTCATTCACAAAATACACAAAGACAACTGGGTGTTGTTGAACTTAGTCTGTTTGCAATGTTTGCAGCTCTGCAGTTGTCTTTTCTGAATACTGTAACATGTAATCACTTATTTGTTACTGTATGGTTTTCACAAGCTACTATAATGAAAAAACATCAATATTTTAGATCAAATAAAGTATATTGTTGGGGTATTTTTACACAGTACAGTAGATTGAAGTAAATCAATTTATACATTAAGATAAGATAAGATGGACCTTTATTAATCCCGTGGGGAAATTCAGTAGTTCAAACAGCAACAGGGTGAGAGTGAAAAACAGGACAGCACAGATTCACACAGATTAATAAAATCAAAAATAAGATGAGCGATAAAAATAATAATAATGAGAAACTATGAAATAAGAAATGAATAAAACTAAAATGTAATTATCATATCATATATTATAATGTGTTGTATTATTAAGTAATATCATACATTAACCCCATTATAGCAGATGCCACATTGAATGGATGAACACATTTATGCATCAATAATTACAACAGAGTATTTCTAAATACAAGTTTTAAAAATACTTATATGTATTTAATATGAACCCTTTGGAGTCGACCGTCACGCCGGCGTGATCAGATCACATGACCTGTTCAAGCCGGTGCCGCATAAAAACAACAGTCCGGACAACATTGCCGTGTGTTTCTGTCGAAAGTACTGGCTTGAAACTATATCCCAGTCTTTGTTTCATGCAAAAAGACCCAGTAAACACGGAGATACGATGATATAAAGTTAATACATTTCAAAAGTATGAAAAATGGAAGCACATATTTTAATATCTTCGCCGTATTTGATCATTTTACGAAACGGAAAATACTGGAAACTGTAGATCCTGCTCAACAGGATGTATATGTGTATTTCTGTCGAAAGTACTGGCTTGAAACTATATGACAGTCTTTGTTTCATGCAAAAAGACCCAATAAACACGGACATACGATGATATAAAGTTAATACAGATATATTTCAGAAGTATGAATAATGGAAGCACATATTTTAATATCTTCGCCGTATTTTATCATTTTACGAAATGGAACATACTGGAAACTGTAGATTCTGCTCAACGCGATGTATATACCAGGGAGGGGGTGAGGTAATCAGGTAAACGGAGTGATACGAAACGAGACGAAAAGAGACGGCGGGAGACTGCGATTGAAGTAAAGTGACAGACAAACATTGAGAATTTAGATATAGTTAGATAGATTTAGAGTTTTGAAGATTCAACTATGATGAAGAGAACTCTGAACGTGAGTCAAGCTTTAAGCTTGTTTTTTGACATGGAGGAGGAGGAATCTGTGATGTTGCCCTCTGTGTCGTATTGACAGAAACCGCTTTGAAGCGTGGCACAGATAAAGACAGAAACAACTGATTTTTGTACATAATGTGTATATATATATATTTGTATTATATTTATAATAACACTTTTGCCTTATCAGAATGAAATCCCATGCTACCTCAATCAAACTTTCACATTATCATAGTGACATCCCATGTATATATTTCCAGCTTTTAAATTGTTTCGTTGTGTATGTTTGTGTTACATATGAAAAATAATATCATTTTCATAAAATGTTTTTACGTTTTTTTTTGTGATTTTGGGTCCAAAATGTTCATATAGTAGAAGATCACTGCTCTAAACAAAGTCAAAAATCCTACATCTAAACGAAATAAATATAATTAATTATGATGAATACGTTAAGTCTTGTTCATTGTTTTTCACTTTTATTAAATGTTTTTTTTATTTAGTCTTTCATTATTTATTTCCCTATTTATACATTTATTCCTGAATTTAATATATATATATTTATTCATGCATTTATTTATACCTGTGTCAATTTACCCAAAACAACAATCAAGGGTAGGAAGAAAGTGGTGCCATGGTGGAATGAGGAATGCAGCAGGGCTATTAAAGAGCGAAATAATGCATTTAGAGAATTAAAGAAAAACATGACACAAAATAATGTTATAGAGTTTCAAAGGACCACGACCATTTCTTAGTAACTTTTGAAGTACTGTTACGAGACTACAAAGCATTAGTCAAAAGCTCCTGCAGCAGAAACCTATCTGTTAGTGCTATAGCCAAATTTAAGAAAGAGATTCCACCAATACTTAACTCGATAGCATGTCTGCATGTAAGGGAGGAAACTTATACAAAATGTACACCACCCCAAATTGATCATGTTGTTGAGAGTGCTACAGATGCGCTGCAAATAAAATTAGACTCTGTTGCTCCTTTGAAAAAGAAGAAAATAAAACAACATAGATTAGCTCCATGGCATAATGCCGAAACCCGCTAAATAAAGCAAAAGTCGAGACAACTTGAAAGGATATGGCGTTCCACTAAACTTGAAGAATCTCGTTTAATTTGGCATATTACTCTCAATGAATATAAGAAAGCACTGCGTAAAGCGAGAGCAGCCTACTACTCTTCATTAATAGATGAGAATAAGAATAATGCAAGATTTCTTTTCAGCACTGTAGCCAGGCTGACAGAAAGCCACAGCTCGATTGAGCCTTCTATTCCCATAGCACTCAGTAGTAATGATTTTATGTGCTTTTTTAACGATAAAATTGTTACTCTTAGAAACAAAATTAATTACCTCTTGCCTTTGACCAGTATAGTGTTATCAACAGCTCCCGGAAACGTAAGTTCTAATATTACACTAGATAGTAAACTAGAATGCTTTTCAGCCATAAACCTTGAACAATTAAATTCAATGATTCTCTCTTCTAAACCATCAACGTGTATGTTAGACCCAATTCCAACTAAGCTGTTGAAGGAAGTTTTTCCATTAATTAGCACTTCTTTATTAAATATTATGAATATGTCTTTATTATCAGGCTATGTTCCACAATCATTCCAAGTAGCAGTGATAAAACCGCTTCTTAAAAAGCACAACCTCGATCCAGAGGTTTTAGCCAATTATAGACCTATTTCTAATCTTCCGTTCCTCTCAAAAATTATTGAGAAAGCGGTCGCAAAACAGTTGTGTGATTACTTAAAAAACAATGATTTATTTGAAGATTTTCAGTCTGGCTTTAGAACACATCATAGCACAGAGACAGCTCTGGTTAAAGTCACACATGACATTCTAATAGCCTCTGACAAGGGACGTGTCTCTATTCTTGTTTTGCTCGATCTCAGTGCTGCATTTGATACTATCGACCATGATATCTTATTGCAAAGACTAGAGCACTTAGTTGGCATATAGGGAACTGCTTTAGGCTGGTTTAGGTCCCATCTATCTGAACGCTCTCAGTTTGTATGTGTCAATGATGAATCTTCCACGCAAACCAAAGTTAGCCATGGAGTGCCACAGGGCTCAGTGCTCGGACCTATTTTGTTCACATTATATATGCTTCCGTTAGGCAATATTATAAGGAATCATTCTGTACATTTTCATTGTTATGCGGATGATACTCAACTATATTTATCAATCAAGCCTGATGAAATTAATCATCTAAATAAAATTCAAGACTGCCTCAAGGACTTAAAAACGTGGATGACCTTAAACTTTTTGATGTTAAACACGACCAAAACTGAAGTTATTGTACTTGGCCCGAAGAATCTACGAAACAAATTATCTAAGGATATACTAACTATGGATGGCATTAATTTGGCCTCCAGTGAGACTGTAAGGAATCTTGGTGTTATATTTGATCAGGATTTATCCTTTAACGCCCACATAAAATCAATTTCAAGGACCGCCTACTTCCATCTACGTAACATTGCAAAAATCAGGCATATCTTGCCTCAAAACGATGCAGAGAAACTAGTCCATGCATTTGTTACTTCAAGGCTGGATTATTGTAACTCTTTATTATCAGGGTGTACCAAGAAGTCAGTCAAGTCGCTTCAGCTGATTCAAAATGCTGCAGCTCGTGTACTAACCAGAGTTAGGAAAAGGGACCACATTACTCCTGTTCTGGCTGCCTTACACTGGCTCCCTATAGAACACAGGATATAATTTAAAATTCTTCTTCTCGCCTACAAAGCCCGTAATGGGCAGGCGCCATCTTACCTTAAAGAACTCATTATACCCTACTGTCCTACTAGGGCATTGCGTTCCAAGAATGCAGGGTTGTTGGTTGTTCCTAGAGTCTCTAAAAGTACAATAGGAGCCAGAGCCTTTTCTTATCAAGCTCCACATTTATGGAATCAGCTTCCAGTTTGTGTTCGGGCGGCAGACACCCTATCCGTTTTTAAGAGTGCGCTTAAGACCTTCCTTTTTGAAAAAGCTTATAGTTAGGGCTGATTAGATTCAGCCCCTAGTTTTGCTGATATAGGCTTAGTTTGTCGGGGGACATCTTACTTCTTCCTTCTCTCTGTCTATACCTGTGTACTCTCATGTTCCGATTAACCCAGCTTCCCCAAATGTCTTTCTTTTTGGTGTCTATATACGCCGGGATCTGGAGTCATGGATGATCCTGCGCTCCTGTGTCCTGGATCACGAGCCCTGGATCTTGAGTCGTAGCTGTGGTCCTGGATCATAGGTCCTGGATGGATATCCTCTTGGATTCATCTTCCTATTATACACACATGCATTTCCAAACATTTGGACTACCTATGTTGCAAATGTATTATCTTTTCAATTTACACACGGCATCTATTGCACGTCTGTCCGTCCTGGGAGAGGGATCCCTCCTCTGTTGCTCTCCCTGAGGTTTCTCTCATTTTTCCCTTTAAACTGTGGGTTTTCTTCGGAAGTTTTTCCTTGTCCGATGTGAGGGTCTAAGGACAGAGGGTGTCGTATTGTCATACTGATATTTTGTACAAACTGTAAAGTCCACTGTTATGACCGGCCCGTTGGCCACAACAGAAAAACCAGGAGAGAAGCTCAAAGTTTCCAACAATCTCCGCACTTTATTCGGCAACACCAAAAAAACAGCAGAGTGTGGACGAGGGGAAAGGCTCACAGTCAGTTCCTCCGCAGCAGGCTTGGAGAGAGTCAAGACGGGGGCTGTAACTCCGGGCAGCTGGGCTTTAAGTAGTACCTCCGGCCAGGTGTCCCCGATCACGCTGATTGGACCTGCAACAACATTCACACCCTCACAGGCCCCAGGCTCTGGGGCCGTCACAGCCCCCCCCCATGAAGTCAGGGTCCCCAACAGAACCCTGGCACCCAAATCAACCACTTTACCAAAACATAGTGCCTACCACAATGAGAGAAAACAGGACACTGGAATGCTGCGCCTATTTAACCCACACTAACATGGCATTACTCACCGGGGGCCCGAGACAATGCATCCGCCACCACATTGTCCCTCCCCTTGATATGGTGAATATCCAAATCATAGGACTGGAGCATCAGAGCCCAGTGCATCAGCCTTTGGTTAGGGCACTGTAGAGAACTGAGAAAGGTTAACGGGTTGTGATCCGTAAAGACCACAACCGGTACCGAGCCAACATACACACTGAAGTGCTGTAACGCCAAAATCAAGGCTTGTGTTTCCTTTTCAATCACTGAATAGTTCAGCTGATGTTTGATAAACTTTTTTGAAAAGAAACTAACTGGCTTATCCACACCCAACTCATCAGGCTGCAACAGCACCGCCCCTGCACCGACATAACTTGCATCCACTTCAAGTTTTACTGGTTTCTCCCACTGTGGAGCTGCCAACACAGGAGCGTTAGATACCAGTGACTTAACGCTCTCAAAACTTTTTGACACTCAGAGGACCAAACATATTTAGCTTTACCCTTTAGTAGATCGGTGAGTGGCGCAACCACAGCAGAGAAATGTCTGCAAAAACAACGATAAAACCCCACCATCCCCAAAAACCGCATCAGCTCCTTCTTAGTTGTGGGTGGAGCATAGTCATCAACAGCTTGCACCTTTGTGCGCACCGCACACACTTTGCCTTGCCCCACTATACGACCCAAGTAAGTAACTGTGGCCTTTGCGAACTCACACTTGGCGAGGTTAACTGTCAGATTAGCGTTAGCCAGGCGGTCAAACAACTTTTTCATGCGATCAAGATGGACCCCCCAGTCATCCGAATAGACGACCACGTCGTCCAGATATACCGAGCATCCCTCCAGATCTCCAACAACCTTGCTCATCAGGCGTTGAAACGTTGCTGGTGCATTTCGTAAACCAAAGGGCATCACACAATAAGAGTACAACCCTGTGGGTGTAACAAACGCGGCAATCTCCCGTGCTCTCTTAGACAGAGGAACCTGCCAGTAGCCTTTCAAGAGGTCAAATTTACTGACAAACTTAGCCGATCCCACCTGGTCAATACAATCCTCCATACGGGGAAGCGGGAAAGAATCCAATTTTGTGACCTTATTGACCTTACGAAAGTCTGAACAAAATCCTGGAGTGTTGTCTGCTTTCGGCACCAGCAGACAGGGTGAGGCCCAGCTAGAACAGGATGGCTCCGCAATCCCATTGTCAAGCATGTATTTGACCTCTGCATCAAGATACTTGCGTTTCTCTGGGTGCACCCGATAAAATCTCTGCTTAATGGGTTCAGCACCTCCCACCTCTATATCATGCTCTACGAAATGCGTACGAGTCGGCGTATCACTGAACAAATACGGATAACGGCTAACCAAATCAGTTAATTGCTTGCGCTTGGCGACGTCCAAATGCTTAAACAAACCAGCCAAATTTTGCAGAGACTCTGAATTCTTAAGTCGGCCATAAAGGACAGCATCATCGGGGCCCGACAAAGTATGTTCGTCCTGCTCTGCCACAGCCTGGTGGGACGCAGAGACCGACAAACACGTCGCGTGGGCACCGGGCAACAGCCCTTCCTGGTTGGCTGACTGAGCTGTTCGAGTGAAGTATGGCTTCAACAAATTGACATGACAGAGCTGAGGAGCAGACCTACGATCAGGGGTAGCTATCACATAATTCAGTTCTGAAACGTTCTTCACCACCGAATATGGACCAGAAAACTTTGCCTGAAATGGGGAAGACACAATTGGCAATAAAGCGAGCACCTGATCTCCCGGAAGAAAAATACGCTTCTCAACTTGACGGTCATATACCTTTTTCATCCTTTCCTGCACGTAGGTCAAATTGCTCTTAGCCACCTCCTGGGCTCTAAAAAGCCTATACCTAAAACCACTCACATACTCAGCCAGCTTTTGAGGTGGTTTATCTTCGGTCCAACCATCCCGCACCAATGCCAAAGGGCCCCTCACAGTATGACCGAACACTAGGTCATTGGGGCTAAACCCCGTACTCTCCTGGACAACTTCCCTTGCCGCCAGCAACAGCCAGGCCAAACCTTCCTCCCAGTCTCCATTTATTTGAACACAATACGCACGCAACATTGACTTCAACGTTTGATGGAACCGTTCCAATGCCCCCTGGCTCTGCGCGTGATAAGCAGTTGCCTGGTTGTGCTTAATGCGTAGTTGCTTTAACACTTGTGCAAACAAATGGGACGTAAAATTCGACCCCTGGTCAGACTGAATTACTTTAGGAACACCAAAGATGGAAAAAAACTGCGACAAAGCACGTACAACAGACCTGGCTGTAATCGTGCGTAGAGGATATGCCGCCGGATATCTTGTGCTCTGGCACATCACTGTGAGTAGGTAACTAGCACCTGACTTAGAAGGAGGTAACGGGCCCACACAATCAATAATGAGATGCTCAAAAGGCTGACCTGTAACTGGTATCGGGTACAATGGCGCAGGTTTCAGGATCTGATTAGGCTTACTGGTTAGCTGACAAGTATGACATGACTTAATGTAAGTGGACACATCCCTTTTTAATAAGGGCCAAAAGAAATACCTCAGCATCCGATCATACGTCTTCCTGACACCCAAATGGCCCGCTTCATCATGGGACATCCGCAACACCAAGGCACGGAACCCGGAAGGCACCACAACCTGGTAAACCAGCTCACCAACGAAGTGCTTCAACTGAGGAACCCACTTTCTCATCAGGACATTATTCTGGAAAAAATACCCCTGAGCATGATTTCTCACCTCCCCGCCAGGCAGAACACTCTCCCTCAGACCTTTTAGAGACGCATCAGCACACTGTGCCTCCACCAGCTCACCGTGAGAAACCGACCAGGGAAACTCGAGACCCATCACATCATGCTGCGGTGAGGCCTCATTGATTTCAGCTAAGCTCATGTTCCCCGCCTGCTCACGTCTCTTAGCCCGTGTCACGGCGCATGCTGTAAATACGTCAGGGTACTCCGTTTCGCTCTTGTCTGGCTTAATATTAACCAGCGGTACTGGCGCCACGATAGCAGGCGGTGCCCCATCAGCCCACACCCGACTACCCGCAATGTCGTTACCCAGGATCATCGTGACCCCTTCTATGGGCAGAGCCGGCCGCACGCCAACCGCTACTTCACCCTGAAACAGATCCAAAAACATCATCATTTTATGGAGGGGGACCTGCATAACATTCAACCCCATTCCCAGCACCGGAACAAACAACCCCATGTACGTGTCCTCTGAAAACGGCAAAGCAGACGCTAAAATAAACGAGTCAAATGCACCGGTGTCACATAATATTTGTATATGCACCTTCTCATCGCTCCCTACCAAAGAAACAAACCCCTCAGTCATGAACGGCAAATAAGACTTCAGTTCTGGGCTAGACCCCTGTGGTTTCAACTCACTGACTAACCACCCAGTCACCTGCTCAGCGGCAGGTGCCACGAACATTGCTTGCCTGGGACTACTACTAGTCCCTGCCTGCTCAGCGTTAGCCCTAAGTGCATAGCAGTCCTTTCTCCAGTGCCCTTGCCTATGACAGTAATTACACACATCGTCAGGTACACGTGCACCACGTCCATACCCTCTCCCTTGCCCCGCAGATCTCACTGGACGACCAGACCACGCTCCCACACCCGAGGAATCTCCTTTGTGACTGCTTTGTACGGCAGCACCTCCCTTAACGTGTGTTAAAACATAGTCATCTGCCAATGCAGCCACTTCAGCCGCCGTCCTGACTGCGTGCTCACTAATATAGACTGCAATGTGCTCCGGTACAGAATTTCTAAATTTCTCCAGAATGACGAGATCCCTCAACGCCCCGTGAGAATCAACGTCAGTTGCCGCACACCAGCGATCGAAATGTGTGGAAATCTCGCGAGCAAACTCGAGGTGAGATTTAACACCTCTCTTCTCATTCCGAAACCTCTGACGATAAGCTTCAGGCACCAGCTCGTAAGCCTTAAGAACGGCAGATTTTACTAACTCGTAACACAAATAGTCCTTGCCACTTAAAGACGAATAAGCCTCCTGAGCCCTCCCGGTTAACACACACTGCAATAATAATACGCGAGTGGCCTCAGACCACCCCCTTACAACAGCGAGACACTCAAATATCGGAAAAAAAAATGTCTGGATCCTTTTCATTAAACCTGGGAACCAACTTCAAATCATTTAATTCGTCGACTGACCTCCCTGGGGCCCCGCTTTTACTAGCTAGATCATCAGAAAAAAGGACATCAGCTGCTACTCTGCCCTCTCTAACCAATACCAGTTTCTCTCTCTCCAAGTCCAACTTTGCCTGCTCAGTTTCCTGTCTCAATCTTTCCACAGACACCGCTCTTTCCAGCTCAATGCCCTGTTGCATCTTCTCCACGGCCAACTCTTTTTCCGTCTCCAGCTCTATGCGTAATTTGAGCAACTCCTTCTGCTGCTCAAAATTCAACCCGGCACTTTGAGCCATTATTCCAGGCGGAGGTAAGTCCCTTGTGCGCACGGAGACAGGAGCATCCACTACAGTGGCAAACACATTATTTTTTAGCAAACAAGCCCTTAAGTTCGCCTTCACTGACTCTTTTACTCTCTTATCGCCAACCTCATAATCATAAAATTCAGCTATTTTCACCAACTGTTCCTTGGTGCACTGATCCAAAAAACTCTCAGACGGTGTCGCAACAAACGCCCCCACAAAATCCTCCATATTTATATGACCACCGCTATTCTTAGAGAGGAAATGCAATTTCTTAGCCCACCTGTGCACGCAGTAGGAATGAGCAACCCCACTTGCTGACTTCCTAACCACAAACTTACTAGGTAACTCCCCCCCTAGTCTTCATGAGGCGTAGCGGTGGGTATTTATGCACTTACAGCCCGCTGGACCGAGAGAGGCGACCAGGTAACCGGCAACTCCCCCTGAACCACGGAAGTGCTCCCGAGCAAGTTTAGGGAAAAGGGAAAGTGAAGCTCTAACCGCCGTACCCCAACACTATCAAGGCCCCCCCAGACAAAACCCAAAGGGTAAACGCCTCCTGAACCTACCAGGGGAAACACTCCTACAGGTATTGTACACACAGGCGGGACCCTACGCGTTAAATATAGTGGATATACAACACCATATAAGGCCACATACGTCACTGTCATCCGAGAGAATCCCCAACACGTGACGTAACAGTCATATGGGCGATACTGCTCCCAGCCTTTCCCCCCAAAAGACACTCAGGCTACCACTTAGCCACGAACACAGGCTAACTCAGGTACAGCTAACGCCACCCCAACCCAACTAACTCCCGGTTCCTACTCACAATAGACGAGCCCCCAGTTGTTATGACCGGCCCGTTGGCCACAACAGAAAAACCAGGAGAGACGCTCAAAGTTTCCAACAATCTCCGCACTTTATTCGGCAACACCAAAAAAACAGCAGAGTGTGGACGAGGGGAAAGGCTCACAGTCAGTTCCTCCGCAGTAGGCTTGGAGAGAGTCAAGACGGGGGCTGTAACTCCGGGCAGCTGGGCTTTAAGTAGCACCTCCGGCCAGGTGTCCCCGATCACGCTGATTGGACCTGCAACAACATTCACACCCTCACAGGCCCCAGGCTCTGGGGCCGTCACACCACTGAGACAAATGTAACATTTGTGATATTGGGCTATATAAATAAACATTGATTGATTGATTGAAAGGAAAAGGGCAGCTGCTCGAAGGACAATAAAATATACAAAAAAGAGAACACGGAGAGAATTTTGTTCTACCATTGGCAGAGTAGTAACATTAGGTGATGTCTGGTCCATCTTTAAGCGGATGAGTAAGAAAAGGAAATCCATTAAAATTCCAGCTTTGGTTGATGGGGAGAGGCTGGCAGTGACAGATAAAGAGAAGGCAGATATGTTAGGAAGGACACTTGCAGCAGTACATAGTGGGGAGCATCTCAGTGATATTCATAGGCAGCAAAAACAGCAGTTACTAGCAGAGAATGAAAACGTGAAGGAGAAGAGACAGGATAATAGGTCAGCTCTGGATGTGGAATTTACAATGTCAGAACTCAAAATAGCCTTACAAGGTACAGGATATACAGTCCCAGGACAAGACCAGCTATGTTATGCTATGTTTAGAAAGTTACCTATGAAAACTATGAAAATGGTGCTGAGTCTTTTCAATAAAATCTGGAGAGAAGGAGATATGCCAAGTGTGTGGAAAACAGCAATCGTGCTACCATTCAATAAGCCAGGGAAAGATACAGTACAGCTAACCCTAGTAACTATAGACCAATAGCTCTTACATCACACCTATGTAAATTGATGGAAAAGATCATTGTCCGTAGGCTCTCACATGTACTGGAACAGAAAGGGCTGCTGAGTAGTTTTCATAGCGGATTTCGTAAAGGGCGGTCCACAATAGATGCATTAGTAAGAGTGAGTAACGATGTGGAAAAAACATTGAAAATGAAAGAGATAATGGCAATAGTATACTTTGACATTGAAAAGGTGTATGACTTTATGTGGAGGGAGGGATTACTGATCAAATTGAGTATAATTGGTATTTGAGGGAGAATGTACAATTGGGTAAGGGCCTTTTTAACAGACAGGACATTTAGAGTAAAGGTTGGAGCAGATATTTCCAATTATTTTGAAATAGAAAATGGTATTCCCCAAGGGAGTGCAGTCAGTCCAATATTATTTAACATCATGATTAATGAGATATTTACATGCTTAGACACATGCGTCCAATCGGCTCTATACGCAGATGATGGGGCTATTTGGATGAGGGGAAGAAATGCCCCATAGGTAATGGAGAATATAGCTAGAGCGATTAAAAAAGTGGAGAGGTGGTCATATAACTGGGGATTAAAAATGTCAGAAAGCAAGTCATGCATGCTACATGGTATTTACAAACAAACGCAAGATTGATGGCCAACAGCTAACACTATATGATCGTCCAATGACAAAGGTGAATGAGTTACCTAGGACGGTGGATTGATAGCAAATATACATGGAAAATGCATATTAATCAAGTGGAAACAAAATGCTAAAAAGTATTACATTTATTGCGAGCTGTTGCTGGATGCAACTGGGGTGCAGACAAACAAGCATTAATAGACATTTACAGATCAATTATGAGGTCCACAATAGACAATGGTTGTATAGTGTATGGAGCAGCAGCAAAAACATCGCTTTTAAAAATTGATAGAATACAATATAAAGCATTGCGGCTGTGTATTGGAGCGATAAATTCATCCCCTATCAATGCAGTTCTGATAGAAGCAGGAGAGACACCTCTGGAGATCAGAAGAGAGAAACTTGCTCTGTCATACTGGGTCAGACTACAAGGAAGTGGAGAAGAAAATATTTCAAATAGAATATTACAGGATTGCTGGGAATATGCAAAATTCCAGGGACGTGGGTTTGGCTGGACGAGTAAGGAGAGAACGAGGGCATATGGAGTGGAGAATATCACGTTTGCCAAAGCAACCCCATTTAGCAGTGTTCCCCCATGGCTTTACCCAGAAGCTAAAATAGATATGAGTATTGTAGAAAGGAAAAAAGAGTGGCAAATAAATGAAGTGGGAATTAAAAAAAGTATGTATCTGAACGAAAAGTACTACAATTACCTACACATTTATACAGATGGTTCTAAGAACAAGGAAGAGTGTGTTGGAGTTGGCATATACATCCCAGACTTTATATCTATTTTTAAAAAGAGCGTCTGATCAATTATCAGTGTATACAGCAGAAATGCTTGCTGTAATAATAGGATTGCAGTGGGTTGAAGAGGTCAGACCAGATAGGGTGGTTATATGTACAGATTCATTTTCCATATTACAAAGCATACAATCAACAACAACTGCCAGAGAAGACATAGAACTGAATCATAGCCTGTTAAGACTGCAGAGAGGCGGTATAGATCTGCAGTTCTGCTGGGTGCCTGCACATGAGGGGGTGAAAGGGAACGAGTGTGCTGATAAATTAGCAAAAAGTGCACTACAAAAGCAAATACATTACCAGTTCAACTTGGAGAAGAAAAAGCAGTCACTAAGGCGAGACAACCCAGGTGAATAGGGTAAATTTTTTTAACTTAAAGGTATCAGCTAGAAATTTCTCCAGTTAATTACTTACAATAAGGCAATTGTATTTTGTATTACAAGTTCTCTGAAATAGCATGTTTAAATATGCAAATTATCCATTACCTCATTAAATATGCACATATTTTAACACATTTCAGGAATCGAAATCTGAACTTTGGATATAGCCAGATTCAAAATTATTGTTTCATTTTGTAGTCATATTAGTATCTAAGGCTTTTACAGAAGGGATATTGGATATCTCTTTTTATCACTCCATAAATCAGAAAATACTGTCAACAGCCCTAAAATATCAATTTTCGCCATGTTTTTTAGGTATACAATGTTGTATAATTCAGGCTATGAATTATATATGAACAAACCCTTCTGTAAAAGCCTTCATAATATTGATAGGAATATAACTGGAAGGTTTGGTGTATGTACGTGCTACTGAAGTTGACATTTCGAACTCAGAGTAGGAGAAAAAAACTCATTTTGAGAAAACGACCTTTAAAGATTGCAGTGAGGCGCTAGCTAAACCCTCCTGTTCTTTGGATGACAGCTTGCGCATCGACGCACTCCGTGAAGGTATTTCATGTTGAGGGTCATTTTTTTTTTATAACCTTGCTTCGTGCAAGTGACAATTGTGTCGTCTTCTCTGTGAACGTTTTTTTCGCCGTTCTTTTGGCATTTTGAGATTTAAATTTCTAGCTGAAAGCTAACCAGGAAGTGTTTTAGCACACCACGTGACGCATCTGAACGAATCACGTTGTCAAAAATTTACACCAGCCAATGAGATTTCGTTTCTTGGTTTAAGACCCCTTTGTGCTTTCACGATTGGTTGCTGATACAAAGGAAATGACCATATTTGGATCCGATGAGATTGTGCAGGAGAGACGGAGCTTTCCAGCGATACCTCTGTTGACATGGTGCACACAGCGGTCGCGGTACTTTATGTTACGTTAGAATGCTAACTTTTGGTGAATTTCGGAGACATCTACAGACGCAAATAGACAAACTATAGTAAAATAAACACTTAAATGTGTATTTTGTACGTTTTCCTTCCAAAAGCCTGAAAGAAAACATGTTATGGAATCAAAATAGCACAAAATCTCAAAATTGACCAGTACTTGAAAAACGATGTTTTTGCCTGCCGTGTCTCGCCTTAAGAAAAAAGGGATGGAGGTCTGGCAGAAAAGGTGGGAGAAAGACCAGAAAGGCAAGGACTATCACAAAGTACAAAGTACAATTACAATTAATATTCATAAAGAAAGAAACAGAAGGGAGGAAATCATGATGGCTAGACTCAGAATAAATCACACGGCTTTGAATAGTACGCTGTATATCATGGGGAAAAGTGACAGTAACAAGTGTGGGAACTGTGCAGTAAAAGAAGATGTAGAACATATCTTGTTACATTGTGACCTCTATAAAGCGGAAAGAGAGCAATTAAAGGCTAAAGTTTTAGAGGCAGAGAGGGAATGGAGTGTGGTTGGTGTTTTGGAAACAAAAGGAGAGGGAGTAAGAGCTACCAGAAAGGCACTGTTTAAATTCTTGAATGAAACTGGGGTAGGACAAATAATTTAACATTAGGTCAGGAAAGAACATAGATTTGTATTTTGTTTTATTTATTTCATGGTTTTATTGATTGATTGATTTATTTTAATTGTATTTTTGTTTAGATCATAGGTTAAAGAGTTGGAATGATGTGATGATTCATACTCATGTACAGTAGGTGGCGGTATGCACCTTTTTAAGTTGTTTGCAATCCGCCAAAAACAAGAGAAGAAGAATATCAGCAGTTGTTCGTCCCACATTTTATTCGGTAACGGCGTCTCGTCGCTACGGTTCTCTCTCTCTCTCTGTGTTCCTGAGAAAGTGTGTGTGAGCTCCAGCACTTCTGATCCATCATCTGTGTGTTTGGATAAACCTCTGAATGGACTGTGTGCTCTTTTTTCTGGAGCGTTTACCTCGGACTATAGGAGCTAGCTTAGCATGCTAGCTGGAAACACGTTAGCAACGCCAGTCAGATTGAGAGTTTGATGGAGAGATAAACGGTGTGTTTAACGGAGCTTGCAGGAAAAGGTGATCTAGTAAACATGAGTAAAGTCCAAATGCTGCTGTCGTTGAAGAAGCAGCGACTCACTGCTGCTGCTGAAGAGATATTTGCTTTGTTTGAAAAAACGATAGCCGAGCTCGAAGAGGAGCTGTCTCTTTCCAAAGAGGAGAACAAGAGACTCCAGAAACTTCTGGACGCTGTTTTACAGCCTCAACTTCGGATACCCAGAGAAGGTCTGTTCCCTTTACCCTTAATTAACACTTTACACTCTTCAGTAGCACTTTATTATCACATTATTAACACTTTAGACCCTTTATCAGCACTTGCTGCAGGTAGTAGATCCTGAAGTAAAAGTACAAACACCACACTGTGAAAATACTCCATTATTGTTTTTAAAGCCCTAAATGGGCTGGCTCCGGCCTATATAGCTGAACTCCTCCAGCGCTACACCCCAGCCAGAGCTGCTGGTAGTGCCCAAGACCAGGCTCAAAACCCGAGGGCACCGAGCCTTCGCAGCAGCTGGCCCTAGGCTCTGGAACACTCTGACCCTCCATGTGAGGTCGGCCCAGACCCTAGGGGTTTTTAAATCTACTCTTAAAACACACTTCTTCTCCCTGGCCTTTTAGTCAGAGCGGAGCACGACTCCTGACTTTTCCCTGTGTTTTTTATATATCTGTTGTAATTTATTGTCTTTTATTGTGATTGTAGTAATGTGTTTTTATGTGATTGTAGTATTTATTACATGTACAGCACTTTGGCCCGACCAAAAATCGCTTTTAAATGTGCTTTATAAATAAACTTTGATTGGATTTACAAGTTAAAGTACTGTATGTAAGTATTATTAGACACATGTACTTTATTATGATAATTAAAATGTATTACGGAAGAGCTAACCTACCAAAATTAATATATTTATAAAAATCCATACATTGAATAATATGCCATTTAATTTACTGATTTAAATATTACCCATACATGTAGGCACTAGTTGGTTAAATGTGACATAATTTGATAATTTAGTTTTAATGTGCTTCTTTATTCACCTTTTCGTTTTAAATGTGAAAAAGCAAATACAAATAAATACTTTGGATTAATTCAAATTGCGCGAGGATAATTCATAAAGAAATCAATGAATAAATATGTTCAATAATAAATTAAACACAATTAAAATGTTACTTGTTAAAGAATAGGGGAACTAGTACAAAGGTCATTAGGTAATTAAAACGTTAATATAAATGAATGTAAAATCTTATCAATCAATTATTGCCAACATGTATTTATAATATATATATATATACACAGAATATATATTTTGAGAGAGATATACACTAGTATTAGACACAGTCAAAAGTTTGGACACATCTTACATGTCATCTTCTCATTCAAAGTTTTGTATTTATTTAAATTGGTTCTACTTTGTAGATTTTTACTGAAGACATCAAAACTATAAAAGAACACATATGGAATTATCTAGTAAACAAAAAAGTGTTAAAAAAATCCAGAATATGATTTATATTTTGCTGGCTACTGCAGAAGGCTGTGGTAGCCATGCTGGTTAAGGGTGCCTTGAATTCTGAATAAATCACCAACAGTGACACCAGCAGACGCCCCCCCCCCCCCCCCCCCCCCACCACCACCATCTCACCTCCTCCTCCATGCTTCACAGTGGGAATCACTCATTCAGAAACCATCCGCTCACCGTCTGTGCGTCTCACAAAGACTCGGAGGTTGGAACCAAAAATCTCTAATTTGGACCGATCAGACCAAAGTACAGATTTCCACTGGTCTAATGTCCAATCCTTGTGTTTCTTGGCCCAAACAATTCTCCTCTTCTTGTTGTTCATCCTCAGTAGTGGATCTTTGCAGCAATTGGACCATGAAGGCCTAATTCACGCTGTCTCCTCTGAACAGTGCATGTTAAAGGTCCCATGTCATGCTTTTCCTGTTATTACCCGTCCCCTTGTGTGTTATGTAGCGTTTTCTGCAAACGGTCTGCAGAGTCACAAACCCTCAAAGTACACCCAGTAGAGAGTAAAACTCTAACACAGAAAATACATGTCTATTTTTACGACCCGCCCTCTACTCTGTGGTAGTGGCTCGTGGGGAGACCCGCAACATAAAATAATACACGCAAAAACCACTTGATTACGATCATTTATTGAAGTACAGCCGTTTACTCACACAAGCAATCCGGCAAACGAAAAGAGGTCTGGAGGACTGGCCAAAAGAAACAAACAGAAGGAGGTAACCCGAGCCAGCCACACCACGGGCCGTAGGACCCAGAGTTTCCCTCCCCTAACCAGAAATCAAATAAATACCCTATGGGAAAAAACTGGACCACCAGAGGACTGTACTACGAAGCAGGATTTTCACTTAGCGAGCTAACTTCAGGGAAAACTCGGTGTTTCCGGTCCTACGACGCTGGTTCTCGTTTTAGCAGGCTAGATCTTCTCCATGGTAACTTATGCTGTGCGGCTAACCTTCCCCGGAGCAGGTTAGGTTGCAGGCTAAGAGCTCAACTCAGTGAAAGCACTGCCTGCTGACCAATCAGAGCTCAGTGTGCAGAGTTTAAAGCGATCGAGTCATATTACAGGAGAAAGGAAATACAGAAAAACTGCCATTGCAGGAAAGACGGCAAATCAACTGACTGTGTGAACGTGAACATTAATAGAATATCACCTCCCATCTTCAGAGCAATCTGACTAATATAACATTAGCGTTTAGAAAGCTTAATTAAATATCTGCCACAACATAAGTAACCGGATCAAAGTAACAGTACAGTCCGCGGCATATCACATCATAATGTATCATATATTTCCTTATCTGAGTCAGCTGGAGCAGCAGGAGCTCCAACAAGGCGTGTAGGACTGTTACGTCCCGACCAGATTGGAATTGGTAATAATTATAAATGGCTTTATTGTAAAAGGGTGAAACAAAATGGCAGGCAAGCAGCCTGAAACAAACAAAATGGCCAAAGGGCGCCGACTTAACTAATGAAAAAAACAAAGGAGGACTCCAAAAGGGAGTTTGACAGATCATACAGAGTAATAATTAAATAAAAGGGGAAACAAAAACCTCACGTTAAACGTGGTACATGTAACTGAAAAAGCTGTGCAAAAACCACAGCTGCTGCTGATCGACAGGTGCTAACCGTTACGCTACCCTGGAACCTATTTACACATGTACACAGTAATCTCTTATCACACACAGAAGCACTGGGTTTAACACGCTGCTAAACAGTACAACTTTAACACATAACACAAATGCACTAAATGTCAACCAAACAAGTAAATGCACCAAGAGGCTTAGAGGCGTCTGTCCCACATCACAGAGCCTCCAGAGTGGTGATAGTCCGCGGCCTTTGTACTCCTCCCCAGCAGGTGTGTGCCGGCTGTGCTCTGCGATTGGATGACGTCAATCCAATCACCATCTTCAGAGGCGGACCAGAGGATGGGCAGCCAATGACGTCAGGGCTACTGCGCAGCTTATTTACATATTACACGCACAGCTGAAAACACTCGCAGGCAGATTAATGAGCAGACAGAAACAGCAACCGTAACAAGGACAGAGAGTGAATACACATACTATACAGAGATGCTGTATGAGAAACCAATGTGGTTTTGGAACATTGAACAATGTAAATCTATTCTAGTAGACCTCAACAATGGAATTATGATCAGTAGAAATGGCCATGTCATGGGACCTTTAAGATTGTCTGCTCCTTGAGCTCTTTGATCATCTATGTGGGCTCTAATCTGAGGTGCTTTTAATATGTGGTTTCTGAGGCTGGTAACTCTGATGTATTTATCCTCTGCAGCAGAGGTAACTCTTGCTCTTCCTTTCCCGGGGGGGGTCCTCATGAGAGCCAGTCTCATCATAGCATTCGATGGTTTTTGCGACTGCACTTGAGGATACATTCAAAGTTCTTGACATTTTACGGATCGACTGACCTTCATTTCTTAAAGTGATGATGGACGGTCGTTTCTCTTTACTGGGTTGAGTCGTTCTTGCTATAATATGGATTAAAACAGCAGTCAAATAGGGCTTTCCACTAGGGGTGTTGAAAATAATCGTTTCTACGATGCATTGCGATGCAGACGTGGACGATTCGGTCTCGATGCAGTGACGGAAGATAACCGATTATTCACGTGGTAGATTTTCCGGCAGCAGCTGAACAATAAAGATTTTCAAAAAAATTAAAACGTCACGGTAGCAACGTAGCATTGCATTGTGGGTTACCGAGCTAGTGCAATAATGGAGGGAGTCAAAAGCAGTGCGCAAATAATAAAAAACGCTCCTAGTATTCTGAAAGCAGACATCTGGACCCATTATGGGTTTTATCAACTAAAAGGGAAAAATGAACTGGACAAGTCGCACGCTGTGTGTAAAGTGTGTCACACAAAAGTAAAATACCTTGGTGGCAATACCACTAATTTGAGGAACCACCTTAGCCGTTTTCACTGTGAGAAGCTAACGTCTGCCACCAAGAACAGCGGACCCAGCCCAGCGAAGAATTGATGAGGTGCTGTCAACTTTTCCGCCTAACTCTGAGAAAGCGAAGACAATCACCCAGTCGGTGGCAGCTTTCATAGCGAAGGACCTACGTCCTTATTCGGTCGTGGAAAACGCCGGTTTTCGCCACCTGTTAAAGACGCTGGAGCCACGGTATAAGCTCCCATCACGTAGCCACTTTACAGAAAATGTCATACCTGCACTCTACAATGGAACCAAAGCCCAGGTAATGGCATCAATGATCCAAGCTAAAAGAGTTGCCATAACATGTGATGCCTGGACTTCTGTCGCAACGGAGTCTTATTTAACAGTAACGGCACATTACATCAGCGAGGACTGGCAGTTTTTGTCGCATCTGCTGCAAACTAGAGCTGTTTACGAGTCTCACACAGGTGCGCATGTTGCGGAGCTACTGTCTCGTGTAGTGGAAGAATGGCAGCTATCAGACAAAGATGTAATGCTGGTGACAGACAACGCGTCTAATATGATCGTTGCAGCTGAATTAGGAAAATTCCCTCATGTGAAATGCTTCGCCCATACACTGAATCTTGCGTCCCAGCGGGCGCTTAAAGTGGCCACCCTCTCTAAGCTACTGGGTCGAGTCCGACGGATTGCAACATTCTTCCACCGCAGCACTACAGCGAACCACTATCTGAAAGAGAAACAGAAATGTCTGGGCCTGAAAAATCATAAGCTGATAACTGATGTTGCCACAAGGTGGAACAGTGCATACGACATGGTCGAGATGTTCTTGGAACAACAACCTGCAATATGTGCCACCTTGCTGTCTCCAGAGGTGAGAAAAGGACAGTCAGACCTCTGCACTCTTAACGAAACAGATGTGTCAAATGCAGAGGACGCTGTGAGTGCATTAAAGCCAATGAAGGATGGAACCACTCTGATGTCAGAAGAGAGCAATCCAACTGTGTCTCTCATTGCTCCAATAAATGCACAACTCCTCCAGAACATGACAGCCACCATTGGAGACTCAGCGATGATCCACGCGATCAAAAATGCCATCACAACAGATCTCCTGAAGAGGTACAACGGTGAGGCAGAAAAGAAGATCCTTCATACAGCCTCTGCCCTGGATCCCCGTTTTAAGGGACTGCCTTTTCTAACAGTGGAGGAGAGATTGGAGATCTACAGAGGAGTGACTGAGGAGGCTACATCCTTGGAGGTATTTTCACCATGTTTCATGTAAACTTATAAAATAAAAACAAACTTTACAATATTAATAATAGTAGCTACAATGAGTGAAAACGTTCTATAGTTAAAGTTAAGTTAAAGTTAAGTTAAAGCCTTTTATTGTCATTATACACAGAGTATAACGAGATTCAGAGTGCAACTCTGTCCCGGTGTGCAAAAAATACAGACAAATACATAACACTAAAAAACATGGCAATAGGACTAGGGTTGGGAACCGAAACTCGGTTCCAGATGAGAACCGATAAGAAAATGCCGGGTACCAGTACACAATACACCTTTTCGGTTCTGCTTAACGGTTCCTAAACGCGGTAGACCCTGTATTCCAGCGGGTCCGTCTGTACCGCAGCGACCCGGTGGAATACAGGGCGGACCTGGAGAATCACAGAACGGCCGGTCGTCAGCGGGCCGTTGACGGCCGGCTCGGTACGCTGATGGCCGGCACCGCCCTTAATTTTTTTAAACGGCATCATGTAAGTTGCGCTGACAGGCGACAGAGGTCCACAGTTGCCCCGCAGCGAGGCTCCCCCCGCCCTCCCGTAGACAGTTCACGAGCTCAGTCACTTCATAACACCAAAGATGGGTCGCGGTAAACGCTCTGAAGTGAGGCTCCACTACACTAAAAAATAAAATTGGGCACAGTGTTAATAGCTTGCCACAGGCATAGCTCAGTTAAAATAAAGCACAGCTATTGTGCAATACATTTGTATTGCATGTATATTTTTTATTTGTAACAATTTCAGTTAAAGCTGAAAAGAATAAAGATATTTTTGTTAACTAAACGTTTGACCTCTTTCTTTTACAATTTTGGAATCGAAACGGGGAATCGATAAGAACCGGAATTGATAAGCAGAATCGGAATCGGAATCGATACATTTCAAACGATACCCATCCCTAAATAGGACAGACAACATACAATCATACGGGGAATAATATAGTTAAAAATATTGATATCAAAAATAGTATATAAAGTGCATTTAAAATTGTGTGTATGTGTGAGAATGGTTACAGTTATTGCATTATGTGTGATGGTTGAGCAGTCTATAAGACTGAAGAATAGAATAGATGTGAGCTGTTGCATTGACTGAGAAAGTGCTAACTGCTATTTTAATGCTATTTTCTATTATTTTGTTCAAACATAGAATGAGAGGACACTCAGGAGGACAGAAGTGATTGACGGCCCTTCTGCTCCCAAAAGAAAGGCCTCATCATCATCACTTCTCGTGAGTTTGCTGGGACGGTCTTTCACTGACACTGAAGGTACAGCAGAACCCAAGACCCCCTATGCCATTGCTGAGGAGGAAATAGAGAGATACTGTAAAGCATCATCTCTCCCTCTGACTGAGGACCCTTTGAACTGGTGGCGTGTCCATGAGATCACATTTCCCCTCCTCTCACGGGTGTCAAAGCGATACTTGTGTATCCCAGGCACAAGTGTGTCTGCAGAGCGAGTTTTCTCCACTGCAGGAGATGTGGTCACCGCAAAAAGAAGCACTCTCGAACCAGAACATGTGGATCAACTAGTGTTCTTGCAGAAGAACCTACACATTCCCAAATGCTGAGCAGTGAGTCATGTTTTTATTGTTTGGCACATTCAGGAAGTGCCCTGTGCCCAGTGCTGCTATTTGAAAACATTGTTGTAGATTACAGCACTGCAGAATGTTTTGTTTTTGAGGATTTACCTTTTTTTACACTATAGGTAGGCCAGGCCTATACTATTTATTTCATTTCAATTTAATAAACATGTTGATATGACACACATGGTAGTTCAATGCTACCTGTTGTCACACTCATAATGATGTTTGGCACTTTTAGGAAGTGCCATGTTATAGAGCAGAAGACAAAGAAGTGGTTTGATCGATTTGTAATGTACTTTCTATAGAATAAAAAAAGTTCATATTTATCTGACTGATTGTATTCATTGATGAAAAAGTGTCCATACAGTAATATTGAAAATTGAGGATGCAACTCATTGTTATGCACCGAAATGCACCGGGATATCGAACCAAATCGAATCGTTGACAGGATAATCGTAATCGAATCGAATCGTGAGACCAGTGAAGATGCACAGCCCTACTTTCCACTGTGCACTAACTCTACCTCTGCACAACACAACTGATGGTCTCAAACACATTAAGAAGGCAAGTCATTCCACACATTGACTCTTGACAAGGCACACGTGTTCATTGAAAACCATTCCAGGTTTCCACCTCATGAAGCTGACTGAGAGAAGCCAAGAGGGTGCAAAGCTGTCTTCAAGGCAAAAGGGAGCTACTTTGAAGAATCTAAAATAAAAATCATATTCTTGATTTTTTTTTTAACACTTTTTTGTTAACTAGATAATTCCATGTGTGTTCTTTCATAGTTTTGATGTCTTCAGTGTTCATCTCCGAATAGAAACATATTAAAATAAACAAAAAACATTGAATGAGAAGGTGTGTCCTAACTTTGACTGGTACTGTATATAAAACACACACATTTTAATATTTAGCAGGTTCCCTCATCTATAATCATTTATACAAGCGCAACTTTGAACATGTACAGCAGTAAAATGCAACATACGAAATAATCAAGAAACATCATACATTAAACACCGTCAGGGAACATTTTACTGCACCATCATTACTTTTACATAAGAAGGTGCCGTCAAATGTTCTGTTAATACTTGCATACTGTTACTTAAATAAGGTTTGAATGCAGGATTTTTATTTGTAACAGAGTATTGTAATTCTCTACTGTAGGCGTAGTGTATCTGTGAACGATCCCAAATACAATTCATTGTTTACATTGCAGCTAGTGCTACGCCAGAAGTGGAAAGGGGCTGGGCTACATAAGTTGAATTGAGCCAACACAAATACACGATAGGTGGGACTAAGAAAGATAATTTGAAAATATAAAAACAAAGGCATTAATTAGGGCTGCAAAATGTCTCCCATTGTAATGGTGATTAGATTTTTAAATGCCAACACTTAACAGTTTGTTCTGACTGTGTGTTTCCTGTTTCCTGCAGATGTCCAGCTGCTGGTGGTGGTTAAAGAAGAGTTTCTCCCTGACCAGCAGGAGTGGCGCACCAGTCTGGACCCGGAGGACCCAGAGCCCCCCCCACACATTAAGCAGGAACAGGAGGAACTCAGGATCAGTCAGGAGGGAGAGCAGCTTCAGGAGCTGGGGGAGGCTGAGATCACCAAGTCCACTTTCACTCCTGACCCTGTGAAGAGTGAAGATGATGAAGAGAAACCTCAGTCCTCTCAGCCTCATCAAACACAAACTGAACACATGGAAACAGAAGCTGATGGAGATGACTGTCGAGGACCAGAACTAGCCAGGAGCTCAGATCCAGAGAGCAGTTTACAACCAAAGACTGAGGACGACACTGAAGACTCTTCTGAACCTGACACTGAAGACAGTGCTGATTGGAAGGAGGCCAGAGAACCTGCATCAGGCTCAAACTCACTGAAAAATAGACATGAATCTGTCAGTGATCCACAACCTAGTGCTGAAAATAAACCATTCAGCTGCTCAGTCTGTAAGAAAGCTTTTTCACGGAGTGGGCATTTAAAGGCCCATAAGAGAGTCCACACAGGAGAGAAACCATTCAGCTGCTCAGTCTGTAAGAAAGCTTTTTCACAGAGTGGAGATTTAAAGAAACACATGAGAGTCCACACAGGAGAGAAAGCACACAGCTGCTCAGTCTGTAAGAAAGCTTTTTCACATTGTGGAAATTTAAAGAAACACTTGAGAGTCCACACAGGAGAGAAAGCACACAGCTGCTCAGTCTGTATGAAAGCTTTTTCACAGAGTGGAAATTTAAAGACACACATGAGAGTCCACACAGGAGAGAAAGCACACAGCTGCTCAGTCTGTAAGAAAGCTTTTTCACAGAGTGGAGATTTAAAGAAACACATGAGAGTCCACACAGGAGAGAAAGCACACAGCTTCTCAGTCTGTAAGAAAGCTTTTTCACAGAGTGATAGTTTAAAGAACCACATGAGAGTCCACACAGGAGAGAAAGCACACAGCTGCTCAGTCTGTAAGAAAGCTTTTTCACACAGTGGACTTTTAAAGAGACACATGAGAGTCCACACAGGAGAGAAAGCACACAGCTGCTCAGTCTGTATGAAATCTTTTTCACAGAGTTATAATTTAAAGAACCACATGAGAGTCCACACAGGAGAGAAAGCACACAGCTGCTCAGTCTGTAAGAAAGCTTTTTCACACAGTGGACATTTAAAGAGACACATGAGAGTCCATACAGGAGAGAAAGCACACAGCTGCTCAGTCTGTAAGAAAGCTTTTTCACAGAGTGCAGATTTAAAGAAACACATGAGTGTCCACACAGGAGAGAAAGCACACAGCTGCTCAGTCTGTAAGAAAGCTTTTTCACGGAGTGATAGTTTAAAGAACCACATGAGAGTCCACACAGGAGAGGAAAAATAGAGCTGCAATGTTTGTGAGAAAAGATTTAAATGGCATAAGTGTGTTGGTCGTCAGCTGCTTCTGTAACTGTCAGGGAATACATTTGTCTATTTTGTGTCCTGATGACCTCATGCCGTTACATGTAATGCGTAACTCCCTAAGCCTGATTTCACCCACCTGCAACCGATTCGCTAATAATCACAAATCTTCATTTTCTTTGACCCCTTGTCTCGACTATTTCTTGTTTAATAATCGTTACATCTCCTCAGGACCAAGTTCCAGTGTCCTGCCTTTCACCTGCTGATCACCAACTGCTCATTTAAGGTGGACTCACCTTTACAAGGGACCAGCTAGTCTTAGTGTCTTAATGCAAATGTTTTGTAAAGTGATGCTAGACCAAAAACGTGCTGTTGGGTAGTGTGCTCTCTGCAGGACGGTGTCTGTACTCAAATATTGTTTATGAAATGAGAGCTTCATTCCGTTGTTGTTGTCTAAACAACGCCAACAGTGCGATACGTCTTCTTTCCAGTAGATGGCATACATGTTACATCATCCAGTTCAACTGTCATTCACATATTAATGATTCAAAACAGCAATATGTAAGATATGGCTAGTAATTGATCATTTCAACAGAATGTGAAGAGGTTACAGTATTGAGGCCATGTCCAATATGTTTATGTTTTGTTTGAATACATCTACTGAAATGAGCATTCAATGACTAAATTATTCTTAATTACTGTCATTACATCATGGGTTTGCATTGCAATATTAGAACGCATTAAACCCAACTTTAGTTCTTCCAAGTTGCGGGTGTTCATTGTTTAGAAGTCTGCTGTGTTTCATCCAAGCTTCCACTTTGTGCTCCGATAATGCTGAAAGTATCTGTTGTATGCTTTACCTGCTCCAGTAACAAAAGTGTAATTCACTGGACAGAGACAATAGATAGTGGATGGATCCCGTAGATAGTCCGTATAGAACTCCAAAAACCTGAATAGAGCTAGAAGATAGCCAGTACAAAGCCAAGAAAGACCAAGTAGAAAGACAGGAAGGAGCCAAAAGAGTTTGTGTTTTTTAATATTCAAGCTCTTCACTTAAGATATTAGAACTTCCTATCTCAACATGTGTCCTTTTATGTCAATTAAAAAAACCTTACATTTTTGCTGCCAATTATTGAGATTGTTTCACAGCTTTATGTTAAATATATAGACTTGTATCTTTACATATAGATTACATAGGATGAACAGCACGGTCCACTCTGCTGGATTCTGCCCAAATCTGCTCCAAATGCATGCACACATCTCGCTGTATCCATACTCCTGCATTTGTATTGTTCTGGATTCATAGTGAAGTGTATTAGATGTAATGCACTCTTATTGTTATGTATTTAATATAAAGTGAAATACCCATAATGTCAGAAAAGAAAAGAGACTCACTTTAGGAAAAAGGTTCTGAACCAGTGAGAGTTCTTCATTTGCATATAAACATGGTAAAATATTTAAAGTTGTTACCAGATTGTGTCGCCATAATCCGTGTACCTACGGTCCATTTGTTTTTCTTTATTACACAAGTAAGCGGAAGAGTGCCTGAGAGGCCTTTTTGTTTTAGTTTTTTTACCTTACTAAATGGTCTAATGATCATTGGAGCGAGGGGCAGGGCGAAACTCGCGGAAGTGATTTAAAGGAGACATGTCATGGCCACTTCCACTGATCATAATTCCATTGTTGAGGTATAGAATATTTATATTGTGCAATTTTCCAAACTCACATTGGTTTCTCATACAGCATCTCTGTAAACTACGTGTATTCACTGAATTTCACTCTCTGCCTTTAACGGCTCGTTGTAGTAGCTCCAATAGCTCCAGCCCCCACCCTCCCTGTGAGCACAGTGTGCTCTGATTGGTCGGGACGTTGTGAATCGCGCTGAGCTCCGTGGAGTTGTTGTTTCCTTGTTTAGCGATACACAGCCAAACTCATCCTGAGCACACACAAACTCACAGCCGAAGTAAAAACAATAAGTGTGGCTTGATATTGAGTAAGAAAAAGGTTGATAAACGCTGTGAGAATGGGTCTGCAGAGAGAATTTCGCCGCGATCCCAACTGTCTGTTATCTGTGTGTGTGTGTGTGTGTGTGTGTGTGTGTGTGTGTGTGTGTGTGTGTGTGTGTGTGTGTGTGTGTGTGTGTGTGTGTGTGTGTGTGTGTGTGTGTGTGTGTGTGTGTGTGTGTGTGTGTGTGTGTGTGTGTGTGTGTGTGTGTGTGTGTGTGTGTGTGTGGATTGGTTGATTTGGACCAATCAGCCTGGTCATAGCTCTGGGCGTGGCTACAGGGTGTTCAGACGTCAGAATGTCCAGGAAGAACATGAGAAATCTCCAACGAGGCGTTTTGGGGAGGTTTTGTGTTAGAGTTTTACTCCCTACACTGCTACAGGGTATACTTTGAGGGTTTTTGACTCTGCAGACCATTTACAAGCATAAAAACCTTCATAACACACAAGGGGACGGATAATAACCGGAAAAGCATGACATGTCTCCTTTAAAAACAAAAGCCCTCCTTTGCTTGGAACGGTGATATTATAAACAAGGGGAAACAAGGTAAATTTAGCGATCACAATGAAAACGGCCAAGACACATATTGAGCACAGAAAATGAATGTTATTAAGGGCTGTAAATATAATCGGCCTATGTCTAAAATGGACAATATTGTTAGGAGATTTAAACTATACAGCGATTCTGCACTGTCAACTCAGCCGTCTCTCGAGTTTGTTTTTTCAAATCAGCTCCTCTTCATTTTTTTTCCTGTTATATTCAATGAGTGATACACATATTATTTACCACAAGTTCTTAATAAAACTGACACTGTTGGACTCGGTACTAGTTTGACTGCTACCATAAATGAAATGAAGTACTTTTACTGTGTACTTTGTGACTCCCCTCCATAGTACAGAATGCATGTTTTCTGCCGTCTTTGATGAGTGATAAAAAATACAATTGTACCATTAGTTCTTGATACTGTTTGACTTTGTATTAGTTAGCCTACTACTAATAATACATTGAAGTACTTTTACTGTGTATTCATTGAGCAATCCTCTGTCAAAGTCCCCTGCTGAGAACAAAATCAAGCCACTTCCGCTAAGTTTGATGAGGGAATTATTTTTTGTTTCCATTAGTTCTTGGTGAGATTGATCCTGTCGGACTCAGTACTAGTGAAACTACCCCCACAAGTACTATGAAGTACTTACTGTGTACTTTTCCAGAAATCGTCTGTCAATGTCCCCTCCTGAGTACAAGAATGCATGTTTTTCTTTTAATAAGCGTTAAAAAACATTTCTTCCTGAGACTGATATTGTTGGACAGAGTATTTTAAGAGGTTATACATGATATCAGCAATACTTCCAGTCAGTACTCCAGCAGCAGCATTTACCTCATGGAAAGTCTTTAGAGTCTGGCCTGGATAGCTGGTCATTCAGCAAAGTGACACACTCTGTCACATGGTTGCCCTCTTATGATGCTGCTGTCTTTTAATATATAATTATTCCTCTGCCGCTAGTTCGTTCGTTAGTCAAAATGACCCCCAAGGATCAAAGGTGTAAAGTAAACTTGAGGATAAAAGGAAGACACAAGTGAATTATTTGTTCTTTAATGTGAAAGTGAAGCGTCTCTGGCTGTCCGTCACTTTGGATTTGAGTTGTTGTGGTACTTGTACTTTACTCGAGTATTTCCATGATATGCCACTTTTGCATAACGTTAGCATAAAGCTATCATTAGCATAGAGCTAACTAGAAGCTAGACCATGAGTGGTAAGAACCAGAGAAGACAATGTAAAACGAATATTATTGAAAATGATAATAACCGTTCCAACATCAGTAGCTACCTATCTTTAGTCACTCGCGCTGACTAAACTCAATGGCGTTTTTGGAACGTTTTGGCTAACACAGCTGCAACTCATCTCCACCTGATTTCCCGCTTATGGTCATGGCTGCATGGAAAATACACATGACTTTGCGCAATGTAATACTATTGAGAGTCATACCAGCAAAGCCTCCACACTAGAGTTCCCGTTAGCCGGTAATTACCGGACTACGACCGGTAAAATATGCTGAAGAACGGCACATCTATATCTCTCCGGTCAAAGTGTCCGTTCAAAAATAATTTCCGTTTAGCGCAATACCACATCAGTTGCGCAACTTGCGCCATTTATGTGACAGACAAAAGAGTATGTGACAGACAAGAATAGTCAATTCTAATGTCTAACACTTAATGTAGAGAAAGAGATGTCCCGTATGGGTTGATCTGTTGGTAATGCCTCGGGGTTCAGGTGGGCATGTAAACAAATGCATAATGCTGCGCTATACTTTGTGGCCTCACCCAGTTGCATAGCGACGCTTATTGTTGAGGTGTCTTTGAATAAGCAGGTAGTCATATAATTAGCTAGAACTAGCTGGATCTGATTGATATGGAGATAAACGCGAGTAAAGTCTAATCTGGCGGGAGAGAGAGATCAGCTGCTGCTGACGAGTCGACACGTAGCTCTGCATGATCACAGAACAAAACACACACCAGGTTAGAATATCACACGTAGCTATTTTAATTACCTCTCAAACTACCGTAACTAGTTATAGATATGTTTAGTTTTACTGTCGGGTCACTCATTACTGGATCCGCGAGCTGCATGATACTGACGGGCTGTCAGGAGAGGGAGAGCGCTCCGTTTATTATTCCCGTGTTATTGTAAATTACTGTACACTTTTGAATAATGTAGTTAATCTACTATAATTAGTTTGTTTAATATCGAATCATATCATTTTGTTTTAAAGCACAATAAATAACAAAGAAGACCTTTGACCGGCACTTTTCTCATTTTGTCCGGAAGATTTAAACTTTAACGGACATGTTGACCGGCGAAAAAATATTCTAACGGGAACTCTGCTCTACGGAGCCCTGGAGGGTTCATAGAGAGAAAAATAAATAAAACGTGGCCACGTTTTACTTTCTCGTGCGCACGCTTTAGTAACTCGTGCGCACGAGTTACTAAAGCGTGCGCACGAGTTACTAAAGCGTGCGCACGAGTTAATAAAGCGTGCGCACGAGTTACTAAAGCGTGCGCACGAGTTAATAAAGCATGGCCTCGTTTTGTGTGTGTGTGTGTGTGTGTGGGGGGGGGGGGCATTTGTTTATGATAGTATCGTTCGTTCCGGTGCACTCCGGCAGGACTATAGCACATCGAGATTAAGATTAAACACATTTCTTTCACTTGGGAATACACTTAACTATGGGGAACCAGATTTGTTTAAAGTACTGTTCGTGGTAATTTGAAAACAAATGCCGGTGGTGTCGGATACACACGAACACGCACACAGAGCGGAGCTGAGCACACACACACACACACACATCATGCGCCCCGGTGACAGGACATCTCCTTCATAAAGCGAGGGGGAATACTCTGGTAGTTCGATGTGTGTATAGGTGTGTGTGGTTAAACGTAGCAGCCTCGATCTCTATTCAGCGGTTCTAATGAAGGGAAACGCAGTGAAGTAAACAGTAAAAGGCACAGCTCTTTGCAGCTGGTGCTGCTCTTCTCAGATTCTGCTGAGTTGAATATGTTCGATTTACCCGGCTTAACTGACCCTAACAAACGCGATGTCGATAAGCGGTCCTACGAAGCTGGTTATCAACTCAGTAAATCAACCAGGGTTTCTCTGTCCGGCTGAGAGCGCGTTCATGGGACGGGGTTAGCAACATTTGACCAATCACAAACATGGAGACGCGTGCTGACAGCGCAGCATCATACTTCATGAATGAATAGTGTAAATAGCCAATCCTGCTTCGTAGTACAGGCCACTGGTGCCGCTGAGATTTCATAAAGTGAAGGAGGTTTTCCTTCTATAAAACAGCTGTGGGCAGCAGATACTGTGAGTCACGGACAGGAATCCCTCAATTTAAATAAAACGAGGCCACGCTTTATTAACTCTTGCGCACACTTTAGTAACTCGTGCGCACGAGTTACTAAAGCGTGCGCACGAGAAAGTAAAACGTGGCCACGTTTTATTTATTTTTCTCTCTATGAACCCTCCAGGGCTCCGTACTGCTCCACACCAGCCTTGACACTTTTGAGTCACACCCTACGTGATGTTTACACATACTTTTAATACAAAAATTATCATCATAAATGATTGAATATACATGGTCCTTACCTTTGTTACGCCCAGGTCTAGGGGCATTATTTTAGCACAATTTGCACTCTCCCCACTCCCAAGAACACAGACACCGAGTCAGAGAAAGCGTTTGGTAAATGCATTTACCCAAAATATAAACAAACAGGAGTAGCAAAACCAACAAAAAATAAACAAACCTTACAACTCAAAATCTTACCTAACCGAGAAAATAAATATACAGGCTTCTTACCTATACACTAACTTAAACAGGAGAAAACGATCAATCCAAAAGGGAAAATAAAACAAAAGGGTTTGCACTCCTGAGAACGTAAATCTGTCTTGCAAAGACAGGTAAAGTGACACTGGTAGTGATGGCAGTTTGACACTGAAGCTTCGAACGGAGCTTCAACCCTGGACTTCCTATTCCATAGAAGCAGTGCTTCGAAGCTTGCTTCAAATCACGTGACATATGACGTCCGAAGCAGCAACTGCTTCAAATCACGTGACATGTGACGTCCGAAGCAGCAACTCCTTCATTTCCTGAATGAATCACTTGACTGGTTCACGGTCCATTCACGCGATTCAATGCACTGCCTCGTCTCGATTCTGACAGGTGACAGGTTGAAACTGTTTCAAATTGGAGCGCTTCAACACTTTATGACCGCTCTAAACAATGCGCAATGTGTGGGTTGTTGTTGTAGTTTGCGTTGTTGCTGTTGAGTTGTTGTTGGTATTGCATTTGATATCATTATAGAGCAAGCCAGGAAGAAAGATAGGTCGTTTGGCTCGGGAAACACTTCGAAATGTGGAAAAGTTGTGAACAAAAAGACAGTTATAAGTAATATAAAAACAGTTAAATATTTCAAGGAATAGATAGCCCAGTGGGGAGACCCGGCGTCCCGAATGCGGCGTTGTCCTCCGCGCAGCTAGTTCAAAGCCCGGAATGGATGTATTTTAATCATTGCTTTTCAACTTTAATAACTGATAAAAGGCCCTCTCCTTCCAACATTTTTTCCAGCACTCTCTAGTCTCTTCTCAATAACCCAATACACACAATTATCAATCTTTAATTGCAAATAGAACATGAACATGATATTCAATTCAGTCTTAGTGTGTGTGTGCATCGAATATTTTTCAAGGCAAAGATACGTTAAACCCACCTTGCACTTCGCCAGGAGAGGTCGCTGTAACTGAAGCTTCGAGAAATGAACCTATTTCCGACACAATTGTCCAAGTGGTTCGACGCTTCATTCAAAGCTTCATTTTGCCATCACTAGACACTGGCCCGCAGCCAGAGGACAAGGACAAAACGATACCAAGGTGCACTCACAGCACCATAGAACAAAATATAAAAAAGCGCTGCGTTGGGAGTAGGAGAAGTGGAGTCAGTGAGAGCGGCCGAGGAACTGCACGGCTGCAGTTAAATATCCTCCCGTCTCCCCAGGTGGACCAATCAGCCTGTCGAGGGCCTCCAATCAGCTACCGGGCACCACCTGTTCACCCATACGCAGCCACAGACACAGGAGGAGGAAGAAAATACCTGCACAAAAACAACATAACGACCCAGGGTCGTAAAACCTTTTTGAAATATTGTGGGCTCCCCTTCCAGACACAGGTTGTTCTCCGCCATGAGATAAAGAAAAAAGGCGCACTAAAACCGGAAGTGTAATTAACTCCAACTAGAGTGCATGCAATCAACTCCCTTAAATAGCACCGGCCTTAGAGCTTTGTCAGCACTGCACGTCTAAAAGAACACCCAAATCAACACTTATCAACTCGAAATAATTGACACTGAAACATTAACACTATTTCACACTACAGAATTTGCTGTGTACAGTGTATGAAGGGGGTGGGGCTGGGCTTTATCTAAAGTCAAAGATGAATCTTGATTGAGCCAAATTTGACCTTGAGTCACCCAAAACAATTCTGCTGGGTCTTCCCGAACCGAACACCACATTTTTTAGAGACCTTCAGACTTGGCTAGAATTGTCAAAATCAGTTTTGTAGTGTTTGTATAGCTGTTGGGGGGATATCATGAAGCCTTGTTCAGATTTAAAAAACTAGAGCGTAGTTATTATATAATTTTAACTTGAAACAGGTCACGGGAGAACCCGAACACAACATAAGGGTTAAGAAGTACAATACAGGACTAGCAGAAGTTTCATCTGTGGGCCATACTGCATTATACTTTTTGAATTTGCTGAGGTCCGATTCAAAATGGCCCCCGAGCCATAGTTTGGACACCCCTGGTTTAGATACTCGAGGGTTCAAGAGGCGCTATTGTCTTATAGCTACAGTGTAGATATGGCAATGAATATGTCAACAATGCTACATAAATATATATATATATGGGTAACTCATACTTACTGATATCCATTTAATCATATCTTACATCTTGGTTCTCTCTTCGGGCGTTGGAATAATATTAATACAGAATTGCTCATGTCAAGTTTAAAGGGGGAGCAGTAATGCGACGTGGCATTTCAAGTAGACTAAACAACTAATGGTTAAGATTTTCATGGCTCGTTGGTCTATGCAGGGGTATGATTCTCGCTTTGGGTGCGAGAGGTCCCGGGTTAAAATCCCGGACGAGTCCTCCTTATGTCCCTAAGGGTCTGACAGAAGCAGTTATTCCTTAGATCAAGGGTGTCCAAAAAATGTTCACCAAGGGCCAAATACAGAAACAAATATAAGAAGAGCTGGGCCCCTCACTCGAGGAGAGGTATAATGCCTCATAAGTTCAGTTATAAGTCAGCAAAATAAATCAAATGTAGGTAAATTATGCTTAAAGGTAGGGTAGGTAAGTTAGAGAAACCGGCTCGAGATCGCTAGAATTTGAAAATACACCACCGGAGAAAATCTGCCACTTCCTTATAGAGCCCCTCCTCCAACACACACGAACGCGCACATGACCAATGAGGACACGAGATAAGTTTGTGCACAGATAGAAGGCTGACAGGCAGGTAGGCCATCCAGTTACTTTAGCCGGGCCGGCTAAAATGATTGGTCGTGCTTTTTACAGCACCACGGCTTCCACAGATGACATTTTTTTATGGATTTTTTGTCAAAGCACTTCAGATATTCATTGCTATTGGGATGTTAAGAGCATTCCATGGAATATAACAAAAAGTGTATCTCGAGCCGGTTTCTCAAACTTACCTACCCCACCTTTAATACTTGAAAATACTTTAAGAAAACAAACAGCCTATATCCCAGCTCTCCAGAGGGTTTCATTTATCTTGTTAGCAGCTCATTCCTTAAAACAGAAGCCCTTTATTATCATAAGAGGAAATATTAAGGGTTTATTTCAAGCGTGTTATGAAAATAAGTTATTGGGCTTTTTTCTTATCAACTTAGATTTGATAGAAACATTTTTCAACTTGAATTGACTGAATTTGTTTGAAAAGTGGGCTTCTTAAAACATGAATACTACTGAGTGATATATGTTTTCATCTATATTTAAGAAGTACAACACAAGACCAGCACAAGTTTAATCTGTGGGCCGTGCTGCATTATACTTTCTGAATTTGCTGAGGGCCGATTCAAAATGGCCCCCGGGCCGTAGTTCGGACACCCCTGCTTTAGATACTTGAGGGTTCAAGAGGCGTTATTGTCTTATAGCTACAGTGTAGATATGGCAATGAAAATCTCAACAATTCTACATAAATATATATATATATATGGGTAACTCCTGACAGGGCCGGTTTTTGGCATAGGCGACATAGGCGGGGAGGGCGCCAGATCTGGGGGGGGGGGGGGGGGGGGGGGGGATTTCCCTCCCAGCTCTGGGAGGGAAAAAAACATTTTTGACCATTGGTGCTCATCCTCATTTTCGGCCTTGATGTAACAACATTCATAATTAAATAAATGTAACACCCTTTTCACCCCGGTTACACTTTTCATTTGCCCTGTACGATGGGCGCTGTAAGTGATGAAAGTGGGGGATGTTGGCTTACCTGGCGCCCGCAGCACATAGCCAAAGTGCAAGTGAGCGTGGGAGCGAGCGAGGGAGAGAGAGAGGACGCACCGGTACCGGCGCTGTTGTTATTAGCATCTGGTGCTAGCTGGTCTGACGGATATAAGAAGAAGATGTTTCTACAACCAGGGTGGAGGCTGAGAGGCTCAGTGAGGTAAAGGACTCTGAGTGTTAAGATAGTTCCCTTTAGTCTAAGTTATCTCAGTGGGTCTCAAACGTTTTGTTCACAATTGATGTAAACAAATATTTCCAAGGCACTCCTTTATAATTATTGGGATAAACAGGTTTGAAATCATTTCAATGTTTACTATAGGACAGTAAACCAGCTAAAATCTCGCCTCGGGCAGCTAATTGGCTAGAACCGGCCCTGTTTATTGATATCCATTTAATCATATTTTACATCTTGGTTCTCTCTTCGGACGTTGGAATATTATTAATACAGAATTGCTCATTTGCAAAAGTCACATTAGATTGAATTGTATTACATGTTATGACTACTGAGCCAAGTATCTAAAATAGTTATTTCTAAATCAAATGGAAGCTCTAGATTGTCACCGATGCATTTAATGTTGTTAATATCATTTTCACCATTCTTTCACCTCAGGAGTTTCCCTGTGCAACCATGTTTTGTGATATATATATTTAGGTGATGAATGGAGAGAGTGTACTGGTAAAATGTAAGTCAATGATGTGCTCACTATAGTATGGGCTGCTTACTTATGGAGGTTTGAGTATCAAAGATATTTATTTATGAATAAATCTCAGCTCCAGAATAACATCCAGTCTATCCAACGTGGTCATGACTAGAAAAACCTCTACATGTGCTTCTTGGTATTGATTTTCTGAATATCTTCATGGAAATGTTACTCACTGCAGTTAATTTAGACTATTTTTATGAATAAAAGTTAAGCAATAACAGAGTGGAAGGTATTACCGGGAACATGAGTGAAAAATAGTCACGTGTGATTAATTCAGTCGGGGTGATTAAAGCAAAAAAAGTCATCATTTAAAACGGTTCTTCGTGTTCTCCGGAGCCGCTTTTCTGCCTGTTTCCAAAGATGTGAGGGACAGAAACTGAAGGAAAGGAACCAAATGCAGGATTACGGGGCTGCATTTACTGCCTGATGGTTAACAATATTCCCTCATGGACCTGGAAGATAAACAGGGAAAATACTCTTGTTATATAACCAACAATCACTTTAAACAGAGATCTCTTAAAAAAATGCTAATAAGTTACACAAAAGTTCAATGTGATGTTGACAGAGACATTTATATTCCTCAACTTTCCCAGTGGTGGGTTTATTTATTTAAAATATATAATATGTAACATTTCCTCATTAAAATGTCTAATAACGATTACACCTATGGTATTTATAATTTTTCTTTGAGTTGTGAACATCCAATACCTGTTCTTTCACACAAGTGAAAAGCTAGCGTTAGGCTATAAAGGAACTACATCACAGTCACATGATTTAACATCACAGCCAATGAGGAGATGAGTTTCTCCGTGATCACCGTTAGAGAGGCAAAGTCCCGCCCATCTACTTCCGACCCATGGGACCTTATTTCGGGAAAATTATGTATTAAAGTCGATGGAGAGAAAACGTATCTTTCGATCCCGTTTGAATTGTGCCATGAATTACACATATGATGTTTGTCAATCTTAAACAATCATTTCCATGTCAAAAAAGTCACAGTTTGTTGTAAAACTGTTGAAATATAAGACTGAAAAATACGTAACTAGAAAGACTACAAATCCCAGATAAGTTATGACAGGTAAGTGATGTCATAACTGATGTAATTTGTTTACTTACTAAAATGAATACTAATGTATATATACAGGAAGGAGGTGTAATAACCAGGTGGTGCTTTGCTAAAGCTGATTGGGGGAAATTTAGGATATGGTGTGAGGAGTCGGTACACCTGCTAACATCAGAGGGAAGCATAGAGGTCATTACAAGCCAAATAACGCAACATATACTAAATGCAGCAGAGAACAGTATACCCAAAACAACAACCAAGGGTAGGAAGAAAGTGGTGCCATGGTGTAATGAGGAATGCAGCAGGGCTATTAAAGAGCGAAATAATGCATTTAGAGAATTAAAGCAAAACATGACTCAAAATAATGTTCTAGAGTTTCAAAGGAAAAGGGCAGCTGCTCGAAGGACAATAAAATATACAAAAAAAAGAACATGGAGAGAATTGTGTTCTACCATTGGCAGAGTAGTAACATTAGGAAGATGTCTGGTCCATGTTTAAGCGGATGAGTAAGAAAAGGAAATCCATTAAAATTCCAGCTTTGGTTGATGGGGAGAGGCTGGCAGTGACAGATAAAGAGAAGGCAGATATGTTAGGAAGGACACTTGCAGCAGTACATAGTGGGGAGCATCTCAGTGATATTCATAGGCAGCAAAAACAGCAGTTACTAGCAGAGAATGAAAACGTGAAGGAGAAGAGACAGGATAATAGGTCAGCTCTGGATGTGGAATTTACAATGTCAGAACTCAAAATAGCCTTGCAAGGTACAGGATATACAGTCCCAGCACAAGACCAGCTATGTTATGATATGTTTAGAAAGTTACCTATGGAAACTATGAAAATGGTGCTGAGTCTTTTCAATAAAATCTGGAGAGAAGGAGATATGCCAAGTGTGTGGAAAACAGCAATCGTGCTACCATTCAATAAGCCAGGGAAAGATACAGTACAGCTAACCTTAGTAACTATGGACCAATAGCTCTTACTTCACACCTATGTAAATAGATGGAAAAGATCATTGTCCGTAGGCTCTCACATATACTGGAACAGAAAGGGCCGCTGAGTAGTTTTCAGAGCGGATTTCGTAAAGGGCGGTCCACAATAGATGCATTAGTAAGAGTGAGTAACGATCTGAAAAAAACATTGAAAATGAAAGAGATAATGGCAATAGTGTACTTTGACATTCAAAAGGTGTATGACTCTATGTGGAGGGATGGGTTACTGATCAAATTGAGTGGAATGGGTATTGGAGGGAGAATGTACAATTGGGTAGGGCCTTTTTAACTGACAGGACATTTAGAGTAAAGGTTGGAGCAGATATTTCCAATTATTTTGAAATAGAAAATGGTATTCCCAAGGGAGTGCAGTCAGTCCAATATTATTTAACATCATGATTAATGACATATTTACATGCTTAGACACATGCATCCAATCGGCTCTATACGCAGATGATGGGGCTATTTGGATGAGGGGAAGAAATGCCCCATAGGTAATGGAGAATATAGCTAGAGCAGTGTTTCTCAATCGTTTTCATACCAAGGACCACTTAACCAATAAAAAAACACTTGCGGACCACCTGCCTCCACAAATATCCAAAAACACATCATTTTTCTAGAACAGATTACAAATCGCCTGCAAATGGTACAAACAAGTGGAAACATGTGTGATGAAGGTGTTGCGCTGGGCCATATCATGCAATTGAAAGTGAAACTTAAGCTCTTTCCATTGCGGAGATATTCCCGCGAGAGTGCGGAAAACTTAAATGTATTTATTTATTTCAAATGTGAAATGTTACCAATATACTCACGGACCACTAGGGGGCGCTCACGGACCACCAGTGGTCCGCGGACCACACTTTGAGAAGCACTGAGCTGCTAGAGTGATTACAAAAGTGGAGAGGTGGTCATATAACTGGGGATTCAAAATGTCAGAAAGCAAGTCATGCTACATGGTATTTACAAACAAACGCAACATTGATGTCCAACAGCTAACACTATATGATCGTCCAATGACAAAGGTGAATGAGTTCAAATACCTAGGACTGTGGTTTGATAGCAAATATACATGGAAAATGCATATTAATCAAGTGGAAACAAAATGCTAAAAAGTATTACATTTATTGCGAACTGTAGCTGGATGCAACTGGGGTGCAGACAAACAAGCATTAATAGACATTTAAAGATCAATTATGAGGTCCACAATAGACTATGGTTGTATAGTGTATGGAACAGCAGCAAAAACATCGCTTTTAAAAATTGATAGAATACAATATAAAGCATTGCGGCTGTGTATTGGAGCGATAAAGTCATCCCCTATCAATACAGTTCTGATAGAAGCAGGAGAGACACCTCTGGAGATCAGAAGAGAGAAACTTGCTCTGTCATACTGGGTCAGACTACAAGGAAGTGGAGAAGAAAATATTTCAAATAGAATATTACAGGATTGCTGGGAATATGCAAAATTCCAGGGACGTGGGTTTGGCTGGACGAGTAAGGAGAGAACGAGGGCATATGGAGTGGAGAATATCACGTTTGCCAAAGCAACCCCATTTAGCAGTGTTCCCCCATGGCTTTCCCCAGAAGCTAAAATAGATATGAATATTGGAGAAAGGAAAAAAGAGTGGCAAATAAATGAAGTGGGAATTAAAACAAGTATGTATCTGAACGAAAAGTACTACAATTACCTACACATTTATACAGATGGTTCTAAGAACAAGGAAGAGTGTGTTGGCGTTGGCATATACATCCCAGACTTTATATCTATTTTAAAAAGAGAGTCTGATCAATTATCAGTGTATACAGCAGAAATGCTTGCTGTAATAATTGGATTGCAGTGGGTTGAAGAGGTCAGACCAGATAGGGTGGTTATATGTACAGATTCATTTTCCATATTACAAAGCATACAATCAACATCAACTGCCAGAGAAGACATTCTCATAGAACTGAATCATAGCCTGTTAAGACTGCACAGAGGCAGTATAGATCTGCATTTCTGCTGGGTGCCTGCACATGAGGGGGTGAAAGGGAACGAGTGTGCTGATAAATGAGCAAAAAGTGCACTACAAAAGCAAATAACATTACCAGTTCAACTCAAGGAAAAGCAGTCATTAAGAAAAAAGGGATGGAGATCTGGCAGAAAAGGTGGGAGAAAGACCAGAAAGGCAAGGACTATCACAAAGTACAAAGTACAATTACAATTAATATTCATAAAGAAAGAAACAGAAGGGAGGAAGTCATGATGGCTAGACTCAGAATAAATCACACAGCTTTGAATAGTACGCTGTATATCATGGGGAAAAGTGACAGTAACAAGTGTGGGAACTGTGCAGTAAAAGAAGATGTAGAACATATCTTGTTACATTGTGACATCTATAAAGCGGAAAGAGAACAATTAAAGGCTAAAGTTTTAGAGGCAGAGAGGGAATGGAGTGTGGTTGGTGTTTTGGGAACAAAAGGAGAGGGAGTAAGAGCTACCAGAAAGGCACTGCTTAAATTATTGAGTGAAACTGGGGTAGGAAAAATAATTTAACATTAGGTCAGGAAAGAACATAGATTTGTATTTTTGTTTTATTTATTTCATGGTTTTATTGATTGATTGATTTATTTTAATTTTGTTTAGATCATAGGTTAAAGCGTTGGAATGATGTGATGATACATACTCATGTACAGTAGGTGGCGGTATGCACCTTTTTAAGTTGTTTGCAATCCGCCAAAAACAAGAGAAGAAGAAGATATCACCAGTTGTTCGTCCCACATTTTATTCGGTAACGGCGTCTCGTCGCTACGGTTCTCTCTCTCTCTCTGAGAAAGAGTGTGTGAGCTCCAGCACTACAGATCCATCATCTGTGTGTTTGGATAAACCTCTGAATGGACTGTGTGCTCTTTTTTCTGGAGCGTTTACCTCGGACTATAGGAGCTAGCTTAGCATGCTAGCTGGAAACACGTTAGCAACGCCAGTCAGATTGAGAGTTTGATGGAGAGAGAAACGGTGTGTTTCACGGAGCTTGCAGGAAAAAGGTGATCTAGTAAACATGAGTAAAGTCCAAATGCTGCTGTCGTTGAAGAAGCAGCGACTCACTGCTGCTGCTGAAGAGATATTTGCTTTGTTTGAAAAAACGATAGCCGAGTACGAGGAGGAGCTGTCTCTTTCCAAAGAGGAGAACAAGAGACTCCAGAAACTTCTGGACGCTGTTTTACAGCCTCAGCTTCGGATACACAGAGCAGGTCTGTTCCCTTTACCCTTAATTAACACTTTACACTCTTCAGTAGCACTTTATTATCACAGTAATAACACTTTAGACCCTTTATCAGCACTTGCTGCAGGTAGTAGATCCTGAAGTAAAAGTACAAACACCACACTGTGAAAATACTCCATTATTGTTTTGAAAGCCCTAAATGGGCTGGCTCCGGCCTATATAGCTGAACTCCTCCAGCGCTACACCCCAGCCAGAGCTGCTGATAGTGCCCAAGACCAGGCTCAAAACCCGGGCACCGAGCCTTTGCAGCAGCTGGCCCTAGGCTCTGGAACACTCTGACCCTCCACGTGAGGTCGGCCCAGACCCTAGGGGTTTTTAAATCTACTCTTAAAACACACTTATTCTCCCTGGCCTTTTAGTCAGAGCGGAGCACGACTCCTGACTTTTCCCTGTGTTTTTTTATATATCTGTTGTAATTTATTGTCTTTTATTGTGATTGTAGTAATGTGTTTTTATGTGATTGTAGTATTTATTACATGTACAGCACTTTGGCCCGACCAAAAATCGCTTTTAAATGTGCTTTATAAATAAACTTTGATTGGATTTACAAGTTAAAGTACCGTATATAAGTTCAAACCGGAGAGACGTGATGTAAGAATTACATATGTATTGTTTACACGTCATATGAATGAAATGATTGCCATGATAATACAACAGGAGAATGTAATGGTGTTTGGCGATTAGGCCCCGGTTTGCAGGATAATCATTCAGGAAGGAAATAACCGCTCCGATGAAATCCCCGGGGTCTAGACACTGGTGGTGGTGATGAGTAGGTGAGACCGGTCTGAAGGAGGAAGGTTTAGCTTTGTCCTGAAGGAGACAGGAGGCGAGAGGGGTGGAGGCGGGTTGCGTGTGATCATCTGCAATGACAACTGACAGGGAGGAAGAGCAGGCATTTAAGGAATTTAGCATGTGCAGCGATTGGCTGCTGAGGGGTGACACCCTCGTATTTAATGAGGGGGGAAGGGAGCCATAGAGTGACGTGTAAGTGACTCGTGTTAGGTCTTCCTTATTGAACTTGTGCTAAAGCTTTCATTTCAAACCGGAGAGACGTGATGTAAGAATTACATATTTATTGTTTACATGTCATATGAATGAAATGATTGCCATGATAATACAACAGGATAATGTAATGGTGTTTGGCGATTAGGCCCCGGTTTGCAGGATAATCATTCAGGAGGGAAATAACTGCTCCGATGAAATCCCCAAAACCAGTGAAGTATGAAATACTGAGATGAACTGAGTTGCTTACCTTGTGGGGTGACTGGTGATCTGGGAATTAAAGATAATAGATTAACATATGTAAGCGGCATTGGGCCGGAATCACTGCCGGAGCTTACGGGTCATGCTGAGACTCTGACTGCCGAAATCAGTGCCGGTCTTATCTGAAAACGACCTGCGGGTCGCCTGCCTGGCTAGCAGGGCTTGACTACGCCGCCCGAAGGTCGAACGGTTTTGTTTTGTAACTGACACCGAAGTGTACGGTGGCCCAACGTCCACGACACCGAAGTGTACGGTAGCCCGAAGCTACGACACCGAAGTGTACGGTGGCCTTCCGCCACGCCTGACTTCGCAGGATATTTTTTTATTTTTTTATTTTTTACTCTTTTTCTCTTTCTTTATTTTTCTTTTCCTTTGTTTTGTAACTGACACCGAAGTGTACGGTGGCCTTCAGCCACGCCTGACTTCGCAGGATATAGCTTTATCTTTTCCTTCTTTACTCTTTCTTTATTTCCTTTGTTTTGTAACTGACACCGAAGTGTACGGTGGCCTTCTGCCACGCCTGACTTCGCAGGATATATCTTTATCTTTTCCTTCTTTACTCTTTTCCTCTTTCTTTATTGCCTTTGTTTTGTAACTGGCACCGAAGTGTACGGTGGCCCGAAGCCACGACACCGAAGTGTACGGTGGCCCGAGTCCACGCCTGACTTCGCAGGATATACATTTTACACTGACACATTTGAGCAAGGGCATGAGATTTGGATACCTGTGTCCAGGAGATGAAGCCCGTTACGTGTAGGTGCGCGTGAGACGAGACGTTATTCCCTGTGGGCGGGGCCCGCGGACTAGGACGGGAATGCAGTTTGAATATCAGGTACCTTAGTGAGACATGTATACTTATGAATGTGTTTATGAGCCACCACCAGTTATATGCATAGATACCATAGTTAGGGTCTGAGAGATCTTTGGGAAGCCCGTACGGCGCAGATGTCCGGACGAATGAAGGTTGTGAAGGCAGAGGAGGACCACCGTCCTAGTTGTTGTAGGGATGAGGTAGAGAGACCTGATATGCCGGGTGATAGGCCGGATTTAATGAGAACTTGCTTGAGGTAGAAATTGACGGGGCCATGACCCTGCGAACCACTCTCCCTGGAAGAAACCCCCAAAACCCATGGATGGGCGGCATCCGTGAAGAACCTCATTGAGTCAGAGGAACGCACGAGGCCATCGTAAAAGAAAGTAACTCCGTTCCAGTGGGCGAGCAGGAGGGACCAGAACCGAAGGTCTGAGCGGCAGCCTTCGTCTAAGAAAACGCAGTCATGGAGGTTGTCGACCGCTGATGCTGCGTCCAGGAGGCGGGAGATGAACGAGCGCCCCTGGGGGATGACGTGCATGGCGAAGTTGAGGTGTCCGAGAAGGGAGAGCAACTGTTGTTTTGTGATAACTTGTTGCTCGCAGTATGACTTAGTGATGTCCCGGATGCGCTGCAATTTGTCGGAGGGGAGAGACGCCTTCATGTCTATGGAGTCGAGGATGATGCCTAAGAACTCTCAGCGTGTGTAGGGACCTAACGTTTCTCTTTGGAGAGAGGGACACCTCACTCCTGAAGCAGTGTTTAAGCTTGGCCAGTGAGATCCCTGAGCTGTCCTGTGGCGGGTTTATGGGGAGGAAGTCGTCCGGTAGGTGAAGGACGGAGGGGATTCTGACGATGTTCAGCAAGATCCGATAGAGCGCTTCCGATAAGGAATTTAAGATGCGGGGGCTGCTTCTGCACCCGAAGGTCAGGCGAACGGCGAAGATAGAGTTTGGACTCCCACTTAATACCGAACAAGTTCCACTGAGACGGATGAATGGGGATGATTTGAAGGCATCGGTAATGTCCGCTTTGGAGAGCCGAGCTCCGTGCCCTGTGAACTTGATCATCTTTATTGCATTATCCACTGAGGCATGGTGAAGGGAGAACTGATCTGGAGGGATGATGCTATTGACGCCGCAGAATGGGCCGGAGCAGGGAGCGGACAGATCGAAAATCAGCCTTTTATTTACGTGTGGCTATTCCGATGGGATTTGAACGGAACACTGAGAAGGGGGAGGAGCTCAAATGACCGATTATATATCCTTTGAGAAGTTCTTTGTCGATGAGCTGGGAAACTATGTTGGGTTCTTTAGCGGCTGACTGTAAGTTTCTTGCTACGAAAGTCACTGTGGGAGATGGGAGGACCCCTACCCTGAAGCCTTGGGAGAGCCCTGACAGGAGATAGTCAACAAACACGGAATCTGGGTGAGTAGATAGCGCAGCTGCTAGCTGAGGGATGTTGATGGGAGTGGAGGGGTAATATTCCAGAATGTTTTTAGTTATTTAATTTTTGTTTTTTGTTTTTTTGTTGATGTTCCTGGTGCAGAGCCACCGTGACGGCCCGTCCACACGGTGGCGTGCGTTACAGCTTCCAAACGCTTCTGCCCATTCACTTTGAATGGGGTGACGTCACTTTTAGCAGAACTGTATTTTGGGAAGCGACGTGGAGCGTTTGCTGGCGTTGCTCGCTTCAAAAAGTTGAGCAATGTTCAACTTTTGGCGCCTCGGCAGAAGCGTCAGCCAATGAAATCCCGTTTATGCAAATCTACCAGTACAAGCGCTAGCCAATCAGACCGCGTGTATGCTGGGAGAGACTACGCAGGTAATTCCTCATATTCCAAAAATTTGAGGGAAAATTCATTATAGCGGTAGTGAATCACCCGGTGCTGTATGATCAGTCTCTGTTCATCTACCGGGATACAAACCAGAGGAGCGAGGCATGGAGGGAGGTGGCAGAGACAGTGGGTGAAACTGGTAGGTTTTCGCCTGTTTGGGGATTTTATATCCAGTTTACTTCCTTTTAACATTGCTATTGCTTTGTATGTCGGGGGCGGGAGATTCATGTGATTGGTTGTTGCTGCTGTGCGGACCAGTAGCATAGGCAGAAATGTACTTTAGGGTGGGCCTGTAAAAATATAGGGTGGGCCAGATTTTTCTTCTGCGCATCAGAAACTAACCACAATCCCGCCGGTACCGGTGGCAGATTACTTTTAGAATACTTCCTTTCTTCTCTTCTTTTTATCTTTTTTCTTTTTTCTTCTTCTTTCCTCTTCTTTTTATCTTTTCTTTTTCTTCTTTCCTCTTCTTTTTATCTTTTCTTTCTTCTTTCTCTTTAGAATACTTTCTTTTCCATAACAGATGGGTATGTTTTGGTGAACGGGAGACCCGTATTTTACTGTTTTAATGGCTTATGAAGAGCACAAACACAACATTTTAGTGTCATTCTGGACAGCTCTCTCATCTGCACCGCACATAAAAACAAAAACTCACCCAGACTGCATCCTTTGTACTGTCTTAAAACCTTTCCTTGGAAAATTGTATGCATTGTAAGGTGTCCTTGGGTGCTTTGAAAGGCGCCCCTAAATAGAATGCATTATCATTATTATTTATTATCTGAAACAATGTAATAACTTTTAAAACTTTTCCCAGTTACTTGCCCCATGCATTCGGCAGTCAGCAGGCCATTCAGTTAGATTTGATCCCGTTATAAATGTCATCATTCCGACAATAAATAAATTCTACATAAACGTTATCTTCCACGTTTTATCTAAACATCTCCGTTTCTACCTTCCAATATGTTTTGAAAGAGAACTCTCTCTCTCTCTCATCTGCATGCGGGGCGGGGCCTCACGGACACGCTGCATCTCTCGCTCACAGATACGCTGCAGCGCTGTGCACACGGTTCTGCCGGTAATGAATATTACATATTGTGAGGAAACTTTCCACCAATAATTCCAATAAGTATTCATTTCAGGTTTACGAAAGTAACTGCACTCAGATTACTCGTTTTTCAAATGTAACACCAGCTGAATATAGGCTACTGATTTTTCTTTTTCTTCTGATTACGTAACACCGTTACATGTATTCCGTTACAACCCAACCCTGTGTAAGGGTGAGTGCAAACATTTTCGTTAAAACTAGTACCTGAGTGCAACGGAAGTTGAAGCTCCTGTGGCGGAGTCTTCCAGAGCCTGGAGGCGAGCATCGATAGCTATCATGGAGCTAGCCAGGGATTGCAGGGAGCCGGCCGCGCTACTCTCCATAAGGGGTGTGACACTCCCTGCCTGGCGAGCCTGAGAAGGGGTGGATTTTTGGAGGGGGACGGGATCCTGGAGGGCTCGACTTCCTGCCCTTTTTTACCTCCGCGGCTGCGGCCTCGTCCTGCTCTCTGGGGAGCTGACTGGAGCTGCTGCCCCAGACTGGGGAGCTACGCTGGAGACCTGGTCCGAGAGCTCTCGCAGCTGAGAGAGAGTGAGGCCTGGGGCTGTGGGAAAGCCCTGCTGCAGGAGCCGGGCGATGAGGAAGTCTGCCTCTGTTGATAAGCCGCTGTGGGGAGCCGAACCGGGATCGGAGACTTCCAGAGAAGGTTCGTGTTCCGAATTGTCCGAGTTGGACATCTTGAGCTAGTTGTTTCTTACGGTTCTTCTCACGAGAAGGAGTATTGTATTGCAACTACCATTGCGTGTGATCATCTGCAATGACAACTGACAGGGAGGAAGAGCAGGCATTTAAGGAATTTAGCATGTGCAGCGATTGGCTGCTGAGGGGTGACGCCCTTGTATTTAATGAGGGGGGAAGGGAGCCATAGAGTGACGAGTAAGTGACTCGTGTTAGGTCTTCATTATTGAACTTGCGCTAAAGCTTTCATTATTATTAGACACATGTACTTTATTATGATAATTAAAATGTATTACGGAAAAGCTAACCTACCAAAAATAAATATATTTATAAAAATCCATACATTGAATAATATGCCATTTAATTTACTGATTTAAATATTACCCATACATGTAGGCACTAGTTGGTTAAATGTGACATCATTTGATAATTTATTTTTAATGTGCTTCTTTATTCACCTTTTCTTTTTAAATGTGAAAAAGCAAATACAAATAAATACTTTGGATTAATTCAAATTGCGCAAGGATAATTCATAAAGAAATCAATGAATACATATGTTCAATAATAAATTAAACACATCTAAAATGTTACTTGTTAAAGAATAGGGGAACTAGTACAAAGGTCATTAGGTAATTACAACGTTAATATAAATGAATGTAAAATCTTATCAATCAATTATTGCCAACATGTATTTATAATATATTCTATATATATACACAGAATATATATTTTGAGAGAGATATACACTAGTATTAGACACAGTCAAAAGTTTGGACACATCTTCTCATTCAAAGTTTTGTATTTATTTAAATTGGTTCTACTTTGTAGATTTATACTGAAGACATCAAAACTATAAAAGAACACATGGAATTATCTAGTAAACAAAAAAGTGTTAAAAAATCCAGAATATGATTTATATTTTGCTGGCTACTGCAGAAGGCTGTGGTAGCCATGCTGGTTAAGGGTGCCTTGAATTCTGAATAAATCACCAACAGTGACACCAGCAGACGCCCCCCCCCACCACCATCTCACCTCCTCCTCCATGCTTCACAGTGGGAATCACTCATTCAGAAACCATCCGCTCACCTTCTGTGCGTCTCACAAAGACTCGGAGGTTGGAACCAAAAATCTCTAATTTGGACCGATCAGACCAAAGTACAGATTTCCACTGGTCTAATGTCCAATCCTTGTGTTTCTTGGCCCAAACAATTCTCCTCTTCTTGTTGTTCATCCTCAGTAGTGGATCTTTGCAGCAATTGGACCATGAAGGCCTAATTCACGCTGTCTCCTCTGAACAGTGCATGTTAAAGGTCCCATGTTATACTTTTCCTGTTATTACCCGTCCCCTTGTGTGTTATGTAGCGTTTTCTGCAAACGGTCTGCAGAGTCACAACCCCTCAAAGTACACCCAGTAGAGAGTAAAACTCTAACACAGAAAATACATGTCTATTGTTACGACCCGCTCTCTACTCTGTGGTGGTGGCTCATGGGGAGACCCGCAACATAAAATAATACACGCAAAAACCAGTACTTGATTACGATCATTTATTGAAGTACAGCCGTTTACTCACACAAGCAATCCGGCAAACGAAAAGAGGTCTGGAGGACTGGCCAAAAGAAACAAACAGAAGGAGGTAACCCGAGCCAGCCACACCACGGGCCGTAGGACCCAGAGTTTCCCTCCCCTAACCAGAAATCAAATAAATACCCTATGGGAAACAAAATAAAGCCGTGAAAACTGGACCACCAGAGGCCTGTACTACAAAGCAGGATTTTCGCTTTGCGAGCTAACTTCAGGGAAAATTCGGTGTTTCCGGTCCTACGACGCAGGTTCTCTTTTTAGCAGGCTAGATCTTCTCCATGGTAACTTATGCTGTGCGGCTAACCTGCCCCAGAGCAGGTTAGGTTGCAGGCTAAGAGCTCAACTCAGTGAAAGCACTGCCTGCTGACCAATCAGAGCTCAGTGTGCGGAGTTTAAAGCGATCAAGTCATATTACAGGAGAAAGGAAATACAGAAAAACTGCTGTTGCAGGAAAGACGGCAAATCAACTGACTGTGTGAACGTGAACATTAATAGAATATCACCTCCCATCTTCAGAGCAATCTGACTAATATAACATTAGCGTTTAGAAAGCTTATTTAAATATCTGCCACAACATAAGTAACCGGATCAAAGTAACACTACAGTCCGCAAGCATATCACATCATAATGTATCATATATTTCCTTATCTGAGTCAGCTGGAGCAGCAGGAGCTCCAACAAGGCGTGTAGGACAGAGTGAATACACATACTATACAGAGATGCTTTATGAGAAACCAATGTGGTTTTGGAACATTGAACAATGTACATCTATTCTAGTAGACCTCAACAATGGAATTATGATCAGTAGAAATGGCCATGTCATGGGACCTTTAATATTGTCTGCTCCTTGAGCTCTTTGATCATCTATGTGGGCTCTAATCTGAGGTGCTTTTAATTTGCGGTTTCTGAGGCTGGTAACTCTGATGTATTTATCCTCTGCAGCAGAGGTAACTCTTGCTCTTCCTTTCCCGGGGGGTCCTCATGAGGACCCCCCGTCTCTTCGTCGCAAAGAGACGGAGCGGCTCCACCTGTTTGCTGCCTGAGATCTGCGATCTACGGAGGCCTGCTCCCACCTGTATAATACGGCTGTACTGGAGAGGTTTTTACCCCAGAGTCGTCGCGGAGAGACGGAGTGGATCCACGCTTCGGGCTTGGCCTGCTTCCACCGGGCGTGTGCTGCTGTGCGGAGGAGGATTTTACCACCGCTGGGGCCTGCTTTCCACCTGTCCTGGTTCTGCTGTTGCAGAGGCCTGCTTTCACCCCGGGGATACCACGGAGGGACCGGAGCACTTCCACGCTGCTGTTTTCGCCTGTCCTTTGCTGCTGTGCTGATTTTGCTCCAGGAACATCGCGGATACTGTGTGCTGGTCTGGGAAAATGGCCCATATCGGGATTCTGCTGTGCCTGTTAACTGTTTTGGACTATGAGAAGATCTCTATTCATTCTGAGAAGACTACTGGATTCAGGTCTGTTCTGCCACCCGCAGTGGGCATCCCCTGCAAAGGTTCGGATGTGTTGCTCAAACAATTACCGGTTGCCTTGTCACAGACAATCTGCTCGACAACATATGTTTGTCTTTTTTATTTTCCTGCGATGATGGTTCTTCAGGACTGCTTCTTAAGCTCTAATCACACTCTCGCAGACTTTTCCGGTGATTCTAAATTAGATGACAATGTATGTGTCGTTTAAGAGGAAAAGATGCCTGGTTTTTGTGTTGTTATTACTATCAGGAAATGTACAACCTAACCCTGGTCCGCCCAGTAGTAGTAGTCAGATCGCTACTCCTGCTGATTTTAAAGCTAGGTCTGGGTTGGGTTTCATCCACTTGAATGTGCGCAGTCTGTTAGGTAAACTAGATTTTGTCCGTATCTGGGCAAAATCGACTGACGCTGACGTCATTGTCTTATCAGAAACATGGCTAAACAAATCTATTTTGGCCTCTGACATTGCCTTAAATGGTTTTAATGTGTATCGTACCGACCGGCCTAATAAAGGTGGTGGCGTTGCCATTTATGTTAAGAATAAGTTCAGTGTAACCACATTAGTTTCCAAATCGATCAGTAAGCAATTTGAATTTTTAGCCATAGCAAAGGGTCAACAGGTCATGGTAGTGAGTTGTTACAGACCCCCCTCAGCTGTCAAATAATCCTTGTCTTCACTAGCAAATCTTTTATCACAACTAGACTACAAGGAAATAGTGCTACTTGGAGATTTTAACTGGGACTGGTTAACTGCAGTGTCAGAGGATTTAAAAAACCTTTGTATCTCTTTGAATGTTACTCAGATTGTTGACAGTCCTACCCGCCCAAATATTAAGTCCCCTAATAAATCCTCCCTAATTGATCTCATTTTAACTAATGTTCCCCATAAATATTCATCTGTGGGAGTATTTGCAAATGATCTGAGCGATCACTGTGTTGTAGCCACAATTAGGGACACTAAGGTCCAAAAGGTTAAACCTCGTATTATCATTAAGAGAGACGAAAAACATTTTGTTGAGCAGGGTTTTGTGCATGATCTGTTTGATTTTGATTGGGGTCAAATCGATCTGTGTGCTGATGTGGAAACTGCATGGTCTTATTTTTATCTTGGTTTTATGGAGGTCATTGATAGACATGCACCCCTGCGTACATTTAGAGTAAAGGGACGAGACAATCCTTGGTTTTCTGCTGAGCTGTCTAGTCTCCTTCATGAGAGAAACAAGGCCTGGGCAAAGGCTAGGCAATCAGGCTCAGAGGTAGAGTGGCTGCGTTTTAGGCAGCTAAGGAATAGCTTCACTTCAAATGTCAAAAGTGCAAAGTCGAAGTACTACTTGTCAGTTACCACAGAAAACCTAAATAATCCTAGGAAATTTTGGAAAGCAATAAAATCGATATCCACCGGTGAGATCCGTAATGAGCTACCTCCGTGCCTTACCACAGCATCTGGCACTATATCGGACAGGGCCACTATGTTAAATTGCTTTAATGAGCATTTTGTGTCCTGCGGTTCTATGTTTGATTCTGTGATTAACTCTGCTTCTGTGAACACCCCAATCCGTGACTTTGAACAATGTGGTCTGGAAAACCCTTTCAGTTTTACTCCTTTTACTGTCAATGTTGTTCATGAAGCCTTATCTAAGCTAGATCCTAAGAAACCGGCTGGCCCGGACAACGTAGAACCTTTCTTTTTAAAGATAGCTGCAGATTTTATTGCTCTTCCTCTTACTACTCTTTTTAACCTCTCCCTCAGCACAAATGCAATTCCAAAAGTATGGAAGTCAGCTTATGTCTTGCCTTTACTAAAAGGAGGGGAGGCAACTATTTTAAATAACTATAGGCCAATCTCTAAATTGTCAGTTCTGGCGAAGGTGCTCGAACGCTTAGTGAGTGAACAGGTAAAGGAGTTTTTATGTAAAAATTATATCCTGTCCAAACATCAGTCAGGCTTCAGAAAACAACATAGCACCATCACTGCCACAATGAAAGTGGTGAATGACATTACGAGTATTTTAGACAATAAGCAGAGTTGTGAAGCTCTATTTATTGACCTTTCCAAAGCGTTTGATACCGTCGATCATCGCATCTTAAAGCAGAGGCTACTCAGTATCGGCATATCCAGCCATGCAGTGGGTTGGTTTGTGAACTACCTCTCTGAAAGGTCCCAATGTGTTCACTTTGATGGGCTGTCTTCTGAGCGGTTAAACATTGCTAATGGTGTTCCTCAAGGTTCTGTTTTAGGTCCACTTTTATTCTCCATATATATCAACAGTTTAGGTGAAAATGTGGATGATGCTACTTTACATTTTTATGCTGATGATACCGTGATGTATTGTGCAGGTCCCTCCATTAAGGAGGCTGGTGTTAAATTACAGGCTGTTTTTAACATTATTCAGACTCAGCTTGCTGAACTTAAGCTTATTTTAAATGTTGATAAAACCAAGTTAATGCTATTTTCAAAAGCTAAAAAGACACCAGAGCCTGTTTTGGATATTGTTACTATGCAAGGACAAGTACTTGAAGTGGTTACCAGTTATAAATACCTAGGTATCTGGCTTGATGATTGTCTTACTTTTAAACTTCATGTCAATAACCTGCTTAAAAAGCTGAGGGTTAGACTAGGTTTCTTTTTCAGAAACAAGTCCTGTTTCTCTTTTGAAGCCAGGAAAAGGCTAGTCACTGTGACCTTTTTACCTGTGCTGGACTATGGTGATTGAATGCACCTGCCCATTGCCTGGAAAAGTTAGATGCCGCCTATCACAGTGCCCTGAGATTTGTTACTAACTATAAAGCACTTACTCATCACTGTACCCTGTATGCCAAGGCAGGTCTGCCTTCACTAACTGTACGGAGGCTCAGTTATTGGTACATGTTCATTTACAAAGCCATGTTGGGTAAACTACCTTTTTATATCTGCTCTCTGATCTCTCGACTAATTGAAAGTACATATTGCCTGAGATCTCATGATGTTGTTTTATTAAATGTGCCAAGTGCTAGGACTGTCTTAGGGAAGAAAGCTTTTAGTTGTGCAGCTCCACTAAATTGGAACAGTCTGCAAACATGTTTAAAACTAAGCACTTTGGTTCCCCTGCATCATTTTAAAACTCGGCTGGGTGACATGCTGTTTGATACTCATGGTACCTGTCACTGTAAATAGAGTTTGTAAACTGTACCCTGTACATTATGTTGTATGTCATCCTTATTGTTGTTCTGTTGTTTTTATGTTACATGTGTAACTAATGTCCTGCAGGTCACCCTTGAAAAAGAGATCTTTTGATCTCAAGGGGCTTCACCTGGTTAAATAAAGGCTACAAACAATACAAACAAACAATGAGAGCCAGTCTCATCATAGCATTCGATGGTTTTTGCGACTGCACTTGAGGATACATTCAAAGTTCTTGACATTTTCCGGATCGACCGACCTTCATTTCTTAAAGTGATGATGGACGGTCGTTTCTCTTTACTGGGTTGAGTCGTTCTTGCTATAATATGGATTAAAACAGCAGTCAAATAGGGCTTTCCACTGTGCACTAACTCTACCTCTGCACAACACAACTGATGGTCTCAAACACATTAAGAAGGCAAGTCATTCCACACATTGACTCTTGACAAGGCACACGTGTTCATTGAAAACCATTCCAGGTGTCTACCTCATGAAGCTGACTGAGAGAAGCAATGGGTGCAAAGCTGTCATCAAGGCAAAAGGAAGCTACTTTGAAGAATCTAAAATAAAAATCATATTCTTGATTTTTTTTTAACACTTTTTTGTTAACTAGATAATTCCATTTGTGTTCTTTCATAGTTTTGATGTCTTCAGTATTCATCTACAAAGTATAAACATATTAAAATAAACAAAAAACATTGAATGAGAAGGTGTGTCCAAACTTTGACTGGTACTGTATATAAAACACACACATTTTAATATTTAGCAGGTTCCCTCATCTATAATCATTTATACAAGCTCAACTTTGAACATATACAGCACTTAAAATGCAACATACGAAATATTCAAGAAACATCATACATTAAACACTACAGGCGTAGTGTATAGTGAACGATCCCAAATACAATTAATTGTTTACATTGCAGCTAGTGCTATGCCAGAAGAAAAAAAACGTTTTAACTGGAAGTGGAAAGGGGCGGGGCTACATAAGGTGAATTGAGCCAACACAAATACACAATAGGTGGGACTAAGAAATATAATTTGAAAATATATAAACAAAGGCATTAATTAGGGCTGCAAAATGTCTCCCATTGTAATGGTGATTAGATTTTTAAATGCCAACACTTAACCTCTTAAGCCCGGTCCCCCCGATACCGGGGAGAAAAACGCGTCACGGCAGGAGACAGCGTCTGAGGGCTTCTTAATATTTAAAAACCTATGAATGTCTTATACTCAAATAACGGGAAAAAACTCAGCTACCTGACGATATGAGCCATTTTTACCGAAACAAAACACAAGTCTCACAAGAAGCGTTAGCATTAGCCCTTAGTGAAAACAGGCTGATGCTACTTCCGGTGCTAACTAGCAAAAACGATCTTTAAAACTTAATATGTTCTGCATAAACTACATATCAGCTGAAAGCTGATACTCCACAGATTATTTTGATATAAGTATCATCACGGTAGGACACAAACTCACTGAGCTAGCAGCCAGAACAGAGCAAGAAAACAACAACAGTGTTCTAAACCATAAAAATAATTATGTCTTACCGTTGCTGTTTTGTGATCAAAAGTCGTGTTCAAGGGAATAACTTTAGAATTGTTCCTGATAATCCATCATTACATTCATGGCCGCAGAGTAGGTATAAAGTTTTGCAGTCCGGGGTTTAGGCTTTCTCACGTGCTGTTTACGCAAGCCTCTCTCTCCTTGACGTAAGTGTAAAGCGGGATTTACTATCTCCCCCTCGATTCTATTGGCTCCAAAGTTTCAAAAAAGGTGTCAATCACCCAAATCGACCAATGGGTTCCAGAGATAGGATCCTGCGTAGTATGAATAATGCCAGCAGCGGCTGCTTTACGCACAGACGTAGCAGAAGCAGCCGCACAACCGCTCCAGCACAGCAGCAACAAACACAACACAGCGAAGCGACAACACAGCAACGAACACAGAGACAACAGCAGGCAACCCTGATTAGGAACTTCAGGAAAGGTATGTACTCTCTCTGTTTGTATCTTTTAGTTGTGTATTTGGTGTAATCTATAGTAATTCCACACTCGCAAAAATACAAAATGGACGCCCCTTTGTTGTTGTAGCGTTATCGTTCCGTGAGAAACTAAAACAATGGCAACATCATGTTGGTGAACGTATAAATAGATGAATTGTATTTCGTGACTATAACACGGCAGTATATAAATAAAGCTGTATTGTATATCAACCCAGTATATATATATATATATATATATACTGTTATTCCACACACGCCAAATGGATGCTGTTTTGTAGTTCTACATACATGGACTATTAGCAGTATTATTAAATATATATATATATATATACACTATAGCGTAGGGGTGTTGGAAATAATCGTTTCTACGATGCATTGCGATGCGGACGTGGACGATTCGGTCTCGATGCAGTGACGGAAGATAATCGGTTATAGCGTAGTAACGTTGCTTCCTGATTTTCCGGCCGCGGCTTTACTATAACGTTTTTTTTTTCTGTCACTTTAATATCAAATCGGTCGGTGACGCAGAGATCAGGGAACAGACGTGACAGCGAAACAGCAATACCAAACACGGAGCGGTCTGCTTTATCCACCAACACAAGAACACCAGTCCAGAACCAACAGCAGAAGGACCCGCTCTGAATCACTCCGTGTCGCTGCGGCACAGGGATTTATGTTTTTCAAAAATAATCGCGTTACAATCATGTCAGGTTTTTGGTGGATTTAATTAAGTCTTGGATTGCAAAGTATGAATGTCCTCTAGCAATTTTCAGACGATATATACGTGTGTAAAGTTTGTGAAGGCAGGAGGAAAAAAGCTTCCGCGATCACCGTCTCCTCTCCGTTCCTCCAAACCCCGCCCCCTCCCTGAAAATAATGAGTGACAGGCTGATAGTGACCCGATAGAAACTTTATTATTCACTTAATCACTGAGATATAATGAAGCTAACTTAATCTCATACATTCATGGGATTTATGTAACAGTAAGACAGAGAATGTAAGTGTGCACCCACATGCAGTATTTTTGTTTGTATATGCTATTGTAAATACTCCTGTTGTCTGCTGTGTTCAGACTCAAGTCCTGTGTGTGATGCCACATTCAGGACATTCAGTGTCCTTTTTTTAACAGAAGACCGTTGCTAGAAGCTGCAGCTAGACTGCAGAAGCATTATTTTTTTGTTTTTGAGGATGGAACAACTTCACACACATATATATAGGGAGGCTAGACCTATACAATTCATTTATTTTGGTTTATAAATGAATGTCAAGACATTTATGTTATTGATTTCTGAAGCACTTTCTAAATAATAAAAATAGAGTTCATATGTATTTACTGCATGTATGCATTGATGAAAAATAAGCCATGTGCAGTAATATAGAAAATTGAGGATGCAACGCATTGGTATGAATCGTGATATCGAATTGAATCGAATCGTTGACAGGATAATCGTAATCGAATCGTGAGACCAGTGAAGATGCACAGCCCTACTATAGCGTGTGTGAAATAACAGTATACACATATATATATATATATATATATATTTATGTGTATATATGTGCTAAATGGAGGAATTATTTCTGATTTGAGTTACATTTTTGAAAGAATAATCCAGTGAAGTAATCAAAGTAATTGTTTTTTCCACATTTGTTTTCACAGTAATGAAGACAAGTATCAAATGGCTTCTGGATCACAGACCATCAACATCTGCCTCATCCGAGCTACGACGTGCATCAGATCAGCATACAGTTGCCCCAGAGCCATCAACATCCAAGCTACGCCGCCGGACGTCTGCACCAGTACTAACTCAGCCTCCCTCTGCATCTTCTGATTCAGTGGACAGACTGTCAGGAGGAAAGTAAAACGGGCTGGTGTGTGGCAGACTAAGGTTGTTACCGTTCCTGACACTGTGGTGGACTACAACAGAAGCATGGGCTGCGTGGATGTGTCCGATGCTTTGATTGGGTACTACAGCGTTCACCACAAAACCATGAAATGGTACAAGACCTTTTTTTACAATTTTCCGGACATTGCAGTGGTGAACCGCTTCCTTCTCCACAAGGAGCTGCACAAGATGAGGGGTGACCCGGCAGGACGAAACCACACACCCAGAAGTCCTTCAGGGAGCAGCTTGCTGCAGACATGAGGGGTGAAGTCCCTGCAGCAGCACCACCACCACTCCCCCCATCATCACTCGTATGCATTCCCAAGTATTATGGGGAAGATGCCACCGCGCTCAGGAGGTGCTCTGATGCTGGCAACACAACGGTGAAGACCTATCTACTGCACTAAGTGCCTGGTGCCTCAATTCAAAAACACTAAACACATTCAGGTTGTGTACATTTTTTCTTTTTTGCCAGTGTTTACAAAAAAAATGCTTGTGGTGTTATTTCGGTTTTAGTGTAGTTTTTTAGTGTTATTTTTGAAATAAATCTGCTCCTACAAATGTATCCTATGTTTCCTAATTGTTATTGTGTAAGTACACCTTCCTAGAAGTGTTAGTCGGGTGATAAACATGTAAGGACTGTGGCAAAGTCCACACACAGACACACACACCATTTACATACAAACAAAAATGTAATTAAAAAAAATATATATATATTTTTTAAAACACTTGTATTTGGATGGAATGATTACCTATAGTGATAATAACATTATTTTTACAGTATGGTACCTGAAAAAGGTCAAATGGCACTGATGGTATCAAAATGTGCCCAAAGGTCAGTCCGCCTGGACTACTTTTTGCTAAACCTCTCTAAAAAGGTCACATTTAACTTGTTTGGCCTCAATCTTGATACAGGGTACTTATTATGTTATACTCTGGATTCCTAAAGCTTTTAGTCTACTATCCCAACATTCAAAAGTAGTTTTCACTATAAGTAATGTTTTTTTTTTAGGCGGAGGTAAGAATTTACCTTTTTTTACTATGTTCCATCTGAATTTACTCTGACTGAGAAATATCTATATTGATCCTGACACTTCTACATCCAACTCACAGATGTAACCTTGCTTTGATAAAATAAATTATTTATATAACCCTTTTAGAAGTTAAGTTATAGTCATTTGTTTTGGGCATAGCATTTTTTAGCCTGAAACCTTAAAAACAGGCTCAGGGCTTAAGAGGTTAACAGTTTATTCTGACTGTGTGTTTCCTGTTTCCTGCAGATGTCCAGCTGCTGGTGGTGGTTAAAGAAGAGTTTCTCCCTGACCAGCAGGAGTGGAGCACAAGTCTGGACCCGGAGGACCCAGAGCCCCCCCCACACATTAAGCAGGAACAGGAGGAACTCAGGATCAGTCAGGAGGGAGAGCAGCTTCAGGAGCTGGGGGAGGCTGAGATCACCAAGGCCACTTTCACTCCTGACCCTGTGAAGAGTGAAGATGATAAAGAGAAACCTCAGTCCTCTCAGCCTCATCAAAGACAAACTGAACACATGGAAACAGAAGCTGATGGAGATGACTGTCGAGGACCAGAACCAGCCAGGAGCTCAGATCCAGAGAGCAGTTTACAACCAAAGACTGAGGACGACACTGGAGACTCTTCTGAACCTGACACTGAAGACAGTGCTGATTGGAAGGAGGCCAGAGAACCTGCATCAGGCTCAAACTCACTGAAAAATAGACATGAATCTGTCAGTGATCCACAACCTAGTGCTGAAAATAAACCATTCAGCTGCACAGTCTGTAAGAAAGCTTTTTCACAGAGTGGGCATTTAAAGGCACACACGAGAGTCCACGCAGGAGAGAAACCATTCAGCTGCTCAGTCTGTAAGAAAGCTTTTTCACATTGTGGAGATTTAAAGAAACACATGAGAATCCACACAGGCGAGAAAGCACACAGCTGCTCAGTCTGTAAGAAAGCTTTTTCACAGAGTGATGGTTTAAAGAAACACATGAGAGTCCACACAGGAGAGAAAGCACACAGCTGCTCAGTCTGTAAGAAAGCTTTTTCACGGAGTGATGGTTTAAAGAAACACATGAGAGTCCACACAGGAGAGAAAGCACACAGCTGCTCAGTCTGTAAGAAAGCTTTTTCACATAGTGGAAATTTAAAGAAACACATGAGAGTCCACACAGGAGAGAAAGCACACAGCTGCTCAGTCTGTAAGAAAGATTTTTCACAGAGTGAAGATTTAAAGAAACACATGAGAATCCACACAGGAGAGAAAGCACACAGCTGCTCAGTCTGTAAGAAAGCTTTTTCACGGAGTGATAGTTTAAAGAACCACATGAGAGTCCACACAGGAGAGAAAGCACACAGCTGCTCAGTCTGTAAGAAAGCTTTTTCACAGAGTGCAGATTTAAAGAAACACATGAGAGTCCACACAGGAGAGAAAGCACACAGCTGCTCAGTCTGTAAGAAAGCTTTTTCACGGAGTGATAGTTTAAAGACACACATGAGAGTCCACACAGGAGAGGAAAAATAGAGCTGCAATTTTTGTGACAAAATATTTAAATGGCATAATCGTTTCAAAAGACATAAGTGTGTTGGTCGTCAGCCGATTCTGTAACTGTCAGGGAATACATTCATCTATTTTGTATCCTGATGACCTCATGCCATTACATGTAATACGTTGCTCCCTAAGCCTGATTTCACCCACCTGCAACCGATTCGCTAATAATCACAAATCTTCATTTTCTTTGACCCCTTGACTCGACTATTTCTTGTTTAATAATCGTTACATCTCCTCAGGACCAAGTTCCAGTGTCCTGCCTTTCACCTGCTGATCACCGACTGCTCATTTAAGGTGGACTCACCTTTACAAGGGACCAGCTAGTCTTAGTGTCTTAATGCAAATGTGTTGTAAAGTGATGCTAGACCAAAAACGTGCTGTTGGGTAGTGTGCTCTCTGCAGGACGGTGTCTGTACTCAAATATTGTTTATGAAATGAGAGCTTCATTCCGTTGTTGTTGTCTAAACAACGCCAACAGTGCGATACGTCTTCTTTCCAGCAGATGGCATACATGTTACATCATCCAGTTCAACTGTCATCCACATATTAATGATTCAAAACAGCAATGTGTAAGATATGGCTAGTAATTGACCATTTCAACAGAATGTGAAGAGTTTACAGTCGTGAGGCCATGTCCAATATGTTTATGTTTTGTTTGAATAAATCTACTGAAATGAGCATTCAATGACTAAATTATTCTTAATTACTGTCATTACATCATGGGTTTGCATTGCAATATTAGAACGCATTAAACCCAACTTGAGTTCTTCCAAGTTGCAGGTGTTCATTGTTTAGAAGTCTGCTGTGTTTCATCCAAGCTTCCACTTTGTGCTCCGATAATGCTGAAAGTATCTGTTGTATGCTTTACCTGCTCCAGTAACAAAAGTGTAATTCACTGGACAGAGACAAGAGATAGTGGATGGATCCCGAAAAGAACCAGAAGATAGTCCGTATAGAGCCTTCAGGTTCTGATCATGATCAGTGACAGAGCTAGAAAAAAACTCCAAAAACCTGAATAGAGCTAGAAGATAGCCAGTACAAAGCCAAGAAAGACCAAGTAGAAAGACAGGAAGGAGCCAAAAGAGTTTGTGTTTTTTAATATTCAAGCTCTTCTCTTAAGATATTAGAACTTCCTATCTCAACATGTATCCTTTTATGTCAATTAAAAAAACCTTACATTTTTGCTGCCAATTATTGAGATTGTTTCACAGCTTTATCTTAAATATATAGACTGTTATCTTTACATATAGATTACATAGGATGAACAGCACGGTCCACTCTGCTGGATTCTGCCCAAATCTGCTCCAAATGCATGCACACATCTCGCTGTATCCATACTCCTGCAGTTGTATTGTTCTGGATTCATAGTGAAGTGTATTGGATGTAATGCACTCTTATTGTTATGTATTTAATATAAAGTGAAATACCCATAAAGTCAGAAAAGAAAAGAGACTCACTTTAGGAAAAAGGTTCTGAACCAGTGAGAGTTCTTCATTTGCATATAAACATGGTAAAATATTTAAAGTTGTAACCAGATCCCATCATGCAAAATGCACCTTTGTACGTCTTTTATACATGAATATGTGTCCCCGGTGTTCCAGGGAACTCACCAAGTGTCAGAAAACACAACCCTCTCTATTTTCCTCCTTAGCCAAATCTCTAAAAAAGGGGCTGCAACGGATCTGAAAAAAACGGATCCAGATTTCACTTATTTTCTACGTCACAAAGACGTGCTCCGCTTATTGGTCAACTCTCCACCTATCGGGAATGAGCCACGGCCACGTGCATTGCCAAACCTCTCATTCGCATATAGGCTATCGGCAGGCTAAATCAACCCCAGTCACATCTGTGTTTTTGCCTGCTCTTGCCAGGATGTCTAAACCAGTTAAACATTGTGCTGTTGTTGGCTGCAAGACTCGAGAAAGGGGACTGCATGCAATGCCATCAGTGGAAAAATAAAATAATCTGTGGCTAGACTTCATTTTCAAGGGACATGTGCCAGAAGACCACGGCAGATTTCTGTTGGTGTGACTGTGTTCCAAACATTTTACGACGGACATCAATCAATCAATCAATCAATCAATGTTTATTTATATAGCCCAATATCACAAATGTTACATTTGTCTCAGTGGCCTTTACAGTTTGTACAAAATATCAGTATGACAATACGACACCCTCTGTCCTTAGACCCTCACATCGTACAAGGAAAAACTTCCGAAGAAAACCCACAGTTTAAAGGAAACATGGGAGAAACCTCAGGGAGAGCAACAGAGGAGGGATCCCTCTCCCAGGACGGACAGACGTGCAATAGATGCCGTGTGTAAATTGAAAAGATAATACATTTGCAACATAGGTAGTCCAAATGTTTGGAAATGCATGTGTGTATAATAGGAAGATGAATCCACGAGGATATCCATCCAGGACCTATGATCCAGGACCACAGCCACGACTCAAGATCCAGGGCTCGCGATCCAGGACAGAGGAGCGCAGGATCATCCATGACTCCGGATCCCGGCGTATATAGACACCAAAAAGAAAGACATTTGGGGAAGCTGGGTTAAGCGGAACATGAGAGTACACAGGTATAGACAGAGAGAAGGAAGAAGTAAGATGTCCCCCGACAAAATAAGCCTATATCAGCAAAACTAGGGGCTGAATCTAAACAGCCCTAACTATAAGCTTTATCAAAAAGAAAGGTCTTAAGCGCACTCTTAAAAACGGATAGGGTGTCTGCCGCCCGAACACAAACTGGAACTAATTCCACAAATGTGGAGCTTGATAAGAAAAGGCTCTGGCTCCCATTGTACTTTTAGAGACTCTAGGAACAACCAACAACCCTGCATTCTTGGAACGCAATGCCCTAGTAGGACAGTAGGGTATAATGAGTTATTTAAGGTAAGATGGCGCCTGCCCATTAAGGGCTTTGTAGGCGAGAAGAAGAATTTTAAATTATATCCTGTGTTCTATAGGGAGCCAGTGTAAGGCAGCCAGAACAGGAGTAATGTGGTCCCTTTTCCTAACTCTGGTTAGTACACGAGCTGCAGCATTTTGAATCAGCTGAAGCGACTTGACTGACTTCTTGGTACACCCTGATAATAAAGAGTTACAATAATCCAGCCTTGAAGTAACAAATGCATGGACTAGTTTCTCTGCATCGTTTTGAGGCAAGATATGCCTGATTTTTGCAATGTTACGTAGATGGAAGTAGGCGGTCCTTGAAATTGATTTTATGTGGGCGTTAAAGGATAAATCCTGATCAAATATAACACCAAGATTCCTTACAGTCTCACTGGAGGCCAAATTAATGCCATCCATAGTTAGTATATCCTTAGATAATTTGTTTCGTAGATTCTTCGGGCCAAGTACAATAACTTCAGTTTTGGTCGTGTTTAACATCAAAAGTTTAAGGTCATCCACGTTTTAAGTCCTTGAGGCAGTCTTGAATTTTATTTAGATGATTAATTTCATCAGGCTTGATTGATAAATATAGTTGAGTATCATCCGCATAACAATGAAAATGTACAGAATGATTCCTTATAATATTGCCTAACGGAAGCATATATAATGTGAACAAAATAGGTCCGAGCACTGAGCCCTGTGGCACTCCATGGCTAACTTTGGTTTGCGTGGAAGATTTATCATTGACACGTACAAACTGAGAGCGTTCAGATAGATAGGACCTAAACCAGTCTAAAGCAGTTCCCTGTATGCCAACTAAGTGCTCTAGTATTTGCAATAAGATATCATGGTCGATAGTATCAAATGCAGCACTGAGATCGAGCAAAACAAGAATAGAGACACGTCCCTTGTCAGAAGCTATTAGAATGTCATTTGTGACTTTAACCAGAGCTGTCTCTGTGCTATGATGTGTTCTAAAGCCAGACTGAAAATCTTCAAATAAATCATTGTTTTTTAAGTAATCACACAACTGTTTTGCGACCGCTTTCTCAAGAATTTTTGAGAGGAATGGAAGATTGGAAATAGGTCTATAATTGGCTAAAACCTCTGAATCGAGGTTGTGCTTTTTAAGAAGCGGTTTTATCACTGCTACTTTGAATGATTGTGGAACATAGCCTGATAATAAAGACATATTCATAATCTTTAATAAATAAGTGCTAATTAATGGAAAAACTTCCTTCAACAGCTTAGTTGGAATTGGGTCTAACATACACGTTGATGGTTTAGAAGAGAGAATCATTGAATTTAATTGTTCAAGGTTTATGGCTGAAAAGCATTCTAGTTTACTATCTAGTGTAATATTAGAACTTATGTTTCCGGGAGCTGTTGATAACACTATACTGGTCAAAGGCAAGAGGTCATTAATTTTGTTTCTAAGAATAACAATTTTATCGTTAAAAAAGCACATCAAATCATTACTACTGAGTGCTATGGGAATAGAAGGCTCAATCGAGCTGTGGCTTTCTGTCAGCCTGGCTACAGTGCTGAAAACAAATCTTGCATTATTCTTATTCTCATCTATTAATTAAGAGTAGTAGGCTGCTCTCGCTTTATGCAGTGCTTTCTTATATTCATTGAGAGTAATATGCCAAATTAAACGAGATTCTTCAAGTTTAGTGGAACGCCATATCCTTTCAAGTTGTCTCGACTTTTGCTTTATTTTGCGGGTTTCGGCATTATGCCATGGAGCTAATCTATGTTGTTTTATTTTCTTCTTTTTCAAAGGAGCAACAGAGTCTAATTTTATTCGCAGCGCATCTGTAGCACTATCAACAACATGATCAATTTGGGGTGGTGTACATTTTGTATAAGTTTCCTCCCTTACATGCAGACATGCTATCGAGTTAAGTATTGGTGGAATCTCTTCCTTAAATTTGGCTATAGCACTAACAGATAGGTTTCTGCTGCAGGAGCTTTTGACTAATGCTTTGTAGTCTCGTAACAGTACTTCAAAAGTTACTAAGAAATGGTCGGATAAAGCAGGATTATGCGGTTCGACTAATAGTTGCTCAATTTCAATACCATAAGTCAGAACAAGGTCGAGAGTGTGATTATAGCAGTGGGTTGGTTTATTTACACTCTGACAAAAACCAACAGAATCTAATATAGTGTTAATTGCAACAGTAAGGCTATTTTTATCATCGTCAACATGAATATTAAAGTCACCTACGATAATTACTTTATCTGTTTTAAGTACCAAAGTTGATAAAAACTCAGAATGCTTATGAATGTTTATGAATGCTTATGAATGTTTATGAACTTCTCTTAAGTCCAACACGGATATGCCTCCAAACTAATGCTAAACCCGGGATCAATACCAACCATCCGGGACCAGGCCAGTGAGGACACATCCAATTTTGAAGCTGTACGTTTTTATTTAGCGGTGTTTTTCCTGATAAAGCTATCTCTAGCTTGTAGTATGTAGCATGTAGCATGTAGCTTCGCCGTATCAATGTCGCCTCAAACCCAAATAGTAATCGGTTAGGTGTTTATATGTTTTTGTAACATTTTATTTTGTACGCTCCGCAGTCTTTGCTTTGTCTTTTATTTTAATTATCAGGCATTTGCTAACATGTTCAGACATACTGCCATAATGGCAATCTGTGTGAAGGCTGTAAAGCCATGCCCTAGCCCAGGGGTGGCCAACCAGTCAGAGGTTAAGAGCCACATTTTTTCTATGTTACTGCAAAGAGCCACAACAAACACACAGTCACTGATACCGCTTGTTTCAGTTTTTTGTTTTCTGGAGACAAGATTTCAACCACGTCACTGATGCATTTTTGTGGCATTGGGATATATTTTTTTTAAATCCTCTGGAGCAGAGAGAGGAGCTTATTGTTATTGATGAATGCATCAGTGTTTCTTAGGGTCAAAAACACTAAACTCACAACTTAAAATGAAAGTGTTTAGTTTATTTAATTAAAGAGCACATATTCAATGTGAAACGTGACAGTAGATATAGATTATTTGCAATTTGGTGCTATATATATATATATTTAAAAAAAAAGATTATATATATTTTTTAAACACCTTGAATTTCAGGGGGGGGCGCGGGGCTCCGTTGGCGGGGCGCAGCGCCCCTCCAAGACAATGGTAGGGGAAACACTGGATAGTGTTTAATCAACGATAGGTTTCCCCCCCTCATAGGTGATTGGTTCACTGCATCGTAGGTATTATTGTGATTGGCTCTTGGGCCACATCAAAATTAGACGCGCTGTCATCCTCTCATACTGACACCACACATACACACGTATAGGGAGAGCCGGGACGAAAGTAACACGGGACAAAAGTAACGGAGCGATTTTATCTGAGCCCAAACAACTTTGACCGGCCAAATTACGTCAGAATTATCAGCATTCAGTACTTAACAGACCTACTAACTATCAGGTTTAACTGTCAGGAGTAGCTAGTGTTGTCACGATACCAACATTTTGGTTTCGATACCAAGTCAAGAATTGCGATTCCGATTATTTTTCGATACTTTTCTTAAAAAAAGGGAAACAGTCTTAAATGTAATTATTGTGCTTTATTTCACACCAGAACCATAACCATAACACAAACTTTTAAACAATGAGAACAATAAATAAAATAAATGACAAGAATTAATACATGTCTGACAGACAGGACTCGTAGTGTCCGTAGGCTTGCCCTCACTGTCAGAAATATAGCTAAAATACTTCCAAATTTCGCTTCTGGCGTCTTTTTTGTCAACAAGCCGAGGCGCTTCTCGTTTTCTCACATGCTCTGGCAGCTAGCGCGTGCACGAGAGAGGGGATGGATTTAGCACGTGCACGAGAGGGGAGGGACTGCAGGCACGGCTGCAGTGCAGGGAGTGGAAGCAGAGCGCTGAATACACACGGCTCTTATTAAAACGCCGCTTTCTCACCGGAGTACTTTTCCCCGTCATTCTTAAAGTACCGATACTAATGAAACGGAGGAATCGTAACGTTTTTAACGGCAGAGTATCGCGGTACCTTTCAAGTATCGGTACACCGTGCGGAGTCAGTGTCTCTCCCCCAAACTCACACACATACAATTCGATATGAACTGAAGAGCCACATGAAACTAGACAAAGAGCCGCATGCGGCTCGAGAGCCGCGGGTTGGCCACCCCTGCCCTAGCCGATAACACAAGTATTTATTCTCCTATTTATTAGTATTTTGTATCCTCTAAAATCATATTGAGTAAGTTATAATAACAAACGTAATCTTCTGTAGGTAAGTGCCGTTTTTTGCAGCGTTATATGTAAAAGCTTTTGTGATTGTAGTCTGTAAGAACGATCAGATATCATCGATCTGTAAGCTACGCTTATCAACTCGAAATAATTGACACTGAAACATTAACACTATTTCACACTACAGAATTTGCTGTGTACAGTGTATGAAGGGGGTGGGGCTGGGCTTTATCTAAAGTCAAAGATGAATCTTGATTGAGCCAAATTTGACCTTGAGTCACCCAAAACAATTCTGCTGGGTCTTCCCGAACCGAACACCACATTTTTTAGAGACCTTCAGACTTGGCTAGAATTGTCAAAATCAGTTTTGTAGTGTTTATATAGCTGTTGTGGGGGATATCATGAAGCCTTGTTCAGATTAAAAAAACTAGAGCGTAGTTATTATATCATTTTAACTTGAAACGGGTCACGGGAGAACCCGAACACAACATAAGGGTTAAGAAGTACAATACAGGACTTGCACAAGTTTCATCTGTGGGCCATACTGCATTATACTTTTTGAATTTGCTGAGGTCCGATTCAAAATGGCCCCCGAGCCATAGTTTGGACACCCCTGGTTTAGATACTCGAGGGTTCAAGAGGCGCTATTGTCTTATAGCTACAGTGTAGATATTGCAATGAAAATCTCAACAATGCTACATAAATATATATATATATGGGTAACTCATACTTACTGATATCCATTTAATCATATCTTACATCTTGGTTCTCTCTTCGGGCGTTGGAATAATATTAATACATAATTGCTCATGTCAAGTTTAAAGGGGGAGCAGTAATGCTACGTGGCATTTCAAGTAGACTAAATAACTAATTGTTAAGATTTTCATGGCTCGTTGGTCTAGGGCAGTGGTTCTCAAACTTTTTCTGTCAGGCCCCCCCCTTTGGAGAAAAAAAAAAGTCGGGCCCCCCCCAACACAAATAGTCAGGCTCAGTAGCTCAGGTAGCTTGACGTTTCATAGAGGGTGCTCAAACATTTAGGGTTTCCCATTAATGTACCGGTCGCTACAGTGGAATTTTCTACTGCAACATTCCCCACGCATATACACAGTGTAGCCGCGACTGTTACAATGAAGGCTCGATAATCAGCTTAGCAGGGGTAAAGTACTATTTTTATAGGTGGTGTGTGGACCTCACATAGGGGGGTCCGGGGGCAAGCTCCCCCCGGGAAGATTTCATTTTTAAATATTGAAGTTAAATGCATCAATCTGGTGCACTTTGAGAGCAAAATGAAGAGATCTATGGATACATCTCTCAACACGTAATAATACTGTACTGCATCATATTATTTTCGAATCAATAACTTTTAAAATTATGATTTTTTTTTTTTTATCTTTTTTTTTTTTAACCATTTTTCCTCCTGGTCTCTCGCGCCCCCCCTGGCATGCCTCTGCGCCCCCCTGGGGGGGCGCGCCCCCCACTTTGAGAACCACTGGTCTAGGGTCTGACAGAAGCAGTTATTCCTTAGATCAAGGGTGTCCAAAAAATGTTCACCGAGGGCCAAATACAGAAACAAATATAGGAAGAGCTGGGCCCCTCACTCGAGGAGAGGTATAATGCCTCATAAGTTCAGTTATAAGTCAGCAAAATAAATCAAATGTAGGTAAATTATGCTTAAAGGTAGGTAAGTTTGAGAAACCGGCTCGAGATCGCTAGAATTTGAAAATACACCACCGGAGAAAATCTGCCACTTCCTTATAGAGCCCCTCCTCCAACACACACGAACGCGCACATGACCAATGAGGACACGAGATAAGTTTGTGCACAGATGGAAGGCTGACAGGCAGGTAGGCCATCCAGTTACTTTAGCCGGGCCGGCTAAAATGATTGGTCGTGCTTTTTACAGCACCACGGCTTCCACAGATGACATTTTTTTATGGATTTTTTGTCAAAGCACTTCAGATATTCATTGCTATCGGGATGTTAAGAGCATTCCATGGAATATAACAAAAAGTGTATCTCGAGCCGGTTTCTCAAACTTACCTACCCTACCTTTAATACTTGAAAATACTTTAAGAAAACAAACAGCCTACATCCCAGCTCTCCAGAGGGTTTCATTTATCTTGTTAGCAGCTCATTCCTTAAAACAGAAGCCCTTTATTATCATAAGAGGAAATATGAAGGGTTTATTTCACTGAATTTCACTGAATTTGTTTGAAAAGTGGGCTTCTTAAAACATGAATACTACTGAGTGATATATGTTTTCATCTCTATTTAAGAAGTACAACACAAGACCAGCACAAGTTTAATCTGTGGGCCGTGCTGCATTATACTTTCTGAATTTGCTGAGGGCCGATTCAAAATGGCCCCCGGGCCGTAGTTCAGACACCCCTGCTTTAGATACTTGAGGGTTCAAGAGGCGTTATTGTCTTATAGCTACAGTGTAGATATGGCAATTAAAATCTCAACAATTCTACATAAATATATATATATATGGGTAACTCCTGACAGGGCCGGTTTTTGGCATGGGCGACATAGGCGGTCGCCTAGGGCGCCAGATCTGGGGGGGGGGGGGGCGCTGCGCTGGCAGCTCTGGGAGGGAAAAAAACATTTTTGACCGTTGGTGCTCATCCTCATTTTCGGCCTTGATGTAACGACATTCATAATTAAATAAATGTAACACCCTTTTCACCCCGGTTACACTTTTCATTTGCCCTGTACGATGGGCGCTGTAAGTGATGAAAGTGGGGGATGTTGGCTTATCTTAAGTGCAAGTGAGCGTGGGAGCGAGCGAGGGAGAGAGAGAGGACGCACCGGTACCGGCGCTGTTGTTATTAGCATCTGGTGCTAGCTGCGCTAACGGATATAAGAAGAAGATCTTTCTACAACCAGGGTGGAGGCTGAGAGGGTCAGTGAGGTAAAGGACTCCGTGTGTTTAGATAGTTCCCTTTAGTCTAAGTTATCTCAGTGGGTCTCAAACGTTTTGTTCACAATTTATGTAAACAAATATTTCCAAGGCACTCCTTTATAATTATTGGGATAAACAGGTTTGAAATCATTTCAATGTTTACTATAGGACAGTACACCAGCTAAAATCTCGCCTAGGGCAGCTAATTGGCTAGAACCGGCCCTGTTTATTGATATCCATTTAATCATATTTTACATCTTGGTTCTCTCTTCGGACGTTGGAATATTATTAATACAGAATTGCTCATTTGCAAAAGTCACATTCGATTGAATTGTATTACATGTTTTGACTACTGAGCCAAGTATCTAAAATAGTTATTTCTAAATCAAATGGAAGCTCTAGATTGTCACTGATGCATTTAATGTTGTTAATATATGTTTACCATGGGGCTCTGAGGTTCATAACCAACTGTAAACCCCTCACACACCACTGCACGCTGTACGCTTTAGTCAACTGGACATCATTATCAATGCGCAGGTCACTGCATTGGTACAAACTCATCTATACCGCTATGCTTGGACTGCTGCCCCTCTACATATCCACTTACATATCACACAAACAGTACAGCTATAGACTAAGATCTCAACATTACATCACTCTGTCCGTCCCCTCAGTACGCACGGTGCTTGGGAAAAAAGCCATATCATACTCTGCCCCCTCGACCTGGAACACACTTCAGCAGGAACTTAAGCTGACCACTTTGATACCCATCACGGATTTTAAACTCATTTTAAAAAAGCTGGAGAAATCATCTGTGGGTGTTTGCACCTGCTATATCTGACTGCTGTATATGGATTTTAATGACTACTTTTTTACGATGTTGTATTTTAGTGTTGCCTCTGTGTTTAGTGTCCTGTCTGTCTGTAACTTTGTGTGGTAGTGTTACCACTGACAGGTCTCTCTTGAAAATGAGACCTTGTGTCTCAATGAGATCTACACCTGTATAAATAAAGGCTAAAAAAAAAATTAAAAAAAATAAAAATATCATTTTCACCATTCTTTCACCTCAGGAGTTTCCCTGTGCAACCATGTTTTGTGATATATATATTTAGGTGATGAATGGAGAGAGTCTACTGGTAAAATGTAAGTCAATTATGTGCTCACTATAGTATGGGCTGCTTACCCATGGAGGTTTGAAAATGACATAATATATAAAAATACAAAAATAAATGATTAAATAAGATAAGGGAATAAAATAAAACAAGAATTTGTGATATTACATTACAGGTTACTTTTTAGATGCTTTTATACAAAGGGACTGTCATACTCAATACTGTGGACAATCCCCTAAGGAGCAATTTGGGGTGAAATGTCTTGCATAGGAACACAATGACATACTGACTGTAGTGGGGTTTGAACCTGTTTTGCAACCTGATCCAAACACCAACGCAGTAGTCCACTGCACCACACGCCTCGTTATATAAATACATTTGACAAAATGGCCAGATGGTGGAAGGTAAATACAGAATAATACATTTTAGTCTACAACACATTATAATAATAAATTACATTTAAACAATACAATGCAAGAATTGAACCGAGTATCAAAGATATTTATTTATGAATAAATCTCAGCTCCAGAATAGCATCCAGTCTATCCAACGTGGTCATGACTATCAATTACAACTTTTTATCCTGTGGTAGGAAGATGCAGAGAGAGGAAGAACCTGTGTTTCAACCGATCAAAGAAACGAACATGGGTAAGAAGGGTTTACCATCAGGATATCAAACATTATTCACAATTGTAAATGTATCATCTCTGCCCAGGGGGGTATACTACGAAGCAGGATTTTCACTTAGCCGGCTAAATTCAGGGAAAACTCCGGCTTTCCGGTCCTACGAAGCTGGTTTTCTTTTTAGCAGGCTAGATCTCCATGGTAACTTATGCTTAGCGGCTAACCTGGTCGGGACCAGGTTAGGTTGCAGGCTAAGAGCTCAACTCAGTGAAAGCACTGCCTGCTGACCAATCAGAGAGCAGTGTGCGGAGTTTAAAGCGATCAAGTCATATTACAGGAGAAAGGAAATACAGAAAAGCTGCCGTCGCAGGAAAGACGGCCGGCAAAAATCACCGACTGTGTGAACGTGAACATGAATAGAATATCACCTCCCATCTTCAGAGCAATCTGACTATTATAACATTAGCGTTAAGAAAGCTTACTTAAATATCTGCCACAACATAAGTAACCGGATCAGAGTAACATTAAGTACAGTCCGCGGCATATCACTTCATAATGTATCATATTTTCTTATCTGAGCCAGCTGAGCCGTATCTGGCCGTGAAACACTCACAGTGTCACATACTGTATGCAGAAGTATTATTTTAAGCAATACATTAAGTTGACGAAACACTCGAGACAAATGTAATTAAAGTCAGATCGTGTTTTAGACGGGCAGTGATATCATAAACCTGTTAATGTACGCATTCAAACACTTTTTCTTTTGCCAGCTGTATTCACCTTGCAGGTGCAGCTATGTGGCTTTTATCCTGGATAAAGTGTTTAAGTCATGGATGTTTAAAGTTTAACTTCTTCATTTTTGACTAGTATTAAAGTTCACTTTTCATTCAGGAAGTATGACGCTGCGCTGTCAGTACGCTTCTCCATGTTTGTGATTGGTCGAATGCTCCAGATACCACCCCTTTCATGTGAACGCGCACCTAACTAGATAGGACACGGCTGGCTTGAGCGATCCACTTGATAACCAGCGTCGTAGTACAGTTTAGCGAGAGCCAACCGGCTAACTCAAACATATCCAGGTTAGGTTGAGCCAGCTTCATAGTATAGGCCCCAGGTGTTGGGTATTTGTTTTTGTCAGTCCCCTCAGTGAAAGCTTCATGTTGTCTCCGTCCATATAGTCAGGTGTCAGCAAACACAACCAGCAAAATGTGCACTACGAAAAACAACCAAAAATTCATGTAAAACTAGATACATTAAAAACATGTGAGAATAACAATAATAACATGCAGTGCTATTGCAGCATACTTTGTCCACAACAGCCTGTCAGACACTGAAAAACCTCATCATGTGCTTCTTGGTATTGATTTTCTGAATATCTTCATGGAAATGTTACTCACTGCAGTTTATTTAGACTATTTTTATGAATAAAAGTTAAGCAATAACAGAGTGGAAGGTATTACCGGGAACATGAGTGAAAAATAGTCACGTGTGATTAATTCAGTCGGGGTGATTAAAGCAAAAAAGTCATCATTTAAAACGGTTCTTTGTGTTCTCCGTAGCCGTTTTTCTGACTGTTTCCAAAGATGTGAGGGACAGAAACTGAAGGAAATGAACCAAATGCAGGATTACGGGGCTGCATTTACTGCCTGATGGTTAACAATATTCCCTCATGGACCTGGAAGATAAAAAGGGAAAATGCTCTTGTTATATAACCAACAATCACAGAGAAACAGAGATCTCTTAAAAAAATGCTAATAAGTTACACAAAAGTTCAATGTGATGTTCACAGAGACATTTATATTCCTCAACTTTCCCAGTGGTGGGTTTATTTATTTAAAATATATAATATGTAACATTTCCTCATTAAAATGTCTAATAACGATTACACCTATGGTATTTATAATTTGTCTTTGAGTTGTGAACATCCAAAACCTGTTCTTTCACACAAGTGAAAAGCTAGCGTTAGGCTATAAAGGAACTACATCACAGTCACATGATATAACATCACAGCCAATGAGGAGATGAGTTTCTCCGTGATCACCGTTAGAGAGGCAAAGTCCCGCCCATCTACTTCCGACTCATGGGACCTTATTTCGGGAAAATTATGTATTGAAGTCGATGGAGAGAAAACGTATCTTTCGATCCCGTTTGAATTGTGCCATGAATTACACATATGATGTTTGTCAATCTTAAACAATCATTTCCATGTCAAAAAAGTCACAGTTTGTTGTAAAACTGTTGAAATATAAGACTGAAAAATACGTAACTAGAAAGACTACAAATCCCAGATAAGTTATGACAGGTAAGTGATGTCATAACTGATGTAATTTGTTTGCTTACTAAAATGAATACTAATGTATATATGCAGGAAGGAGGTGTAATAACCAGGTGGTGCTTTGCTAAAGCTGATTGGGGGAAATGTAGGATATGGTGTGAGGAGTCGGTACACCTGCTAACATCAGAGGGAAGCATAGAGGTCATTACAAGCCAAATAAAACAACATATACTAAATGCAGCAGAGAACAGTATACCCAAAACAACAACCAAGGGTAGGAAGAAAGTGGTGCCATGGTGGAATGGGGAATGCAGCAGGGCTATTAAAGAGTGAAATAATGCATTTAGAGAATTAAAGAAAAACATGACACAAAATAATATTCTAGAGTTTCAAAGGAAAAGGGCAGCTGCTCGAAGGACAATCAAATATACAAAAAAGAGAACATGGAGAGAATTGTGTTCTACCATTGGCAGAGGAGTAACATTAGGTGATGTCTGGTCCATGTTTAAGCGGATGAGTAAGAAAAGGAAATCCATTAAAATTCCAGCTTTGGTTGATGGGGAGAGGCTGGCAGTGACAGATAAAGAGAAGGCAGATATGTTAGGAAGGACACTTGCAGCAGTACATAGTGGGGAGCATCTCAGTGATATTCATAGGCAGCAAAAACAGCAGTTACTAGCAGAGAATGAAAACGTGAAGGAGAAGAGACAGGATAATAGGTCAGCTCTGGATGTGGAATTTACAATGTCAGAACTCAAAATAGCCTTGCAAGGTACAGGATATACAGTCACAGGACAAGACCAGCTATGTTATGCTATGTTTAGAAAGTTACCTATGGAAACTATGAACATGGTGCTGAGTCTTTTCAATAAAATCTGGAGAGAAGGAGATATGCCAAGTGTGTGGAAAACAGCAATCGTGCTACCATTCAATAAGCCAGGGAAAGATACAGTACAGCTAACCTTAGTAACTATGGACCAATAGCTCTTACATCACACCTATGTAAACGATTGGATGCTTAGACACATGCATCCAATCGGCTCTATACGCAGATGATGGGGCTATTTGAATGAGGGGAAGAAATGCCCCATACGTAATGGAGAATATTAGAGTGATTACAAAAGTGGAGAGGTGGTCATATAACTGGGGATTCAAAATGTCAGAAAGCAAGTCATGCTACATGGTATTTACAAACAAACGCAAGATTGATGTCCAACAGCTAACACTATATGATCGTCCAATGACAAAGGTGAATGAGTTCAAATACCTAGGACTGTGGTTTGATAGCAAATATACATGGAAAATGCATATTAATCAAGTGGAAACTAAATGCTAAAAAGTATTACATTTATTGCGAGCTGTAGCTGGATGCAACTGGGGCGCAGACAAATAAGCATTAATAGACATTTACAGATCAATTATGAGGTCCACAATAGACTATGGTTGTATAGTGTATGGAGCAGCAGCAAAAACATCACTTTTAAAAATTGATAGAATACAATATAAAGCATTGCGGTTGTGTATTGGAGCGATAAAGTCATCCCCTATCAATGCAGTTCTGATATAAGCAGGAGAGACACCTCTGGAGATCAGAAGAGAGAAACTTGCTCTGTCATACTGGGTCAGACTACAAGGAAGTGGAGAAGAAAATATTTCAAATAGAATATTACAGGATTGCTGGGAATATGCAAAATTCCAGAGACGTGGGTTTGGCTGGACGAGTAAGGAGAGAATGAGGGCATATGGAGTGGAGAATATCACGTTTGCCAAAGCAACCCCATTTAGCAGTGTTCCCCCATGGCTTTCCCCAGAAGCTAAAATAGATATGAGTATTGGAGAAAGGAAAAAAGAGTGGCAAATAAATGAAGTGGGAATTAAAACAAGTATGTATCTGAACGAAAAGTACTACAATTACCTACACATTTATACAGATGGTTCTAAGAACAAGGAAGAGTGTGTTGGAGTTGGCATATACATCCCAGACTTTATATCTATTTTAAAAAGAGCGTCTGATCAATTATCAGTGTATACAGCAGAAATGCTTGCTGTAATAATAGGATTGCAGTGGGTTGAAGAGGTCAGACCAGATAGGGTGGTTATATGTACAGATTCATTTTCCATATTACAAAGCATACAATCAACAACAACTGCCTGAGAAGACATAGAACTGAATCATAGCCTGTCAAGACTGCACAGAGGCGGTATAGATCTGCAGTTCTGCTGGGTGCCTGCACATGAGGGGGTGAAAGGGAACGAGTGTGCTGATAAATTAGTAAAAAGTGCACTACAAAAGCAAATAACATTACCAGTTCAACTTGGAGAAGGAAAAGCAGTCATTAAGAAAAAAGGGATGAAGATCTGGCAGAAAAGGTGGGAGAAAGACCAGAAAGGCAAGGACTATCACAAAGTACAAAGTACAATTACAATTAATATTCATAAAGAAAGAAACAGAAGGGAGGAAATCATGATGGCTAGACTCAGAATAAATCACACGGCTTTGAATAATACGCTGTATATCATGGGGAAAAGTGACAGTAACAAGTGTGGGAACTGTGCAGTAAAAGAAGATGTAGAACATATCTTGTTACATTGTGACATCTATAAAGCGGAAAGAGAACAATTAAAGGCTAAAGTTTTAGAGGCAGAGAGGGAGTGGAGTGTGGTTGGTGTTTTGGGAACAAAAGGAGAGGGAGTAAGAGCTACCAGAACAACACACTCTCACTCCCTAAGCGTCCAGGAGCGACGTTTGGTCAGTGTGGACGTTTTGGTCAGTGTGGACCAGAAAGGCACTGTTTAAATTATTGAGTGAAACTGGGGTAGGAAAAATAATTTAACATTAGGTCAGGAAAGAACATAGATTTGTATTTTTGTTTTATTTATTTCATGGTTTTATTGATTGATTGATTGATTTTAATTTTGTTTAGATCATAGGTTAAAGCGTTGGAATGATGTGTGATTCATACTCATGTACAGTAGGTGGCGGTATGCACCTTTTTAAGTTGTTTGCAATCCGCCAAAAAAAAGAGAAGAAGAATATATCACCAGTTGTTCGTCCCACATTTTATTCGGTAACGGCGTCTCGTCGCTACGGTTCTCTCTCTCTCTGTGTTCCTGAGAAAGTGTGTGTGAGCTCCAGCATTTCTGATCCATCATCTGTGTGTTTGGATAAACCTCTGAATGGACTGTGTGCTCTTTTTTCTGGAGCGTTTACCTCGGACTATATGAGCTAGCTTAGCATGCTAGCTGGAAACACGTTAGCAACGCCAGTCAGATTGAGAGTTTAATGGAGAGAGAAACGGTGTGTTTAACGGAGCTTGCAGGAAAAGGTGATCTAATAAACATGGGTAAAGTCCAAATGCTGCTGTCGTTGAAGAAGCAGCGACTCACTGCTGCTGCTGACGAGATATTTGCTTTGTTTGAAAAAACGATAGCCGAGTACGAGGAGGAGCTGTCTCTTTCCAAAGAGGAGAACAAGAGACTCCAGAAACTTCTGGACGCTGTTTTACAGCCTCAGCTTCGGATACACAGAGCAGGTCTGTTCCCTTTACCCTTAATTAACAATTTACACTCTTCAGAAGCACTATATTATCACATTATTAACACTTTAGACCCTTTATCAGCACTTGCTGCAGGTAGTAGATCCTGAAGTAAATGTACAAACACCACACTGTGAAAATACTCCATTATTGTTTTCAAAGCCCTAAATGGGCTGGCTCCGGTGTTCCGGATTAACTGGTTCCCCGATCAACTGGTTGACAGATGTGGAGGTGTGGCCTTCGACTGAAATACACATTTCGATCGCTTCTTCTGTCGTTTTCATAAATCTTTTGGTATATTTGGCTGGATAGGAACACTTTGATGCACATTCAGTACCAGTGTGTGAGGTTGTGGTTACGATGGCGATATCCGGACGCGAACAGCGAGGACTACAAAAATAAAAACGAGTTGACATGGGGATGTCTGTTCAAAACATTGCGAGCTCCAATAAATCATTTAAACCAGCTATTGTTGCCAGACTAATTACTGAATATCGTTCTTAATGTGATACCAAGTCCATCTGAGACCTGTTACACCTTCAGACAGCCTCCAAGTGAAGCACACGTTGTTTACTCACAGTTTGAAAGCAGCGTGGAGAAGTCTTCAGCTGTGTTAAGTTGTGATCCGCTCGAATACATCCTTAAAACCAGCTATTGTTGCCCGACTTATCACTGAATATCGTTCCTAATGTGATACCAAGTCCATCTGAAACATGTGTACACCTTCAGACAGCCTCCCAGTGAAGCATACATTGTTTACTCAGAGTTTGAAAGCAGCGTGGAGAAGTTTTCAGCTGTGATAAACTGTGATCCTCTCAGGTAAACTGTGATTCGCTCAGGGTCAACAGGGATCCACCCATGGGAAAATGGGATCCGCCCAGGTTAAACTGTGTTACGACTTTTGTGGCTATCTACCAGCGATCATGTTTAATATGAAAGACACACACATATACATCCCTTATAAAAACGGCATTCTGCAGCACTCATCCAGATAACATGCTGTTAACTCGTTTTGCAAAGATAGCAGCAGAAATGTCATTGCTGCATGTGCAGGGATATTAGACTTTAAAATGCTGATGGGTCATTAATGTTGGTCTCGGCAAACAATATTAGGAATCCTTTATTCAAACTACATAATATTCATTGTCCATCGACATGAAAATAACAAAAAAGTTCATGCTGGACTCAAACCCAGAGTCCCAACAGCAAAAGTTACTCCAGCCCTGCGCGTTATAAGTCAATAAGTCATAACCACAACCTCACACACTGGTACTGAATGTGCATCAAAGTGTTCCTATCCAGCCAAATATACCAAAAGATTTATGTAAACGACAGAAGAAGCGATCGAAATGTGTATTTCAGTCGAAGGCCACGCCTCCACATCTGTCAACCAGTTGATCGGGGAACCAGTTAATCCGGAACACCGGCCTATATAGCTGAACTCCTCCAGCGCTACACCCCAGCCAGAGCTGCTGGTAGTGCCCAAGACCAGGCTCAAAACCCGGGCACCGAGCCTTCGCAGCAGCTGGCCCTAGGCTCTGGAACACTCTGCCCCTCCATGTGAGGTCGGCCCAGAACCTAGTTTTTTTTGTTATCTACTCTTAAAACACACTTCTTCTCCCTGGCCTTTTAGTCAGAGCGGAGCACGACTCCTGACTTTTCCCTGTGCTTTTTATATATCTGTTGTAATTTATTGTCTTTTATTGTGATTGTAGTAATGTGTTTTTATGTGATTGTAGTATTTATTACATGTACAGCACTTTGGCCCGACCAAAAATCGCTTTGAAATGTGCTTTATAAATAAACTTTGATTGGATTTACAAGTTAAAGTACTGTATGTAAGTATTATTAGACACATGTACTTTATTATGATAATTAAAATGTATTACGGAAGAGCAAACCTACCATAATAAATATATTTATAAAAATACATACATTGAATAATATGCCATTTAATTTACTAATTTAAATATTACCCATACATGTAGGCACTAGTTGGTTAAATTACATTACATTACATTGCATTTAGCTGACGCTTTTATCCAAAGCGACTTACAATAAGTGCGTTCGACCAACAAAATACAACTTGAAGAAAACAGAATCATATAAGTACAGGCTTCATAGAGCAAAAACATTTCAAGTGCTACTCAACTGGCTTTAGATAAGCCAGTCCTTTATTAGTATAAAAGTGCTTCGTTAATAGTTCTATCGCTCGAAGTGGAGTCGAAAGAGCTGAGTTTTCAGTTTGCGCCGGAAGATGTGCAAGCTATCTGCCGTCCTGATGTCAATGGGGAGCTCATTCCACCATCCTGGAGCCAGGACAGCAAACCCACGTGTTTTCGCCGATGGGAACTTGGGTCCCCCTCGCAGCGAGGGCGCAGCGAGTCGTTTGGCTGATGCAGAGCGTAGTGCACGCGCTGGGGTGTACGGTTTAACCATGTCCTGGATGTACGAAGGGCCAGATCCATTCGCAGCATGGTAAGCAAGTACCAGTGTCTTGAAGTGGATTCTAGCAGTTACCGGAAGCCAGTGAAGGGAGCGGAGGAGCGGAGTAGTGTGGGAAAATTTAGGAAGGTTGAAGACCAGACGAGCCGCTGCATTCTGGATGAGCTGCAGAGGTCGGATGGCACAAGCAGGTAGACCAGCCAGGAGGGAGTTGCAGTAGTCTAGGCGTGAGATGACGAGAGCCTGGACCAGAACCTGAGTCGCTTTCTGAGTCAGCTGGGGACGTATCTTCCTGATGTTGTAAAGCGTGTATCTGCAGCAACGGGTTGTAGCAGCGATGTTTGCAGTGAAGGACAGGTTGTTATCTAGGGTCACACCCAGATTCCTTGCAGTCTGAGTCGGGGAAACAACAGAGGTGCCGATGTTGATTGTTAGGTCAAGAGTTAGTTTTAATGTGCTTCTTTATTCACCTTTTCTTATTAAATGTGAAAAAGCAAATACAAATAAATATTTTTAATTCAAATTGCGCGAGGATAATTCATAAAGAAATCAATGAATAAATATGTTCAATAATAAATTAAACACATCGAAAATGTTACTTGTTAAAGAATAGGGGAACTAGTACAAAGGTCATTAAGTAATTCAAACATTAATATAAATTAATGTAAAATCTCATCAATCAATTATTGCCAACATGTATTTATATTATATTCTCTATATATATCAGTGACGTGCGGTGAGGTTCATGGCTGGTGAGGCACTGACTCTTTCAGAGTCAGATTTACAAATATTATATTTTGTCCTTAATCGAAATGTTCGGTTATTTTCAAAAGCTTTTTTAGTATGATGCTTCGATTCATTTTAAACAGACTGTTCAACAAAAGGATACCCAAAATCTAAATATTGGATTGTTCTTTCTTAGTAAGATCCCATGTTCATTACAATTATTACATTACATTACATGTCATTTGTTAGACGCTTTTATCCAAAGCGACTTACATACTCAATACTGTGGGCAATCCCCACAGGAGCAATTTGGGGTGAAGTGTCTTGCCCAGGGACACAACGACATGCTGACTGCAGTGGGACTCGAACTTGGTACTCCCTGATTCTAAGTCCAGCACTCTATCCACTGAGGTACACTTGTGGTCTTACCTTGACTTGAAGATGAAGTCCATGCTATCCTTCTGGACAACAATCTCCATTACATTTTTGTAAAAGTCCTCCTTATCTTCCTGTAGTTTCAGAAGTCTAGGCCCAATCCCAAACCACTCCCTCGACCCTACCTCTCCGTGACGGAGTGAACTCCGTCTGTAGCCACACTCGCAGCTCAACGAGGCTCCCTCCTGTCAGATGGAGGGAGTAAATACAGCAGCAAGCTTTGGGACGGCCTCCCCTCTCTCCGGCAGAAACAGGAAATGCCGTAACTGTATGTAACAACGGTTTCAAATCAGCTTCTCTTAGACAAAAAATGTAAATTAATAACTCAAATAAAACTCCAAACATCTTTCATTGTGTTTCTTTTTTGTAAAGCTCCTTTAGTTTTAAACCTGATGTTTATAAGCTTCTTAGTTTTTGCAACGGTCTGTAAATATACACAACTTTATAATAAAATGCACACATTTACCTTTTTCTAGACTAAACACAGGTATGATCCCAAGTTAAATCATATGAGGTTATCATGAGGTTGTTAACATCGCAGTTTATCAGTGGATGTTTGCTGAAACTACTTGTAAACAGCGTGTTTCCTGACGGACACACACAGCGTGACTCCGGTCAGGTAGAGACCGGTCTCAAGTCAGCACCGCTGCAGACTCGCTGTTTGAGGGCTTGATAGCCCACTCCCCCTCCACACTTGTTGCTTTGGAACAGCCCTCAATGTGGCGGACCCTCCGCGTGAACGCGCAAACGGAGGGGTAGGGGTGCCCAACCAGTCGATCGCGATCGACCGGTTGATCGCGGGGAGATTCCCAGTCGATCGCGAGATGTGTCTAAAAATAGAACAACAACATTCTGTTTTATCATTAATGTCCTGTAACATAATCTTCCTGTGCCAGAATAATCCACTTGAACGCATCAAAGCTTTGTGATTGGCCGGCGTGACCCCATGTGTCGGGGCGTGGCTGGTGGGCAGTGGGCACTATTTCGCTGACGTTGTCCGTGTCAACAGGAGTGACAGTCCCTACACACACAAGACCGCAATTACGGCAGAAGCAAAAAAGCCCAAAATATATAATTTTCACTCCGAGTGGGAGGATAATTATTTTTGTATCTATTCCAATTCAAAGTCCATCTGTCTCATCTGCAATGCGAGCGTGGCTTTATCGAAGACGGGTAATTTAGGAGCGGCATTTCAAAACAGTGCACAAACGCTACGAGACGGAATTCCCTCCTAATTCTGCCCTACGCTCCCAAAAGGGGAGGGGCCTGAAAGGACAGCTAAATTACATTACATGGCATTTAGCTGACGCTTTTATCCAAAGCGACTTACAATAAGTACATTCGACCAGGAAGACACAACCTTGAAGAAAACAGAATCATATAAGTACATCAGGTTTCATAGAGCCAAACATTTCAAGTGCTACTCAGCTGGCTATAGATAAGCCAGTCCTTTATTAGTATATAAGTGCTCTGTTAGCAGTTATTTGTTAGTAATTCTATCGCTCGAGGTGGAGTCGAAAGAGATGAGTTTTCAGTCTGCGTCGGAAGATGTGCAGGCTTTCTGCTGTCCTGATGTCAATGGGGAGCTCATTCCACCGTTTTGGAGCCAGGATAGCAAACCCACGTGTTTTTGCTGATGGGAACTTGGGTCCCCCTCGCAGCGAGGGTGCAGCGAGTCGTTTGGCTGATGCAGAGCGTAGTGCACGCGCTGGGGTATACAGTTTAACCATGTCCTGGATGTAGGAAGGGCCAGATCAATTCGCAGCATGGTATGCAAGTACCAGTGTCTTGAAGTGGATTCTAGCAGTTACCGGAAGCCAGTGAAGGGAGCGGAGGAGCGGAGTGGTGTGTGAATATTTAGGAAGGTTGAAGACCAGACGAGCCGCTGCATTCTGGATGAGCTGCAGAGCTCGGATGGCACATGCAGGTAGACCAGCCAGGAGGGAGTTGCAGTAGTCTAGGCGTGAGGTGACGAGAGCCTGGACCAGAACCTGCGTGGCATTCTGGGTCAGCTGGGGACGTATCTTCTTGATGTTGTAAAGCGTGTATCTGCAGCAACGGGTTGTAGCAGCGATGTTTGCAGTGAAGGACAGGTTGTTATCTAGGGTCACACCCAGATTCCTTGCAGTCTGAGTCGGGGAAACAACAGAGGTGCCGATGTTGATTGTCAGGTCAAGAGTGGGACAATCTTTTCCCGGAAGAAAAAGCAGTTCAGTCTTGTCAAGGTTGAGCTTGAGGTGATGAGTAGACATCCACTGAGAGATGTCAGCTAGACAAGCAGCACAGCAGTCCATTTTCACCAGGCCCAACAACAAGAGCAAGGCTGCTACCAGAGCATCTTATTGTGTCAGTCACGTTCTTGCGAAACACATGAAGTCTTTCAAAGACGGCGAAGTTGTGAAAGAAGCATTCCTGGAGGCTGCCGACGCGCTTTTTGGGGGACAGTAAAAATAACAGTAGCATTTGAACAGGTTTTTGATATAATAAAAACTCAAGTTAGATACCGTTATTAATCAGCTGTAAGTTTTAGTTTGTTTGAACTTATTCATTATAATTATTCTACAAAACGGTATAAGAATGCAAACATTAAGATATGTTCTGTTTAAATTGATTATAGTCTATTATCAATTCAGGTTAAGAAACTAGTGTTGCTTGCATCCTATTTTAAAGGCATTTCTTTTTATACTCTACTAAAATGCAACAAAAAAAGGGTTTGATTCTATTAATGTTGTCTTTTTTATTGCACTTTGGCAACAGATTCCTGTGTAGCTTCAGATCTGAGTTGTCTTATTAGTAAGCCTCATTTATACTTTTGTAGCAACACTATTTGTATGTAATGGCAAAGAAAGGGTTCAGAGTATTTTCTTTTTTCCCTGTGTCATATGTGGCAGCACTGTTCAATGTTTCTTGAAAACATCACCCACTGTAGTATGTGACGTGCGAATAAACACCAACTCTGTATCAACAACACTGTTGTGTAACTTCAGTTAAATACTTCGATGTGTTTCATCGTACAAAGGTCAGTTTTATACAATTAGAAGTGTGTATTTACCTGGTAGTAGGCTGTCAGTAATGGCTACGCCTCTCTATTTGGACTGGTAGATCTCGGCAGACTGGCAACTTTAAAAGTAGCTCTCGGTTCAAAAAAGGTTGAGCACCCCTGGTGTAGGGGTAGGGTGTAGGGGGCGGTTTGGGAATGGGCCCTAGTTTGTTGTTTGCGTCTGCGTAGAATAACAGTAGCAACAAGATCCTGTGGGCTCACGTTCGCCCCCTTCAGTGCAGCAGAGGTTATGGCTGCCTCTCCTGGTGCTTTTTTCATTGCCATTGTATGATGAGACCAGCGAGCCTAAATATATACGTGAAATAAGTTATTTAGAGACTATGGATGGCGAGGATAAATGTAATAAAGGGATCTACAAACTTTACGTTGGTGACATACAGTGAGATGGTGCAGGCATGCGCTTAGGGCCCGCTTTCCAGCCAGTTTCTGTGGGGTGACGCATTCTGAGGTGAGGCAGAGCTCATCTGTGCCTCACCTCACCCCACAGTAAACTGGCTTGAGCGCGCTCACAAAATAAGTGCCCACGCTACATTAGTGCCCGCGCTCCAGCTAGTTACTGTGGGTTTACGTGAGGCAGAGCCTCACTCCTCATCGCTCCCATGTAGTTGTAGCGGAGCTCGGCCAATTTGCTGATTTTTACTATAAATAGCGATTGGAATCATACAGAAATCACACTTACAACACAGATCAGTGGAGACATTTTTATTATTATTACTATTTCGTTTTTCTTTAGATGTTTTTCCGTTACATTGGAGAGTATGACAGGTGAGGCTCTGCCTCCCCTGACTGCACGTCGCTGATATATATATATATAGATATACACAGAATATATATTTTGAGAGAGATATACACTAGTATTAGACGCAGTCAAAAGTTTGGACACATCTTCTCATTCAAAGTTTTGTATTTATTTAAATTGGTACTACTTTGTAGATTTATACTGAAGACATCAAAACTATAAAAGAACACATATGGAATTATCTAGTAAACAAAAAAGTGTTAAAAAATCCAGAATATGATTTATATTTTGCTGGCTACTGCAGAAGGCTGTGGTAGCCATGCTGGTTAAGGGTGCCTTGAATTCTGAATAAATCACCAACAGTGACACCAGCAAAGTGTATTGTCCAATCCTTGTGTTTCTTGGCCCAAACAATTCTCCTCTTCTTGTTGTTCATCCTCAGTAGTGGATCTTTGCAGCAATTGGACCATTAAGGCCTAATTCACGCTGTCTCCTCTGAACAGTGCATGTTAAAGGTCCCATGTCATGCTTTTCCTGTTATTACCCGTCCCCTTGTGTGTTATGTAGCTTTTTCTGCAAACGGTCTGCAGAGTCACAAACCCTCAAAGTACACCCAGTAGAGAGTAAAACTCTAACACAGAAAATACATGTCTATTGTTATGACCCGCCCTCTATTCCGTGGTAGTGGCTCGTGGGGAGACCCGCAACATAAAATAATACACGCAAAAACCACTTGATTACGATCATTTATTGAAGTACAGCCGTTTACTCACACAAGCAATCCGGCAAACGAAAAGAGGTCTGGAGGACTGGCCAAAAGAAACAAACAGAAGGAGGTAACCCGAGCCAGCCACACCACGGGCCGTAGGACCCAGAGTTTCCCTCCCCTAACCAGAAATCAAATAAATACCCTATGGGAAACAAAATAAAGCCGCGAAAACTGGACCACCAGAGGCCTGTACTACGAAGCAGGATTTTCGCTTAGCGAGCTAACTTCAGGGAAAACTCGGTGTTTCCGGTCCTACGACACTGGTTCTCTTTTTTAGCAGGCTAGATCTCCATGGTAACTTATGCTGTGCGGCGAACCTGCCCCGGAGCAGGTTAGGTTGCAGGCTAAGAGCTCAACTCAGTGGAAGTACTGCCTGCTGACCAATCAGAGCTCACTGTGCGGAGTTTAAAGCGATCAAGTCATATTACAGGAGAAAGGAAATACAGAACAACTGCCGTTGCAGGAAAGACGGCAAATCAACTGACTGTGTGAACGTGAACATGAATAGAATATCACCTCCCATCTTCAGAGCAATCTGACTAATAAAACATTAGCGTTTAGAAAGCTTAATTAAATATCTGCCACAACATAAGTAACCGGATCAAAGTAACAATACAGTCCGCAGCATATCACATCATAGTGTATCATATATTTCCTTATCTGAGTCGTGTAGGACAGAGAGTGAATACACATACTATACAGAGATGCTTTATGAGAAACCAATGTGGTTTTGGAACATTGAACAATGTAAATCTATTCTAGTAGACCTCAACAATGGAATTATGATCAGTAGAAATGGCCATGTCATGTAGGGCTGTAGCGATACACTAATCTCACGATACGATACGATACACGATATTCAGCTCACAATACGATATATATCACGATATTCAGCCAATGATACGATTCGATATAATTCGATACACTTATATAATTTTCTGAAAGATTTTAAAGGGACAGTGTGATTTTGGTGACATCTTGTGAGTGTTCCATTGACTTGGATTGAATTAATTCAACTGAAAACTGAAAGCATCAATTATACAATATATGGCTCTGACAGAGAGTCGACAGCTTGCAAATGCTGGTCAAAATGAATCAAAAGATGTGGTGAGAAAATGTGTTTCATTTATTGAAACAGTGCAAACTGTAGCTTACAAGCCTTTGAAACGTAAGTACATAAAGTGCAGTATCACAATGGACAATGGAGAATTAAAAGGTTCAGCGGAACACGGGGGATTTGAATGGGACTTGTTAGAAATTAAAATCAATGTTTTGATGGCATAAAGTACCTTAAACATACCGTCAGTTTAAATGCTGTTTTATACTGAAAAACCAGAAGTTCTTGTGCACAACCAGTTGTTAAGCTTTTATTCTGAAAATCCTTCATCTCCGGTTAGCGTTTAGCATGTGGTTAATATACCATTTACTATAGAGGTGAATTTAGTAGCGATATGACACGGAGTGTTGCACACTGAAACCTACTGATTTCAACACTACAACTATAGACATCGAGATATTACTATTGCTGAATATTAAATGAAGGTAGTTTATTTGAATACGTTTGTTTACAGACGTGGGTAGCATGAGACAACATCCGGAAATGATACCAGCCGTGAGGTATTTTTGGAGTATTGATTACAGCGTTTAAAATGTATTAAATGAAAAGTCATGAAAGAGATAAGGAGGAGAAAAGGCGTGTTTAGTTATATATTTAATGTACAATGTCTGAATCCTCTGTAATGCGCAACAACGAACATTGGAGACGTGGAGGGCCGGCCCCCAGCAGCGCCAACCGGCCCACAGGGAGGAGCCAGCAGAGGATATTTAACAGCTGGAAAGATGGAGTTCGCTCTCTTCCCTTCGCTCACGAGAGCCAGAACACAGCTGTTTTTCTGACTAAACCATCTTCTGCTTGTAACATTACCACGCTTTTTATTAATTAAAGTATACATTTGAACCTTCTCAGAGACTCAATTAGTCTCCTTTTTAAAGCTTCTCTCCTGGACGCGAGAATAACGAACACAGTTATCAGACTTAATGTATCGATACCCGCTGCTGAAATATCGATACTTTCTCGGAAAACTAAATATCGATATATATCGCAGGATCGATTAAATTGCACAGCCCTAATGTCATGGGACCTTTAAGATTGTCTGCTCCTTGAGCTCTTTGATCATCTATGTGTGCTCTAATCTGAGGTGCTTTTAATTTGCGGTTTCTGAGGCTGGTAACTCTGATATATTTATCCTCTGCAGCAGAGGTAACTCTTGCTCTTCCTTTCCCGGGGGGGGTCCTCATGAGAGCCAGTCTCATCATAGCATTCGATGGTTTTTGCGACTGCACTTGAGGATACATTCAAAGTTCTTGACATTTTCCGGATCGACTGACCTTCATTTCTTAAAGTGATGATGGACGGTCGTTTCTCTTTACTGGGTTGAGTCGTTCTTGCTATAATATGGATTAAAACAGCAGTCAAATAGGGCTTTCCACTGTGCACTAATTCTACCTCTGCACAACACAACTGATGGTCTCAAACACATTAAGAAGGCAAGTCATTCCACACATTGACTCTTGACAAGGCACACGTGTTCATTGAAAACCATTCCAGGTTTCCACCTCATGAAGCTGACTGAGAGAAGCCAAGAGGGTGCAAAGCTGTCATCAAGGCAAAAGGGAGCTACTTTGAAGAATCTAAAATAAAAATCATATTCTTGATTTTGTAACACTTTTTTGTTAACTAGATCATTCCATATGTGTTCTTTCATAGTTTTGATGTCTTCAGTATTCATCTCCAAATAGAAACATATTAAAATAAACAAAAACCATTGAATGAGAAGGTGTGTCCAAACTTTGACTGGTACTGTATATAAAACACACACATTTTAATATTTAGCAGGTTCCCTCATCTATAATCATTTATACAAGCGCGACTTTGAACATGTACAGCAGTAAAATGCAACATACGAAATAATCAAGAAATATCATACATTAAACACCGACTGGGAACATTTTACTGCACCATCATTACTTTTACATAAGAAGGTGCCGTCAAATGTTCTGTTAACCTGTTAAGCCCCAAGGTCCCCCTCGGCGGGTACTTTTTTTTTTCTTTTTCACTACACTGTGTCTCAGGGGATCTTAATATTTAAGAACCTATAAATATGTTCTACCAAATTAATGGGAATAATCTCAGCTAACTGACGATACAAACCATTTTTACCAAAACAAAACACAAGTCTCAAAAGAAGCATCTAAATGACCCCTGAGCGAAAAATGCTAACGCACTTTGGCACAGAACTCAAGATAAAAGATACCCTTATTACTTATCGTAGCTGCACATACAAGATATCCGATTAAAGCTGAGGTACCACAGATTATTTAGGTATAGTATCATCACTGAGTGATCCAAACTCGCGACAGGGGAAGCAAACACAGACATCACAACACGTACCTTTACGTAGCTTTTAAGGGAGATCGTCTCACCTTAGCTGTCAATCTGATCAAAAGACTTGTTCAATGGCATTAAAACGAGATAAAACGCGGCTGAATCGGTTAATCCATAGGTTGATAATGTTTCTGTGGAATCATTTTTTTAAATTTATAATCCATAATTCAATTTGTATGTAAAAATCGGAGAGTAAACGTTAGCTGCTAATGGTAGCTACCTGAGTTATCGCAGCTTCCGGTTTTGGCTATGCGTCAGTCTCACACACACATTACCAAATAAGGAGTATGTGGGAGTTCCCCTCGATTCCATTGGCTCTGACGATTAGAAAGAGATGTCATTCAGCAAAATCGAGCAAGGGGGGCCAGAGATAGGTCAAATCCACCCAATTGACCCCAGAATAAATCAATCAATCAATCAATGTTTATTTATATAGCCCAATATCACAAATGTTACATTTGTCTCAGTGGACTTTACAGTTTGTACAAAATATCAGTATGACAATACGACACCCTCTGTCCTTAGACCCTCACATCGTACAAGGAAAAACTTCAGAAGAAAACCCACAGTTTAAAGGGAAAAATGGGAGAAACCTCAGGGAGAGCAACAGAGGAGGGATCCCTCTCCCAGAAGTGCGTTTGTTTTGCTAAATCTTTCTAAGAAGGTCAAATTTCACTTGTTTTGCTTCAATCTTGATACAGGGTACTTATTATATGGTTAATACTTGCATACTTTAACTTAAATAAGGTTTGAATGCAGGATTTTTATTTGTAACAGAATATTGTAATTCTCTACTGTAGTTGTAGTGTATCTGTGAACGATCCCAAATACAATTAATTGTTTACATTTTAGCTAGTGCTACGCCGGAAGAAGAAAAAAGTTTTCATTTTTAACTGGAAGTGGAAAGGGGCGGACCTACATAAGGTGAATTGAGCCAACACAAATACACAATAGGTGGGACTAAGAAAGATAATGTGAAAATATAAAAACAAAGGCATTAATTAGGGCTGCAAAATGTCTCCCATTGTAATGGTGATTAGATTTTTAAATGCTAACACTTAACAGTTTGTTCTGACTGTGTGTTTCCTGTTTCCTGCAGATGTCCAGCTGCTGGTGGTGGTTAAAGAAGAGTTTCTCCCTGACCAGCAGGAGTGGAGCACCAGTCTGGATCCCGAGGACCCAGTGCCGCCCCCACACATTAAGCAGGAACAGGAGGAACTCAGGATCAGTCAGGAGGGAGAGCAGCTTCAGGAGCTAGAGGAGGCTGAGATCACTCAGTCCACTTTCACTCCTGACCCTGTGAAGAGTGAAGATGATAAAGAGAAACCTCAGTCCTCTCAGCCTCATCAAAGACAAACTGAACACATGGAAACAGAAGCTGATGGAGATGACTGTCGGGGACCAGAACCAGCCAGGAGCTCAGATCCAGAGAGCAGTTTACAATCAAAGACTGAGGATGACACTGGAGACTCTTCTGAACCTGACACTGAAGACAGTGCTGATTGGAAGGAGGCCAGAGAACCTGCATTAGGCTCAAACTTACTGAAAAATAGACATGAATCTGTCAGTGATCCACAACTTAGTGCTGAAAATAAACCATTCAGCTGCTCAGTCTGTAAGAAAGCTTTTACACAGAGTGGGCATTTAAAGGCACACAAGAGAGTCCACACAGGAGAGAAACCACACAGCTGCTCAGTCTGTAAGAAAGCTTTTTCACGGAGTGCACATTTAAAGGAACACATGAGAGTCCACGCAGGAGAGAAACCATTCAGCTGCTCAGTCTGTAAGAAAGCTTTTTCACAGAGTGCACATTTAAAGGCACACATGAGAGTCCACACAGGAGAGAAACCACACAGCTGCTCAGTCTGTAAGAAAGCTTTTTCACAGAGTGCAAATTTAAAGACACACATGAGAGTCCACACAGGAGAGAAAGCACACAGCTGCTCAGTCTGTAAGAAAGCTTTTTCACAGAGTGGAGATTTAAAGAAACACATGATAGTCCACACAGGAGAGAAAGCACACAGCTGCTCTGTCTGTAAGAAAGCTTTTTCACGGAGTGATAGTTTAAAGAACCACATGAGAGTCCACACAGGAGAGAAAGCACACAGCTGCTCAGTCAGTAAGAAAGCTTTTTCACAGAGTGCAGATTTAAAGAAACACATGAGAGTCCACACAGGAGAGAAAGCACACAGCTGCTCAGTCTGTAAGAATGCTTTTTCACAGAGTGATAGTTTGAAGACACACATCAGAGTCCACACAGGAGAGGAAAAATAGAGCTGCAATGTTTGTGAGAAAAGATTTAAATGGCATAATCGTTTCAAAAGACATAAGTGTGTTGGTCGTCAGCTGATTCTGTAACTGTAAGGGAATACATTTGTCTATTTTGTATCCTGATGACCTAATGCCGTTACATGTAATGCGTAACTCCCTAAGCCTGATTTCACCCACCTGCAACCGATTCGCTAATAATCACAAATCTTCATTTTCTTTGACCCCTTGACTCGACTATTTCTTGTTTAATAATTGTTACATCTCCTCAGGACCAAGTTCCCGTGTCCTGCCTTTCACCTGCTGTTCACCGACTGCTCATTTAAGGTGGACTCACCTTTACAAGGGACCAGCTAGTCTTAGTGTCTTAATGCAAATGTTTTGTAAAGTGATGCTATACCAAAAACGTGCTGTTGGGTAGTGTGCTCTCTGCAGGACGGTGTCTGTACTCAAATATTGTTTGTGGAATGAGAGCTTCATTCCGTTAATGATTCAAAACAGCAATGTGTAAGATATGGCTAGTAATTGACCATTTCAACAGTATGTGAAGAGGTTACAGTCTTGAGGCCATGTCCAATATGTTTATATTTTGTTTGATTAAATCTACTGAAATGAGCATTCAATGACTCAATTATTCTTAATTACTGTCATTACATCATGGGTTTGCATTGCAATATTAGAACGCATTAAACCCAACTTTAGTTCTTCCAAGTTGCGGGTGTTCATTTTTTAGAAGTCTGCTGTGTTTCATCCAAGCTTCCACTTCGTGCTTCGATAATGCTGAAAGTATCTGTTGTATGCTTTACCTGCTCCAGTAACAAAAGTGTAATTCACTGGACAGAGACAAGAGATAGTGGATGGATCCCGAAAAGAACCAGAAGATAGTCCGTATCGAGCCTTCAGGTTCTGATAATGGTCAGGGATAGAGCTAGAAATGGTGTGTTGAGGTGAAGTGGGATAAAAAGGAATAATAAATGCTTTTGATGATATTGGACTGGCAACCTATTTTTTGTTTTGTTTATGAAATGTTGAAGTGACCAACTGACTGTAATGTATTATTTTTGTTTCTGTTTTTTTTTTGTCTGAGATAGGAATGTCTCTTTTTGTTATTGTAATGTCCATGTTTTGTGTCTGTAGCCTCTACAAAAAATGTAAAAAAATTAAATCATCTCAATCATATTCATAAACCATGAATAAAACCTGCTATGTATACCAGGAAAAATAAAATAAAGCTGTGAAACAATCTCAATAATTGGCAGCAAAAATGTAAGGGTTTTTTAATTGACATAAAAGGATACATGTTGAGTTAGGGAGTTCTAATATCTTAAGAGAAGAGTTTGAATATTAAAAAACACAAACTCTTTTGGCTCCTTCCTGTCTTTCTACTTGGTCTTTCTTGGCTTTGTTCTGGCTATCTTCTAGCTCTATTCAGGTTTTTGGAGTTTTTTTCTAGCTCTGTCCCTGATCATGATCAGAACCTGAAGGCTCTATATGGACTATCTTCTGGTTCTTTTTGGGATCCATCCACTATCTCTTGTCTCTGTCCAGTGAATTACACTTTTGTTACTGGAGCAGGTGAAGCATACAACAGATACTTTCAGCATTATCGGAGCACAAAGTGGAAGCTTGGATGAATCACAGCAAGGCAAGGCAAGTTTATATAGCACTTTTCAACACAAGGCAATTCAAAGTGCTTTACAAAAATGAAAGACATTAAGAAAATGGCATTTAAAATCAGTTATTAAAAAGAAAAGCTAATTAAAGAAACATTAAAAGAAAAAATACATGGATAAAAGTTACAGTGCAGTCTAAGATATGAATAGTTCAATTAAAAGCAGTGACAAAAAGAAAAGTCTTCAGCCTGGATTTAAAAGTAGTCAGAGTTGCAGCGGACCTGCAGGATTCTGAGAGTTTGTTCCAGATATTTGGAGCATAATAACTGAACGCTGCTTTACCGTGTTTAGTTCTGACCCTGGGGACAGAAAGCTGACCAGTCCCTGAAGACCTGAGATATCTGGATGGTTCATAATTTAGCAGGAGGTCAGAAATGTATTTTGGGCCTAAACCATTCAGTGCTTTATAAACCAGCAGCAGTATTTTTGAAATATATTCTTTGATACACAGGAAGCCAGTGTAAAGACATCAGAACAGGAGTGATGTGATCCACTTTCTTAGTGTTAGTGAGGACTCGAGCAGCAGCGTTCTGAATCAGCTGCAGCTTTCTAATATTTTTTTTTGTGAGACCTGTTAAGACACCATTACAGTAGTCGAGTCTACTGAAGATAAAAGCATGGACACGTTTTTCCAAATCCTGCTGTGACATTAGTCTTTTAATCCTAGATATATTCTTTAGGTGATAGTAGGCTGATTTAGTAACTGTTTTAATGTGACTGTTGAAACTCAGGTCAGAGTCCATGACTACACCTAGATTTCTGGCTTTATCTGTTGTTTTGAACATTGCAGACTGAAGCTCAGCGCTAACTTTTTACGTTCTGCCTTGGCTCCAAAAACTATTACCTCAGTTTGATCTTTGTTAAACTTTAATTGGAGAAAGTTCTGACACATCCAGTCATTGATTTGTTCAATGCACTTACTCAGTGTTTGAATTGGAGCATAGTCTCCTGGTGAAATTGTTATATATTTGTGTGTCATCTGCATAGCTATGGTAACTTATTTTGTTGTTCTTCATTATCTGAGCCAGTGGTAGCATGTAGATGTTAAAGAGAAGAGGCCCCAAGATGGAGCCTTGAGGAACCCCACGTCATATTTGTCAACTCAGATGTGTATTTACCTATAGAAACAAAGTTGTTTATGTCCTTTAAGTAGGATTCAAACCAATTTAGAACTGTTTCTGGAAGTCCCACCCAGTTTTCCAGTCGGTCTAGTAATATGTTGTGGTCAACAGTGTCAAACGCAGCACTGAGATCTAAGCAGCAGACTTCTAAACAATGAACACCCGCAACTTGGAAGAACTAAAGTTGTATGCGTTCTAGTATTGCAATGCAAACCCATGATGTAATGACAGTAATTAAGAATAATGTAGTCATTGAATGCTCATGACCGACAGAACGAGATTGCGGATACAAGCGGCCGAGATGGGTTTTCTCCGCAGGGTGGCTGGCGTCTCCCTTAGGGATAAGGTGAGAAGTTCAGTCCTCCGGGAGGGACTCGTAGTTGAACCGCTCCTCCTTTGCGTCGAAAGGAGCCAGTTGAGGGGGTTCGGGCAACTAGTAAGGATGCCACCTGGGCGCCTCCCTAGGGAGGTATTCCAGGCACGTCCAGCTGGGAAGAGACCAAGGGGTAGACCTAGGACCAGGTGGAGGGATTATATCTCTTTGCTGGCCTGGGAGTGCCTTGGCATCCCCCAGTCAGAGCTGGTTGATGTGGCCAGGGAAAAGAAAGTTTGGGGCTCTCTGCTAGAACTGCTACCCCCGCGACCCGACCACGGATAAGCGGGAGAGGATGGATGGATGGATGAATGCTCATTTCAGTAGATGTAATCAAACAAAACAAACATATTGGACATGGCCTCAACACTGTAACCTCTTCACATTCTGTTGAAATGGTCAATTACTAGCCATATCTTACATATTGCTGTTTTGAATCATTAATATGTGGATGACAGTTGAACTGGATGATGTAACATGTATGCCTTCTGCTGGAAAGAAGGCGTATCACACTGTTGGTGTTGTTTTTTAGACAACAAAAATTGAATGAAGCTCTCATCTCATAAACAATATTTGAGTACAGACACCGTCCTGCAGAGAGCACACTACCCAACAGCACGTTTTTGGTCTAGCGTCACTTTACAAAACATTTGCATTAAGACACTGATGTCGCGTTTCCACTGCAGCGGGTAGCTCGCTTTAAGCATGCAGAGCCGTGCGGGGCCCGTTTTTGGTTGCATTTCCACTTGGCCTAGTACCGGCTAGCGGGTCCTAATTCACAGTTTTTCTGGCACCATAAAATTGTGGTTCGAGGACCAGGAACAACCAGGCTGAGTCGGGCTGAGTATGCTAAACTAGAGAGAGAATCGCTGGCAAGGGGGCTACAACTACAACAACATGAACAGTGATTTAATTGTAATACACGTTTCAAAATGATGCCGAAGTAACAACATTAGGGCTGTGCATCTTCACTGGTCTCACGATTCGATTACGATTATCCTGTCAACGATTCGATTCGATATCCCGATGCATCACGATTCATACCAATGCGTTGCATCCTCAATTTTCTATATTACTGCATATGGCTTATTTTTCATCAATGCATACATGCAGTAAATACATATGAACTCTATTTTTATTATTTAGAAAGTGCTTCAGAAATCAATAACATAAATGTCTTGACATTAATTTATAAAACAAAATAAATGAATTGTATAGGTCTAGCCTCCCTATATCTGTGTGTGAAGTTGTTCCATCCTCAAAAACAAAAAAATAATGCTAATGCAATCTAGCTTCAGCTTCTAGCAACAGTCTTCTGTTAAAAAAAGGACACTGAATATCCTGAATGTGGCATCACACACATGACTTGAGTCTGAACACAGCAGACAACAGGAGTATTTACAATAGCATATACAAACAAAAATACTGCATGTGGGTGCACACTTACATTCTCTGTCTTACTGTTACATAAATCCCATGAATGTATGAGATTAAATTAGCTTCATTATATCTCAGTGATTAAGTGAATAATAAAGTTTCTATCGGGTCACTATCAGCCTGTCACTCATTATTTTTCAGGGAGGGGGCGGGGTTTGGAGGAACGGAGAGGAGACAGTGATCGCGGAAGCTTTTTTCCTCCTGCCTTCACAAACTTTACACAGGTATATGTAAGAGAATATTTTCATCTGATCTGTTTATAGAGTTTCTTATTGTTTTATAGAATCTGTGATACTGCAAACATCTGCTTGTAGTCAGTCAGAGACTCCTCTGTAGGTTGAGGTCACAGGTCAAACGCTTCTCCTATGTCCGTTGGGGGTTGACCTGGCAGCATCTCTTTGAGACAAGCAGACCATTGTCTCGCATCGGCTATTGATTATACGCGGGCTTTCTGGGAGCCCGCCTCTCCTCGTGTTGGTTAGATGTTTTGTGTCTTTTGGTTCAGAGATTACCTTGGTGGAGCACAAGGACAGTGTGAAACTAGGATGATCTCCCGGCCGTATGTAATTGTCTGTCTCTCAATAAATATCAGTGTATTGACAGGCGAATCCAGTTTCCCTCATTTGATGATGCGCTCAACATTGCTGCAAAGAAGTTTTTACTTCACAGTATATATCGTCTGAAAATTGCTAGAGGACATTCATACTTTGCAATCCAAGACTTAATTAAATCCACCAAAAACCTGACATGATTGTAACGCGATTATTTTTGAAAAACATAAATCCCTGTGCCGCAGCGACACTGAGTGATTCAGAGCGGGTCCTTCTGCTGTTGGTTCTGGACTGGTGTTCTTGTGTTGGTGGATAAAGCAGACTGCTCCGTGTTTTGTGTTGCTGTGCCGCTGTCACGTCTGTTCCCTGATCTCTGCGTCACCAACCGATTTGATATTAAAGTGACAGAAAAAAAAAAGTTATAGTAAAGCCGCGGCCGGAAAATCAGGAAGCAACGTTACTACGCTATAACCGATTATCTTCCGTCACTGCATCGATACCGAATCGTCCACGTCCGCATCGCAATGCATCGTAGAAACGATTATTTTCAACACCCCTAAACAACATACCGGTTAGTAAAAACCATGAATTACTGCTTTGACAAGTCTGCAGACAGACGGCAGGCGAAAAAAAACCTTTTAAAATGCGTGTTTTCTAAATGGAGCTTGGCTAAGCTAACGTTATATATGCTCCGACCGTCCACACTCACAACAACGGCCTATACAGACATAAATAAACCAGCGACTGTATTCTCCATGACACAGGCAGTCTGTGGTTTGTACTTGTTTAACTTTTGTCAAGTTTCTGAACAGATATGAGGAGCTGTGAGCTCTGAGTGCTAAGAGCTAATGGCTGTGTTGTTTTTCTGGGGATCTCATTGAAGATTACGTCACGGCTCCGCCTACACTGCGTTACTATAGTAACTACCCCAGTTCCTAAACTGTAATGGAAGCGCAGCATTAAAGTGAGCCGGGCCTAATAAGGCCTAACCAAACCGAGCGAGACCGAGCGAGGCCTGCAGTGGAAACGCGCCATAAGACTAGCTGGTCCCTTGTATAGGTGAGTCCACCTTAAATGAGCAGTCGGTGATCAGCAGGTGAAAGGCAGGACACGGGAACTTGGTCCTGAGGAGATGTAACGATTATTAAACAAGAAATAGTCGAGTCAAGGGGTCAAAGAAAATGAAGATTTGTGATTATTAGCGAATCGGTTGCAGGTGGGTGAAATCAGGCTTAGGGAGTAACGTATTACATGTAACGGCATGAGGTCATCAGGATACAACGTAGACAAATGTATTCCCTTACAGTTACAGAAGCAGCTGACGACCAACACACTTATGTCTTTTGAAACGATTATGCCATTTAAATCTTTTGTCACAAACATTGCAGGTCTATTTTTCCTCTCCTGTGTGGACTCTCATGTGTGCCTTTAAACTATCACTCCGTGAAAAATCTTTCTTACAGAGTGAGCAGCTGTGTGCTTTCTCTCCTGTGTGGACTATCATGTGTTTCTTTAAATATGCACTCTGTGAAAAAGCTTTCTTACAGACTGAGCAGCTGTGTGGTTTCTCTCCTGTGTGGACTCTCGTGTGTGCCTTAAAATGCCCACTCTGTGAAAAAGCTTTCTTACAGACTGATCAGCTGTGTGGTTTCTCTCCTACGTGGACTCTCGTGTGTGCCTTTAAATGCCCACTCTGTGAAAAAGCTTTCTTACAGACTGAGCAGCTGAATGGTTTATTTTCAGCACTAGGTTGTGGATCACTGACAGATTCATGTCTATTTTTCAGTGAGTTTGAGCCTGATGCAGGTTCTCTGGTCTCCTTCCAATCAGCACTGTCACAGTGTCAGGTTCAGAAGAGTCTCCAGTGTCGTCCTCAGTCTTTGGTTGTAAACTGCTCTCTGGATCTGAGTTCCTGGCTGGTTCTGGTCCTCGACAGTCATCTCCATCAGCTTCTGTTTCCATGTGTTCAGTTTGTCTTTGATGAGGCTGTGAGGACTGAGGTTTCTCTTTATCATCTTCACTCATCACTGGGTCAGGAGTGAAAGTGGACTTGGTGATCTCAGCCTCCTCCAGCTCCTGAAGCTGCTCTCCCTCCTGACTGATCCTGAGTTCCTCCTGTTCCTGCTTAATCCTGCTTAATGTTTGTGGGGGGGGGGGGGGGGCTCTGGGTCCTCCGGGTCCAGACTGGTGCTCCACTCCTGCTGGTCAGGGAGAAACTCTTCTTTAACCACCACCAGCAGCTGGACATCTGCAGGAAACAGGAAACACACTGTCAGAACAAACTGTTAAGTGTTAGCATTTAAAAATCTAATCACCATTACAATGGGAGACATTTTGCAGCCCTAATTAATGCCTTTGTTTTTATATTTTCACATTATCTTTCTTAGTCCCACCTATTGTGTATTTGTGTTGGCTCAATTCACCTTATGTAGCCCCGCCCCTTTCCACTTCCAGTTAAAACGTTTTTTCTTCTTCTGGCGTAGCACTAGCTTTAATGTAAAGAATGAATTGTATTTGGGATCGTTCACAGATACACTACGCCTACAGTAGAGAATTACAATACTCTGTTACAAATAAAAATCCTGCATTCAAACCTTATTTAAGTAAAAGTATGCAAGTATTAACAGAACATTTGACGGCACCTTCTTATGTAAAAGTAATGATGGTGCAGTCAAATGTTCCCCGTCGGTGTTTAATGTACACTGAACAAAAATATAAACGCAACACTTTTGTTTTTGCTCCCATTTTTCATGAGATGAACTCAAAGATCTAAAACATTTTCTATATACACAAAATTACCATTTCTCTCAAATATTATTCACAAATCTGAAAACATCTGTGATAGTGAGCACTTCTCCTTTGCCGAGATAATCCAATCCACCTCACAGGTGTGGCATATCAAGATGCTGATTAGACAGCATGATTATTGCACAGGTGTGCCTTAGGCTGGCCACAATAAAAGGTCACTCTGAAATGGTGTAGTCCAAACGATAGCTGGGGATTCTGGGTAGTGTAGTGTCTTCTGCCATCCTTTACTCCGAAAAAATGTGTTTCTCCGAATCGAAGGGGAAAAATACAAAAGCATTGCACACAATTTAAACCAATCAATGTTGTGTAATTAACAAGGATAATCTGGTGTTTTTTTAATCGATGAGTAGTGCAGATATCACTGTAAAATCAATCGACAGTAAGGGGAATACTTACTTCTGGGTGTACAATTCTCCGTTATCCAATGAGAATGGACGCTCACATTGCCCACTGTTTTTTGAGAACAGAAATTGATAAATAATGCACCATAATGCATTCTGACGAAAAATACAAATTATTATGAATACAAATAAAATAAAAGAAGCCTCCCGTGAGTCGACAAGCTATAAAGTAGATTTAAAAAACGTTTTAGCTCACTGCAGGACGTTGTAGAAATGTGTGTGTGCACCACGGCAAAGGAGCCTCTTTCACTTTACGTTGGGGTTGTTTGCGTGGTGCAGACACGTAAATGTAGCAAAGTTAGTGACTCCACCACGCAATGCGGTGTTAAGGAGTGGTGGTGGAGTCACCTATTCTGGTGAGATCAGGTTGCGAAATGCGTGTGTGCACCACGACAAAGGAGCCTCATTCACTTAACATTGGGGTTGTTTGCGTGGTGCAGACACGTAAATGTAGCAAAGTTCGTGACTCCACCACGCAATGTGGTGTTAAGGAGTCGTAGTGCAGTCACGCATTTTTTAAATGGCTAATATTGGCCTACAATACCCCTTTATTGATCAAATAGGAATATAATTGTCTTTTAAAAAACGTAAACTAAAGGGAACAATCTATTTGACACAGCTGAAGCTCTGGCCTTCCTTAAAAACTAAGTCATTTAAATCACAGTTGTATTACACACAATGCACTGTTTTTTGAGAACAAAAATTGGTAAATAATGCACCATAATACATTCTGACGAAAAACAAAAATTATTATGTATACAAATAAAATAAAAGAAGCCTCCCGTGAGTTACTGCAAGCTATAAAGTAGATTTTAAAAACGTTTTATAGAATACAAAGCTCACTGCAGGACGTTGTAGAAATGCGTGTGTGCACCACGACAAAGGAGCCTCATTCACTTTACATTGGGGTTGTTTGCGTGGTGCCGACACGTAAATGTAACAAAGTTAGTGACTCCACCACGCAATGTGGTGTTAAGGAGTCGTGGTGGAGTCACGCATTCTGGTGAGATCAGAGGGAGCTCATCCAGATGAAGCAGCAGATAGCCACGCTGATGCAGCGGTCCAGGGTGAATCCTGCTCAGCTAGAGAGGCCGCAGTCCCGGCTCTCAAAGAAGAAACTGGCAGAGGAGAAGGAAACTAAAGACGAGGAAGAGGCGTTTCTAGTCCAGGAGGAGCGGGTGAAAATGGCCGAAAAGATCCGTCAGAGAGATCGCGTCAGGCAGCAGAACCAGCAGGAGCGCCGGGAGAGGAAGAATCAGATCCCGAAGAGGAAGAAAGGGAAGCTTCATTCTGACTTCACGCCCCCCCTGAGGAAACCAAGGGGAAGCAGAAACCTTGCAGGGAAGCCAAGGTTTTTAAGACACTGTGCTTCCAGGGGAGAGGGGTGAGGAAATGTAAAGGAGGTGATCTCTGGGGCCATAGATCTCGGCCTCCGGGGCCATAGATCTCGGCCTCCGTTACGGATTCTGAAGCTTCATTGGTGGCAAAGTGTATGTAGTTTGTGCATCTGTCTGTGTTTCAGTTTCTCTGTCTCTGTTTTATGTTGAAAAGTGTTCCACCATCCCCATGTCTGTAGTCTGTTGCTGATTGTGTGCACATGTGTCCTGTTGGTTTGATTAGTGTGGGTGTGTATTTAGGCTCTGTTGCCCTGTCTGTTTGGAGGCTGGTAGTGTGGTGGCTGGTGACTGTGCGCACAGGAGCAGCAGATTGAGGCTGTGCCATATCATATGTGTATGAGTTAATAAATGCCCACACTGGGTTGTATTTTTGGACATTCTGCCTCTGCCTCCTTGCTTGGTCGGGACGCTCAATTGTCAGCTTCACAGTATTGCACGGAGAATCAAAATAGTAATTGGGAATATAACAAAACATGATCAAACAGGTTTTATAAAAGGGCGTTTTATTGTAGATAATATTCGCCATCTGCTTGATATGATAGATAATCATGAAGAGGATGGAAAACCAGGACTTTTATTTATTGATGACTTTAAAAAAGCCTTTGATACAGTAAGAGGGGATTTCATTCAAAAATCCCTCCAATTCTTTAATTTTGGGGAAACCATTATACAGTGGGTGAAGGTTTTATATAACCAACCTATATACCAGTAAAATAGTTAATAATGCATATTGATCAAAAAGCTTCAGCCTGTCCAGAGGCGTAGGTCAAGGGTGTCCACTGTCTCCATATCTGTTTCTATTATGCATTGAAATTCTTGCTATCAGAATTAGAAACAATGCATGTATAACAGGCTTAAGATCAAATGAAACAAAAGTAACATTATGCAGATGATGCAGCTTTCTTTCTACAGCCTGAAAAAACAAGAGGGGTCTGCCTGCAGACCTCCACTGTCAGGACAGTTCCGGTGCAGACCTCCACTGTCAGGACACCTCCACTGTCAGTACAGGAAGTGACGATTCTGACGAACACGTTTTTTTCCCCGCCCACCGAACCATCAGAAATGGTTTTTGCAAATCAGTAAGGTAAGGTGCGTGACCTGTTTGCACTATTCAAAACAATGAATACAGTCTAAATGTATTGTTTCGCAGACAAAATAACATTTATCGATATAATGTGTGACCATAGACTGTATATATAAATGGACGTAGGGTCTGTGACGTCACCCATAGGATTCTGCAGAGTTGCCGTGAAGCCCTTAGTAGGCGGAGTCGGCCACTAACGGCTCGACAGTGACGCCAGAGTTCAACTCCCGCCTTCTCCAGCCTGCTCCAAATAAGGGCAAAGAGGCGGAGCCGAGGCGGGACCTGCTGCCACCGAGCTGGATGTTCCAGAGCTAGCTGAAGCTACCAAGCTAAGCTAACATGCTCCCCATCTGCACGCTGCCGTCGCATTTTACTTTTCTAAAGTAAGCGGACATGAAACTATTCAGCAAAACTATAAATAATAATCTAAGTTATTGAGCTTTTAGCATAATACTTCAGAATCTTAAAACCCCTTAACGTTTGTATGCAATTGTGCTAAATTCAACACTGGAATCAAGCAAATATTAATATGTTTGCATGACATTAGTTATTTATATTTTGATATCACTTAACTATACGTTTAATACATTTAAGTCAAGCTAAGGTACATGTGATGGTAGCTAGTTAGCGCTCTTACCTGTGAGGCCTCCTCCAAACAGCATAATAACCAGACTATCATTAAAACTAAGTACCAGTTATAGATCCTTGACTTTAGACAAACAATTCAAAAGACAAAATGTATTTAAAGACCAATCTTTATTTGAATGTGCCTCTTAACCTGAGATATTAGTTATACAGTAATAGTATTGACAATCTAACAAAACTGAGCAACTCAACAGTCAACTTTATGTTTCTTATTGTCTAAAGCATTTATTATTTTCATTTTCCCAATCTCATATTCAGTGTGGACGGATTGAGACAGTCTGGTGTCCAGAGAGCTACAGAGACTTCAGGGAGAAACCTCCGTGTGATGGACGTCCTGTCTGTTGATTTGGAGAGGACTGAGGGTCTTTCCTCTGCGAGGAGGACCAGGGCTGATGAAGGAGCCCATGCTGGGCAAAGCTGATACCAACTGCACAGGCCTAGTCGGTCACTTTATTTGACTAAATGTGTTTAATACATTTAATAGGTTTACACCTTCTGTCCATATGTGCTTTTTATTTAAAACATTTGATTAACTTTTGGTTCACATTTCAATAAATTGTATTTGTATTTGCACTCCTTTTGTCCATTATTCATACTGAAAATGTTAGATTACACATTCACATCTGACTGAAGATTGGCCCCATTTATTTGTGACGTTGCAAAACAAGGTACATGTTGTGAAGCTCATAAAGTGAGGCAAATAGAAATAATCAGCTGATGGAGTGTAGATGTGGAAATAGCTGCATTCGATCAGCTGACTGTTTTTACAATAAAAGTAGTTTCTTAGTGAATGTCCTGTACTGGTCTTAAAATCTCATAACATCAGCTTTTAATGTTCCTCTTGGATGTTCTTCTTGACCCTCAGAGAAGGAGAAAATGTCTTGTCTTTCAGGCATGTCCTTTCCTAACAAAAATGACAGGAAACATAAAACATATTATTGCAGAACAAGTGTGTTATTTATGAAAGTGGTGTGTTTGTGTGTTTAGGGGCTGTAGATATAATTATTTTGTAATTGTAATGTTTTTTTTTAATTTCAACTATGAGCTACAAAGACAATCAGATTATGAATTAACAGTATGAAGTTCATCAACATTGAAATATATGTTATTATCAAAATAATATTGAACTGTTATCAAAACGTAGTGCAACTGTAGAAGCTTGCTCTGTTGTCTCACTGAAAGAATCACTTTTACCACGTTTTTTCAGACAATATTGAGAGATAAATAGTAGCAGTTCTCACTATGTGTTAAATATCTTTGCCTTCAATACATTAAATTAGAAAGCTGACAAAGTCATATTGCTTGTTAACAATAACATCTAAATGTAACTTTTTGCATGGATAAAACCCTCAACTTAACTGATGTGTAGGTGATCTAGTATTTAGTATTGTTTAATGGAATGTATATCAGTGTATTCAAGTCAATACTTCATTCATTTAAACCAAATTCTTTCTTGATTCTTTGTACAGTATGAAAAAAAGAGTCTTTGTACCTGTGCTGAAGTTCACTGCTGTGAGGAGTCCAGTTCTGTCTCTCACTCTCTGGTCCAGCCTGTCTGCATCACCTGGACACTTTAAACAAACAGATATATATGTAAAGTACCATGTGTACAAACAATATAACTGATTCTCTTCTGTTGAACATGTTGGATTGTGTATTGTCCGAGTCAGGGTCCTTTTTATTTTACTGTAACTTTGGAAGTTGTGTTAACAATGCTTACTGTTTATTTGATACCCATTTGGTAATGAAATTAATAAAAACAACAAGGTTTGGGTTCGTTCTTCAGATGACTGTGACGTCAACGTGGAAGCTCAATAATGCTCCAGCTCAACCAACCATATTGTAATATCTAACTAATCATCTTGAAATATGACATTAATTGTAATATACACACATCTTATTGTGAGGTTGATTTCACATACACTACTTCGACGTTAGCTTGTCTACATACTTGAGCATAGCCAATTTAAATTAACCTTAGCGATGCATACAGTTCCTACCTACATAATAAAATATCTCTCTAAGTTACAAGGATGACCTTATTTTATCAACCTCAAGCAGAAGCCGTTTGTTCTACAGTATTATCCCACTTAACGCTTAACACTTGTCTATTTCGTTCTAACCTTTATATACAGTCTATGATTTTAACTTGTAGGCTACGATTAGCATCGTTAGCACCGATGTAGCTACCACTCGCTTACAACTAAACCAAGCCTTAACATTCATTACGTAGCCGATTAAAATCATGAACACATAAATAAGTACTCGAATTTCACTTACCGCAAAACCGCATTCATGCACCGTCTGTTTTAACCGCAGAGCGAGTCACAATAGTCCGATATATAAGCATGAAGAACAAACAACCACGGCCGGCTTCAAGTTGTGTTCCCTGGATGAACTGAGCAGGCAGAGTCCCTGTAGCTTCACGGAGCAGGTAGCAGAGAGACAAGAAGCTAGCAGCAGCAGTCACTTGACAGAGCCGTCACTCAATGTGACCACGCCCTAATTTATGCAAAAACGTTAAGACCTAATAGAAATTAAAGGGTCGTGTTAGAAAACAATTCACTCACAGATCCATAATCATGAAGGTTGAACCTAACTATATTCATAATAATATTTATTGTATCCATGGGTAGAAACATGTTTTTTTCTGCTGTAAAGTTGGGCATTTTAACATGGGGGTCTATGGAAATTGCTCCCTATCGGCCAATATATGAACTGCAGTGTGTGGCACTTCCGTATTGGCATCCCGGCTCTTCCCCAGAGTTTTCCGCTTGTATGTGACCCACTCTATCGAAATCAGTCGGAAGTCGCAACGGCTCATTTCAAAATAAACGTGGATTTACGTAAAAAAACTATTTTTTCGGGGTTCGGGTGTTTTGTTTGATTTGAAACAAACAAAGTCTTGGCTTTCAGAATATGAAACTTGTATTTCCAAAATCACACGATAAATACATTTTTTAAGCTTGTAAGGGACGAAGACAGGCACCGCTCCCTCGCAATCTGCTCTTCCGCAGCGCCGCCCCCCTCCCTCCGGCTGAAATTATGAATGTAAGAGTATAGTAATCATAGATAACACGGCAGGGTCCGTTACAGTTTGTTTTCATCTGATTTCAATTAAACAAAGTCTTGGCTTTCAGAATATTAAACTTGTTTCGGCAAATTCAGGTGATAAATACAACTTTGAAGCTTGTAACGGCATAATTACAAGCGGAGAACGGAGTAATTTAACGTCACTGCAGGCATAACAACAGCCGGTGTTTCTCGTGAGTGTTTTCCCCGGGAAACAAACACAATACACACAAACGCAAAATTACACAAACACACACACATATACACACACACTCGCGAGCTTCCCCTCCAAATGAAAATATCTTCCCTCCGTAGTATTTTGATAATTTGCTCCGCTCAGATCGATGGATTCCAGAGAAGAGGAAACTTTAAAGGACTTTTTCTCAAAATGATGACTCGGTGACAGTCATTATATAATGTGACATATTTCGCTTAATATTTGGAGTACAAAAACAATCCTGATATCATTAGAAAGCTAGGAATAGCTAAGAGAGGCTGTCAAGCTTTGGGAGGAAAAACCTGACGAATGTGACGAGGATGAGATGGAGGCAATCTTGGAGCCATTCAAGTTTAGGTTTGAACATATGGAAGACATGTGGACCTTCTTAAACGAGATCAGAGAAAAAAGAGGGTATCTGGCATTCTGCGAATGCATTTATGTTGTTTGAATAAAGGGCAACAGGAAGTTGGAACACTTTGTCAGTTTTTGTGTGTTTTGCTTTGTTTTGTTTTTCAATGAAGCATTTGATAATTCACCTTGATTATACCATGAACACCACAGAGGAATGTTGGTTTACTTTAAGATAAGCCTTTTATTGTCTCCCGCATCACACCACAAGGGCAATTAAGGAGTCCATCAAGGGGATCTAGCAGAAAAAAATAACTACCAAATATGAAAATAATTGACATTTTAATACACAATGGAATCTAAAATGGATATAATTTCTAGCAAATTGTTTAATATGCAGATTCTTAATCCAATAGTGCAGTAAAGGGAGAAATAAAGTATGTAGAAGTGAAGTGAAACAGTCTATTGTAATAGCAAACAGTAATTAGACTATAGAGCTGTAAGTAACATAATTATACATAACATTTTCAGGCTTATGACATAAATAAGAGGCTAATAATTTTAAGAAAATAAATATGGTTTTAACTAACTTCTACTGCCCTCTTAAGTGGTGTCATGCTGACATAGTTAAAATATGTATCATACAAGTAGACAAATCATCTTGTTATATCAAATACCCACAGCTGTCGGTTAATCATATCATCTGTAGTATATCGTCTTTATTTGTATGTTATTATTCAAAGATAAATAAGGAAGTGTGTGTTATATGGCAGAGGTTTCAGCTCCGATTATTACATCAAAGAGGCTTAATGTTTTCTATTATTTGTATTTCACTATAGCTATCTGGACGGTGTCAAGGTCTAATTTTGACCGAATTAATCAGTAGCGGGTGTAACTAAAATACAAGATGTCGTCTTGTATTTTACAAGATATATATAAATATATACGATTTTATTTCGTATTTGCGTGCATTTCCTGTTTCGGAACTGATATTAACTACAATACAAGGTGTCCCTATATATATATATATATATATATATATATATATGCGGCGGAGGTGGGGAGGTTCCAGCTGGGAACCTCCACCCCGCTGCGGGACCCGTGGCCCCTGGACGGTGCGTCTTGGTCACGCTTCATATCGGCCGGCCGGGAAGGAAGAGACACGCAGAGTGGGGGAAGTCCCCCACCCCTACGCAGCAAACCCTCCCGGCCATCATAGTCGAACCCGCAGTTCGGAGGAACCGACCGTCAGAGCGACAGCACTAGGCCGGGCCGGCGCGGAGGCCCTCCGACAGTGGGTCCCGTTTGCCATTCAATCAGTCAGGGGAGAAAAATGCAACAAAAATTGTCAAAATCCGTTAATATATGGATGAGTGGGGGGCGGGCTGGACACAGGCCGTGGGGTGACACCCTAGACCGGGCAATGTCCCCGGTAGAAACCGGGTGAAATAGCCCAAAAAATAATAAAACCGGGGAAAATAAGGGGGAAAGTGAAAAAAAGTGTCCGAAAATAGGCACTCGTGAGGCGGGCAGAGTCCCCTGTCAACTCCCGTTACATTCCTCCATGGTGTCTTTTGAGTTTATATATAGGCCTACGGTCTATGCTTTTGAGCGAAAAACTTTTACGAGAACCAGGCTGGGGGGTCAAAAGACCTTGACCAAGGCCGACCCAAAGTGCACGGTGGCCGGACTCATCACCTCCGTGATGAGTCTCCATTGTGATTCGGTGGGCGGGAAAAAAAACGTGTTCCTCAGAATCGTCACTTCCTGTACTGACAGTGGAGGTGTTCTAAGAGTGGAGGTCTGCACCAGAACTGTCCTGACAGTGGAGGTCTGCAGGCAGGCTCCTATGGAAAAAACTGCATTAGATGCCCTCATAGTTGATTTAAATAACTTTTCAAAATTAGCTGGGCTAAGGCCTAACTTTGATAAATGCTGTATTATGAGAATAGGAACATTAAAAGGCACATATTTCAAGCTACAATGCTCAGCTCCAGTCAAATGGTGTAATGGTTCAGTGGATGTTCTGGGAGTTCATATTCCAGAAAATCTCAAAGATCTAGTTAAGGTAAATGTTTTGCGAAAAATGCAGAAAACGGAGAAAATAATTCAACCTTGGAAAGGGAAAGCTCTCTCATTACAGGGAAATATTACATTAATTAATGCTCTTGTGATTCCACAGTTTGTTTATCTCTTAATTTCACTTCCCTCCCAGAGGCGTCTTTTTTGAAAAGCTTTGAACAACGAATGTTTAAGTTCATCTGGAATAATAAGCCTGCCAAGATAAAAAGGCAATACATATATAATACACTTGAAAATGGTGGACTAAACTTAAAAAAGGTGGCAGCAATGAATTCATCCTTAAAAGCATCTTGGATTAATAAAATGTATCATAATAGTCTTTGGAGAACAAGTCAGAACTTATTTTCAGGGCACTTGTTTTTTGACTGTAAACTGTTTCCCTTTTTCCAATTAAAATCTCACCACTGTGATGGTTATTCAAATACATATTAATAGAAATCTCACCATTTGTTAGAGATGCATTGAAGGCTTGGTTGAGTTTCCAGTATTACCCCAGATACACCAGAATAAATCCAAAATCAATTAGTATGGTTGAACTCAGAAGTAGATGGAAAACCACTATTATGGGAAAGTCTCCTGAGAAAGGGAATTATTTTCATGAATGATTTACTAGATAGCACAGGTAATTTAATTTCATATCAGTGTTTTCGCTGTATGTATGGTCAGATATGTGACTTCCTTCACTTTAACCAGCTGCTTTCAGCTATTCCAACTAACTGGAAATGCAAATTAAAAAAAGATGGAAACCGACAACAGGTCTGTACACCTCATACAAGAAGTCAGAAATGGCTTTCAAAAATGAAAATAAATAGAATAATTTATAATCACTGTTTACAGAGCAAGGGCCTTACTGCTTTTCCTCATGCGGTCTGTTCTTTCTGGGAAGAAGAATTTAATATTCTGATACCCTGGAAACCATTTTTTAGAACCATATACAAAACAACAATTGATTCCTATTCAAGAATCTTCCAACTGAAGATCTTTTACAATATTATCGCTACAAAAAACAACTCACCACTTTTAATATTGAACCGTCACCACTTTGTAGATTCTGTGAGGAGGAAGAGGAAGACCAGATGCATTTATTTTTGTATTGTCCATACGTTGCAAGACTGTGGACTGAGATTCAAAATTGGCTTAAGACACTTTATATTGATTTTGCATTTACTCCCTCTGGTCTTTTGTTTGGGCTTTTGGATGAGGACAATACACAGTTGATGAATACAATTATTCTTCGGGCAAAAATACTTATTTTCAAAACTCAATCAAGGGGAAATCAGAATTTAAGGTGTGTGAAAAGTAGATTAAAAATAAAATTTATTTTGGAAAGGATGATTGCCACAACAAATCAAAGGATGGCTCAACACACCATGAAATGGGAAACAATCAGCTCTAGCGAAGAGTGGGATAAAAAGGAATAATAAATGCTTTTGATGATATTGTACTGTCAACCTATTTTTTGTTTTGTTTATGAAATGTTGAAGTGACCAACTGACTGTAATTTATTATTTTTGTTTCTGTTTTTTTTGTGTCTGAGATAGGAATGTCTCTTTTTGTTATTGTAATGTCCATGTTTTGTGTCTGTAGCCTCTACAATAAATTAAACACAATTGAAAAAACTCAAAATCATATTCATAAACCATGAATAAAACCTGCTATGTATATCAGGAAAAATAAAATAAAGCTGTGAAACAATCTCAATAATTGGCAGAAAAAATGTAAGGGTTTTTTAATTGACATAAAAGGATACATGTTGAGATAGGGAGTTCTAATATCTTAAGAGAAGAGTTTGAATATTAAAAAAACACAAACTCTTTTGGCTCCTTCCTGTCTTTCTACTTGGTCTTTCTTGGCTTTGTTCTGGCTATCTTCTAGCTCTATTCAGGTTTTTGGAGTTTTTTTCTAGCTCTGTCCCTGATCATGATCAGAACCTGAAGGCTCTATATGGACTATCTTCTGGTTCTTTTTGGGATCCATCCACTATCTCTTGTCTCTGTCCAGTGAATTACACTTTTGTTACTGGAGCAGGTGAAGCATACAACAGATACTTTCAGCATTATCGGAGCACAAAGTGGAAGCTTGGATGAAACACAGCGGACTTCTAAACAATGAACACCCGCAACTTGGAAGAACTGAAGTTGGGTTTAATGCGTTCTAATATTGCAATGCAAACCCATGATGTAATGACAGTAATTAAGAATAATTTAGTGATTGAATGCTCATTTCAGTAGATTTAATCAAACAAAACATAAACATATTGGACATGGCCTCAAGACTGTAACCTCTTCACATTCTGTTGAAATGGTCAATTACTAGCCATATCTTACACATTGCTGTTTTGAATCATTAATATGTGGATGACAGTTGAACTGGATGATTTAACATGTATGCCATCTGCTGGAAAGAAGACGTATCGCACTGTTGGCGTTGTTTAGACAACAAAAACGGAATGAAGCTCTCATTTCATAAACAATATTTGAGTACAGACACCGTCCTGCAGAGAGCACACTACCCAACAGCACGTTTTTGGTCTAGCGTCACTTTACAAAACATTTGCATTAAGACACTGATGTCGCGTTTCCACTGCAGCGGGTAGCTCGCTTTAAGCATGCAGAGCCGTGCGGGGCCCGTTTTTGGCCCAACAGCACGTTTTTGGTCTAGCATCACTTTATAAGACTAGCTGGTCCCTTGTAAAGGTGAGTCCACCTTAAATGAGCAGTCGGTAAACAGCAAGTGAAAGGCAGGACAAAGGAACTTGGTCCTGAGGAGATGTAACGATTATTAAACAAGAAATAGTCGAGTCAAGGGGTCAAAGAAAATGAAGATTTGTGATTATTAGCGAATCGGTTGCAGGTGGGTGAAATCAGGCTTAGGGAGTAACGTATTACATGTAACGGCATTAGGTCATCAGGATACAAAATAGACAAATGTATTCCCTTACAGTTACAAAAGCAGCTGACGACCAACACACTTATGTCTTTTGAAACGATTATACCATTTAAATCTTTTGTCACAAACATTGCAGCTCTATTTTTCCTCTCCTGTGTGGACTCTCATGTGTGTCTTTAAACTATCACTCCGTGAAAAAGCTTTCTTACAGACTGAGCAGCTGTGTGCTTTCTCTCCTGTGTGGACTCTCGTGTGTTTCTTTAAATTTCCACTATTTGAAAAAGCTTTCTTACAGACTGAGCAGCTGAATGGTTTCTCTCCTGCGTGGACTCTCGAGTGGTCCTTTAGATGTGCACTCTGTGAAAAAGCTTTCTTACAGACTGAGCAGCTGTGTGGTTTCTCTCCTGTGTGGACTCTCCTGTGTGCCTTTAAATGTGCACTTCGTGAAAAAGCTTTCTTACAGACTGAGCAGCTGTGTGCTTTCTCTCCTGTGTGGACTCTCATGTGTGTCTTTAAATTTCCACTCAGTGAAAAAGCTTTCTTACAGACTGAGCAGCTGTGTGGTTTCTCTCCTGTGTGGACTCTCATGTGTGCCTTTAAATCTGCACTCTGTGAAAAAGCTTTCTTACAGACTGAGCAGCTGTGTGCTTTCTCTCCTGTGTGGACTCTCATGTGTTTCTTTAAATTTCCACTATTTGAAAAAGCTTTCTTACAGACTGAGCAGCTGAATGGTTTCTGTCCTGCGTGGACTCTCGAGTGGTCCTTTAGATGTGCACTCTGTGAAAAAGCTTTCTTACAGACTGAGCAGCTGTGTGGTTTCTCTCCTGTGTGGACTCTCGTGTGTGCCTTTAAATGTGCACTTCGTGAAAAAGCTTTCTTACAGACTGAGCAGCTGTGTGGTTTCTCTCCTGTGTGGACTCTCGTGTGTGCCTTTAAATGTGCACTTCGTGAAAAAGCTTTCTTACAGACTGAGCAGCTGTGTGCTTTCTCTCCTGTGTGGACTCTCATGTGTGTCTTTAAATTTCCACTCAGTGAAAAAGCTTTCTTACAAACTGAGCAGCTGTGTGGTTTCTCTCCTGTGTGGACTCTCATGTGTGCCTTTAAATCTGCACTCTGTGAAAAAGCTTTCTTACAGACTGAGCAGCTGTGTGCTTTCTCTCCTGTGTGGACTCTCGTGTGTTTCTTTAAATTTCCACTATTTGAAAAAGCTTTCTTACAGACTGAGCAGCTGAATGGTTTCTGTCCTGCGTGGACTCTCCAGTGGTCCTTTAGATGTGCACTCTGTGAAAAAGCTTTCTTACAGACTGAGCAGCTGTGTGGTTTCTCTCCTGTGTGGACTCTCGTGTGTGCCTTTAAATGTGCACTTCGTGAAAAAGCTTTCTTACAGACTGAGCAGCTGTGTGGTTTCTCTCCTGTGTGGACTCTCGTGTGTGCCTTTAAATGTGCACTTTGTGAAAAAGCTTTCTTACAGACTGAGCAGCTGAATGGTTTCTCTCCTGTGTGGACTCTCGTGTGTTCCTTTAAATGCGCACTTCGTGAAAAAGCTTTCTTACAGACTGAGCAGCTGTGTGGTTTCTCTCCTGTGTGGACTCTCGTGTGTGCCTTTAAATGTGCACTTCGTGAAAAAGCTTTCTTACAGACTGAGCAGCTGAATGGTTTCTCTCCTGTGTGGACTCTCGTGTGTGCTTTTAAATTCCCACTCTGTGAAAAAGCTTTCTTACAGACTGTGCAGCTGAATGGTTTATTTTCAGCACTAGGTTGTGGATCACTGACTGATTCATGTCTATTTTTCAGTGAGTGTGAGCCTGATGCAGGTTCTCTGGCCTCCTTCCAATCAGCACAGTCTTCAGTGCCAGGTTCAGAAGAGTCTCCAGTGTCATCCTCAGTCTTTGGTTGTAAACTGCTCTCTGGATCTGAGCTCCTGGCTGGTTCTGGTCCTCGACAGTCATCTCCATCAGCTTCTGTTTCCATGTGTTCAGTTTGTCTTTGATGAGGCTGAGAGGACTGAGGTTTCTCTTTATCATCTTCACTCTTCACAGGGTCAGGAGTGAAAGTGGACTTGGTGATCTCAGCCTCCTCCAGCTCCTGAAGCTGCTCTCCCTCCTGACTGATCCTGAGTTCCTCCTGTCCCTGCTTAATGTGTGGGGGGGGCTCTGGATCCTCCGGGTCCAGACTGGTGCTCCACTCCTGCTGGTCAGGGAGAAACTCTTCTTTAACCACCACCAGCAGCTGGACATCTGCAGGAAACAGGAAACACACAGTCAGAACAAACTGTTAAGTGTTAGCATTTAAAAATCTAATCACCATTACAATGGGAGACATTTTTGCAGCCCTAATTAATGCCTTTGTTTTTATATTTTCACATTATCTTTCTTAGTCCCACCTATTGTGTATTTGTGTTGGCTCAATTCACCTTATGTAGCCCAGCTACTTTCCACTTCCAGTTAAAAATGAAAACGTTTTTTCTTCTTCCGGCGTAGCACTAGCTGCAATGTAAACAATTAATTGTATTTGGGATCGTTCACAGATACACTACGCCTACAGTAGAGAATTGCAATACTCTGTTACAAATAAAAATCCTGCATTCAAACCTTATTTAAGTAAAAGTATGCAAGTATTAACCTGTTAAGCCCCGAGCCTGTTTTTTAGGTCTCAGGCTCGAAAATGACATTCCCAGAACAAATGACCATATCTTCCCTTCTAAAAGGGTTACATTAATAATCTTTGTTCCCAAAGCAAGGTTACACCTGTGAGTTGGATGTAGAAGTGTCAGAATCAATAGATTTTTTTATTTTAAAGTAAATTCAGATTGAACACAGTAAAACAATATTTAAATTATTGTGTCCGTCCAAAACAAATAAAATTACTTAGTGAAAACCACCCTTGAATGATGGGATGGTAGACTAAAAGCTTTAGGAATCCAAACTACAACATATAATAAGTACCCTTGTATCAAGATTGATGCAAAACAAGTGAAATTTGACCTTTTTAGAAAGATTTAGCAAAAAAACGCACTTCTGGGGTCATTTGGGTGGATTTGACCTACAGTTGCAAGAAAAAGTATGTGAACCCTTTGGAATTACCTGGATTTCTGCATAAGTTGGTCATAAAATGTGTTCTGATCTTCATCTAAGTCACAACAATAGACAAACACAGTCTGCTTAAACTAATACCACACAAACAATTATATGTTTTCATGTTTTTTTTTACACACCATGTAAACATTCACAGTGCAGGGTGGAAACAAAATGTGAACCCCTAGGCTAAAGACTTCTTCAAGAGCTACTTGGAGTCAGGAGTCAGTCAACCTGGAGTCCAATCAATGAGACGAGATAGGAGGTGTTGGTTAAAGCTGCCCTGCCCTATCAAAAATACACACCAGTTTTGAATTTGCTATTCTTAAGAAGCATTGCCAGATGTGAACCATGCCTCGCACAAAAGAGCTCTCAGAAGACCAACGAATAAGAATTGTTGACTTGCATAAAGCTGGAAAGGGTTACAAAAGTATCTCTGAAAGCCTTGATGTTCATCAGTCCACGGTAAGACACATTGTCTATAAATGGAGAAAGTTCAGCACTGTTGCTACTCTCCCTAGGAGTGGCCGTCCTGTAAAGATGACTGCAAGAGCACAGCGCAGAATGCTCAATGAGGTGAAGAAGAATCCTAGAGTGTCAGCCAGAGTCCTGCATCGGGTCGGGTACCCGACGGGTGACCCGCAAAAAAGGTGATTTTCCTGGTTCGGTTCTGGGTAAAACAAAGATGATGCGGGTCGGGTCGCGGGTATTGCATAATAAATATATTAAAAATAATAGTAATTTAGTTTAATGTTTAAATCCTCAGACCTCTCCCCCGCGGGACCGCGCATAATCATAACCTCTGCAACGCATCAATCTGCTGCTGTGCGCGCCACATTCTAAATGGCTGAGGTGAAGCTCTCTAGCGGAGAATACAGCATTTTCAATAACACTTCCTCAAGAGCCAAATCCAACGTCTGGGAGGCTTTTGGTGTCATCCTAGATGGAGAAAAGAACCAACATCCCACACTTTTTGAGACAAATATGCAACTGCGTGTGTTAATAATTGCACATTTTCACTGCTCATAGGCTATGCGGGTTCTGGTCGGGTTGCGGATCTTGTGCCGACGGGTCGGGTGGGGTTGCGGAACTAATTGGCAATATGTGCGGGTAGCGGGGCGGGTTCGGTATTGCACGTCGCGGGTGCGGGGCGGGAGCGGGTCTTGAAAATCAGACCCGTGCAGGACTCTGGTGTCAGCTAGAGACTTAAAGAAATCTCTGGCACATGCTAACATCTCTGTTGACGAATCTACGATACGAAAAACACTGAACAAGAATGGAGTTCATGGGAGGACACCACGGAGGAAGCCACTGCTGTCCAGAAAAAACATTGCTGCACGTTTGAAGTTTGCAAAAGAGCACCTGGATGTTCCACAGCACTACTGGCAAAATATTCTGTGGACAGATGAAACCAAAGTTGAGTTGTTTGGAAGGAACACACAACGCTATGTGTGGAGAATCCAAAGCGTTCACATACTTTTTCTTGCAACTGTATCTCTGGCCCCCCTTGCTCGATTTTGCTGAATGACATCTCTTTCTAACCGTCAGAGCCAATGGAATCGAGGGAAACTCCCACATACTCCTTATTTGGTAATGTGTGTGTGTGTGAGACTGACGCATAGCCAAAACCGGAAGCTGTGATACTCTGGTGGCTACCATTAGCAGCTAACTTTTACTCTCCGATTTTTACATAAAAATGGAATTATGGATTATAAATTAAAAAAATTATTCCACAGAAACATTATCAACCTATGGATTAACCGATTCAACCGCATTTTTTCTCGTTTTAATGCCATTGAACCAGTCTTTTGATCAGATTGATAGCTAAGGTGAGACGATCTCCCGTAAAAGCTACGTAAAGGTACGTGTTGTGATGTCTGTGTTTGCTTCCTCTGTCGCGAGTTTGGATCACTCAGTGATGATACTATAGTTAAATAATCTGTGGAACCTCAGCTTTAATCGGATATCTTGTATGTGCAGCTACGATAAGTAATAAGGGTACTTTTATCTTGAGTTCTGTGCCAAAGTGCGTTAGCATTTTTCGCTCAGGAGTCATTTAGATGCTTCTTATGAGACTTGTGTTTTGTTTTGGTAAAAATGGTTTGTATCGTCAGTTAGCTGAGATTATTCCCATTAATCTGGTAGAACATATTAATAGGTTCTTAAATATTAAGATCCCCTGAGACACAGTGTAGTGAAAAAAAAAAAAAAAAAGTACCCGCCGAGGGGGACCTTGGGGCTTAACAGGTTAACAGAACATTTGACGGCACCTTCTTATGTAAAAGTAATGATGGTGCAGTAAAATGTTCCCTTACGGTGTTTAATGTAGGATGTTTCTTGATTATTTCGTATTTTGCATTTTACTGCTGTACATGTTCAAAGTTGCGCTTGTATAAATGATTATAGATGAGGGAACCTGCTAAATATTAAAATGTGTGTGTTTTATTACCAGTTAAAGTTTGGACACACCTTCTCATTCAATGTTTTTTGTTTATTTTAACCTGTTTCTACTTTGTAGATTAATACTGAAGACATCAAAACTATGAAAGAACACATATGGAATTATCTAGTTAACAAAAAAGTGTTAAAAAATCAAGAATATGATTTTTATTTTAGATTCTTCAAAGTAGCTCCCTTTTGCCTTGATGAGAGCTTTGCACCCTCTTGGCTTCTCTCAGTCAGCTTCATGAGGTGGAAACCTGGAATGGTTTTCAATGAACACGTGTGCCTTGTCAAGAGTCAATGTGTGGAATGACTTGCCGTCTTAATGTGTTTGAGACCATCAGTTGTGTTGTGCAGAGGTAGAATTAGTGCACAGTGGAAAGCCCTATTTGACTGCTGTTTTAATCCATATTATAGCAAGAACGACTCAACCCAGTAAAGAGAAACGACCGTCCATCATCACTTTAAGAAATGAAGGTCAGTCGATCCGGAAAATGTCAAGAACTTTGAATGTATCCTCAAGTGCAGTCGCAAAAACCATCGAATGCTATGATGAGACTGGCTCTCATGAGGACCCCCCCGGGAAAGGAAGAGCAAGAGTTACCTCTGCTGCAGAGGATAAATACATCAGAGTTACCAGCCTCAGAAACCACAATTAAAAGCACCTCAGATTAGAGCCCACATAGATGATCAAAGAGCTCAAGGAGCAGACAATCTTAAAGGTCCCATGACATGGCCATTTCTACTGATCATAATTCCATTGTTGAGGTCTACTAGAATATATTTACATTGTTCCAAAACCACATTGGTTTCTCATACAGCATCCCTGTATAGTATGTGTATTCACTCTCTGTCCTACACGCCTTGTTGGAGCTCCTGCTGCTCCAGCTGACTCAGATAAGGAAATATATGATACATTATGATAATAATAATACAATTTATTTTTAGGCGCCTTTCATGACACCCAAGGACACCGTACAATTTGTTTAAAAAAAAGGAACATTTAAAAATTTAAAAATAAATTTAAAAAAACGCGAATAGGCAACAGAACATGATAAAAACACAAACAGGAAATCATGGAGGAGACAGTCAAGTGGACACAAATGAAACATATAATGGGGAGCACTACAGTGAGTAAGCAGATTTGAACAGGTGGGTTTTTAATTGGGATATGAATATGGTGATTGTGTCTGACTGTCGGATGTGCGGGGGGGGGAGGGAGTTCCAGAGTCTGGGAGCAGTGCAGCTAAAAGCCCGAGCACCCATGGTGACGAGGCGTGGGGTGGGGACGGTCAGCAGATCAGCAGAGGAGGAGCGGAGGGAGCGAGAGGGGGTGTACTCCTGAAGAAGGTCAGCCAGATAGGGGGGGGGGGGGGGGGGGGGGGGGGCAGGTTATGTAGGGCTTTGTAAGTGAGCAGTAGGTTTTTGAAGTTTATATGGGATTGAACAGGGAGCCAGTGGAGTTCGATGAGGATGGGGGTGATGTGTTCGGACTGGGAGGCCTTGGTGCCGGTGATGATCCGGGCTGCGGAGTTCTGTATGATTTGTAGTTTATTGATGAGCTTGGTGGTGATGCCTGAGAGGATGGCGTTACAGTCGTCGATGCGGGACGTGACAAATGCATTGACCAGGACTTCAGTGTTTGATTGAGAAAGGGATGGGCGGAGTCTGGAGATGTTGCGTATGTGGAAGAAGGCAGTCCGGGTGATGTTATTTATGTGAGGTGAAAATTAGAGGGAGCTGTCCAGGATGACACCAAGGCTCTTAACTTGGCCAAAGAAGGGGATGGAGTAGCCATCAATGATGAGGTTGGAGGCAGGGGAGGAGGAGGTTTTGGAGAGGGTGGTTTTGGTGCCAACCAGCAGGGCTTCGGTTTTGCTGCTGTTGAGTTTTAGGAAGTTCCTACTCATCCAGCTCCTGATGTCCTGAAGGCAGCTGGTGAGAGAGGTTGGGGGGAGGGCAGTGTTGGGTTTGCTGGAAATGTAGATCTGAGTATCGTCGGCGTAACAGTGGAAATGGACATTATGATGACGGAGGATAGTGCCAAGGGGGAGTAGGTAGATAATAAACAGGAGTGGACCCAATACTGACCCCTGAGGAACACCATGTGAGACAGTGGAGCAGCTTGACCGGTGGGTGCTGAGACGGACATATTGTTTTCTGTCTGTGAGGTAGGATGAAAACCATGAGTGCAGTACCAGTGATCCCAATGTCTGCCAAACATTTGATAAGCAGTGCGTGTGAGATGGTGTCAAAGGCAGCTGTGAGGTCAAGGAGGATTAGGATGGTGAGCAGTCCAGAGTCAGCTGCACGGAGGAGGTCGTTGGTGATTTTTACCAGCGCTGTTTCGGTGCTGTGCTTTGAGCGGAAACCCGATTGGAAGGGTTCATGAAGGTTGTTTTTGTCCAGGTGTTGTTGAAGTTGGTCGCAACCACTCTTTCAAGGGTTTTTGAGATGAAGGAGAGGTTAGAGATGGGCCTGTAGTTATTCAGGTCATCTCGGTCAGCTCCAGGTTTTTTGAGTGTTGGTGTTATTGCAGCAGTTTTGAGGTTTGGCGGTACAGTTCCAGTTGCGAGGGACGAGTTAATGATTCTTGTGATCAAGGGGCAAGTAAAGGGCACACAGGGTTTAACGAGGGCAGTGGGGAGTGGGTCGAGCTGACAGGTAGTATGTTTGGATTTACGGATAAGCTCAGTGATGGAGAACTCAGTAGCTGCCGATAAATTGGACAGGGTGGGGATTAGCTGGTGACAGGTGGAGCTCAGCCACTGTGGGTCGTCTTTGGAGGTTGTAGATGCAGCCAGTTGTAGGTGGATGGTGTTGATTTTGCTACTGAAGAAATTCAGAAACTCATTGCAGTCATCAGATGAGATGTCTGTGGGGAGGGTTGTGGTAGGTTGAAGTAGGTGTCTGACGGTTGAGAAGAGGTTGCTTGTGTTACCTTTTCCAGAATTATGATGTGATATGCTGCGGACTGTACTGTTACTTTGATCCGGTTACTTATGTTGTGGCAGATATTTAATTAAGCTTTCTAAACGCTAATGTTATGTTAGTCAGATTGCTCTGAAGATGGGAGGTGATATTCTATTAATGTTCACGTTCACACAGTCAGTTGATTTGCCGTCTTTCCTGCAACGGTAGTTTTTCTGTATTTCCTTTCTCCTGTAATATGACTTGATCGCTTTAAACTCCGCACACTGAGCTCTGATTGGTCAGCAGGCAGTGTTTTCACTGAGTTGAGCTCTTAGCCTGCAACCTAACCTGCTCCGGGGCAGGTTAGCTACACAGCATAAGTTACCATGGAGATCTAGCTTGCTAAAAAAGGGGGGGGGGCGTTTGCTGGTGTCACTGTTGGTGATTTATTCAGAATTCAAGGCACCCTTAACCAGCATGGCTACCACAGCCTTCTGCAGTAGCCAGCAAAATATAAATCATATTCTGGATTTTTTAACACTTTTTTGTTTACTAGATAATTCCATATGTGTTATTTTATAGTTTAGATGTATTCAGTATAAATCTACAAAGTAGAACCAATTTAAATAAATACAAAACTTTGAATGAGAAGATGTGCCCAAACTTTTGACTGCGTCTAAGGGTGCATTCACACCTAATAGTCCGCTTTCTGGTGCGCACCAGACGACAGTTTGTTACATTGTTTCATTTTTCAGAAGGTTCGGTTTGCGTTCACATGGGCAAAACTCAAACGGACTATAAACTTTAAACACAAGTCATGTGCTCAGAAATGCTGTTCAGCAATTGGTCAGACATTAAGGGCGTAACAACACAAATCCCGGCAATTTCTACTGGAGCCTCCGCCATGGAGCATCGACACTTTCGGCAGGTTATTCTCATGCTGCTGTTAATCTGGAGATCAACAGACACTAGCGGCCCGGCCGCGCATATGATTATATAATCAGACAACGTCCGTTAAAAAACATTATAACATAATGAGAGATGTTCTGCAGTAAGGAGGGGCGTTTCACTGACGACAGGTGTTCTTACTTTTATGTAGTTGACAGAGCATTTTTACTTTACACGACACTGTTCAACACTTCATTCTGCTTCACTCTTTAAGTTAACAACTGTGGATGTCTTAAAAGACTCTTTCGGTAGAGATTTTGAAGACATCCGCGTTCTTGTGACACGTAAATACTACGCTTCCTATGTTTTGGTGCGGACTGCATTCACACCAGCAATGAACCGCTCCAGAGTTTGCAAGCAAGCGCGCCGAGACCACCTATTTTAGCGGACCAGAGTCCGGTTGTTTAGTTCACTTCAGAGGTCTCGGTCTGTGTTCACACCGCCCGAAAGGAATTGCACAAAGCGGCTAAACGCACCAGGGTTCCATTCAACCGGACTATACAAGGCAGGTGTGAACGCACCAATACTAGTGTATATCTCTCTCAAAATGTATATTCTGTCAGCGACGTGCAGTCAGGGGAGGCAGAGCCTCACCTGTCATACTCCAATGTAACGGAAAAACAACTAAAGAAAAACTAAATAGTAATAATAATAAAATGTCTCCACTGATCTGTTTTGTAAATGTGATTTATGTATAATTCCAATCGCTTTTTATGGTCAAAATCAGCAAATTTGCCGAGCTCCGCTACAACTACGGGGAGCGATGAGGAGTGAGGCAGGGACGAGCTCTGCCTCTCGTAAGCCCAAAGTAACTGGCTGGAGCGCGGGCACTAATTTAGCGCGGGCACTTATTTTGTGAGCGCGCTCAAGCCAGTTACTGTGTGGTGAGGTGAGGCACAGATGAGCTCTGCCTCACCTCAGAATGCGTCACCCCACAGAAACTGGCTGGAAAGCGGGCCCTAAGCGCATGCCTGCACCATCTCACTGTATGTCACCAATGTAATGTTTGTAAATCCCTTTATTACATTTATCCTCGCCATCAGTCTCTAAATAACTTATTTCACGTATATATGATATTTAGGCTCGCTGGTCTCATCATACAACGGCAATGAAAAAAGCACCAGGGGAGGCAGCCATAACCTCTGCCGCACTGAAGGGGGCGCAAGTGAGCCCAAAGGTTCTTGTTGCTACGGTTATTCTACGCAGAGACGGAACGCAAACAACAAACTAGACTTTTGAAACTAGAGGAAGATAAGGAGGACTTTTACAAAAAAGTAATAGAGATTGTTGTCCAGAAGGATAGCATGGACTTCATCTTCAAGTCAAGGTAAGACCACAATTGTAATGCAAATGGAATCTTACTAAGAAAGAACAATCCAATATTTAAATTGTGGGTAGGCCTATCCTTTTGTTGAACGGTCTGTTTAAAATGAATTGAAGCATCAGACTAAAAAAGCTTTTGAAAATAACCGAATATTTCGATTAAGGTCAAAATATAATATTTGTAAATCTGACTCTGAAAGAGTCAGTGCCTCACCATCCATGAACCTCACCGCACGTCACTGTATTCTGTGTATATCTATATATATATATATATAGAGAGAGAATATATTATAAATACATGTTGGCAATAATTGATTGATGAGATGTTACATTAATTTATATTAACATTGTAATTACTTAATGACCTTTGTACTAGTTCCCCTATTCTTTAACAAGTAACATTTTAGATGTGTTTAATTTATTATTGAAAATATTTATTCATTGATTTCTTTATGAATTATCCAAGCGCAATTTGAATTAATCCAAAGTATTTATTTGTATTAGCTATTTCACATTTAAAAATAAAAGGTGAATAAAGAAGCACATTAAAACTAAATTATCAAATGATGTCACAGTTAACCAACTAGTGCCTACATGTATGGGTAATATTTAAATCAGTAAATTAAATGGCATATTATTCAATGTATGTATTTTTATAAAATATATTTATTTTGGTAGGTTTGCTCTTCCGTAATACATTTTAATTATCATAATAAAGTACATGTGTCTAATAATACTTACATACAGTACTTTAACTTGTAAATCCAATCAAAGTTTATTTATAAAGCACATTTAAAAGCGACATTTTTGGTCGGGCCAAAGTGCTGTACATGTAATAAATACTACAATCACATAAAAACACATTACTACAATCACAATAAAAGACAATAAATTACAACAGATATAAAAAACACAGGGAAAAGTCAGGAGTCGTGCTCCGCTCTGACTAAAAGGCCAGGGAGAAGAAGTGTGTTTTAAGAGTAGATTTAAAAACCCCTAGGGTCTTGGCCGACCTCACATGGAGGGGCAGAGTGTTCCAGAGCCTAGGGCCAGCTGCTGCGAAGGCTCGGTGCCCTCGGGTTTTGAGCCTGGTCTTGGGCACTACCAGCAGCTCTGGCTGGGGTGTAGCGCTGGAGGAGTTCAGCTATATAGGCCGGAGCCAGCCCATTTAGGGCTTTGAAAACAATAATGGAGTATTTTCAGTGTGGTGTTTGTACTTTTACTTCAGGATCTACTACCTGCAGCAAGTGCTGATAAAGGGTCTAAAGTGTTATTAAAGTGATAATAAAGTGCTACTGAAGAGTGTAAAGTGTTAATTAAGGGTAAAGGGAACAGACCTGCTCTGTGTATCCGAAGCTGAGGCTGTAAAACAGCGTCCAGAAGTTTCTGGAGTCTCTTGTTCTCCTCTTTGGAAAGAGACAGCTCCTCTTCGAGCTCGGCTATCGTTTTTTCAAACAAAGCAAATATCTCTTCAGCAGCAGCAGTGAGTCGCTGCTTCTTCAACGACAGCAGCATTTGGACTTTACTCATGTTTACTAGATCACCTTTTTCCTGCAAACTCCGTTAAACACACCGTTTCTCTCTCCATCAAACTCTCAATCTGACTGGCGTTGCTAACGTGTTTCCAGCTAGCATGCTAAGCTAGCTCCTATAGTCCGAGGTAAACGCTCCAGAAAAAAGAGCACACAGTCCATTCAGAGGTTTATCCAAACACACAGATGATGGATCAGTAGTGCTGGAGCTCACACACACTTTCTCAGGAACACAGAGAGAGAGAGAGAGAACCGTAGCGACGAGACGCCGTTACCGAATAAAATGTGGGACGAACAACTGGTGATATCTTCTTCTTCTCTTGTTTTTAGCGGATTGCAAACAACTTAAAAAGGTGCATACCGCCACCTACTGTACTAGAGTATGAATCACCACATCATTCCAACGCTTTAACCTATGATCTAAACACAATTAAAATCAATCAATCAATCAATAAAACCATGAAATAAATAAAACAAAAATACAAATCTATGTTCTTTCCTGACCTAATGTTAAAATTATTTTTCCTACCCCAGTTTCACTCAATAATTTAAACAGTGCCTTTCTGGTAGCTCTTACTCCCTCTCCTTTTGTTCCCAAAACACCAACCACACTCCATTCCTTCTCTGCCTCTAAAACTTTAGCCTTTAATTGTTCTCTTTCCGCTTTATAGATGTCACAATGTAACAAGATATGTTCTACATCTTCTTTTACTGCACAGTTCCCACACTTGTTACTGTCACTTTTCCCCATGATATACAGCGTACTATTCAAAGCTGTGTGATTTATTCTGAGTCTAGCCATCATGATTTCCTCCCTTCTGTTTCTTTCTTTATGAATATGAATTGTAATTGTACTTTGTACTTTGTGATAGTCCTTGCCTTTCTGGTCTTTCTCCCACCTTTTCTGCCAGATCTCCATCCCTTTTTTCTTAATGACTGCTTTTCCTTCTCCAAGTTGAACTGGTAATGTTATTTGCTTTTGTAGTGCACTCTTTGCTAATTTATCAGCACACTCGTTCCCTTTCACCCCCTCATGTGCACTCGTTCCCTTTCACCCCCTCATGTGCAGGCACCCAGCAGAACTGCAGATCTATACCGCCTCTGTGCAGTCTTGACAGGCTATGATTCAGTTCTATGAGAATGTCTTCTCTGGCAGTTGTTGTTGATTGTATGCTTTGTAATATGGAAAATGAATCTGTACAAATAACCACCTATCTGGTCTGACCTCTTCAACCCACTGCAATCCTATTATTACAGCAAGCATTTCTGCTGTATACACTGATAATTGATCAGACGCTCTTTTTAAAATAGATATTTTAAAGTTTTTTTTAATTGTTCTTAGAACCATCTGTATAAATGTGTAGGAAATTGTAGTAACTTCCGTTCAGATACATACTTGTTTTAATTCCCACTTCATTTATTTGCCACTCTTTTTTCCTTTCTCCAATACTCATATCTATTTTAGCTTCTGGGGAAAGCCATGGGGGAACACTGCTGAATGGGGTTGCTTTGGCAAACGTGATATTCTCCACTCCATATGCCCTCGTTCTCTCCTTACTCGTCCAGCCAAACCCACGTCCCTGGAATTTTGCATATTCCCAGCAATCCTGTAATATTCTATTTGAAATATTTTCTTCTCCACTTCCTTGTAGTCTGACCCAGTATGACAGAGCAAGTTTCTCTCTTCTGATCTCCAGATGTGTCTCTCCTGCTTCTATCAGAACTGCATTGATAGGGGATGACTTTATTGCTCCAATACACAGCCGCAATGCTTTATATTGTATTCTATCAATTTTTAAAAGCGATGTTTTTGCTGCTGCTCCATACACTATACAACCAAAGTCTATTGTGGACCTCGTAATGGATCTGTAAATGTCTATTAATGCTTGTTTGTCTGCGCCCCAGTTGCATCCAGCTACAGCTCGCAATACATTTAATACTTTTTAGCATTTTGTTTCCATTTGATTAATATGCATTTTCCATGTATATTTGCTATCAAACCACAGTCCTAGGTATTTGAACTCATTCACCTTTGTCATTGGTCGATCATATAGTGTTAGCTGTTAGCCATCAATCTTGCGTTTGTTTGTAAATACCATGTAGCATGCATGATCAATCAATCAATCAATCAATCAATGTTTATTTATATAGCCCAATATCACAAATGTTACATTTGTCTCAGTGGACTTCACAGTTTGTACAAAATATCAGTATGACAATACGACACCCTCTGTCCTTAGACCCTCACATCGTACAAGGAAAAACTTACGAAGAAAACCCACAGTTTTAAAGGGAAAAATGACTTGCTTTCTGACATTTTGAATCCCCAGTTATATGACCACCTGTCACAATCTTATGAACGACCCAAATGCAGCACTCGAGAAACCACGGAGTATTGGTAATGTACTTTATTGGTAATAATACCAGAGCAGAGGAATACCGGATGATGTACAGGCAAACGAACCGGAGGACAGCGGGCAGAAGGTGAGTCAGGGCCGGGCAGAGGGTCAGGGAGCAGGCGAGGCGGTCAGCGTAGGTACAGGCAGGGTCAGACAGCAGGCAAGGCAGGATAGTCCAAGGACAGGCAGGATCAGGGATCAGGCAGAGCAGGCAGGTCGGGGACAGGCAGGGTCGGAACCGGGTAGGCAATCTGATGACAAACGCGTGAAAGACTAGCATAAGGCAAAGTACGATCTGGCAACGGGTGTGTGTCTGGTGAGTGTTTAAATACTGGCAGTGAAGCTAATGGGTGCAGAAGAGAAAGAGAGTGAGCAAAAACGTGGGTGTGGTTAACAGGTGAGACAGGTGAATGGAAAACTACTGGTGAAAGATGGAGCCGACTGTGACACCACCTCTCTACTTTTTTAATCGCTCTAGCTATATTCTCCATTACGTATGGGGCATTTCTTCCCCTCATCCAAATAGCCCCATCATCTGCTATAGAACCGATTGGATGCATGTGTCTAAGCATGTAAATATGTCATTAATCATGATGTTAAATAATATTGGACTGACTGCACTCCCTTGGGGAATACCATTTTCTATTTCAAAATAATTGGAAATATCTGCTCCAACCTTTACGGCCCGTCTACACTACAAGAGTCAAAAAATGCTTTCAACGTTTCGCCCATTCATTTGAATGGGGTGACGTAGGATATTTTCAAACTTCGCCGAACTGCATTGTGGGTAGCATGGCAAGGCGTTGCAAGCCTCGCGAGCGTCTATCGGCGTCAAAAGTTGAACAATGTTCAACTTTTGAGGCTCGATGCTTGCTCGAAGCTGGCGTCAGCCAATCAAATCCCGTTTTTGCAATTCCCGCCATTACAAGCGCTAGCCAATCAAACCGCGTGCAAGCTGGGAGAGCCAGACCGCAGTTCATTTCCTCATATTCCAAACGAGAAATTACGGTAGCAAATCACTCGGTTTTTTCCGACCAGAACTATTTACCGGGATACAAACCGGAGGAACCAGGCAAGGAGGGAGGTGGCAGAGACAGTGGGTGAAACTGGTAGGTTTTCGCCTGTTTGGGGATTTTATATCCAGTTTACTTTGTTTTAACATTGCTATTGCTTTGTATGTCAGGGGCGGAAGATTCATGTGATTGGTTGTTGGTCGCGTTGCTAGCAAAAAATCGCCAAGCTTCAGACACGCCCAGCTTCAAGCTTTTTCGATGCCTGTAGTGTAGACGGGCCGTTACTCTAAATGTCCTGTCTGTTAAAAAGGCCCTACCCAATTGTACATTCTCCCTCCAATACCCATTCTACTCAATTTGATCAGTAATCCCTCCCTCCACATAGAGTCATACACCTTGTCAATGTAAAAGTACACTATTGCCATTATCTCTTTCATTTTCAATGTTTTTTCCACATCGTTACTCACTCTTACTAATGCATCTATTGTGGACCGCCCTTTACGAAATCCGCTCTGAAAACTACTCAGCAGCCCTTTCTGTTCCAGTACATGTGAGAGCCTACGGACAATGATCTTTTCCATCCATTTACATAGGTGTGATGTAAGAGCTATTGGTCCATAGTTACTAAAGTTAGCTGTACTGTATCTTTCCCTGGCTTATTGAATGGTAGCACGATTGCTGTTTTCCACACACTTGGCATATCTCCTTCTCTCCAGATTTTATTGAAAAGACTCAGCACCATTTTCATAGTTTCCATAGGTAACTTTCTAAACATAGCATAACACAGCTGGTCTTGTCCTGGGACTGTATATCCTGTACCTTGTAAGGCTATTTTGAGTTCTGACATTGTAAATTCCACATCCAGAGCTGACCTATTATCCTGTCTCTTCTCCTTCACGTTTTCATTCTCTGCTAGTAACTGCTGTTTTTGCTGCCTATGAATATCACTGAGATGCTCCCCACTATGTACTGCTGCAAGTGTCCTTCCTAACATATTACATTACATTTAGCTGACGCTTTTATCCAAAGCGACTTACAATTACCAATCACAGGGACATTCTCCCTGGAGTAACTAAGGACTAAGTGCCTTACTCAAGGGCACACTAGTGGTGGTGTTCCTGGCGGGATTTGAACTCACAACCTTCCGATCTTCAGCCCACCTCACTATCCATTGGACCACCACTATCTGTCACTGCCAGCCTCTCCCCATCAACCAAAGCTGGAATTTTAATGGATTTCCTTTTCCCACTCATCTGCTTAAACATGAACCAGACATCACCTAATGTTACTCCTCTGCCAATGGTAGAACACAATTCTCTCCATGTTCTCTTTTTTGTATATTTTATTGTCCTTCGAGCAGCTGCCCTTTTCCTTTGAAACTCTAGAACATTATTTTGTGTCATGTTTTTCTTTAATTCTCTAAATGCATTATTTCGCTCTTTAATAGCCCTGCTGCATTCCTCATTCCACCATGGCACCACTTTCTTCCTACCCTTGGTTGTTGTTTTGGGTATACTGTTCTCTGCTGCATTTAGTATATGTTGCGTTATTTGGCTTGTAATGACCTCTATGCTTCCCTCTCATGTTAGCAGGTGTACCGACTCCTCACACCATATCCTACATTTCCCTCAATCAGCTTTAGCAAAGCACCACCTGGTTATTACACCTCCTTCCTGCATATATACACATTATCATTCATTTTAGTAAGCACTGGATAATGGTCACTTCCTACAGTGGAGTTATTCAAAACAAACCATTCGCATGTATGAACCAAACAGTTTGACACTAATGTCAGATCCAGGCATGAGACTTTCCCCCTGTGTACATCTATTCTTGTGCCATGTCCATCATTAAGGCATACTAGTATTCTTTCCTGCAGCATTTCTTCCACTATATTTCCGTTACTGTCTGTATGGTTGCTGCCCCATAGACTGTTGTGTGCATTGAAATCACCACACCAAACTTCCTTCCTATGTTTATTGCCTGCTATTTCTTTAAATATATCAGTGGTTAGATTTTTACATGAGTTGTATAAATTGATTATCCCAATGTTATCTTGTTTCCTAGGGTTGCATATATCCACTATAATACACTCTATATCATCAGGAGATTGCACCTCCCTATATGCCACACCATCTTTGAGAAACGTGGCACACCTTCCACCATTTTGATTATTAGCTCTATCATGCCTTATACAGGTAAATCCTGGAATGACAAAGTCTAATTGAGGTCGTAACCAGGTTTCTTGCACACATATTACCTCAGGGACTACCTCTAGCTCATATATATATTTCTTGAATTATTGACCATTAGCTATGAGGCTTCTTGCGTTCCACTGTAGTATGTGCAGAACCATGATTAAGGATCTAACCCTCATCCTGATTTTCATTTTCCCCAGCTCCATTTATAGCTAGCATTGCATGTATCTGATCTGCTTTAATATCTTTCATGTCTAGGAATTTTCCAGCTGCCTCCACAATGGCTTTGATTCTATCACTTTTCTTTTTTAACTGTAATGCAACATTTACAGTATGGCATATGAATACCACAAAATTCACCTTTTTCCCTCCTAGAACATCATCATCCTCTTTACTCTTGGTGAGGCTGTGGGGTTGGATTTGAAGATTACTTTTTGGTGCGTATGAAACTTTGTTTGTAATCTTAACTCTCTGCACCTCTCTGGCCTCTCTCTGCACTTCACATCCTCCAAACGCAGCACTATGATCTCCTCCGCAGTTACAACATTTAACCTTTGCATCCTTTTCACATTTCCCATACTCATGTAGTCCTCCGCATCTCGCACACCTTAGCTGCCCTTTACACTGCTGCGCTGTGTGCCCCATTCGTTGACATGCGTAGCACCTGAGAGGTTTGGGAATGTACTCCCTAACAATGAAGTTCAAATATCCCATTTGTACTGCCTTAGGTAATGTTCTCTCAAACTGAATGAGAACTGATAATGTTTCTTTGAGTGTGCCATCCCATTTGCTTTTAAGCCTTGTGACTTCCACTACGTTGCCTCCTTTTAAATTCACTTTTAACATCTTCCACTGACATGTCCAATGGTACTCCTGAGATTACTCCTCTCAGTTTTTCCATTGCTCCTGGGACATGCGCCTTCATTTTCTCCCCATTCAGTGAGTTCATTCCCAGAATCTTTTCCTGCTGCTGTTTGTTATTGGCATGTATCAAAACCCGCTTGTTGTTCATGAATTTAGCAAATTGAATTTTTCCAATATCTTTTTCAATTGTGGTAAGTTTAATCGGGTGGTAATGCCCACCATCCTGATTGAATTATATTACAACTTTCCACTCGTGTTCTAGTTCTTTATTCAACATTGCTTGGCTGACATTTTGACTAACTTTTGATTTTTTGCTTTGATTAGCCTTGTCTGCTTCACCCGACCACTCCGACCAACTTCGAGCTCTTACGGCCCGTCCACACTACAGCTTCGACAGCTTCAAAAACGGTTTCCAACGCGTCTGCCCATTCACTTTGAATGGGGTGACGTCACTTTTCGCCGAACTGCATTGTGGGAAGCTGAGCGGAGCTTTCCTGGCGTTTCAGGCTACAAAAGTTGAGCAATGTTCAACTTTTGAAGCTTCTGAAGCTTTCGGTGGAAGCGTCAGCCAATCAAATCATATGCCAGTACAAGCTCTAGCCAATCAAACCGCTGCTTGTGTGTCAGGGGCGGGAGATTCATGTGATTGGTTGTTGGTCGAGCTTCAGACACGCCCAGCTCCAAGCTTTTTTTGAAGCTGTAGTGTGGACAGGCCGTTACTGAACTATCTCTTTCTCTCAAAGATCTTTTCTTCTTCGCAGCTTTGGATATCATCCATTCCATATCGTTTATTTGGCTACCATCTGAGCTGGTTCACACGATGAAACAGTCAATGTACAGTTTATGCAAATCCGCCAAAATAATAGTCCAATGCTACCGTTTCTGTATGTATCCGAGCTTTCCGATTCTCTCTGAGCTTTCTGCCACGCGTCTCAGACTTCACTTCCTTCTTCCGCCACTCCAGGTCCAGGTCCTTCTCTGCATCAATATTGTTGGCTAACTAAAGTCACAGCGTCACCTCACTAGCCACTTCTCGAGGAAACTGATGTGAACACGTCAATACTTCCGCGAGGATTCAAGCTGACCCCCAACTGCTGATATTCTATAACGGTAGGCAGTTGTATCAGGGGCATGGCCTTTGTCGAATACAGAGTGGAGCCATGATCGGAGCTGGCTGTGTCTGAAGAAGGAAGAAGAGGGAGGTCTTATCAAACTCTGACTCATTCCAGGCGGACGAGCAGTGCTGACACTCAACTGTATCCTCGTTTACAAACGGAGCCTCGCTTACAACCTGCTCAACACACTCTCACTCCATAATCGTCCAGGAGCGACGTTTGGTCAGGGTCCCGTGGCGTGCAGTTGTGACGCTCCTAGGCTCCTTCAGCTTCATAAAGGGACGCAAATAGCTTTCAACTGATTGCAATGTATTCCCATCTGCTGCGGGATTTGACGCTCATGGAAGCACAGCATTCGTTTGTGTCGGCTGCCCTTAAAGGCAATGTGAGCGTCCATTCCCATTGGATAACGGATAATTGTACACCCGGAAGTAAGTATTCCCCTTACTGTCAATTGATTTTACAGTGATATCTGCACTACTCATCGACTAAAAAACACCAGATTATCCTTGATAATTACACAACATTGATTGTTTTAAATTGTGTGCAATGCTTTTGTATTTTTCCCCTTCGATTCGGAGAAACAAATATTTTTTCGGAGTAAAGGATGGCAGAATCCCACTACCCAGAATCCCCAGCTATCGTTTAGGACTACACCATGTGCTCTGTTTGACAAACCCCGTTTTTTTTCAGCATTCATTCCAATGGCTGGCGTCTATGTCACGTGATCTTCAAATTTCTTCCTGCAGAAATAAAAAACACGGCCGAACTTCGTTTTATTCTCGGTGGAAAATGCCTATTTTAAAGTTAGTTTGGCCATTAAAATGCGTTTTGATGTCATTTGATGCGAGAAATATGAGTTGTTGTTTCAGATTATGTGTGCAGTGGATGTACATGATCTTTAGTTTGCTAGTTATGACAAAGATTACTTCAGGAAATTGCGTCCATAGAACGTTTTCATTGTTACCAAGGTGGTTGCTAGGGACGCTGCTATCGATATTATTTCTGTTATGTTGTGTAACTGTTTAATGGTGTTATCTTTATTGCTACCCCCTTCCCCGTCAATGTATAGTGTTGGTCCACAGCGCAAACGTATTAGTTTAACAAAATCCGCATCTAAAGATAACCTACGTTATTTTCCCCTGTGCAATTCCAGTCTCACATCTCACAGCACATCGTCATTAACAAATACCGGAAACAGACCGAAAACATTTTAAAAAAATAAAACTTTATTCCGAGTGTGCTTGCTTTTCTCTTTGAAAGTCATCACATAACGGCATTGTAATACACGGTTCGGCTGCATTAAATATGACATATCTGCCGTAGTTCTGTATTTATAGAGCCCTGATGAGAAGACTTCTAGACAAACATGAGGAACTGCCGCCAACACTGAAAACGTGACATATCATAAATATATCAGCAATTAAACAACATCTTACATTTCTTTTTACACAATACGTCTCCTTGCAGTATCAACACTAATTCGGCTGAATTTTATATTTGAACCAATTGGTAGATAGGCTGTATTTACACCATAAAGGTACACAGCTGATATTAAGGGACACCTAGTGGTTAAAGCATGTTATTGAATTTCATTATTTTTATTATTAGATATTAATAGGATCCCTAAAAATTATATTCATTACTCGTTATGCTCTACTAATAGTTAATTAAAGACTGTATATAATGACTATTTTGCACATCCCTTTCAAGATTTCAAGATTTCCTAAGGTTTATTGACATATCTTATACACAAAAGGTGTAGTTATGCAATGAATGAAAAACTTGGGTCGCAGGTTCCTCAATAGTGCATTACAAGACATCTATCAATATTTGTGCATACCTCCAGCAATGTTAACTATGTTGAAGCACTTATTTTAACTGATATTATACATATGTATTACTCTTATAAGATGTATGTAGATATTTCATCTCCGGCCTTGTCAGGTATTGAACAATCAATAAATAAAGAAGACAGAATTGTTAAATATAAAACACAGAATTTGTGTGATTATACTAAATGATTTACAAATAAACACCACTGCATATTTACAACTGTTACACATGCTGATGTAATGCAAATCTTTCCAACTTGGGATCAATAAAGTATATCTTATCTTAAGCTGATCGATGGCTACTGCCATATTTGCAAAATGTGCCTCTGAACCCTGACAAGTGCATGTTTCAGGCTTATCAATTAATGTAATGTAATGTTATCAATTAACAACAGGAGGGGTCACAAACATAAGACCAGCTGTTAAATAAAGCTCTTCTGACCTTAGCTGGCATGTGTGTATATATATTAATGCTGCCCATTATGGGCACAAGCAATTTTCACCCATTTATTAATTATATGTTTTAAATTTGAGTGTTTCCTATCCCCTAAACCTCCAGGGATGTACACAGTTTAACACTGGCAACTTCTTATTATGGGAAATACGAAAACGTCTTTTAAAACTACAACTCCCAGTAGAGACGTGCCATAGATAGAGAACATGTTGCGAAACACAATAGGCAAGGCAAGGCAAGGCAAGTTTATTTATATAGCACTTTTCAACACAAGGCAATTCAAAGTGCTTTACAAAAAATGAAAGAGATTAAGAAAATGGCATTTAAAATCAGTCATTAAAAAGAAAAGCTAATAAAATAAACATTAAAAGAAAAAATACATGGATAAAAGTTACAGTGCTGTCAATTAAACATTAAAAGCAAAAGTACATGGATAAAAGTTACAGTGCAGTCTAAGATATGAATAGTTCAATTAAAAGCAGCGACAAAAAGAAAAGTCTTCAGCCTGGATTTAAAAGTAGTCAGAGTTGCAGCGGACCTGCAGGTTTCTGGGAGTTTGTTCCAGATATTTGGAGCATAATAACTGAACGCTGCTTTACCATGTTTAGTTCTGACTCTGGGGACAGAAAGCTGACCAGTCCCTGAAGACCTGAGAGATCTGGATGGTTCATAATTTAGCAGGAGGTCAGAAATGTATTTTGGGCCTAAACCATTCAGTGCTTTATAAACCAGCAGCAGTATTTTGAAATCTATTCTTTGACACACAGGAAGCCAGTGTAAAGACTTCAGAACAGGAGTGATGTGATCCACTTTCTTAGTGTTAGTGAGGACTCGAGCAGCAGCGTTCTGAATTAGCTGCAGCTTCCTAATAGATTTTTTAGTGAGACCTGTGAAGACACCATTGCAGTAGTCGAGTCTACTGAAGATAAAAGCATGGACAAGTTTTTCCAAATCCTGCTGTGACATTAGTCTTTTAATCCTAGATATATTCTTTAGGTGATAGTAGGCTGATTTAGTAACAGTTTTAATGTGACTGTTGAAACTCAGGTCAGAGTCCATGACTACACCTAGATTTCTGGCTTTATCTGTTGTTTTGAACATTGCACACTGAAGCTCAGCGCTAACTTTTATACGTTCTGCCTTGGCTCCAAAAACCATTACCTCAGTTTTATCTTTGTTTAATTGGAGAAAGTTCTGACACATCCAGTCATTGATTTGTTCAATGCACTTACTCAGTGTTTGAATTGGAGCATAGTCTCCTGGTGAAATTGTTACGTAAATTTGTGTGTCATCTGCATAGCTATGGTAACTTATTTTGTTGTTCTTCATTATCTGAGCCAGTGGTAGCATGTAGATGTTAAAGAGAAGAGGCCCCAAGATGGAGCCTTGAGGAACCCCACATGTCATATTTGTCAACTCAGATGTGTATTTACCTATAGAAACAAAGTTGTTTCTGTCCTTTAAGTAGGATTCAAACCAATTCAGAACTGTTTCCGAAAGTCCCACCCAGTTCTCCAGTCGGTCTAGTAATATGCTGTGGTCAACAGTGTCAAACGCAGCACTGAGATCTAATAATACTAACACTGAAGTTCTGCCACTGTCTGTGTTTAAGTGGATGTCATTAAAGACCTTTACAAGAGCAGTCTCAGTGCTGTGGTTTAGACGAAAGCCTGACTGGAACACATCAAAACAGTCATTTAAATGCAAGAAATTACTCAACTGTTGAAAAACAACTTTTTCAATGATTTTACCTAGAAATGGCAGGTTTGATATGGCCTGTAATTGTTCATTACTGAAGCATCTAGATTATTCTTTTTTAAGAGCGGTTTAATGACTGCAGTTTTCAGGGCCTGTGGAAAAATACCTGAGTGAAGAGATTTGTTTACTATATGAAGTAGATCTGAGGCCATGCAAGGCAAAACATCTTTGAAAAATCCTGTTGGAATAATATCAAGGCAGCAAGAGGAGGATTTCAGAAGTTGAATAATGTCCTCTAGGTTTTTATCATTAATCTGATGGAATTATGTCATGATGTCTGAATTGATGTTAAGTGGAGATAGGGACAACACATTTGCTGTTCCTGATGCAGAGGCACTGACTGCTTGTCTGATTTTCTGAATTTTGTCAGTGAAAAAGGAGGCAAAATCATTGCACGCCCTGGTGGATAGAAATTCAGAGGCTACTGACACTGGGGGGTTAGTTAGTCTGTCGACGGTAGCAAACAAGGCACGTGCGTTGTTTTTGTTTTTGGTAATGATGTCAGAGAAGAACGATTGTCGTGCGTTTTTCAATTCCAAATTATAAAGGCCAAGTCTCTCTTTATAGATTTCAAAGTGAACCTGGAGATTTGTTTTTTCGCCACCTGCGTTCAGCTTTTCGACATTCTCTTTTTTCTGTTTTCACGGTCATGGCCTTTCTCCATGGAGATATTTTCTTGCCAGACACTTCCTTTACCTTAGTTGGAGCAATGGCATCTATAACATTTTTAATTTTTGAATTAAAATGATCTACTAGCTCATTTACTGAGATGTTGGCAGGGGCAAGTGTGGAAGAGAAATTAGCCAGCATGTGTAGTTCTGGGGACGGGGTGGGGGAGGGGGGGACGCAGTGGACCCGTTCAAATCCAGTTTTGGACAGTCTGCCGTGGTTCCATCCCATTTCAAGTGCTGTTCGACGCTCGGCGTAACCCTCGGAGCACACTCTCCAATCACAGAGCTTGAGGACTATCACAGGGTTTGTCAAGCGAAGTGGAGAGAATACTTACTTCCCGGTGTAATGTTCTCTAAAGAAAATGAGCTGCTCCGACCCTCGGTCCTGACGGACTCCAACTTGTGTTTATTAATCAAACAAATAAATAAACACAAGGATAATTATGTGTTATTGTTGAGTAAATGGAGAATTGCACAGGGGAAAATAACGTAGGCTATCTATGCCACAATTTTAGATGTGGATTTTGTTAAACTAATACGTTTGCGCTGTGGACCAACACTATACATTGACGGGGAAGGGGGTAGCAATAAAAATAACACCATTGAACAGTTACACAACATAACAGAAATAATATCGATTGCAGCGTCCCTAGCAACAAGTAACAAGTAGTTAATAATAATAAAAGACATTAAGAAAAAGGCATTTTAAACAGTCATTAAAAAGCAACACAATCTACCTGCATTGCATTACTCTAAACGTGTAATAACGTGCTTTAACCAGTAGGTGGTTTGGGTTCAAAAGCTGTCAAGTTTACAGTGTTAATAAAATAAAATATACTACTGTTTCTGGTTTAGTTTACGACGGATATATTTAGTTATTGTTTTGATATTTGTAACACAAAAGCGATGGAGAAAACCCACAGCAACACAGAAAAGATGGTCTTAACATGACCCAGCGGTCTAGTAGTTAATAAAAAACAATAATTTCAAAACTAAATATTAATACTAACTTTATTGTGAAATTCAAACTGAACGGTAAAAGAATAGTTTCCGGTCTATTCTGAGCCCGATCTCTGTAGATCAGAGGTGCCCAGTACGTCGACCGCGGTCGACCGCGGGGGCAATGCTGGTAGATCGCGAGTCATTCATACAAAAAAAAATCCAGCCCCGTTAAAATAGACACAACAGGTTTTGTTCCCTCCTCCCTTGGCCTCCCTGCCACTTAATTCAGGAGTTTACTTGATTGACAGAAAAAGCGACCTATCGCTTTCCAGTCTGTTAACCCAGAATGCAAAGCGATACAAAATCAGTCAAGTGCTGGGAAAACTCAAATTAAGTTAAAGGGAGGGAATGCTCATGACACGCATTTTTAAATAATTATCATCCGATAAAACAGACCAGTCTCTGCCAGTCTTTTTTTTTTTTTTTTAATCCGATGACGTTATCAGTGATTTTAAATGGATTAATCACCGAAATAACATCAACCCTGTGGGCGGCGCCATTTTACCGGAAGTGACGTAAACTATGCGTTTGGTGTCGAGGACAAATTGATGTTCATGTTGTTTACTCTAGTTACTCTCTCAATTCTATAGAAATATGCCTCATTGTATCGCGAAACATTGCCACAATTCGGATAGGAACAATCCACGGAATGCTCGGTTCCATCTATTGCCAAAAGGTAAGCGTAGGAAGTACGTTCGGAGGCAGTGGCTAGCGAAATGTGCTCGGCCCGAACCGAAAGATCCACAGGCGCATGTATGCAGCGAACATTTCAAGTTTACGGACGACTACTCTGATACCTCATTCACACCAACGGTGTTTCAGGGCCGGTTCGGAGCTGGAGCTTGAAAAGCACCGGGTTTTCCTCTTCACACCGCAGCGGAGCAGCCTCTTAGCTCCGGAATCCGGTTCATTTCAAGCACCAAAAAATTGTCCGGCCAGAGCAAAAGCACCACATACGTCACGCTTACGTCGAGGCGGGGGCAGGGGCAGAGACAGATCAACTCCTGAAGAACAACAAAAAGCCCGCGTGTTATCCAGTTTGTACACAACAATGGAGAAACTTAACAAGAGTTTCAGAGTTTCAGTGTTTCTGCCATAGACTGTATATATAAAGGTTTATGCTCATGGTGAAGCAACGTGTCTGCGTGTTAAGGTGGAACCTGAGCATTCACGTTGATCACCTCTCATTATAACTCATTATAAATCTATAAAACTATAAATATTAAACTTTACTTCACGTGTTCATTTGAGAACAGCTGTTACATACCTGGGTGAAGGTTATATCTCTCACAAGCTCCGCCCTCTACTGGACTCTATGGGTACTACCTTACCCTGCTCACTGAGACTTCTATAGACGTAGCCGGCCTTGGGCGGGCCTACCTGAATGCGCGCGCATCACACCGTATAAAAGGAGGCCTCACCTCCTGACTATCATCCTTTTCTCTTCAGCGGCGGAAGTGTTTTCACGGAGCTTAAAAAGACGAGAGAATAGAGAGTTATGGAGTCAGTTCTTGACCAGAGGACCTGTCCGAAATGTCCTAACCTGATCGCGGGAGCGGATCCACACCCCTTCTGCTTCCTATGTATGGGGCCTGACCACGCCGTGAGCTGTATGAGCCCGACACCGGCATGCTCAGACTGCCAGATGCTTCCTCGGCTCACACGTGAGCATCGTGGGCAGCATTTCCTATCGGCGGAGGCCCCGCAGGAGGAGGTGGAGGATTCGGAGCTCGACGTCGTCGAGATGGGCGAGTCAGGAGAGGAGGAAGTGCCGTTCCGGTTCTCCCTTCCGTGGGGCCAGTCAACCCCGATTCCGGAGGAGGAGGACGAGGACGCCTCGGTGTCTGGAGGTCTGACTCTCAGGTCTGCGCGGAGGGATTTCCCAGCGGTAATGACCCTGGCGGCGGAGCGTGTAGGCCTACAGCTCCCCCCACCGCTGCCACCGAGGCCTATAAGCCGCCTGAGACAGGGGTATTACGGCCCGGTGCATCCAGCACAGCCGACCTTCGTTTCGCCCCAGCTGCCTGATATATGGCGGTGTGTGGAGGCGACATGGCAGCACCCATTTAAAACGAAGGCCCCAGTAGCCGCTATGGCAGGCATCATCAGGGTGGAGGGCCGCGCGGACACAGCGTGTTCGGGTGTGCCCCCCCTTGATGAGAGCCTGGCGGCCCATCTGCGGGGGCAGGGGTCGCTTACCCTCCGCCCAACCAGCCGCCCCCGCTGCCCCGGGACCGAGACATACTGGAATATCTGGACAAGATGTTAAAGCTCGGTACGCAGATGGCGGCTGCAGCAAACAATCTCGGCGTGTTGGGCGTCTCCCTGATCACCCCTCAGGCAGTCGCCCCCGCCCTCCTCTCTCAAGAGGGGAGCGATTATTCGGACCGCGCTATAGGTCAGATGAACAATCTGATTCATGGCGTTGCCGCTGCAGCAGGGCGGGTGATTTCCTTGGCCACAGTGGTGTCTCCTCGGAGCCCCCGTGTCTACGGAGGGGCTCTTTGGGTCAATTGATTGATTGATTGATTGATTGATTGAAAAGTTTATTAACAGCTTGTATATTGGGTACAGTACAGTACAGCTCAAAACATACAATTGTTAAGGGGATGCAGACCAGAGAAAGACTTTCGTCTTGTTTACATCAGGTTCCCCCATTTCCAATTCATCATATCATTTAAGACATATAAGACATATAAGACATATTTGACATACAGATGGCTGATTTACAATTTACATACAGGTGTTTTTTTACACACAGATTGCTTATTTACAATTTTCATTTTAGATTTTGTTCTAATACATCCTAACCGAACATTTAAGACATACCAAGTCTACAGATATACAGTTAGTAACAGAGTCTAAAATGCGAGTATATACATAGATGGGGGGGGGGGGAAGCTGTCCATTGAACGACAGGTTGAGATTTGTACCATTACCGGGGCCAGTTTTGCAATGCTCTCCCCCGAAGGTGCTCTTTAAGAGAGGTTTTGAAGGTAAGTATAGTTTTACTTTCCTTTACAGTTGTGGGAAGAGCGTTCCACCTTGATGTGGCATAATTGCGAAACGTGTATTCCCCCTTTTTTGTGCCAAATCTGGGTTTCACATGATTTGTGGAGCTCCCTCTGGTGTTATGATCATGGTATTCCTTGACCTTTGGGAAGAATTTTGACATGTACATGCAGGGCCGCCCCTCCCTACAGGCCAATCACGCAGGCTGCATGGGGCCCCGCCTTGCGCAGGGGGCCCCGCCCAGAGGGCCTCAGCTGCTGTGCGCAGTTCTCCGCACACCCCCCGCAAGAGTGAGAGTGAGAGGTGACGTCTGTAACCCGACACCGTTGCAATGAATCAACATCTGACCAATCACGGCTTTGATACGGCCACTAGTGCAGATGAAGAGATGTCGGTGAAAAGACAGTTTCAGTCCGGAGCAACAGGCGTGTAGTAAGCCCATTCAGGGCCGAGGGGGCTCTCCCCATCCGTCTATGGGCGGGGGGGGGGGTCCCCCGGCACTGTTTTTTGAGCACACTTTCTGCAAGGTAAGCGCAGCAGGGTGTGCTCTGTCAGCCACAGCCCAGATTTCTCCTCGGTTACAACCGGGTAAAAGGAGAATGTGGGGCAGCAGCTGCTGACCATAAAAGCCGGTCAGGGGCAGTAGGGTGGAATATTGTTGTTGGACGACAGTGCGCGTATACATCGCGGCTCCACCCACTGTACCCATAGAGTCCAGTAGAGGGTGGAGCCTGTGAGAGATATAACGTCGGGTTACGTATGGTAACCCTTGTTATAGCCCCGTTTAAACGTCCTTTAGCGTCCAGGCCAGGCCAGTTTTTGGTGGCCTTTCCATATCGCGTAGTACCGGCTAGCGGGTACTTTTCCGCAGTTTTTCCGGCCCCATAAAATCGTGGTTCTAGGGCCAGGGACAACGAGGCTGAGTATGCTAAACTAGAGAGGGAATCGCTAGCAAGGGTGGTACTACATGCATACATATCTAGTAATAAAAATCATTGTATCTACTAAGTAGGCCTAAATTGGGGTTGTATTGTTTGCCTTTTTAGAAAACTTTATTTTATATTATTTGGGCAGTACATGATATACACAATTGTATTGTTTGCCTGTAGTTGGCCTTTTAATTAATACAATATTTGAATTTGAAGTTTTGTAGATAGGGATCTTTTGGAATTATCTAGTCTTTGTAATTGTCCGGCGACGTTTCTCAGACTGTCCAGACTGCTTTAATTCTCTAGCTTAAATCAGTAAATGTTCTAAAATGTGTGCTGGGGCCCTGACAATACTCAAATACTCCGCCATGTTTTCGTGTGTTTACAAAGTGAACGCATGGATGACGTCACGACCATCACGTGACTACTGAAAATTGCCAAAATGGCAGCTGCCTGACGGAATATACAGGTTTTGATAAAAAAAGAGCTATAAAATCATTATTTACCGGGGAATATCACTGATTTCTTCAGGGTATGGTTTAAACATAATGTTTCACTAAATACTGACGTTTTGATTAATTATCTAATGAGTGGAGCATTCCTTTAAAGAGACAAAAAAGAGACAAAACAAAACAAAACTGCTAAAAACATACCACTTCCACCCAGAATGGGAGGAAGAATATTTGTTTGGGATGTCACATTCAAAGGTTATTTGCCTTATTTGTAAAGTAAGCATCGCTCTGCCAAAGAAAGGTAACGTGGATAGGCATTATCGGAGTGTTCACAAGGCATATGACAGCGACTTCCCTCCAAGTAGCGAGTTGAGAAAGAGAAAGGTCATGTATTGTTGCTACAAAAACATTATCTTGCAGTCTTAGTGTCGCCAACTCGTTTCTAACATGCAAAAAGACAAAAAAAATGCGTCTAAGGTCGGTGTTTTTTCGACCTTTCCAATCGAGACGGGATCTCTCTCTCCTCCGTCTGTGTGCGAGGGGGGGGGGGAAGTTTACACACACGCGGCTGCTACATGCAGCAACACACGGCGGGGATGGCGGAGAGAAGCGCTCCAAGGTGTTAAATGTTACCCGTCTTGAGCAGGGGCGGCGCCAGGGGGGAGCTAGGGGGTGCTGAAGCACCCCCCAGGATTGCCAAAGCACCCCCTAAGCACCCCCAATAAATATGTGTTTTTTTTTTTTTTTTCGAAAATTATTATTTTTATTAAAGGAGACCTATCATGCTATATTTAAATGATATAGTGTATGACCATACCTATATAAGGTATATTTATACATTTTATTTTTCAAAATACCAAACGGATCATTTTTTAGCCATGCCTCGTTTCGCTCATTTTCGCTCTATTCCAAGCCTGTCTTTGAAAATTCTGAGCAGCAGCTGACCACGCCCCCCTGCAGAAGAGCAGGGCATGCGCCGGCGAGAGTCACGTTACCATGCTTGCTGTGATTACGTGTGGAATAAACATGTCATCTCAGAGCAATGCATGTGTTCAAGCATATTATGAATTTGATCCAGAGACTGACCCTGAAGCAGCGGAGGTTTTGGTGGAGGTGGAAACATCTCGGTTGCAGCAGGACGTTTCTGAATGGTTAGTTGACAAGCTGTTGTCCCTATTTATTGTACTCTGTTACGATGCTTGCTACTTATTCCGTTCATATGTTGGCTAATTAGCAAGAATGCAATGTGTACAGTTTGTAACTTATAGTTTGTAACGCAAAAACAGCAATACATATTTATAAAGGGAGACAATCATATTTTCAGCATATATACAATGGCCTCATTGCGTTTATTAATAGTTTACAGTCCTTTTCTTCCAACATCGTGCAACAACCGTTGGAAAGTTCAATAACTTAGGGTGATAAAAAGTATAACTCCAACAACACCTCAGTTGTCAGCAATGTGTGTAGTTTCATGTGTTTTTAAAAGTTCAGTTATTGACTTCTTTCTACAGGTGTACATGTGCAAATTGCGCCACGATGCCTTCTGAACCGGAGAATGTGTGCTGCATGGAGATACCACAGGTAACATTTTTGATAGCTTCACTAAGTTGTCTGTTTAGAGAATACATTTTTAACATGTCATTCAATATATCTTTATCACACTAGGTGTCAAGACGGATGCAGGAACTTGAAGACTCTGTTAACTGTATGGTGGACCATCCTGGATTGGAGCCTGTGTGCCTGAATGTGTTCTCCCTGCAGAATGCATTTAATATTTACAGAGCTGAACATGGTGGACTACAGTTGAGGCAAATAGAGCAGTGAGTGGTTTGTTTGTTTTGACTGAAATTGTAAAACGAATGCTAATATTGTTCATGGAAATAAATACTGGTGTATATGGCTTTATGCAATCTTTCATTGTACATGTACTATTATATATATATATATATTATTACACAGCAATGGCATAACACACCCAAGTGTACGACAAAAAAAGTCCACACACAACCTTATGCTTTTGAAATCAGAATATTCTTTACCCATCCAAACATAAATAATCACGACACATTTGATATCAACTCTGAACTTTATTGTCAAAATGAACGGTTCTTTGAACCCATAAAAAAAAACTAAATGTACTTGTATTATATATAAATGACACTAAATATATTTTTTAATGATTTCAGGCGTCACAGGTATCTAGCCTACAGAAGCTTTGTGAGCTGGTGTTGGGGCTTCCTTGGACGCAGGATCAGAGTGGTGATTCCGGCCTGCGTTGTCCTCAGGATTCGCAGAGAGTTTCCTGATCCGCGAAATATCTATGTTGGGTTCAGACAGCAGCCAAATTGAACCGAATAGCATACCCGGAGATGACCTCCTCCCTGTCAGGTCGCTCATATTGGGAACACAGGTCCTCTGGGATGGGTATCTTCAGAAGCTCCTGTGTGAATGGTGCAGGGTCCACAAAGACTTGGTCGAAGATGAGGTCCATCAAGTTGGCCACGTAGCCTGTGCAATGTTAAAAAAAGCACAACAAAAAATGTGGTTTACATTAGTATATGCATGTACAAAACTGAAAGTTCTTTTTAATTTATTTATTTTATATTTGTAAATAGTTGTATAATAAATATTTTAAACACTTACAGAATGTGGGGTCAGTCTTTACTGGTTTTGCTCTGCATTCTCCCTTCCTGGCCTTTGGGAACTGCAGTTTATACAGAGGCTTTCCAGTGGATGTAGTGGCTTGTGCACGCTCAGCGTTTTCATTGTAGTGCAGGGCTGCCAGGTACAGTCTTTCATTTCCGCCATGAGTAAAACAAAAATGTAAATTATAGCAAAGGATGTACAAATTGTCACTAATTAGTAAGTAACTATGGTTTATTTTACCTGCACAACATTCCAAGAAATGGAAACACAACATTATTTGGAGCAAAGCGCAGGATGACGGCATGGAATGACTCCAAAGATGAAGTCTGGTGGTGTGGGCTGAGTTTGGCCACAGCTTTCAAAATCCTCTTGGTTGAGAGAATTGTCTCCAGCTTGTGAAAGGCCGGCGTTCCTAAGAATTTGAAAATCAAAGTCATATTTGAATTGTCATGCTTTATAGATTGTGTCTGACAACATCCTGTATTCAGTAGTTGTCCCTTACAAATATTTATAGAGGAGTAATGTAATATGGTTTATGAACAACATACCTGCAGCCATCCATTGGTATTGCGCAATGCGCAGTGGATGAAGGCACTTGGGGAACAGGGGGTCATCATGAGAGTGGATATCCTGCACGTGGTTCAGGATGGAAGTCCATTTGGCCACTCTCTCAGGCCCGGTGGTGGAGGTTGCTGCAGTCCAGTATATGTGGTTTCTTATACTCTTCACCCACCCTCGAAGTTTTTCGCAGTCCTTCTTTTTTGCAGCCTTCTCCAGTTGCTTAGAAATCCCTAATAAATACATTTAACATGTAGTTAATATACATACAAGTTTACTCAAAATATTATTATACTAATGTGATTGTAGGAAGCCGGGTTTGTGTCTAAATAAAATAATGATTGTATTTACAATCGATTTATTTACATGGAAATTAATATAAAGAAAAATACCTTTTTCTATGTGCCACACATCAAAGAATTGGGTGATGCTGCTTTCCCTTAGGAATTTCTGAATTTGCAGATGTCTGTCCGTGACAATACAGTCCAGAGTCACACCACGTTCCTTTAACAACTCCAGACTCCTTTTCAGGCCCTCTAACTCCATGTGGTAGCTTCCACCAACCTCATTGCTCTGTTATGACACATACAAATAACCATTGATACACACATTTTAAATATAACGTGCAAACAGTGTTAAAGAAAAAAACATTGATATTTCATTTCACCCCACTTACCTGAACCAACTGGAGGTCAACGACTTTGTTGTTCTTCAGGTCCATCATAGTGTAGCTTCCGAACTTTGCAGAGTGGCCTGTGAAAATATGTTTTACAGTAATTACTTTTCTGTGCGGATGGTGAATTTGTATTTTTGCTTGTAGTGTTTAGCATATGTTTTTCAGGAACCATTAATTGAACAAATCACACATAGTGAAACCCCTTTCTGAAATGTAAAATGTGAATTATATAAAAAATACATACCTGGGGAGTCAGCCCTCATATCACCACCAACTATCACTTTCTCCTCTGCATGGAGCTTCTGTAGCATGCCTTCCTGTGATTTTTGCCAGTAAGAAACCATCGCTGGCTCAATGAACATCCTGGCATGCCTTCGGAAGGTGTTGTATTTGCATAGCTGCATATTCATGGCTTTGAAGACCTAATGGTTGAAAGAAAACCGCAAGAATACATTTTAATCTCAAAGATCACCTGTAGATGTGTCAATGAGGAGAACCTGGAAAGTGCAAATGAGCTGCCCTTTTTTTAAACAGGGAAAGAGCTGAACATGTCATTAGGGGTGCTTACTCTACAGTGCCCCTTTCACATCTCTTCTCTTTCTCCACACCACCCTCCCAAAATATATTTACATATTAGCATGGGTCGTTACCTAACAGTGCCCTATTCCCACCTTTTCTCACTCTTGTTATTGTTACCTTGTCCTATCTTATTCAACAACAACATTTGCATTTTCAAACATTGGCAAAACAATCTTCTGCAGTTAATTTACCTTTGAAAGTTTGTAGAAAGATGCTCCGTTGACATATGTTGCAACTGATAGCTGCAGGTTTCCAACTGGAGTACTCCCAAGAACAGGCTGGCTATTCCAGTTTCTTGTAAACTGACAATGGGGGCACAGCTGCTGCACTGATATGAATGTACCGATCCTTCTGGTTTGTACATCACACACACGCTTGCACACAGGACATGATTCAAAAAGCTCCATGAGGCAGGTCTCATACACGATGTATGTGTTGATCGTCTGGGGGGGGGTTTTGTTCTTGACCACTAAAACAAAAAAATAGAAGTTAAGATCCATCACACAGATTGTTGCTTTAGAGATCTTTGGTGTTTCCCTATTATCAATGTTTGAATTATATACAGCAAAAAATACAATACATAGACAAACTCACACATAGTGATATTTCAGTAACTTACGACATGGCTGTTGTTTCTGTAGCATTTGTTATGGATTCTGCTGGATCATAAGTTGCATCCTGGCCTTCGGAAAACACCAAAGAAGAGCTTCCCTCAAATGGATCTTCGTATTCCTCTTCAAGATCCACACGGGGCCTCTTTGGTGGTCTCTTTAAGGGGGTGGATGTTAAAAAGGGCACTGGCACTTCCAACGGAAGTGTTTCGACACCAACGCTTCTGCAGGGAATTTTAGCCTGGACAGCTGTAACATAATTGTATTTGACATTAAAAACAAAACAAAAGATAAAACAAAAATATTTTACAACAATTAGAAGCACACAAATTAAAGGCTACAACATCAGAATGTCAAGATGTATCCAAAGAACATTTGAAAAACGTGCTTCTAACCTGTACTTCGATGTGAACCAAGAGTCCTCGAGGATAGCTGTGTACGAACAGTACGGTACTTGGGTGGGTCAGTCTGACATGCAGAATCTGTCATCACAGGTAATCTGCTGGTAGCATGTGAGGTGCTGGCCTGTAAAGAAGAAAACAAAATCATCTCAATTTAGTATTCAGGATGAGAAAATACTATTTGGATAAATATCGTCTGAAATCCCAAAAGATGGGGGCTAAAACTCTCTATTTAGCAAAGCTCTTTGCTTAGCCTTTTCCAATCTGAGTTAGTTTTGAACCGTAATGTGCATGCTGTGTTTCTGACTCAATACAGATGATGTGTTGGAGAGGGGCTGAGCTCAGTAGACTGACTGTAATGAGTGCTAGCCACTAATTAGCCTGTTGCTAGGTAAGGCCTCGTCAACAACAACAGACCAACGGGGCTTTAGTTCTGTTTTACTCATGGTGTGTGTCCCCCCTCACATACATACACACAGTGTTGTATCCTAACACATCCCCATTTATATTCATGTGCGTAAACAAGTAAACATACAAAAGCTTTTAAATATAACGCTGGAAAAAACGGCATGTCTCATTAGCGTAGCGTAGCTTAGCTTACAGATCTGATCGTTCTTACAGACTACAATCACAAAAGCTTTTACATATAACGCTGGAAAAAACGGCACTTACCTACAGAAGATTACGTTTGTTATTATAACTTACTCAACATGATTTTAGAGGATACAAAATACTAATAAATAGGAGAATAAATACTTGTGTTATCGGCTAGGGCAGGGGTGGCCAACCAGTCAGAGGTTAAGAGCCACATTTTTTCTATGTTATTGCAAAGAGCCACATCAAACACACAGTCACTGATACCGCTTGTTTCCGTTTTTTGTTTTCTGGAGACAAGATTTCAACCACGTCACTGATGCATTTTTGTGGCATTGGGATATATATTTTTCAAATCCTCTGGAGCAGAGAGAGGAGCTGTGGATTATTGTTATTGATTAATGCATCAGTGTTTCTTAGGGTCAAAAACACTAAACTCACAACTTAAGATGAAAGCGTTTAGTTTATTTAATAAAAGAGCACATGTTCAATGTGAAAAGTGACAGTAGTTATAGATTATTTGCAATTTGGTGGTATATATATATAGATTTTTTTATTTATTATATATATAACTCCTTGAATTCCAGGGGGGGGCGCGGGGCTCCGTTGGCGGCTCGCAGCGCCCCTCCAAGACAATGGTAGGGGAAACACTGGATAGTGTTTAATCAACGATAGGTTTTCCCCCCCTCAAAGGTGATTGGTTCACTGCATTGCAGGTATTATTGTGATTGGCTCTTGGGCCACATCAAAATTAGACGCGCTGTCATCCTCTCATACTGACACCTGACACCACACATACACACGTAGGGAGAGCCGGGACGAAAGTAACACGGGACCAAAGTAACGGAGCTATTTTATCCGAGCCCGAACAACTTTGACCAGCCAAATTACGTCCGAATTATCAGTATTCAATACTTAACAGACCTACTAAATATCAGGTTTAACTGTCAGTGTTGTCACGATACCAACATTTTGGTTTCGATACCAAGTCAATAATTGCGATTCCGATTATTTTTCTTAAAAAAAGGGAAACAGTCTTAAATGTAATTATTGTGCTTTATTTCACACCAGAACCATAACCATAACACAAACTTTTAAACAATGAGAACAATAAATAAAATAAATGACAAGAATTCGTATTAAATAAAATTAATACATTTCTCACAGACAGGCCTCATGGTGTCCGTAGGCTTGCCCTCACTGTCAGAGATATAGCTAAAATACATCGCTTCTGGCGTCTTTTTTCTCAACAAGCCGAGGCGCAGCGGCAGCTGCACTCCCACTTGCAGCCATGCTTCTGGTTTTCTCACATGCTCTGGCAGCTAGCGCGTGCACGAGAGAGGGGAGGGACTTAGAGCGTGCTTGAGCGGGGAGGGACTTAGAGCGTGCTTGAGAGGGGAGGGACTTCGAGCGTGCTTGAGAAGGGAGGGGCTGCAGGCACGGCTGCAGTGCAGGGAGTGGAAGCAGAGCGCTGAACACACACGGCTCTTATTAAAACGGCGCTTTCTCACCGGAGTACTTTTCCCCGTCATTCTTAAAGTACCGATACTAATGAAACGGAGGAATCGTAACGTTTTTAACGGCAGGGTATCGCGGTATACCTTTCAAGTATCGGTACACCATGCAACACTAGTCAGGAGTCAGTGTCTCTCCCCCAAACTCACACATATAAAATTCGATATGAACTGAAGAGCCGCATGAAACTAGGCAAAGAGCCGCATGCGGCTCGAGAGCCGCGGGTTGGCCACCCCTGGGCTAGGGCGTGGCTTTACAGCCTTCACACAGATCGCCATTACGGCAGTATGTCTGAACATGTTAGCAAATGCCTGATAATTAAAATAAAAGACAAAGCAAAGACTGCGGAGCGTACAATATAAAATGTTATAAAAACATATAAACACCTAACCGATTACTATTTGTGTTTGAGGCGACATTGATACGGTGAAGCTACATGCTACATGCTACATACTACAAGCTAGAGATAGCTTTATCAGGAAAAACACCGCTAAATAAAAACTTACAGCTTCAAAATTGGATGTGTCCTCACTGGCCTGCTCCCGGATGGTTGGTATTGATCCTGGGTTTAGCATTAGCTTGGAGGCATATCCGTGTTGGACTTGAGAGAAGTTCATAAACATGTCCGTGGTAAAATGTTTGGAACACACAAACAGAAATCTGCCGTGGTTTTCTGGCACATGTCCCTTGAAAATGAAGTCTAGCCACAGATTATTTTCTTTTTCCACTGATGGCATTGCATGCAGTCCCCCTTCTCGAGTCTTGCAGCCAACAACAGCACAAAGTTTAACTCGCTTAGACATCCTGGCAAGAGCAGACAAAAACACAGATGTGACTGGAGTTGATTTAGCCTGCCGATAGCCTATATACGAATGAGAGGTTTGGCAATGCCCGTGGCCGTGGCTCATTCCCCTGATAGGTGGAGAGTTGACCAATAAGCGGAGCACGTCTCTTTGTGACGTAGGAAAGTGTTGAAATCTGGATCCGTTTTTTTCAGATCCGTTTCAGCCCCTTTTTTAGAGATTTGGCGAAGGAGGAAAATAGAGAGGGTTGTGTTTTCTGACACTTGGTGAGTTCCCTGGAACACCGGGGACACATATTCATGTATAAAAGACGTCCAAAGGTGCATTTTGCATGATAGGTCCCCTTTAAATTAAATTAGAAACATTATTGATTACATCAATGCTATTATGTGAAACAAACACATTTTTGACCAAAAACATAAAGCCAACACAGGTGATATGATTAGGCCAATGGCCAGCACCCATTCGATTTTTGACCTACCCATAGGCTAAATTACTTTGTGACACTTGAGTGACTTCCTGTTAGCTAGAGCGCCAAATGATTTGCTAACAGCAAAGTGAAAAATTGATCGTTTTTTAGTCCTTAAACGTCCACGTGTGGACACTCAATCAAAACCACCTGAAAGCGAGAGGGATTCTGCACATAATAGGCCTTGTGTAGTGAGTACAAGTAGCTTACTTCTGGGTCTCTGTGTTTAATTCAAGCCCTGCTCTGTGTGTGTGTGTGTGTGTGTGTGTGTGTGTGTGTGTGTGTGTGTGTGTGTGTGTGTGTGTCTGCCCTCAAGCAGTCCCACAACAATGCTTTGGCGTCATGACAGAACGCACACCCATTCCCCTTTAACGCACACACATTCCTCTTAAACATCTTCAACACACACACATCTGTTTAAGCCAACTACTCCAACATGTTGTGGCAATTTAGTACTCATAACATGAAAGAATAAAACAGAGAGATATCAATAAAACACAAACACAGGTATAGTCGAGCAGTAATTATACAGCATATAGCCACTGAAATGAACACACACTTATTTGATCATGCAGCCTATCACACAAATGTCACATGTTTTTCCTCTGAAAGCTATACTTGTTATAGGTTTAAACGTCATCGTCTCATGACATCCATAGGATTAGCTAACTAACAAAGGTTAACTGTTCTTATATCCTAAGGCCTTCTCTGAACTTCCTTCCACCCGGAAGTCAGCTCACTTAACATGAATACATCTATTGATAAATCAGAAGGACCATTGTCTCTCTAACAGTATGTGACCCAATTCAGAAACACACCAACATCCTTATCATTTCTTAGCTAATGCATGCTGGATATGAACCACTGAAAAATACTTATCAACGGGTAATCATTTTACTCAAGGCAGAAATCACAGGTTGTACTGTACCTTACCTACTCACAAATAGCCAAAAACCACCTTTTGATTATAACACAAAAGTGGAAGAAAAGACCATTTGCGCTAATCTACTTCTACTTAAAGTGGGACATCATTATAGGAATATTCAAGTTTAACACACATCCTATATATCATGTGACATAAAAATGAATATACCAGAAATACGCTGAATTAAACTTTCTGCTATAACACGTTATTGTAATACTTCAGGACTGACAACAACAAATACCAAACACCTGGGCAGAGATAATACATTTACAATTGTGAATAATGTTTGATATCCTGATGGTAAACCCTTCTTACCCATGTTAGTTTCTTTGATCGGTTGAAACATAGGTTCTTCCTCTCTCTGCATCCTCCTACCACAGGATAAAAAGTTGTAATTGATAGTCATGACCACGTTGGATAGACTGGATGTTATTCTGGAGCTGAGATTTATTCATAAATAAATATCTTTGATACTCGGTTCAATTCTTGCATTGTTTTCTTTAAATGTAATTTATTATTATAATGTGTGTTGTAGACTAAAATGTATTATTCTGTATTTACCTTCCACCATCTGGCCATTTTGTTAAATGTATTTATATAAAGAGGCGTGTTGTGCAGTGGACTACTGCGTTGGTGTTCAGATCAGGGGGTCAGAGGTTCAAACCCCACTACAGTCAGTATGTTGTTGTGTTCCTGTGCAAGACACTTCATCCCAGATTGCTCCTTAGGGGATTGTCTGCAGTATTGAGTATGACAGTCCCTTTGGATAAAAGCGTCTAACAAAAAACCTGTAATGTAATATCAACATTTCTTGTTTTATTTTATTCCCTTATCTTATTTAATCATTTATTTTTGTGCAGGCAGCTCTACTGCCCTGGCTGCAGGCTGATAACAGACAGTTGGGATCGCGGCGAAATTCTCTCTGCAGACCCATTCTCAAATCGTTTATCAACCTTTTTCTTACTCAATATCAAGCCACACTTATTGTTTTTACTTCGGCTGTGAGTTTGTGTGTGCTCAGGATGAGTTTGGCTGTGTTTCGCTGTGTATCGCTAAACAAGGAAACAACACCTCCACGGAGCTCAGCGCGATTCACAATGTCCCGACCAATCAGAGCACACTGTGCTCACAGGTAGGGTGGGGGCTGGAGCTATTGGAGCTACTACAACGAGCCGTTAAAGGCAGAGAGTGAAATTCAGTGAATACACGTAGTTTACAGAGATTCTGTATGAGAAACCAATGTGAGTTTGGAAAATTGCACGATATAAATATATTCGAGTAGACCTCAACAATGGAATTATGATCAGTGGAAGTGGCCATGACATGTCTCCTTTAAATCACTTCCGCAAGTTTCGCCCCGCCCCTCGCTCCAATGATCATTAGACTATTTAGTAAGGTAAAAAAACAGACCTCTCAGACGCTCTTCCGCTTACTGGTGTAATAAAGAAAAACAAATGGACCGTAGGGACACGGATTAGGGCGACACCAACTGGTCACAATTTTAAATATGTTACCATGTTTATATGCAAATGAAGAACTCTCACTGGTTCAGAACCTTTTTCCTAAAGTGAGTCTCTTTTCTTTTCTGACATTATGGGTATTTCACTTTATATTAAATACATAACAATAAGAGTGCATTACATCTAATACACTTCACTATGAATCCAGAACAATACAACTGCAGTAGTATGGATAAAGCGAGATGTGTGCATGCTTTTTGAGCAGATTTGGGCAGAATCCAGCAGAGTGGACCGTGCTGTTCATCCTATGTAATCTATATGTAAAGATAAAAGTCTATATATTTAAGATAAAGCTGTGAAACAATCTCAATAATTGGCAGCAAAAATGTAAGGTTTTTTTAATTGACATAAAAGGATACATGTTGAGATAGGAAGTTCTAATATATTAAGAGAAGAGCTTGAATATTAAAAAAACAAAACTCTTTTGGCTCCTTCCTGTCTTTATTCTTGGTCTTTCTTGTTTTTGTACTGGCTATCTTCTAGCTCTATTCAGGTTTTTGAATTTCTTTCTAGCTCTGTCCCTGATCATTATCAGAACCTGAAGGCTCTATACGGACTATCTTCTGGTTCTTTTCGGAATCCATCCACTATCTCTTGTCTCTGTCCAGTGAATTGCACTTTTGTTACTGGAGCAGGTAAAGCATACAACAGATACTTTCAGCATTATCGGAGCACAAAGTGGAAGCTTGGATGAAACACAGCGGACTTCTAAACAATGAACACCCGCAACTTGGAAGAACTAAAGTTGGGTTTAATGCGTTCTAATATTGCAATGCAAACCCATGATGTAATGGCAGTAATTAAGAATAATTGAGTCATTGAATGCTCATTTCAGTAGATTTAATCAAACAAAACATAAACATATTGGACATGGCCTCAAGACTGTAACCTCTTCACATTCTGTTGAAATGGTCAATTACTAGCCATATCTTACACATTGCTGTTTTGAATCATTAATATGTGGATGACAGTTGAACTGGATGATGTAACATGTATGCCATCTGCTGGAAAGAAGATGTATCGCACTGTTGGCGTTGTTTAGACAACAAAAACGGAATGAAGCTCTCATTTCATAAACAATATTTGAGTACAGACACCGTCCTGCAGAGAGCACACTACCCAACAGCACGTTATTGGTCTAGCATCACTTTACAATACATTTGCATTAAGACACTAAGACTAGCTGGTCCCTTGTAAAGGTGAGTCCACCTTAAATGAGCAGTCGGCGAACAGCAGGTGAAAGGCAGGACACAGGAACTTGGTCCTGAGGAGATGTAACGATTATTAAACAAGAAATAGTCGAGTCAAGGGGTCAAAGAAAATTAAAATTTGTGATTATTAGCGAATCGGTTGCAGGTGGGTGAAATCAGGCTTAGGGAGTATTACATGTAACGGCATTAGGTCATCAGGATACAGGACTTAAAGACTTTTGTCACAAACATTGCAGCTCTATTTTTCCTCTCCTGTGTGGACTCTCATGTGTGTCTTTAAACTATCACTCCGTGAAAAAGCTTTCTTACAGACTGAGCAGCTGTGTGGTTTCTCTCCTGTGTGGACTCTAATGTGTGCCTTTAAACTATCACTCCGTGAAAAATCTTTCTTACAGACTGAGCAGCTGAATGCTTTCTCTCCTGTGTGGACTCTCATGTGGCGTTTTACATCTCTTTTCATTGTAAAAGCTTTCTTACAGACTGAGCAGCTGAATGGTTTCTCTCCTGTGTGGATTCTCATGTGTCGTTTTACATCTCTTTGCAATGTAAAAGCTTTCTTACAGACTGAGCAACTGAATGATTTCTCTCCTGTGTGGACTCTCATGTGTGCCTTTAAATGTGCACTTTGTGAAAAAGCTTTCTTACAGACTGAGCAGCTGAATGGTTTCTCTCCTGCATGGATTCTCATGTGTGCCTTTATATGCCCTCTCTGTGAAAAAGCTCTCTTACAGACTGAGCAGCTGAATGGTTTCTCTCCTGTGTGGATTCTCATGTGTTCCTTTAAATGTGTACTCCGTGAAAAAGTTTTCTTACAGACTTCGCAACTGTGTGGTTTCTCTACTGTGTGGACTCTCATGTGTGCCTTTAAATGCCCACTCTGTGAAAAAGCTTTCTTACAGACTGAGCAGCTGAATGGTTTATTTTCAGCACTAGGTTGTGGATCACTGACAGATTCATGTCTATTTTTCAGTGAGTTTGAGCCTGATACAGGTTCTCTGGTCTCCTTCCAATCAGCACGGTCTTCAGTGCCAGGTTCAGAAAAGTCTCCAGTGTCGTCCTCAGTCTTTGGTTGTAAACTGCTCTCTGGATCTGAGCTCCTGGCTGGTTCTGGTCCTCGACAGTCATCAGCTTCTGTTTCCATGTGTTTAGTTTGTCTTTGATGAGGCTGAGAGGACTGAGGTTTCTCTTTATCATCTTCACTCTTAACAGGGTCAGGAGTGAAAGTGGACTTGGTGATCTCAGCCTCCTCCAGCTCCTGAAGCTGCTCTCCCTCCTGACTGATCCTGAGTTCCTCCTGTTCCTGCTTAATGTGTGGGGGGGGCTCTGGATCCTCCGGGTCCAGACTGGTGCTCCACTCCCGCTGGTCAGGGAGAAACTCTTCTTTAACCACCACCAGCAGCTGGACATCTGCAGGAAACAGGAAACACACAGTCAGAACAAACTGTTAAGTGTTAGCATTTAGAAATCTAATCACCATTACAATGGGAGACATTTTGCAGCCCTAATTAATGCCTTTGTTTTTATATTTTCACATTATCTTTCTTAGTCCCACCTATCGTGTATTTGTGTTGGCTCAATTCACCTTATGTAGGCCTGCCCCTTTCCACTTCCAGTTAAAACGTTTTTTCTCTTCTGGCGTGGCACTAGCTGCAATGTAAACAATGAATTGTATTTGGGATTGTTCACAGATACACTACGCCTACAGTAGAGAATTACAATACTCTGTTACAAATAAAAATCCTGCATTCAAACCTTATTTAAGTAAAAGTATGCAAGTATTAACAGAACATTTGACGGCACCTTCTTATGTAAAAGTAATGATGGTGCAGTAAAATGTTCCCTGTCGGTGTTTAATGTATGATGTTTCTTGATTATTTCGTATGTTGCATTTTACTGCTGTACATGTTCAAAGTTGCGCTTGTATAAATGATTATAGATGAGGGAACCTGCTAAATATGAAAATGTGTGTGTTTTATATACAGTACCAGTCAAAGTTAGGACACACCTTCTCATTCAATGGTTTTTATTTATTTTAATATGTTTCTACTTTGTAGATGAATACTGAAGACATCAAAACTATGAAAGAACACATATGGAATTATCTAGTTAACAAAAAAGTATTACAAAATCAAGAATATGATTTTTATTTTAGATTCTTCAAAGTACCTCCCTTTTGCCTTGATGACAGCTTTGCACCCTCTTGGCTTCTCTCAGTCAGCTTCATGAGGTGGAAACCTGGAATGGTTTCAATGAACACGTGTGCCTGGTCAAGAGTCAATGTGTGGAATGACTTGCCTTCTTAATGTGTTTGAGACCATCAGTTGTGTTCTGCAGAGGTAGAGTTAGTGCACAGTGGAAAGCCCTATTTGACTGCTGTTTTAATCCATATTATAGCAAGAACGACTCAACCCAGTAAAGAGAAACGACCGTCCATCATCACTTTAAGAAATGAAGGTCAGTCAATCCGGAAAATGTCAAGAACTTTGAATGTATCCTCAAGTGCAGTCGCAATAACCATTGAATGCTATGATGAGACTGGCTATCATGAGGACCCCCCGAGAAAGGAAGAGCAAGACTTACCTCTGCTGCAGAGGATAAATACAGAGTTACCTCAGAAACCCCAAATTAAAAGCACCTCAAATCACAGAGCCCACATAGATGATCACAGAGCTCAAGGAGCAGACAATCTTAAAGGTCCCATGACATGGCCATTTCTACTGATCATAATTCCATTGTTGAGGTCTACTATAATAGATTTACATTGTTCAATTTTCCAAACTCACATTGGTTTCTCATACAGCATCTCTGTATAGTATGTGTATTCACTCTCTGTCCTACACGTCTTGTAGGAGCTCCTGCCCTCCTCCCTATGAGCCCACTGTGCTCTGATTGGTCAGCTCGCCCACTCTGTTTTGATGAGTCCACCACCGTTACAGCCAGTGGTGTAGTGGGGATTTTTTTACTGGGGGGGATGCTATTTTAATTAGGTCATCCCAAACAATGCCACACAAGTGCGCACGCACGCAGTGCACTCACAAAACGGGCAGACAGGTCCACAGAAACTACCGGTATGCTTAGTCCTACTTTAGTTACTGTATTGCAAAAAGCAGACGGCGCTGCGCTCAACACACACACAGACTCAAAACCATGGACACACTGGCACATAAGTTACATAAACAATTGATAGGCCTAAATTGCATAAGCTACAGTATTGCAACTAAGTAGACAGCGCTGCTTCTCTCTCTCACTTTCAAAATATATTTAAAAGTCATAACAAACAAACAAAATTCCCAAAGTTGTCGTGAAATTAACTTATTAAATAAACTAAACGAAAAATATAGCCTACTTATGCAAACAACATTGAATCTGGACTTGAAATTATTCTGATTAGGCCTAGCCTACATTGCCTACATCTCACACACACACACACACACACACACACACACACACACACACACACACACACACACACACACACACACACACACACACACACACACACACACACACACACACACACACACACACACACACACACACACACACACACACACACACACACACACACACACACACACACACACACACACACACACACACACACACACACACACACACACACACTCCCAGCTTTGCAGTCTATCCACGGCCTCTTGTTTCCTCCGCCACATCTCCTCCGTCCATGCATCTTGGAAAGGTGAGCTTGAGCTAGCTAGGGGAACGTTGCTAGTGCAGCTAACGTTAACGTTAGTGCTAGCATTATCCACGTCTTTAGGCGGCTCTTCTGATTATGTAGTACTAGTAGCAGCTTCACTTGTAGCTTCGGTGCTGCTAGCCTCTTTCTTTTTGTGAATTATATTACATACGTAAAATAAGTCAAGTAAAACATGTTAGCCTGCCATTATAGAGCTTTTTCGTTAGCATTCTTGAGGGAAAGAGCTGCCGCAAAATCAGCGGGCGGCGAGCTGGCTCTGACACACCCACCGTCGTGGGGTCACGAGCGTGATGACGAATCATAATTTTTTAAGGAAATCGTTTTTATTATAATTACTGTGAAATGTATTATGTTTTTGTCATTATTACAACAAATACACACTTGCAACTGATAACACTGGCAATGATTTTATATTTATTAGACTATTAAAAAAAAGATCATGCTCCAAAAAAGTGGGGGTACGGCGTACCCCCGCGTCCAACGCCCACTACACCACTGGTTACAGCGGAACATCAGTGTTTATGTTTTACAATGGCGTTCGTTAGCAGAAAATGACACCAGTAATGACAAACAGATGAGAATGCTGCGTGGGGTCTGGGTGCCGTGTTGGCGGGACGTTGCGGGGCTCGCTGCTCCGCCCTTTGAGGCTCGGGAGCAGACAGTGTGAGCTGGATTACAGGTGTTGTTTCCTAGTTGCTGCGTGGGGTCTGCGAGACAGCGAGACACCGCGGAGCTCAGCCTGAGCACACACACTCAGCCTGGGCTCTGAGTGTGTGTGTGCGGAGCTCCGCGGATTGGTCCATTTGGACTTCGTTACGACAGTATGCCCCGGAGGGAAAACATGGAAAAATAAAAATCTCCAACGAGGCGTTCTGGGGCAGCAAAGATGTTACCTGCTCCCCTCCTTGTTGTCTTTGCTGTCTCCCTGCTGCGCAGGTCCACCTGGGTTGAGGTCGGATAATCCAAAAATCAGCTCCTAAATTCTAACCCTATCGTCTATTCCTTGACCTCTGAGTGAAACGTCACAGGGTTAAGGAATAGTGGATAGGAGAATTCAAAAGGACTTAGGAGAAGAGACTGTGGTACTTTAGAGAATCCGACTACACTTTCACTATAATAATTAATTAATAATAATAATTTCTTACATTTATTATAGCGCTTTTTCAATGACTCAAAGCGCTTTACATACACATTACACATACATGCAATGGTCAGATACTGTGGACAATACCCACAGGAGCAAGTTCAGGTGAAGTGTCTTGCCCAAGGACACACCGGCTTTACAGACGCAGCAGCGGCGGGTTTCACCCCTTGATCTGATGATCATTGCACAGCGCACTGCGCCACACCGTCCATCTTCACGCCTCAAAGTCATCGAGGCGCTTTTACAAGTACACATTAGTATCATACATGTACTGTGGACAATACCCACAGGAGCAAATCCGGGTGAAGTGTCTTGCCCAAGGACACAACGGCCTGACGCAGTGGCGGCAGGAGCGGGTTTCGAACTGGAGTTCCCCAGCACTCCCCCTTGATCTGATGATCGGATGCACAGACCACTGCGCCACCCGTCCCGACATGTTTATGATGCGCCAGCGGACGTCATAAATGTGCGTCTGCTGCTGTGGGGAAACTATGGAAACTACAGTTTTCTATACAGCGGACTACAACATGGATGTTTAATAAGAACGAGGGACTACTGTAAACTCATCTAGAGACTCTGCACCGTGCTCTGATGCTGTTGCTTTATGCTTTATGGACGTGGACAACAGAGAAACATATTCTTCATGACCAAAGTTGGAATTTAAATAAAAAAGGAAAGTGAAATGTATGCTCGTCACCCTCTCCCTCCGGTCCACATTAATACAAATGATCCCAATACGTAAGATTGTATGAACTATGAAAATATCTTAAAACCAATACAGATGTATTTATTATAAACGTTAGTCCTTTACATCTATCACTGTGTACATCACCATTCAAACATCTTTTAAAAGTTGAACAAACCCCACACAGCTCAGTGAAATCTGTGAAATGTTGACTTTATTTGATCATTTCAGTCAAAACTAACGTTCATATTTCTCTTTGATTATAATACTGATGAACGTTCAAAACAAGTTACCACCTACGTTTTAAAATGCTTAATAAGCACCGTAACTTTCATGATATCATTTCTCGGTCATAATCGGTTGTTTTCGTGAACGGCCGAATGTTGAGTGACGGCAAATGCTGCGGCTGCAAGGCATTGTGGGGCAGCATTTTCTCCTCTCCTTTCGTCAAGGGAGGTCCAGTGGTTCCTAAGCTAAAGGAGGTTATAAACAGGGCTGCACATAACTGGTGCGCAGGTGCGCATGCGCACCTCGGCCAAAAAAAGAGCACCGGGTCATTTGAAAAAAGGCGCATTTGCGTACCAACATTGAGAGAGAGGGAGAAAGAAGAGAAAAGAGAGAAGAGAGGAGAGAGAGAAAGATATTTGCGAGTTCCATATGAACTCAGGGCCGGCCCGTCGCACTGGCGTTGATTTTCGCCTAGGGCGCCAGATCTGGGGAGGCGCTGCGCTGGCAGCTCTGGGAGGGAAAAAAACATTTTTGATCGTTGGTGCTCATCCTAATTTTTGGCCTTGATGTAACAACATTCATAATTAAGTAAATGTAACACCCTTTTCACCCCGGTTACACGTTTCATTTGCCCTGTACCATGGGCGCTGTAAGTGATGAAAATGGGGGATGTTGGCTTATCTGGCACCCGCAGCCAAAGTGCGAGTGAGCGAGGGAGGGTGCACCGGTACCGGCGCTGTTGTTATTAGAATCTGGTTATTAGAAGCTGCGGATATAAGAAGAAGATGTTTCTACAATAATGTGGAGAGAGAGTCCTCTCCAGTTAGACCGAGAGACTGATAACTACAGCTCAGTGAGGTAAAGAACTCTTGAGTGTTTAGATAGTTCACTTTAGTCTAAGTTCAAACGGTTTGGTCCCAATTTATGTAAACACATATTTCCAAGGCACTCCTTTATAGTTATTGGGATAAACAGGTTTGAAATCATCAGGACAGTAACCAAACATATCCTTTTAAAACTGGACTTTCGACCCAAAACTAGCTGTTGACTTGTGGGTGCAAGCAGCTAATCGCAGACTCAACCAGAGAGAAAGTAGTAGGCCTACATCATCAGCTACCATGTCTGACAGAGAGGAAGACAGTGAGGAGAACAGTCAGGAGGGTAGTGATGACAGCTTGTAGGATTACTGGTCGTGCTAATGTTGTCTTGTGTTCGCCTCTGCATGTGTGTTCTGTGTTCACCTCTGTGTGTTCTGTGCCGTGTGTCTGACAAATAAAGACCGGTTTATTTATTTCATTTTAAGGATGAGCACCAAGCAACATCTCCAGGTGCTCCTTTGAGAACCAGGGCAAAAAAGTGATGTGCACCCCTGGTTATAAAGGACGTTTGAAACCTCCTTTCCTATCATCTAGAGCAGTGCTTCTCAAACTTTTTTCAGTAATGTACCCCCTTTGAAACATTTTCTCAGCCAAGTACCCCCTGACCGATCCCGAACATTTTTGATCGAAAAAGCCTATATAAATAATTACAATATAGTGATGTTCCCTCAGTGTGTGATGTATTAACTCCTTCGTGGTATGCATTACAACAAACTAAGGATATTTTGACTTTATGCATGAAAAAAAATAACATAACACTTTTATGAAACAGATTTTCTTCAATTTAAGTAATATGTTATTGTGAAAAACTATAAAATACAATACACACATTTGACATGTTTATATGAGGACCCCCTTGGTGGTTCTAGGAATGTTTTATATAAAATTGTGTTTTCTATTTTATTAATTAACCTTTTGTTTATCTCACGTACCCCCTGCAGTACCCCAACGTACCCCCAGGGGTCCGCGTACCCCCATTTGAGAATCACTGATCTAGAGCAGTGGTCGCCAACCAGTCGATCGCGAGTGTGGTGTGGTTCGCGGACCGTTAAAAAAAAAAGTAACAAAAGAAATACAAATTAAATTAAAACAATAATGTTTGAAAAATACGTTTTTAGATGTAAACCTATCATCCACCACCCCGTTAGCAGGTGCCACTTGATTGACGTATATTTGAGACATCTCAATAATATAATACATTAACTGTGCTTTACGTGAATCTCATCATGACACAAGAAATGACGGCAGGACTGCAATTTCCCGTGTTCAGTGAATGCAACAGAGGCAAGTCACCAGACCAATCAGAGAGTTGCATGGAAATACACGTGTGCTTGTGTAATTCAAGCTCGGCTCTTTGTGTGTGTGGCAATAGCGCATTTAGTGAGAGAGAGAGAGAGAGAGAGAGAGAGAGAGAGAGAGAGAGAGAGAGAGAGAGAGAGAGAGACCGAGACCGAGACCGATGCTAGCGGGGACCATGATGTTAGTATCTGGTTAGCTAGCTGCACTAACGGACATAAGGAGCTGTTTCCACAACAAGCTGGAGGAGAGTCCTCCCCTGTCAGACTGAGGGGCTCAGGTGAGCTAAAGGACTCTCTGAATGTTTAGAACGGTTTTGTCACAAATTATTCAAAAGATTATTTAGGCGTCACACCTTCATATGATCATTATAGTTATAAAAACAATAAGAGAATAAATGAAAAACAGGTATGGCAGTAAAACAAGAATACAGTTTAAAAAGTGGAGTGATTTGTAAAATATCAATAAAGAAACAGAAAATCTGTTTACAGTTCTGTTTCATAGGTGCTAAGAGGTATCCATAGATCTCTTCATGTTGCTCTCAAAGTGCACCAGATTGATGCTTTCAACTTCAATATTTAAAAAAAAATCTTCCCGGGGGAGCATCCCCTCGGACCCCCCTAGAGGAGGCGAGGTCCGCCCCCCACTAATAAAAAAATAGCACTTTACTCCTGCCTATATGCCATGAGCTGATTATTGAGCTTTCATTGTAACAGTAATTCAGATGCAATTAATTTCACTCAATTCTGCAATAGGTAGATCTCGCCTTTCACCTAGGCGGTGATCTTGGGCTTAAAAAGGTTGGTGACCACTGATCTAGAGAATTCAAACGGCACTTATCATGGCTGCCACTGAGGGACTTCCGGGTCATTTCACTCCGTTAGGAAGGTTCCTAAGCTAAATGGACTATTCGACTTCAGCCCAGGTCTGCCCCTGGCTCCGCCTCTGCCCAGGTGTTCCTAATTCCACTCAGTCGTATTATAAAGGAGAAACTGGAGGAGAAGGAGGTCTCGCCTATCCAAATGCCGGGAGACACTCACCTTTAATTATCTCTCTGCTACTTTTGAGCTGTGGACCATTTATCTGCTGATTACATTACATTACATTGCATTTAGCTGACGCTTTTATCCAAAGCGACTTACAATAAGTACATTCGACCAGGAAGACACAACCTTGAAGAAAACAGAATCATATAAGTACATCAGGTTTCATAGAGCCAAACATTTCAAGTGCTACTCAACTGGCTTTAGATAAGCCAGTCCTTTATTAGTATATAAGTGCTTTGTTAATAGTTCTATCGCTCAAAGTGGAGTCGAAAGAGATGAGTTTTCAGTCTGCGCCGGAAGATTTGCAAGCTATCTGCTGTCCTGATGTCAATGGGGAGCTCATTCCACCATCTTGGAGACAGGATAGCAAACCCACGTGTTTTTGCTGATGGGAACTTGGGTCCCCCTCGCTGCGAGGGCGCAGCGAGTCGTTTGGCTGATGCAGAGCGTAGTGCACGCGCTGGGGTGTACGGTTTAACCATGTCCTGGATGTACGAAGGGCCAGATCCATTCGCAGCATGGTAAGCAAGTACCAGTGTCTTGAAGTGGATTCTAGCAGTTACCGGAAGCCAGTGGAGGGAGCGGAGTGGTGTGGGAAAATTTAGGAAGGTTGAAGACCAGACGAGCCGCTGCATTCTGGATGAGCTGCAGAGGTCGGATGGCACATGCAGGTAGACCAGCCAGGAGGGAGTTGCAGTAGTAGTAGTGCTGATGTTTTTATGTTGAGCCTGGAGGACCTGATGGTCCAGTTTTCGCGGCTTTATTTAGTTTCCCAGGGTATTTATTTCATTTCTGGTAAGGGGAGGGAAACTCTGGGTCCTACGGCCCGATGTGTGGCTGGCTCGGGTTACCTCCTTCTGTTTGTTTCTGCTTTGCTGGTGTCACTGTTGGTGATTTATTCAGAATTCAAGGCACCCTTAACCAGCATGGCTACCACAGCCTTCTGCAGTAGCCAGCAAAATATAAATTATATTCTGGATTTTTTAACACTTTTTTGTTTACTAGATAATTCCATATGTGTTCTTTTATAGTTTTGATGTCTTCAAAAATAAATCTACAAAGTAGAACCAATTTAAATAAATACAAAACTTTGAATGAGAAGATGTGTCCAAACTTTTGACTGCATCTAATACTAGTGTATATCTCTCTCAAAATATATATTCTGTGTGTATATATATATATATATATATAGAGAGAGAGAGAATATATTATAAACACATGTTGGCAATAATTGATTGATGAGATGAATTTATATTAATGTTTTAATTACTTAATGACCTTTGTACTAACTAACTAACTAACAAGTAACATTTTAAATGTGTTTAATTTATCATTGAACATATTTATTCATTGATTTCTTTATGAATTATCCTCGTGCAATTTGAATTAATCCAAAGTATTTATTTGTATTTGCTTTTTCACATTTAAAAAGAAAAGGTGAATAAAGAAGCACATTAAAACTAAATTATCAAATGATGTCACATTTAACTAACTAGTGCCTACATGTATGGGTGATATTTAAATCAGTAAATTAAATGGCATATTATTCAATGTATGTATTTTTATAAATATATTTATTTTGGTAGGTTTGCTCTTCCGTAATACATTTTAATTATCATAATAAAGTACATGTGTCTAATAATACTTCCATACTTTTACTTAAATAAAATATGAATGCAGTACTTTAACTTGTAATGGAGTATTTTCACAGTGTGGTGTTTGTACTTTTACTTCAGGATCTACTACCTGCAGCAAGTGCTGATAAAGGGTCTAAAGCAGGGGTGTCAAACTCAAGGCCCGGGGGCCAAATCCGGCCCGCGACTTCATTTTATGTGGCCCAGCAAGAGCTTGCAGAGAATAGAGAACCGCAGTGACGCATCCTAAAACCCGGAAGTAAACTTCTTCCGGTTCCTTCGTCAAAAACGCAATGCCACTTCTCCATAGGATTTTGGAAAATAGCTCAAAATAAGGTCTGTGGTTGACACACATTTAAGAGAGGGATCACGTTTTGTTCAGCCGGATAATCTCCACATGTCAACCCTACTTTTATAATTTTTTAATCATAAATCTAGTCGCCAGAAGCAAAATGCTAACGTTATGCTATAAACAAACTACAAGCTAGTACAGCAGCAGGGTCGCAAGACTTCAACGTCACGCCAACTTAAGATCGTTTCAACTGACTTGCACTGAAACTGCACTTTGAACACTAAACAACTGAACAAATATATTATTAACATTTAAAACTGTATACCCCGGTTATCTAGGCCATTTTTTGTTTGTTTAATGTATACCACGTTTATCTAGGCCCTTTTTGTTTTGTTTTATGTATACATGTCACACTGTGGGAAACGATATTTCTGGATGTATAAACACATGTAGAATTTTTAACAATAAAGCTGACTTTGACTTCCGCGTGCTTGCATATTTTAACAAAGCTTTTCATTTTAGCCACACTGAATTTAACTAGAAGTCATGGCTGTCAATGATCAGTCTGATATCGTTTTACAAAGATCACAAGAAGTGTAGATAGAGGAGAGAACCACTACAAGTCAGGACACGTACAACAGTGCAGCCTAGATGAAGGTGTGCTTACTGGTGTTGTCAGGGCTAGCATGAGGGACAAGGTTTATAGTGTCGGTGAGTAGTGATAGCAAGAGTACCGTTAACCTAGAGTTAATTTATTCACATTAGTGACATTAATTCCCATCAACAAATCCATTTTATGTGTCACATGAAATCTTTATTACAAATATTACACACCAGAAAACACAGAAATATCCATGAAATAAACATACAGTATAGGCTATAAAACAATTAAAGGGATAATTGGGAAGGCATTACAAATGTAAATATATTTTAAATAATAAAACAATCCCACCACCACAGGTATCTACAGGAGAAGAGGGAATTCTCTCCACAAAATGTGAATGCCCACGTGGAGAATGGAAATGCAGTCATGCGGCTGCATTAGCCATCTTTGCCATCCACAATTTCAGCTGCACTGAGACCCCCTGTCAGTGGAAGAAGCCAAAGGCAGCTAAACATACGCATTCAGTGGAGGAGCTATTTCCTCCAACCAATAACTCATTCAACCCGCTGACAAGAGAGCCCACCTCCGAAGATCGTGACTGGCTGAGGGACAGACTCTGGGGCAGGTTCTCAGGAATTTCTTGGCTTCTCTCCCCCGAGCCAGAAGAGGAACACTACAGCTTGAAAACACTTACTGTTCCTGAAATTATCAAATCTGTTGGGCATCAGGGACCTGAGGCAATTGTGGCAAGCATGGCATTGTCTGAGGAGCAACAGAGGGCAATTCAGGTGGCAACACTGGTCAGCGAACCAACCCAAACTGGCATTTGTTCAGGAAAGGAAGGTTGACTGCCAGCAACTTTGGAGCTGTCCTGAGGTCAAAGCGTGTGACTGCTTCCCTTATTGCCAGGGTGCTAGGGCAACAACAGGCCCTTGATGGTGTTTTGTCTGTACAGTGGGGGAATATGAATGAATGTGAGGGCGTCAGGGCATTCACCACTGCAAGCCAGATGCAGGTCCATGAGTCAGGTTTGTGGCTCTCCCAATCAGGATTGTTGGGCGCATCTCCAGATGGTCTGGAGGTAAAGTGTCCCTACGGAGCCAGGGAAATGACAATTAGTGAAGCATTGCAAATCAAGGGCTTCTGTGTCAGTAAGGAAGGAGTAACATTCAGCCTGCGTGAGGAACATCCTTACTGGCACCAAGTGCAAGGTCAGCTTCACCTCACTGCAAGAAAGAAGAAGAAATTAAGAAATTGTGAATCGTTTTTCATTTACATTTACTCGCCTTTGCAATGTTGTGGTTGTTAGAGTGTTAGGTTTCCTGTCAGCTCGTCTGTTGGGAAGATATCAAATATTAGTTTCATGGAAGTCACACCGTCACATATAAGAGCATTAAGACGTATAGTACATAGGCTAAAACAAAAACATCTAAAGATATAACCTTGCACTTTGATAAGTCTCGTGAACATTTTCACTATTTTGACATTTTTATAGATGAAAATTGAACTAAAGAAATAAAGGTAGATTAATCCATATTGAAAATAGGTGTCAGCTGCTACACTAATTATAATAGTTATATTTCTTAATTAAGATAAGATATTACTGTATTGATCCCAATTTGGGAAATGTTTGTGTTGCGGCAGCATAACAAGAAAAACAAAATATAAGTTATTATATATACAAAAGTATGTGAGGGATGGAATATTAAATTGAATATAAATGTAAAATGTACACGTCCAAGAGAAGCTATGGAGCAGAGAGTTCTCTGCCAGGCAGAGGTGATTTGTTATTAGTTCAATATGTCAAACTGATTTCCCTGACTACAATCTTTAGTTACATGGTGAAACGTTATGCTGCTTGTACTAATTAGACTTTTCATATAAGCCACACAGGTTTTAATAGGATGTATTAATTATTTTTACCTATGTTGCGGTCTTTTCAGCAGTGCCATACAGTCACTACCCATCATTTAAATTTCACCGTGACATGGACAAAAATGTAACATCAGCTTACCTCATGGCACGAAACCAGACTCTCCTTTGGAAAATATTGGCCGGGAAACGATAGAACGAGCACGTTTCATGCGAAGACCTGTGGCTGCAACCCGGAGCAAAGAAACAAACCATTGCGTAGCTAACTAGTAGCGCTAGCTTTAGCTAACGTTAGCCAACGAAACGAACTGCCGAGTAAAATTGGAAAACACTGGCAATTAATTGTTCTATAATTTGTAAAACTACGGTGTTAAAAATGACAATTTCAAAAATATAGATTCTAATGGTCAGATATAGATATACAGATACTAAAGATACTACAGATACTAAAGATAGGTAGGTACTTGCTTTCAAGCAGAACACAGGGGAAAACAAACTTAGCGGGAGTGTTTACGTGTTCGGCGTAATGACGTACAACAGCCTCGACAATTTCTGTAGTCCTATTCAGCCACTCGGTAACAACCATCGTTTTTCAGACACGTAAACTCTTCAAAAATCATCAGTGGGGTCACTGCTGATGTATTTAATGTCGTAGAACAAAACGTGATTTATCTCTTAAATTTGTGTCAACCACAGACCTTATTTCGAGCTATTTTCCAAAACCCTATGGAGAAAATGCATTGATTTTTGACGAAGGTACCGGAAGTGCTAAAAATGCTAACTTACTTCTAGGTTTTAGGACTGCGGTTCTCGGTTTATTATACGGTTACCTGCCACTTTACAGAAGCAGGTTGCCCATAAACTACATGTCCCACAATGCATCTCGTTTTGTGACATGCGCACTGAAGAGACTTGCAATGATTTGCCCTAGACTTCTGCTTTCAGACGAAGTTATTATCCTATCCAATAATAATCAAATTCAGAGGCAATAATGTAATATAATACATTATTTTATATATATATATATATATATAGTTACAACCGGTGTTGCAGTATAACTTGAGTCATGACAACTGGCGACATTCTATTATTTTCGTCATAGGAATGTACATTGAGGACCCATTGTTGACTTACCATGTCGATCGCCTCGTTTGTCGTTTACGTTCATCTTTTGCTATATCTGCCTTCCTAAGATCACTTTGATGCACATTCAGTACTCGTATGTGAGGTTGTGGGTGAGAGGTGGATATCGTGACGCTTACAGGGAGGTATCAAACATTACAAAGTAGGTGACTGTGTGGATGCCTGTTCAAAATATTGCAAACTTGAATAAATCATTTAAATTATATATTTGTGTCCGACTTTCATTTGTACATCGTTCTTAATGTGATCTATAGTAGCTCTGATAGCTGTCCATACCTTCAGACAGCCTAAAAGTAAAACACAAGTCGTATATTCACAGCCCGAACGCTCATCGACATGACTGGATCACTCATGACAAGTTGTGATCAGCTCCGATTAAATTGTGATATAAATGCTGTAGCTATTCTCCAGGGAGCCCGTTTTTTTAATGAAATACCTGTATACCTCTCATCACAACAAGACTCTACACTGTGCAGGAAAAACAATTACATAGGCTACATGAAAATAACCTTGATGGATGGGAATGAAACACACAAACTATCTTCCGTGGCTATACTGATGTCACAGTAACGGTCAACCACAGAAACGTAAGTCCAGCGGGGCACAAGTTGAATACATATAAAACATTTGTACATCGTTCTTAATGTGATGTATAGCCTGAAAGCAGCATCGTGATAACTGGATCATCTGCAGTGTTGGGCAAGTTACTTCCAAAATGTAATACAGTACATTACTTATTACTGTCTTTTTTAAGTAATAGGCTACGTTACATTACAATATTACTGTCTCTGAAATGTAATGACTTACACTACTTTTATATTAACCTACTTTTGATCACAAATACATGGATCCTGAGATTGAAGCTCAAGCCGGTGACCAGTGAGATTGTTCTAACAATTTCCAATAAATGTTATTCTGAAACATAACTATCACTGTTGTCTTTCCTTCTATAAATGAAGCCAAAAACATGTCAAGCTGGCGCTTAGCCCTCCAAAAAGTGCATGGTTGCAACTTAGACAGTTAAACATTGTATATCAGTGGGTCCTCATGGTGCAACACGGAAGGCAGACAGAATTGCTTAGACACAGGTGTCACATGAACTTTAAATGTTCTGGAAAGTTCCTTATACAGCTTTAGCCTTTTTTATCTCATGAAGTCCCTAAGTGACACACACTGAACAGTCTGGTGGGTTATGGTCCTTGTCATTTGCTTTTGTGTTCCCATAACAACATGTCCAAGATGTCCATGTGCCAGGCTAACACATGTGACAGAACTAGCTACATTTGGAAAGGTTTTTTGTTGCTAAAGTTAACATTCAAGCCATTTAAGAATAAAAATGCTTACATGACATGTCATTTGTTAAACATTAAGCTGTCTTCAGCTCTTTTCTGATTCTGATTACATATAACCTGTTGTAGAAACATTTATTGATGAAATTGATATGAAACAAATGCCATAAATATTGATGTGACACTTATGTCACATCGGGACATTAACCCTAAACATTCACAGTAAACCCGGAGTGACATATATGCACAATTACAAATATGATTATGATCTGCTCAGTTAATTTAGCTGATTCAATTATATTTAGTTAACATATTCTTTATTATTCAATTTAAAGTATGTTCAAACAAATGTAAACCAAAAAATCATCCTCATTAATGAAGTTATAAATAAGAGTTACTTTACCATTAAAGCCCAATGTGACACATATGTCACATTTCAGATATTTGACACTTGGTTACTTGTCAGAAATGTGTTCTAGGTGGTCTATTTAGTCTAAATGATGTTCCCCTTAATTTCCCCAAAAGTAGAAATGGGTCCAGGTTATTATGGGTTAAACGTATAGGCTTAAAGGCATAATAGCACTACTGTATTATATGTATTCAACGTGTGCCCCGCTGGACTTACTTTTCTGTAGTTTACCGTTACTGTGACATATCAGTATAGCCACGGAAGATAGTTTTTGTGTTTCATTCCCATGCATCAAGGTTATTTTCATGTATATAATTGTTTTTCCTGCACAGTGTAGTGTCTTGTTGTAATTTAAATGATTTATTCAAGTTTGCAATATTTTGAACAGGCATCCACCTACTTTGTAATGTTCGATACCTCCCTGTAAGCGTCACGATATCCACCTCTCACCCACAACCTCACATACTGAATGTGCATCAAAGTGATCTTAGGAAGGTGAATATAGCAAAAGATGAACGTAAACGACAAACGAGGGGATCGACATGGTAAGTCAACAATGGATCCTCAATGTACACGCCCCGGATTGCTATGACGAAAATAATAGAATGTCGCCAGTTGTTATGACTCAAGTTATACTGCAACACCGGCCCTTTGAGTGCAACCATAATGCTAATGTGGCCCGCAATGAAAGTGAGTTTGACACCCCTGGTCTAAAGTGTTATTAATGTGATAATAAAGTGCTACTGAAGAGTGTAAAGTGTTAATTAAGGGTAAAGGGAACAGACCTGCTCTGGGTATCCGAAGCTGAGGCTGTAAAACAGCGTCCAGAAGTTTCTGGAGTCTCTTGTTCTCCTCTTTGGAAAGAGACAGCTCCTCCTCGTACTCGGCTATCGTTGTTTCAAACAAAGCAAATATCTCTTCAGCAGCAGCAGTGAGTCGCTGCTTCTTCAACGACAGCAGCATTTGGACTTTACTCATGTTTACTAGATCACCTTTTCCTGCAAGCTCCGTTAAACACAACGTTTCTCTCTCCATCAAACTCTCAATCTGACTAGCGTTGCTAACGTGTTTCCAGCTAGCATGCTAAGCTAGCTCCTATAGTCCGAGGTAAACGCTCCAGAAAAAGAGCACACAGTCCATTCAGAGGTTTATCCAAACACACAGATGATGGATCAGAAGTGCTGGAGCTCACACACACTTTCTCAGGAACACAGAGAGCGAGAGAAGCGTAGCGATGAGACGCTGTTACCGAATAAAATGTTGGACGAACAACTGCTGATATTCTATAACGGTAGGCAGTTGTATCAGGGGCGTGGCCTTTGTCGAAGAAGCCTCATCCCAGTAGGCTACATGCACAGTCACTTCCTCATTCTACTCACAGCGGCCGATTCATTTCCTGTTTTGAAAATGACAACCTTCGACACACGCTGCCTACAAGAGCTTCCGAAATTAAAAATGTCGGATTTGCCGGACGACTAAAGCCCCAGCCAGCAAACTCGATAAAGGCTTCAAATTATATGCTGCGTCATATATACACAACTATGAAGGTAAGAAGGTAACGGGTACAGCTAGCTTATGCTCCGGGTTACGCTAACGTTAGCTATCAAAAGCTAGGTAACGCCAGAGCCCTATAGTATAACTACTATTATACTACGATTATAGTAGACTACTATAGGGCTCTGGGTAACGCTATGTACTGTTTCTGGTGTTAATTCTTTAAAACATTAGCCATTTTGCTAAAAAATACTATAGTTTAATAGCCTTATAGTCTAGCCAACTAGAGGTTGTCTTGTTGTTAGCCACACTGCATAATGGTATCAGCTTTTGTAAAGCAATGTTGCCATAGATGTTTTGACGTGAGTATAGATCTAACGCTGTTGCTCTGTTTTTCTTCATTCAGTGTCCAATAAAGACAGGCTGACAGGGCAGGTCAGCGTGAGAGCCTTACAGGTCAATGAGGAGGAGCGAGACGCACACAGTTTGAGTGTAGGCAGGCAGCATTGACACTGTGTTCCCCCCTGTTTATCGAGTTTCAGTTCAGTTAAACATTAGTTTACCTTAAGGGAATCTCAACAGTGTCCTACTTCTCTCTGCTTTATCACAGCTGATTGGTCACATATTATCACATTGATTATGGATGTCTAAGTTTGGGGGTTAAAATATATAGTCAAAACTGCTTTAATACAATTTTCAAGGCATCTTAGTTTCCAAAGAAAGTTCATTGTGGTATTGTAGGGTAAGAGGGTAACACTAAGCATTCAGGAATACATGCTTCTTCTAGGATAATGGGTCAGTAAAAATAACTAATAATTCTACTCATAATAACCTCCTGGCTCATTTACCACAAGTGAGGTTACTAATCACTAGGATTTATTCTCTCTTTTTTAGATAACGCTTCGTGATTCATCACCAGTGGTGCTCACACACAACCAGTGCTCCTGTGTTGCAGGAACTGTTTTGTGCAATCACACAGTAGCATTGCTGTTCCAAACAGCACACTACACTGAACTGAACATGCCAGTTGTGCCACCTGTGCATAGCTGTACTGAATCGGAACAGCAATGGCACAAGCCGCGAACAATGGTAATTTCAATGAGGTTCAAATACTTGTAATCTTTCACAGAGTTTTTGTTTTAAAGTGACTCAACGAACAGTAATTGTCTTTTCCTTAAGGGTGTGAAGCCAGGGCCCATCAACTCCATGGTCTTCACCAAGCCTGTACCAAATAGGATGGTGCAGACTGGAGTAAGGTAATTTTAGCTGGAAAATTGTGTTTCCTGTGTTTTTAAAATTCATAATTCTGGTGCTGTATTCCTAACCTTTATTGTCACATTAATGTGCTATATTGTCTTTGCCATTCTTTGTAGGAGTGGATTCTACAGAGGCATGGTGGGGCCATTACCAGGGGCCTGTTCAGAGTTACGGAGGCATACTCAGCATTCAGCATTGAAGACAGACCGCTTGTGACCACAATGAACATGAGACCTGACAAGCCCCTTGTGGAAAGTGCCTTCGGGATTGTGCAGGAGGGCAGTGTTCTGTCCTATCAGATGCCTGCTTTGACGTCTCGGTACACCACACTTCACACTGACACACCACCAACACCCCACTTGCCCATAGAGGGGTATGTGATCTTGCCATGTGATTTACCGCTGGTGTGCTCAGAAGAGGAGCAACTACATATGAACAGCTTATCTGTTGATTTGGAAATGTCTCACAAAATTGAGGAGGCTACCCGTGAGCAAAGCTCTAGCTCAGAGTGGCATCTGCTCCGCAAACCCAGGGTTACTGCCTCTAGGTTTAGAGAGATTTGTCACGTCAGAGGTGAGAGCTCTGCTAACTCTCTTGCAGAGCCAATACTCAAAGGTACAAGGCAGACTGCAGAAATGAGGAGAGGTGCAGAGATGGAGCCCACAGTAGCAGCTGAATACAGTAGACTGGCAAACGTGAACTACTCTCCTTGTGGCCTTGTCATTCACCCCTCTACGCCCTGGCTTGGTGCCTCCCCTGATGGAGTTGTTTTTGACCGAACAGAATATCCCCAATTTGGCCTTGTTGAATTCAAATGTCCCAAATTATGTCGACTGCAAATATGTGCAGATGGAATGTGGCTCCCTAAGCTCAAGAAAAGCCATGCCTATTACTGGAAAGTACAGGGTCAACTTCTTGTATCTGGGATGCAGTGGTGTGACTTTGTAGTGTGGAGGACTACCTGGTGCAAAGAATATACACAGATCCAGAAGTGCAAAGAGCAATCAGAGAAAAAGTAGACTTTTTTGTTTTTTACACATACATGCCGAAGTACTTCGGTTAAATGGATTCCTTGCGTCCCTCACTTGCGTTGTTTCCCTGCGACTAGTCCCTCCCACCAGGGAAGCATGGAGAGACGCAAGGAAACCACGAGAAGCAGGGAAATGAGTTTTAAGAGCAATGGGACGTCCTTTCCTCCGGAGCGTCACGTGAAGCGACGTCCGTTTGTGATGACGCTGCACAGCTGATCGTCTGACAGCAGCTCTGTCCCCGTTATTTCCACACACACCCCCACCTCTGTTAGCACACATTTACTGACACTAACATTTGTATCATCTGTTGTAGACCCAAATAAATAAAATAAAATAAGAACTCATTCTCAAAAAAGATAAACGCCATTCTTAAAATGTATAAGTGAACAATAGTTTGATTAATATTGATTAGAGTGCACAATAGAAATAAAATAATTGAGAGAAGAAAAAGAGATATGTTATCTATCAAAACCCAGTTAGATTAACATTCATTGGATTGCACTTTGTTTGTTTGTGTGGATATGTAGCAAATTAACATTTTAATAGCACTTAATGACTGACTGAATGGAAATGACAATAAATGAAAATGTAAAAAGCGATCATGAAAATGTTTCCAAAAAATTAATAAAATGATTTTTGACCACTTTGTTGTTCAGATATATCACATATTTGTAACTAAATGATACATTAATTGAAACAAAACATGGTATAAACTGAGGAGTGACTCCCGTGAGGTTCATGTATTTGCTTCACTCCGCTGGGAAACTGCTCTCATGTCAAGAAGCATCAGATCAGTGCATGCGCTGCATCGTCCAATCAGTGAGCGATACACAGTAAGGGGGTGGGGCGAGTGTGTGAGGATTTCATCGAAGGATGGTCTGGTGGTTCCTCGGTTATAGCTCCTCCATTCTCGCTCCTCGATCCTCTGGCAGAAATAAGGCCATTGGGACGGTACTCAAGATGGCGCAGACAAATCAACTTCCGGTGAGACAGAGGAGCGAGGAAATGAAAAATAAGAGAAGTGAGAAGGGGCCCTCGTGTCTCTCACTCGCATCTCACGGAGGCGGAGCTAAGACGCGAGTGAGGGAAAGGAGGAGTCGAGGAGGGGTATTGGGATGAGGCTACTGTGGAGCTGGCTGTGTCTGAAGCAGGAAGAAGAGGGAGGGCTTATCAAACTCTGACTCATTCCAGGAGGACAAGCAGCGCTGACACTCTGAACTGTTTCCTCAATTGCAAACGGAGCCTCGCTTACAACCTGCTCTACATTTGAAAACAGTCTCAAGTTCAGCTGTAAAATATTTGTTTTAAATTCAGGCTTTTGTAGCACACAGCTCCACACTCATGGTAGCAGTGGTGTAAGAAGTACTCAGATATTCTACTAAAGTAAAAGTAGAAATACTACAGGGTAAAAATACTGTGTAACAAGTAAAAGTACAAAAGCATTGGTATCAAAATATACTTAAAGTACTCCTTATGCATAATAGCCCTTTTCAGAATCGTATATATATATTTATATATAATAATTAATTAATAATTCCTTACATTTATTATAGCGCTTTTTCAATGACTCAAAGCGCTTTACATATACACACACATTACACATATATCATACATGCAATGGTCAGATACTGTGGACAATACCCACAGGAGTAAGTTCAGGTGAAGTGTCTTGCCCAAGGACGCAGCAGCGGCGGGTTTCACCCCTTGATCATTGCACAGTGCACTGCGCCACACCGTCCATCTTCACGCCTCGAGGTCATCGAGGCGCTTTTACAAGTACACATTGGTATTATACATGTACTGTGGACAATACCCACAGGAGCAAATCCGGATGAAGTGTCTTGCCCAAGGACACAACGGCCTGACGCAGTGGCGGCAGGAGCGGGTTTCGAACTGGAGTTCCCCAGCACTCCCACTTGATCTGATGATCGGATGCACAGACCACTGCGCCACCCGTCCCGGCAAACAATACTGTCTTCTAAAATGTATTGCAGTAGAAGTATGAAGCAGCATAAACTGAGACGTATTGGCATCAACCACTACTTACTACTCACTGTGCATAATGTTTAATTTTAGAATCATATTGAATTACTGGATTATTTCATTTGTTATACATTAATGTGTTTGTTACATCCCTATTAAAGTGTAGGGGAAATGGAGACAGTAACACACAACAACCAATAACAGTCAGGGTGAAAGAGAACACAAGTGTATTTATTTACACCAAAATAAATGCCAACAAATGTTCTTTAAGTGAGGAGACAAAGATGATTATGCCAAATTAAATAAATGAATATAAGAAAACTCATACAAAAAGCCCTCACTATCTGTTCAATCATTTTTGGCAACATGCACCTGGTCTCTAATCTCTCTGCCCCCCTCCCCCCACGGGAACTCCACCTTTCTCAAAGAGCAAGGCAAGTTTATTTATATAGCACTTTTCCACACAAGGCAATTCAAAGTGCTTTACAAAAAATGAAAGACATTAAGAAAATGGCATTTAAAATCAGTCATTAAAAAGAAAAGCTAATAAAATAAACATTAAAAGAAGAAATACATGGATAAAAGTTACAGTGCAGTCTATGATATGAATAGTTCAATAGACCTATCGCTAAGCCACGCCCCCTTTGAAAACTCGGACAAACAAAGCCGACCGTGAATGACTCTTGACAATGGCCGCGGGGGGAGTTCAAGTTAAAAATAACATTAAAATAGAAGCAAGAGCTAATAAAAGCAACAGCAGATGAAAGTTAACAGTTAAAAGCAAGAGTAAAAAGGTAGCCATGTATTTCTTTATATAAAATATCTAATCTTGTTGCCTGTCGTGTGTAGTGGTGACTGTTGTGTAACCATTGAAATGATAATATGATGTTGAATGTTAGCAGTGGTGGTCACTACATTAAATCTATAACTATAACTGTCCTTGTTGGTCATCATTTTCACTGTTATGCACCTGGCTGACTGTAGCGTTACCTTTTTTTGGGTGAGGGTCTGTGTCTTTTCGGAGCAGCACACACGAGAGCCCGGATGGGATCTGATATTCCAGAGTTGGCTTCCCATCTCTGAAGTGCTTTGAGGTGAAAAGACAGTTAGCAAAAGTTAGCTAAAAACACCAGCTAACTAGCGAGGACGAAAAGTCAGACAGCAAACGTTGATGTTGATAACACTGTAGCTAGTTAGCTGGCTAACAAGTTGGCAGCTAACGTTAGCTAGCTGGGCTGGATATACGCTAGCTAGTTGGCAGTCAAAGTCAATCGTTAGCAAACTAATAGTTTGGTCTACGTTTCTAATACATACCGTCAAATATGATGTCTTTATGAATTGACCTTACCTTTGAGCAAACATAAGTGTCCTTGATAATTGTCTTCACATTCAGTTGTGTATGTGGTTGACGACACAGCATAATCCACCGCTTGCATTTGTCGAGTTTTCTTTTGGGCTTCGGAAAAGGTACGAAATATACTCCTCCATCCAGTCTTTCAGGGTACCTGGTGTCCGAAATTACAGGTACCCCACGCACAGCGTTTCACCATCAGATATTAGCTAGATAATAAACATAGAAACTGAACTCTTCACAGTGGTTTCGATCACAGACGTCTGGTTTTGGTTTGATGCGCCCCACAAACGGCTTTTCTGGTGATGTCCGAGTTTTCTGTCAGGAGGGATTTTCGCTGTGATATGATTGGACAAATTCTATTTGGGGCGTGGTTTAGCGATAGGTCTATTAAAAGCAGCAACAAAAAGAAAAGTCTTCAGCCTGGATTTAAAAGTAGTCAGAGTTGCAGCGGACCTGCAGGTTTCTGGGAGTTTGTTCCAGATATTTGGAGCATAATAACTGCTTTACCATGTTTAGTTCTGACTCTGGGGACAGAAAGCTGACCAGTCCCTGAAGACCTGAGAGATCTGGATGGTTCATCATTTAGCAGGAGGTCAGAAATGTATTTTGTGCCTAAACCATTCAAAGCTTTATAAACCAGCAGCAGTATTTTGAAATATATTCTTTGACACACAGGAAGCCAGTGTAAAGACTTCAGAACAGGAGTGATGTGATCCACTTTCTTAGTGTTAGTGAGGACTCGAGCAGCGGCGTTCTGAATCAGCTGCAGCTTTCCAATATATTTTTTAGTGAGACCTGTGAAGACACCATTGCAGTATTCGAGTCTACTGAAGATAAAAGCATGGACACGTTTTTCCAAATCCTGCTGTGACATTAGTCTTTTAATCCTAGATATATTCTTTAGGTGATAGTAGGCTGATTTAGTAACTGTTTTAATGTGACTGTTGAAACTCAGGTCAGAGTCCATGACTACACCTAGATTTCTGGCTTTATCTGTTGTTTTGAACATTGCAGACTGAAGCTCAGCGCTAACTTTTATACGTTCTGCCTTGGCTCCAAAAACCATTACCTCAGTTTAATCTTTGTTTAATTGGAGAAAGTTCTGACACATCCAGTCATTGATTTGTTCAATGCACTTACCCAGTGTTTGAATTGGAGCATAGTCTCCTGGTGAAATTGTTACTTAAATGTGTGTGTCATCTGCATAGCTATGGTAACTTATTTGGTTGTTTTTCATTATCTGAGCCAGTGGTAGCATGTAGATGTTAAAGAGAAGAGGCCCCAAGATGGAGCCTTGAGGAACCCCACATGTCATATTTGTCAACTCAGATGTGTATTTATAGAAACAAAGTTATTTCTGTCCTTTAAATAGGATTCAAACCAATTTAGAACTGTTTCCGAAAGTCCCACCCAGTTTTCCAGTCGGTCTAGTAATATGCTGTGGTCAACAGTGTCAAACGCAGCACTGAGATCTAATAATACTAATACTGAAGTTCTGCCACTGTCTGTGTTTAAGTGGATGTCATTAAAGACCTTTACAAGAGCAGTCTCAGTGATGTGGTTTGGACGAAAGCCTGACTGGAACACATCAAAACAGTTATTTAAATGCAAGAAATTACTCAACTGTTGAAAAACAACTTTTTCAATGATTTTACCTAGAAAAGGGAGGTTTGATATGGGCCTGTAATTGTTCATTACTGTAGCATCTAGATTATTCTTTTTTAAGAGCGGTTTAATGACTGCAGTTTTCAGGGCCTGTGGGAAAATACCTGAGTGAAGCGATTTGTTTACTATATGAAGTAGATCTGAGGCCATGCAAGGCAAAACATCTTTGAGAAATCCTGTTGGAATAATATCAAGGCAGCAGGAGGAGGATTTCAGAAGTTGTATAATGTCCTCTAGGTTTTTATCATTAATCTGATGGAATTGTGTCATGGTGTTTAAATTGATGTTAAGTGGACACAGAGACAACACATTTGCTGTACCTGATGCCGAGGCACTGACTGCTCGTCTGATTTTCTGAATGTTGTCAGTGAAGAAGGCAAAATCATTGCACGCCCTGGTGGATAGAAATTCAGAGGCTACTGACACTGGGGGGTTTGTTAGTCTGTCGACGGTAGCAAACAAGGCACGTGCGTTGTTTTTGTTTTTGGTAATGATGTCAGAGAAGAACGATTGTCGTGCGTTTTTCAATTCAAAATTATAAAGGCCAAGTCTCTCTTTATAGATTTCAAAGTGAACCTGGAGATTTATTTTTCGCCACCTACGTTCAGCTTTTCGACAATGTCTTTTTTCTGCTCTCACAGGCATGGCCTTTCTCCATGGAGATATTTTCTTCCCAGTCACTTCCTTTACCTTAGTTTGAGCAATGGCATCTATAACATTTTTAATTTTTGAATTCAAATGATCTACAAGATCATTTACTGAGATGTTAGCAGGGGCAAGTGTGGAAGAACAATTCTGAGTAAACATTTCCCTAGTATTTTCAGTTAAATATCGCTTTGTGGTTACCTCTTTTTGAAAAAATGTGTGAACAGAAATAGAGCTCTCAAAGAAAACACAGGAATGGTCAGAGAGTGCAACATCAGTCATGACAACCTTAGAGATATTCAGACCCTTTGAGATAATTAAGTCCAGAGTGTGCCCCTTATTGTGCGTGGGCTCCGTCACATGCTGAGTCAGTCCATAGCTATCAAGAACACAAAACAGTTATTTTGCCCCTCTGTCCTGAGGGTTGTCAACATGGATGTTAAAATCACCAACAATGACTAGACGGTCAAAGTCAATACACACTATAGACAGCAGTTCAGTAAAGTCATCAAAAAAGCTTGCACAGTATTTGGGTGGTCTATAGATATTTAGGAACAGAGCTCGAGAGGAGCATTTCAGCTGAAGGGCCACATATTCAAAATAATCAAAGTTCCCATAAGATGTCTTCCTGCATTGAAGGGAATCATTGAACAGAATAGCAACTCCACCCCCTTTCTTATGCATTCTTTCCTGACTCATAAAACTAAAGTTGGGAGGGGTTGATTCGATAAGAACAGCTGCACTGTTATTTTGTTCAATCCAAGTTTCTGTTAAAAACATAAAATCGAGATTGTGCTCAGTGATAAAATCATTGATTAAAAATGTTTTTCCTGCCAAAGACCTGACATTTAATAAAGCTAGTTTAAGTTTGTTAAACACACTATCAGTCATGTTTTTTGTAACAAGCTGTGGCTGTCATGGAATCACTGCTAAATTAGATAAACTCACACAAACGTTTGAGCGCTTCCTGTATCTAAGATGATTCACCGCTCTTAATCTATTACCTATCAACACAGATATCGGCAAAGCTATAGGCAGGCAGGGCCCCGGGATGTCCTGGAAAGAGTTGAGAGTGCCATACGCCCTTGAGCCTGGACCCAGCACATATCAGTAAGAGTTAGTTGCATTTTGTACACACACATCCTTATCAGGCTTCGGAGACTGCAGATGCTTTCTTGATGACGACGGGGGAGATGGTGCTCTGCTTCAGTGATTTTGGTGGGCGTCGTTGAGGAGCGGGGGTAAAGGACATGCTGCCAGCCCTGCGTATCGCGTACACTAACACTTGAACCTGAACACACACATGCACGTGTGCAATATGTGGTGTAATGTGTTTTGGGCCATAACATTACATTACAACAGGATTGTACGGTTATGAATGCATCATAAGTTAGTTATGATGTAGTTAAAACAATATTGGATGATATTCTTTTTTTGTGTGTGTTTTGAACTGAGATAAATCATGGGTCAAAATTGACCCGCGAACACCATGAACGGTAACAGCTTTTGAACACAACACAAGGGTTGAATATAGATAAAAACAGATATTACTCAGTAGTATTCATGATTTAAGAAGCCTGTTGAGATCTTCATATTAGGTTGAATAATTCAAACGAAAGTTGGTTATAATAAAATATAGTCAATTATATTCTTGTATAACCCACAATGAAAATGTTTCATATGTTATGGTTTTCTATATTTACAGTATAAACAAAGTGGTTTGTTAAGTTGAGTGTAAGGCCTATAATGGTTTATGGGTGTCACTGATAAGGGAGAAGGCAGTTTCTTCCCTCTCCCCCTCACAGCAGTACACAGGGAATATGTCCAGTCCTGTACATCAGAGGCCATGCCCAGTTTCCACAAATATGGGGATGGAGGAGGTGTCTTTGGGTTTTTCTATCCTGTCTTTGAGCATAAAGACACTGGTGGAGAGGGAGCAAACGAGAGAGAGCGGGGGGGGGGGGGGGTTCCCCTGGTATACTCTCTCCCGGTAGAAGCTCTCTCCCTGAGAGCTGGGTTTTTGCTCTCTGTCAGGTTCTCTCAAACTTGGTAAATATCTCTCGAATTTCTTTGTTGAAAGCTGAGTGAATTTCTTTGTGAAATTAGTGGAATTAATTGATGTTTGTTGAAAGTTAGTACCCTGCCACATGTGAGGAAAGGCCCTCCGAATTCATGCGGGACTATAGTTGAAGTATACGAATGTGTATTGTGGACGAATGTGAATTGTGGAATGAATTAATGTTTGTTGAAAGTTAGTACCCTGCCACCTGTGAGGAAAGGCCCTCCGAATTCATGCGGGACTAGTTGAAGTATTTGAATGTGTAAATGAGCAAATGAACTTGTTGAATGAAAGTTTGAATGTGCTTTTTATTATCACCGGTCATTTATGAGGAAATGCCTCTAAATTATATCGGGAGATTTAAATATCACAACTGAATTGGGAAGTTGAAGTTACAATTTAGTGTAATAAATGTAAAACTGTGAATTAGGGTTGCATATTAGAACATGACCACAGCATGATATGTTTTGTAGGATTGTAATGTTGTAAAGAGAGAAGGTAAAAACCCTGTATAAGTTTGGACCTATTTTTCTTCAAATAAACTGATCCCACCTATTGGACTGGGACAACTTATAAGACATCTGCGCTCTCCTCTCCTGCTTCAAATGTAATATTGCACACTGCCACACTCACACTTAGGTAGGGCCACACCTCATTTACTGATATCAAAATCCTTCGGGATCGCTTAAACAGATTTAGCGGGTCGTCTGAATTGAAACAGCAGTTAATTTAACCTGGTTCTTCAGGAGTTAGTAGAGGTGAGATCTTGCTGACGTTGGTGGATCTGAGCCAAGCAGTAAACTTACATAGACTCAATAACTTCTGTTAGGTCAATTAGTAGGTCTGAGTAATTTGCCGGAATAAATTATCAGCTCCTCCGACACTTACCATCCCACTTTTCAAACAAATTCAGTTGGTTAAAGTTGAACAAATGTTTCTATAAAATCTAAGTTGATAAGAAAAAAGCCCAATAACTTATTTTCATAACACGCTTGAAATAAACCCTTCCTATTTCCTCTTATGATAAGCAATCTGAGGCTTATGTTTGAAGGAATGAGCTGCTAACAAGATAAATAAAACCCTCTGGAGAGCTGGGATGTAGGCTGTTTGTTTTCTTAAAGCATTTTCAAGTATTAAGGATAATTTACCTACATTTGATTTATTTTTGCTGACTTATAAGTGAACTTATGAGGCAATATACCTCACCTCGAGTGAGGGGCCCAGCTCTTCGTATCATTTTGTATATGTGGCTCTCGGTGAAAAAAGTTTGGACACCCCTGCTCTAAAGGAATAACTGCTTCTGTCAGACCCTGAGGGGCATAAAGAAGGGCTCGTCCGGGATTTGAACCCGGGACCTCTCGCACCCTAAGCGAGAATCATACCCCTAGACCAACGAACCATGCACACCTCAGTAGGCTGTCTATTATTGGATCTACAAACTGCCACGTTGTCCAAACGTTTTGCAGTAGTCCAGTCTTCTTCAGATAAACCACAGTGCCATCTGTGGGACGTTTTTAGTACTGCAGCCAAAACACAAGGCATCACTCACCCCAACAGTTTTCTAATTATGTCCTGTTTTATGCTTGGAAAATATCAAAACATCTATGTAGTTTAACATTTAATAACTCAAAGACACACCTTAAAGTCACCAGTATATCATACAATATTGTATTTATAATGTATTGTTTTCTCAGTCAGGCAGACATGGACATATTTATTTGAATGTTCGACTGTTTTAAATTGATATTAATAATTTTGTCACGATTTATGAGCTATATACATTTACATTTACATATGCAGTGTGAATATTAAATGTTTTCCTTTATGTTTACTTAATGGTAACAAACCTTTTTGATAGGATTATTCTTTTTTATAAATAATGTGTTCATACTTCCAATTAATTGTTTTCCTATTTTTAAACATGTTTTATTTTATGACAATTCTTTTTTAAATGTCTTTTGTGAATTAACTTACTGGAATTAATTAAGCTTCTGGGTGTGAATTATTATTTTAGTGAATTTAATTGCATTTTTCATTGCTGTTTTGTTTATCTCTTTTGTATTTCTTTGTTATCTATTTATTTTATTTTATTTGTTTTCTCTTGTCTTTATTTTTCTTAACTCTCTGTCAAAGCGTCTTTGAGTTTCATGAAAAGCGCTATAAAAGTCCCATGTATTATTATTATTATTTATTTATTCCCTCATTTACTTATCAATAAATATAGTGACAATATTGATCTTCAGCCTTGTGTACGCACATATCATTATTTTAGAAATTACTGTAAATATTAAATTACATAATTGAGTTACTAAATTAAAGTCATTTTCTGATAAAACTATACATATCAAAAGGGATGGATAAAGTTCCTCTGTATAAACTCTGTGGCAATTCATAGATTTATTTACAGTATATTTTAAAACGTGTACGCGCGTACTGCACCTTGAAATGCATTCAGACCCAATGCTTTCTGGGCTGTTGGCGTCTGAGGTCTGTGTTCCTGAGAAAGTGAGAAATGTTTTCACCGAGGGCCAAATACAGAAACAAATATACGAAGAGCTGGGCCCCTCACTTGAGAAGAGGTATAATGTCTCATAAGTTCAGTTATAAGTCAGCAAAATAAATCAAATGTAGGTAAATTATGCTTAAAGGTAGGGTAGGTAAGTTTGAGAAACCGGCTCGAGATCGCTAGAATTTGAAAATACACCACCGGAGAAAATCTGCCACTTCCATATAGAGCCCCTCCTCCAACACACACGAACGCGCACATGACCAATGAGGACACGAGATAAGTTTGTGCACAGATGGGAGGCTGACAGGCAGGTAGGCCATCCAGTTATTTTAGCCGGGCCGGCTAAAATGATTGGTCGTGCTTTTTACAGCACCACGGCTTCCACAGATGACATTTTTTTTAATGGATTTTTTGTCAAAGCACTTAAAATATTCATTGCTATCGGGATGGAAGAGCATTCCATGGAATATAACAAAAAGTGTATCTCGAGCCGGTTTCTCAAACTTACCTACCCTACCTTTAATACTTGAAAATACTTTAAGAACACAAACAGCCTACATCCCAGCTCTCCAGAGGGTTTCATTTATCTTGTAAGCCTAGAGCGCCAGATCTGGGGGGGGGGGGGGGGGGGGGGGCGCTGCGGTGGCAGCTCTGGGAGGGAAAAACTTGTTTTTGACCGTTGGTGCACATCCTCATTTTCGGCCTTGATGTAACAACATTGACTGTACAATTGACCAATCATATCTTTCCTCTAAATGGGCGGGCTTTATTTTCGCGGACTTTATGACAAGTTCCGCCCGCTGTGAGGTCTATGCAAGTGGTGCAGTGACGCGTCCTATAACCCGGAAGTAAGCTTCATTCGGATTCCCTCGACAGAAAGCAATGGCATTTCTCCATAGGATTTTGGAAAATAGCTCGAAATAAGGTCTGTGGAAAATGAACCTGTTAGATAAATGCACGTTTTGTTCAGCCGGATAATATCCACATGTCTACCCTACTTTTATTATTTTTGAATCATAAATCTAAACGATAGATTTATGATCGATAGATTTATAATTAGCATAAATTTGTTCATGATGGCTCACATCAGTGATAGTGATGACATCGTTGCGAAATTATTAACCGAGTCATTTTCAGGATTGAGTTACAATGATAAACTGGAGTGGCAAAGGATCAGCTGCATGACCCGCCATCAAGTGCTTCATCCAAAAGGACAGGAGGATGGACTTCGTATTTAAGTGATTTGATCATCAAAGGTAGGCCTAAATCATTTTCAATGTGGGCCGCAGTGCCGACTTAATTCATTTGCAATTGTTACTTGGCTGTAAGTAAGGGAGCCTGTCATGATAGGTGTTTATATAAATGGTGTTGTTTTGTGTGGTAGAGGGTCGCTGTCATTGATGCGTTTTGCACCCAGGGCCGCTGTTTTGATATTCCACTGAAGTATACGCTGTGACGTAATATCTCTTATTTTTATTCGAGGGAAGGGTCAGAGGGCCTAGGTATAAAAGTCACGGCTCGCCACTGATGTATACTATAGGACAGTAAACCAGCTAAAATCTCGCCTAGGGCAGCTAATTGGCTAGAACCGGCCCTGTTTATTGATATCCATTTAATCATATTTTACATCTTGGTTCTCTCTTCGGACGTTGGAATATTATTAATACAGAATTGCTCATTTGCAAAAGTCACATTAGATTGAATTGTATTACATGTTATGACTACTGAGCCAAGTATCTAAAATAGTTATTTCTAAATCAAATGGAAGCTCTAGATTGTCACCGATGCATTTAATGTTGTTAATATCATTTTCACCATTCTTTCACCTCAGGAGTTTCCTTGTGCAAAATTATTTTGTGATATTATGAGGAAGAGAGAAAGTCTAAAGGTTATTTGGTACAATTTAAGTTCATTTTCTCTGTAAAAGATGTAAAATGTGTTTACCATGGGGGTCTGGACGGGGGGGGGGGAAGTATAAATACATAGACAATTGTGAAAGAAAAATATTAAATATATGGTAATGATTAAATTAATTATAAAAAAATCAAGATGATAATTAAAAGTAAGAATATATATTTATTTAATATATTTAAAATGTGAGTTTCACTTCCTTTATGTATTTATTTAAGTATTCATTTTATTTATTTATTGAGGCATTTTTTTAAATTTAGTCTTTCATTATTTATTTCCCTATGTATACATTTATTCCTGAATTTAATATATATATATTTATTCATGCATTTATTTATACCTGTGTCAATTTCTTTCCTCCATAACATTCCTGTGGCCCTGGTGAGATAAAGATGATTTAATAGAGGTCACTTCTGCAGGGTTGCATCAGGTTGTATCTGCAGGTCAACAAAGCGCCTCTAGAGGGCTCTGAACCACCAGGAAATCTACATTTGAAGGTTAAAGGGGAGCAGCAGAAGTCATGCAACGTGGCATGTAAAGTTCAGAGATAATCTGATGGCTATCTTCTCTTTTCATGGTTCGTTGGTCTAGGGGTATGATTCTCGCTTAGGGTGCGAGAGGTCCCGGGTTCAAATCCCGGACGAGCCCTCTTTATTGCAAAAGTTGCACCTCAGATGGGTTTGATAACTCTATCAAACTCTATCAACTTATCATACAATCATTTTAGTTTTACAGTTTCTCAGCCCACAGGAAGTTACATTTTTTGTTTATTGAAATAATAAGAAGAAGAAAGCTGCAATGGATGCGTTCCAGTGTGTACTGTTTAGTGTACTAGGTTTTCAGGCGGCCTTAATTGAGCAATTCACCCATCAACCACATCTTCATATAATTGATTCACACTATTACTCATTTCTGTCTACTCGCTCTGTGTCTCAGAGGACGGTAGTGGACAGTTCAGAAACGTGCCCATCAGTGACATCATCAATGGTCATTTCCAATTAGCTAGGAATAATGTCACTGGTAGGCAGGTTTCTGAAATGTCCACAGCCCACCTTTGAGATGCAGAGCGAGTAGACAGAAATGCTGCCATCCTATTATGAGCATTAATGAGGACCACTTATATGAAGATAAGGATAAGAATGGATGCATTTTGCATCCATTCTTATCAACTTGAGAAAGAAATGTAAAAGACTTATGAATTAAATTCAATATTTGCCAAATCTGTTGTAAAGTAGTAAACCTAGTATTTTGAGGTGCAGGCTCACCAAACATGCAGTCCTTTATCAGCGTGTCCTTGAAGGCCCTCTTCTCTCCCTTTCCCACCCAGTTGAAGATGCAGGCTAGACTGTTTGTCATGGCAGCGGATAGCATTCGCCGGATCATATTTTCCGAGTTGGTCCCTCCGACTAATGCCAGGCGGGTAATCTTAACAGACGAGAGAAAATGATTAGTGTGCTACAGTGTACTATGTAAATAGACATCTTCTCATTTATAAATAAATACAAATGTAATGAATTTGAACACATTTGTATTACCTCTAAGGAAGAAATAAGACCACTACTGTGTCCAAACTAATCGACAAACAATGCCAACAACCAAATTGGCAATCCTAAGAAATTGTCAAATATTGATTAAGAAAAATATTATCGTGATTCGCGAGGTGTATTTTTACAATATTTCTGTCAAACACACATCCAAGTGAAAAATAAATGTAATGCATCCACTCCTACAATTCCAGACATAAGCCCTTAAGATTTCAAACAAGAAATGTAAGACTTTTAAAACTTATAAGGATCCACAGGATACCTGCAAATGCATACAGAAAATATTAGAAGCCTCGACAGATTATAGAGAAAATGCTTTGTGTAAAAATTGTTCACCATCTTTCGACGGACTGCTTCCTCCCTCAAAGCAGCTTCAGTCTCATCAAACTTCTCCTCGTTGGTGAGTGGAAGCATTATGGGGAAGTTGTCTTCTTGTGACTCTGGTCCAGCTCCATGAATGTTTAGTTTAGCAAGTTCCGTCTTTATAAAGTTAATGTCACGTGAGATCTGCTTCACCTCCATACATAGCTCGGTAAGCATCTTCGTGGTTGTCATGGCAGCAATGTCTTGAAAAATAAAGGTTTTAATTTACATTTCAAGGATAGATTTTTAATTTCCAATAATTTAGAATGACACTAAGTAACTCACTGATAAGTGTTTGCCAACAGTAACCATTAAAGCTGCACTATGTAACTTTCCTATTTACCCTGGATTTGAACACAGGTCTCCAGCACAACTGCTGAAATATTTACCACTGAGTTTATAGAGCCTGCCTGCTTGCTCGGGGGAGAAATTGACCATAAAGTCATAATTTTTGTCAAACCAAGGTCATGTCTCACCTAGATAAAGGATCTAAATGTCTCAATAGAAGAGCAGGGAGACCAAAATCAACCACCCCAATTTTAAGTTATATTGTATTAACACTACCATACAGATTGGACAAAATAACATTGTAATCACAAAAAGGTTACATAGTGCAGGTTTAAGTGCTTACATTTTAAGCCTTAACACCATGACAAAAAACATGAAAAGATGGGAAAGTCACAAGGGATAGGTTTCTCAATTCAGAAGGCATCAGTACGGTTAAGAACCTGCTCAGAAAATGATACTTGCCTTTCAACACTCTGCTTGATTCCTCTCCATATAATCTCCCCCGTGGTGTTTCTGGAGCTGAAGGGGGGTGGGATGGGTGTTGCGGGGTCAGGTGAGCCAAGCCCAGTGCGCTGAAGTCAGCTAATCTTGAGCCATGTGCATAGCTGGCACCGCCGTCTAAAAGACAAGACACCATTATTAATTGTTTATAAGTAAGCCATGAGAACCATTGGCCCATAGGAGCCGATATCCTGTTTCCGCAGCATGATGTATAAGTACACCCCCTGGACATGATGCTAGTATGTCGCAGGGACTTAACCCAATCCAACCCTTGATACTGAGTGCCAAGCAGGGAGATATCGGGTACCATTTTTAACAGTCATTGGTATGACTCGGTCGGCGATCAAACTCACAACCTCCCAATCTCAGGGCGGACACTAACCACAAGGCCACTGAGCTGCTATTCATTCTTTATATTGAACATGAATTTGGGAATTTTCCAAAAAAAAACAACATTTAAGATGAGAAATACATACCATTCCTTGCTTTCTCTAATGGCATAGCGTGGTAGGGGCTGGAGTTATATGTTGGCAATCCTAGAAAAAGAGAGAAATAACTAAATAAGGCAAATGAGCACTATCAAAGTTGTTATCCATGAGCACCATATAGCAATTGCACCTAGCTAGCCCCATATAGTTACTTTCCAACTTTAGATAAAGGAGACCTGAGGGATGAACACACTTGACTACAGAGTGAGTAATTAAAGAATAGTTTCCCACCTAAGGTGCTGATAATTCCTGTGATCCAAAGATAAAAAAAAGACATATAATAGCCTATTAGTCTACTTAATAACGAGGGGTGCACTCAAGTGGCTGCCGATGACCATTTATTCAGGATACAGAAAATATGACCAACGTTTCGGAGAGACTGAAACATTGGGTCATATTTCCGGTGTCCTGAATAAATTGTCATCGGCAGCCACATGAATGTGCCTGACTTTTACACCATTAGTTTACTTACCATCATTACAGTGGTCCATTGACTGGTCCAACTCCGCCAAATAGCTTCCACAAAAGCCTACAATGAGAGAACACAAAACATGAACTATGAATGCTGTAACTCGGACAAAGCACATTTACATACTGTCCGCCCGGAGGTAGTAGTGTGAAGTAGGGGTCGACCGATTATCCAGACCGATATTCCGCATTTTACAGATATCGCTATCGGCCTTTTTTAAAAAAATCAAATTGCCGATAAAACTTTGGATCTGATGCGGCCGTTTCTCTGGTTGCAGTCACCACTCTGTGTTCACGAGCAATGTCCCGATCCAATTCTATCCCAGTTACACAGGGTAGCGTCTCGCAGCGGATAAACTGTGAGGGGGGGGATTGCTAGTGGAGCCTCGCAGCAACTCTGCTTTCTGCACCACAATCTGGTGCTGCTGAATTGGGACTACTAAATGAGTGAGACTCAAATATCAGAAGTTCAGAACAAGTTTTAGTAGTTTTCATTTTATTTCTATTTCATTGACTTTACTCAGGGTCACAGAGAGGAAAGCAGTTTTAAGATGTTGAAAAGTTCAGCAAACATAAAAAGGCATTTCAAAGAAGTTGTGTTGGAGTTTGTGTTATTCTACATTTTGAGACCAAGATTTTCTGATATTACTGCAAATGTATATCGGTTCCAAATATCGGTTATCGGTCTCGTTGATTACTAATAATCGGTATCGGCCTTGAAAAAGCCATATCGGTCGATCCCTAGTGTGAAGTGGTTCACTTACCATTGTCAGCCTGGTGAATTGACAGAACATCCTCCGAGTGGCTTCCTCCAGAGGCTAAAAGGGAACAAAAGACAGGAATAATGGATGCTGTAACTTTTGAACACATATCACATGACTGATGTTTGAATGTATTGTTGGAGGAACTAAATGCTTGTAAATTAAAGCTCACATGCAATTACATATTGTTCCTGCCATTTTAATAAGTAATGACATACCACTGCTTGCATTTGGGGTTGGTCCTGAGGGGTACTGGCTGGATTCTGGGAGCACTGTAGGACAATGAACATCAGGTGGCTTGGCAAATCTTCTCTTCACACAGCTGGTTTCTGACTCCCCATCTGACTCCATGTACACAGGATTTGGCCTGGAAAATAAAAATGAAACATTCAACATTCCCATTAATTGAACTAATTTGCCCCATGGCCCATTTCTGTAGAATGAGGCCGCTTGACGTACAGGTACACATAGAGATGACACTAGTCTATCACAGGACTGGAGGTGGGGTTTTTACTTATTGTTTACACAGAAACCAAGGATTATATATCTCAAGAGGGAGCGATCAAAGTAAACATCCTAAGCCTGCTTCCTCCACACTGGGAGTGCTGTGACCACTTTTCCATTGCATCTTATGAGCGGTTGGGTTCTTTTGGTTCCTGCCTATGCACGCATACTGGTTCTTATCAATGCGACGTTGTTTGATAAGGGTTAAAGTCAGGCCAGACATGGAACCTGACCTCCTACAGGAATTCAACTGTACCTTACTCTTCTTTTCCCACGTTCACCTGCTTCGTCCTCAGAGCTCAGATCAGTGGTTGGACATCCAGTATTCACATACTTTTCTTCGTATCGTTTGGCCTTTTCCAATGAGTCTGTAAAAGAAAAAGCATAAAATAATAGGATGACATTTTACTGACTAGTCTCACTTGTGACACATATGTCATATGTGGTATGGCACCACACACATTCAAACTGCCATCCATAAAACGTGTGGATACCTATATACTTGAAAATAGACAATAGTAATGCAGTGACTACTTACCACAAGTAATCAAGAGCCGGACATTCGCATATGTGGTCCATCCTTTATGGGCCGTCATGTGTTCTTTAAGGGCCTTCAAATACATGTTTTTTGGGGGCCATAACAATTTACCTTCCTTTAGACTGAACCAAGACAAGAACTGTTGCAGCTCCGCCATTTGGAAAAAGTACAACGGCCCAAAGCACCACCTCCCTTTCCATTCTGTATACAATAAAGGAAATAATGTAAATGATTAAAAAAAAAACCTGCTCATAAATCATAAGATGTCATTTACTCGCCCAGCAGTATGAGCGGTATGCTACTGCATATGAGCTATTGGAATAGCTATGAGGCCATTTCCTTCTGACTCTGGATACAGAACACATTTACGTTTGATACATCCAAGTTTACCAACCCCGATATTGTCACACAACTCTCTAACCTTGTATGTACCTATGCATGAGGACTCGCAGGGATAAGTGTAATATGATTCTTGGTGTCTGAACCTTTTGTAGATCACATATACCTCATCTTCTTCCTCTACTATATTCTGCACTACTGCAATACTATGTCCCACCTCAATACAATTATCCCCCTGCTTTGTAGACAAGGTAAAACGACTACTGGAGACCTTTGTGTACTGTACAGCAACACCGAAATGTTGAGGGAGTGGACCATCAGTGTGGATTTTCTGTAAGACTGGTTCATCTGTTGGTAATGGAACCTCACAACATGGCTGTTCTGACAACCTTTTGACCACCTGTTGTAGAGGTTGGTGTGGCTTGCGTAAAAGATGCTTTATTTGGCCAAGATAATTCTCAAAAGGGAATCCTGAAACATTATCTAAAGGTCCAAATTGTTTGTATTCATGTATAAACTGGTGTACACTGAACACAATCTGATCCCTGCCATACAACTGTCCAAAGTGTTCCACAAAGGAAATCATCAATCTATGCGCTAATTCAACCTTTTGGCCAGAAATTCCAGGAGACAAAAACAAATACATGGCCACTGAAAACAACATAAAGTTGTCAAATCTCACTGGGAAGGCAATCCTTCAGAACTACAGGGCCCCAGTACAGTATGAAGGATCGGAGCTCTGTAGCTTTCCAACGATCCAGCTCATTCAAACCCCTTGGCTTGCGATTGAATTCACAAGGGGTGTGGGAATGTAACCCCAGCAGTTTGCTTGATATACTGTTAACAGTTTGTGAAGGAAGCCTAGTGGCTAGATTGCCCTTTAACCACATATTCAACAGTTTTCTCATCACACCAAGACAACAGAGGTGCATATAATCTATTGGGAATGAAGAAACCATCTTTACTATCCCTGTTAAAGGACTGAGTGTCTGTTTCAAGTGATGTTCTTCATCAATCATATCACAATAACTTGAGTCTGTCCTGAGCCTGACATTTGTTTCAGGATAAGTCATTTTCTTCCTCCACACACCATGTTGATCACACTTGTCACACCCTGAATAGCCATTATGTGACTTAATATTCTTAACGTAGGCTCTGGCTGGAGCATCACACACAAATGAGGAAACCAGTACTTTCAATCGGTTACCATTATGAACAACGCCATTAGCCAGTACATTTTTAAGGTCGCTAATAAATTGCTGCAGATACTCAACAACACACTTGGGCTTGCTTAAACCACAAAAGATACCGACAATAAATGGGGACTTAGTATAATCACATTTCAGAATTGCAAGTATAGGCCAGAATTGAAGTCTTGAACTCTTAAAGAGAGGGAGACCATCTATGTTGAACTGTAAAGTAAGAGTTCTGAGGCTCACTGGTAAACTCAAAACATTTCAATCGTGAAAGTATCCCTTGCACCAATCCAAAATGGTAGTACTCGCCACCTTGCATTTGAGTGGTTGCAACATCATGTTGTGTTCTAAGCAGAGTTCTTCCATCCTTAGGGAGCATAGGGTGAAAAAGCTTTAAGATGGACAGCAGAGCAGACAAAGCAACCAGACTGATTGAGTAGGATGTTGCCCAATATCTTAGGCTCCTCATAAGCAGATCCTGACTAAGCTGATGCTCGTCATGGCTGTCGGAGTCAGAATCTGATTCAACATTCCCAGCCACACTACCATCAGTATGATCATTTCCCATTTGTACATGATCTGATTCAACTTCATCATCTCCAGCTAAACTACCATCAGTATGATCATTTTCCATGTGTACATGGGAAGCTAGTGGTGTATCTAGTTGGGAAACGTGTGAGATTCTGAAGGGTGGTTCCCTATTCACACAGGGGTCTAAATGTGACTTGTTATTATAAAGAGTTTCCTCGTATTCCTTAAGGATATCTTTCTCCATGTCCCTTACAGTTCTGATGACTCTACGTCTTTTAGACCAATAAGAAGCCATCTTAGGTAAAGAGAGGTGGCACTGCTATAATTACTTTACTTGGCCTTGTGTATTGCAGTGATCCCCTTGACTCGTCTTGTAGTATAATCCTGAAAATGGAGGAAAACAAAGCAGATTAAAAAACAGTATGCATAAACTAACAGTACAAATATATATCAGCCTCCTGGTGCAATGCAAATATAACTGTACTGACGAAATTCCCTAGAATTACACGTTTTATTCCATGGGTCTTCAACCAGGAGTCCAGGACCCCTAGGACATACATTTTACCCAAATATCCTATATGATGCTTTAGCTTGACTGTATCAGACCAACTTTGATGTAATTTCTGTAGGATGTAGGGATGCCAGAAACTGACCATGATCCAAATCGGCGGGGTCGGTGTGTAGCAAGCTGCAGCAGCAGTCCAGCAGTCTGCTGGCTTCCTCCAAGTTTTACAGTCAAAACTGGTGTTGTGACCAATGGCCATTTACAATTATGAATACTATTACTATTATTAGTCTATATTTTGGTTGAAACTAAGCCAGAAAAAAAACAAAACATAAATAATAAAAAAATATATAAATAAAATCGAATTTTAAAAATAATCTTCGATTATGGAGACTGTAACGAATAATAGATTAATCGCTGGCATCCCTAGTAGGATGGTAGTTTAATGTCAGATTGTGTTAGCTAGTGTATCTGCTGCGTTAGCTAGGTGCTAGCCAGGGCAAGAAAATATCAACTGCGTCATGCGATGAACTGTTTAATTAATTTATGATATAGGCTATATTATAACAAAAAATATGCACAATTTCACCCAAATATCCTAAATAATGCTTTAGCTTGACTGCATCAGTGGACACTTTATGTAATTTCTGTAGGATGGTAGAGTTTAATGTTAGATTATGTTAGCTAGCGCTGCGTTAGCTAGGTGCTAGTCAGGGCAATAAAATATCAACTGCGTCATGGGATGAACGACGTTAAATTCGTTGATGATATATATTACTATAAGTAATTAGTTCCCTCTTTTGCGCTCTGAATAGCCTAAAAAAACATAACAGGGTGTAACTGAGGTGAACATATAGAGTAGGCATGCACAACGGTCACGTTACATTTCTTACCGATTTGTGATATCTGTCTCTTCTCTTCAGGCGGCTTGGCGGCAACTGAACTGCCTGCCTTCCTCCACACCCTGAGGTGTACGCTCTTTCACATGACCAACGTGCTTTCAAGATTAAGTGCAATGTGCAACAGGCATGACGGGTAATCTGTGACGTTTCGCTCTCTCAAAAATTGGGCCATTTTGTCTTCATGCACAGCAGCTCTCATAGGAAAGAACCAGACCCCGCCTCCGACGCTGGGTCATGATCTCGCCCGAAAAGGGATAGCGCCACACGTTGAAACAATGTCAATTCAATGTAGGGAATTTCAACGTTGAAAAACCGGCATCTATATTACATTGATTCAACAACATTTTTTCAAACGTTGAACTGGTATTTGTAAAAACACATCGAATCAACATTGATTTTTCAACCTCAACCAAAAATAACCAATCTAACCAAAATCCAATGTTGAATTAATATATTTTGCTATCTGGGTTATGACAGGTAAATGATGTCATAACTGATGTCATTTGTTTGCTTACTAAAATGAATACTAATGTATATATGCAGGAAGGAGGTGTAATAACCAGGTGGTGCTTTGCTAAAGCTGATTGGGGGAAATTTAGGATATGGTGTGAGGAGTCGGTACACCTGCTAACATCAGAGGGAAGCATAGAGGTCATTATGGATCTGGCCCTTCCTACATCCAGGACATGGTTAAACCGTACACCCCAGCGCGTGCACTACGCTCTGCATCAGCCAAACGACTCGTTGCGCCCTCGCTGCGAGGGGGACCCAAGTTCCCATCGTCGAAAACATGTGGGTTTGCTGTCCTGGCTCCAAGATGGTGGAATGAGCTCCCCATTGACATCAGGACAGCAGATAGCTTGCACATCTTCCGGCGCAAACTGAAAACTCATCTCTTTCGACTCCATTTCGAGCGTTAGAACTATTAACAAAGCACTTTTATACTAATAAAGGACTGGCTTACCTAAAGCCAGTTGAGTAGCACTTGAAATGTTTAGCTCTATGAAACCTGATGTACTTATATGATTCTGTTTTCTTCAAGGTTGTGTCTTCCTGGTCGAATGTACTTATTGTAAGTCGCTTTGGATAAAAGCGTCAGCTAAATGCAATGTAATGCATAGAGGTCATTACAAGCCAAATAAAATGTTAAAGAAAAACATGACTCAAAATAATGTTCTAGAGTTTCAAAGGAAAAGGGCAGCTGCTCGAAGGACAATCAAATATACAAAAAAGAGAACATGGAGAGAATTGTGTTCTACCATTGGCAGAGGAGTAACATTAGGAAGATGTCTGGTTCATGTTAAAGCGGATGAGTGGGAAAAGGAAATCCATTAAAATTCCAGCTTTGGTTGATGGGGAGAGGCTGGCAGTGACAGATAAAGAGAAGGCAGATATGTTAGGAAGGACACTTGCAGCAGTACATAGTGGGGAGCATCTCAGTGATATTCATAGGCAGCAAAAACAGCAGTTACTAGCAGAGAATGAAAACGTGAAGGAGAAGAGACAGGATAATAGGTCAGCTCTGGATGTGGAATTTACAATGTCAGAACTCAAAATATCCTTGCAAGGTACAGGATATACAGTCACAGGACAAGACCAGCTATGTTATGCTATGTTTAGAAAGTTACCTATGGAAACTATGAAAATGGTGCTGAGTCTTTTCAATAAAATCTGGAGAGAAGGAGATATGCCAAGTGTGTGGAAAACAGCAATCGTGCTACCATTCAATAAGCCAGGGAAAGATACAGTACAGCTAACCCTAGTAACTATAGACCAATAGCTCTTACATCACACCTATGTAAATGGATGGAAAAGATCATTGTCCGTAGGCTCTCACATGTACTGGAACAGAAAGGGCTGCTGAGTAGTTTTCAGAGCGGATTTCGTAAAGGGCGGTCCACAATAGATGCATTAGTAAGAGTGAGTAACGATGTGGAAAAAACATTGAAAATGAAAGAGATAATGGCAATAGTGTACTTTGACATTGAAAAGGTGTATGACTATATGTGGAGGGATGGGTTACTGATCAAATTGAGTAGAATGGGTATTGGAGGGAGAATGTACAATTGGGTAGGGCCTTTTTAACAGACAGGACATTTAGAGTAAAGGTTGGAGCAGATATTTCCGATTATTTTGAAATAGAAAATGGTATTCCCCAAGGGAGTGCAGTCAGTCCAATATTATTTAACATCATGATTAATGAGATATTTACATGCTTAGACACATGCATCCAATCGGCTCTATACGCAGATGATGGGGCTATTTGGATGAGGGGAAGACATGCCCCATAGGTAATGGAGAATATAGCTAGAGCGATTAAAAAAGTGGAGAGGTGGTCATATAACTGGGGATTCAAAATGTCAGAAAGAAAGTCATGCATGCTACATGGTATTTACAAACAAACGCAAGATTGATGACCAACAGCTAACACTATATGATCGTCCAATGACAAAGGTGAATGAGTTCAAATACCTAGGACTGTGGATTGATAGCAAATATACATGGAAAATGCATATTAATCAAGTGGAAACAAAAGGCTAAAAAGTATTACATTTATTGCGAGCTGTAGCTGGATGCAACTGGGGCGCAGACAAACAAGCATTAATAGACATTTAAAGATCAATTATGAGGTCCACAATAGACTATGGTTGTATAGCGTATGGAGCAGCAAAAACATCGCTTTTTAAAAAATTGATAGAATACAATATAAAGCATTGCGGCTGTGTATTGGAGCGATAAAGTCATCCCCTATCAATGCAGTTCTGATAGAAGCAGGAGAGACACCTCTGGAGATCAGAAGAGAGAAACTTGCTCTGTCATACTGGGTCAGACTACAAGGAAGTGGAGAAGAAAATATTTCAAATAGAATATTACAGGATTGCTGGGAATATGCAAAATTCCAGGGACGTGGGTTTGGCTGGACGAGTAAGGAGAGAACGAGGGCATATGGAGTGGAGAATATCACGTTTGCCAAAGCAACCCCATTTAGCAGTGTTCCCCCATGGCTTTCCCCAGAAGCTAAAATAGATATGAGTATTGTAGAAAGGAAAAAAGAGTGGCAAATAAATGAAGTGGGAATTAAAACAAGTATGTATCTGAACGAAAAGTACTACAATTACCTACACATTTATACAGATGGTTCTAAGAACAAGGAAGAGTGTGTTGGAGTTGGCATATACATCCCAGACTTTATATCTATTTTAAAAAGAGCGTCTGATCAATTATCAGTGTATACAGCAGAAATGCTTGCTGTAATAATAGGATTGCAGTGGGTTGAAGAGGTCAGACCAGATAGGGTGGTTATATGTACAGATTCATTTTCCATATTACAAAGCATACAATCAACAACAACTGCCAGAGAAGACATTCTCATAGAACTGAATCATAGCCTGTTAAGACTGCACAGAGGCGGTATAGATGTGCAGTTCTGCTGGGTGCCTGCACATAAGGGGGTGAAAGGGAACGAGTGTGCTGATAAATGAGCAAAATGTGCACTACAAAAGGAAATAACATTACCAGTTCAACTTGGAGAAGAAAAAGCAGTCATTAAGAAAAAAGGGATGGAGGTCTGGCAGAAAAGGTGGGAGAAAGACCAGAAAGGCAAGGACTATCACAAAGTACAATTACAATTAATATTCATAAAGAAAGAAACAGAAGGGAGGAAATCATGATGGCTAGACTCAGAATAAATCACACGGCTTTGAATAGTACGCTGTATATCATGGGGAAAAGTGACAGTAACAAGTGTGGGAACTGTGCAGTAAAAGAAGATGTAGAACATATCTTGTTACATTGTGACATCTATAAAGCGGAAAGATAACAATTAAAGGCTAAAGTTTTAGAGGCAGAGAGGGAATGGAGTGTGGTTGGTGTTTTGGGAACAAAAGGAGAGGGAGTAGCTACCAGAAAGGCACTGTTTAAATTATTCAGTGAAACTGGGGTAGGAAAAATAATTTAACATTAGGTCAGGAAAGAACATAGATTTGTATTTTTGTTTTATTTATTTCATGGTTTTATTGATTGATTTATTTTTAATTTAATTTTGTTTATATCATAGGTTAAAGAGTTGGAATGATGTGATGATTCATACTCATGTACAGTAGGTGGCGGTAGGCACCTTTTTAAGTTGTTTGCAATCCGCCAAAAACAAGAGAAGAAGAAGATATCACCAGTTGTTCGTCCCACATTTTATTCGGTAACGGCGTCTCGTCGCTACGGTTCTCTCTCTCTGTGTTCCTGAGAAAGTGTGTGTGAGCTCCAGCACTACTGATCCATCATCTGTGTGTTTGGATAAACCTCTGAATGGACTGTGTGCTCTTTTTTCTGGAGCGTTTACCTCGGACTATAGGAGCTAGCTTAGCATGCTAGCTGGAAACACGTTAGCAACGCCAGTCAGATTGAGAGTTTGATGGAGAGAGAAACGGTGTGTTTCACGGAGCTTGCAGGAAAAGGTGATCTAGTAATCATGAGTAAAGTCCAAATGCTGCTGTCGTTGAAGAAGCAGCGACTCACTGCTGCTGCTGCTGAAGAGATATTTGCTTTGTTTGAAAAAAACGATAGCCGAGTACGAGGAGGAGCTGTCTCTTTCCAAAGAGGAGAACAAGAGACTCCAGAAACTTCTGGACGCTGTTTTACAGCCTCAGCTTCGGATACACAGAGCAGGTCTGTTCCCTTTACCCTTAATTAACACTTTACACTCTTCAGTAGCACTTTATTATCACATTAATAACACTTTATACCCTTTATCAGCACTTGCTGCAGGTAGTAGATCCTGAAGTAAAAGTACAAACACCACACTGAAAATACTCCATTATTGTTTTCAAAGCCCTAAATGGGCTGGCTCCGGCCTATATAGCTGAACTCCTCCAGCGCTACACCCCAGCCAGAGCTGCTGGTAGTGCCCAAGACCAGGCTCAAAACCCGAGGGCACCGAGCCTTCGCAGCAGCTGGCCCTAGGCTCTGGAACACTCTGCCCCTCCACGTGAGGTCGGCCCAGACCCTAGGGGTTTTTAAATCTACTCTTAAAACACACTTCTTCTCCCTGGCCTTTTAGTCAGAGCGGAGCACGACTCCTGACTTTTCCCTGTGTTTTTTATATATCTGTTGTAATTTATTGTCTTTTATTGTGATTGTAGTAATGTGTTTTTATGTGATTGTAGTATTTATTACATGTACAGCACTTTGGCTCGACCAAAAATCGCTTTTAAATGTGCTTTATAAATAAACTTTGATTGGATTTACAAGTTAAAGTACTGTATGTAAGTATTATTAGACACATGTACTTTATTATGATAATTAAAATGTATTACGGAAGAGCAAACCTACCAAAAATAAATATATTTATAAAAATCCATACATTGAATAATATGCCATTTAATTTACTGATTTAAATATTACCCATACATGTAGGCACTAGTTGGTTAAATGTGACATAATTTGATAATTTAGTTTTAATGTGCTAATTTATTCACCTTTTCTTTTTAAATGTGAAAAAGCAAATACAAATAAATACTTTGGATTAATTCAAATTGCGCGAAGATAATTCATAAATAAATCAATGAATAAATATGTTCAATAATAAATTAAACACATCTAAAATGTTACTTGTTAAAGAATAGGGGAACTAGTACAAAGGTCATTAAGTAATTAAAACGTTAATATAAATTAATGTAAAATCTCATCAATCAATTATTGCCAACATGTATTTATAATATATTCTATATATATATATATACACACACACACACACAGAATATATATTTTGAGAGAGATATACACTAGTATTAGACGCAGTCAAAAGTTTGGACACATCTTCTCATTCAAAATGTTGTATTTATTTAAATTGGTTCTACTTTGTAGATTTATACTGAAGACATCACAACTATAAAAGAACACATATGGAATTATCTAGTAAACAAAAAAGTGTTAAAAAATCCAGAATATGATTTATATTTTGCTGGCTACTGCAGAAGGCTGTGGTAGCCATGCTGGTTAAGGGTGCCTTGAATTCTGAATAAATCACCAACAGTGACACCAGTAAAGCCCCCCCCCCCACCACCATCTCACCTCCATGCTTCACAGTGGAAACCACTCATTCAGAAACCATCCGCTCACCTTCTGTGCGTCTCACAAAGACTCGGAGGTTGGAACCAAAAATCTCTAATTTGGACCGATCAGACCAAAGTACAGATTTCCACTGGTCTAATGTCCAATCCTTGTGTTTCTTGGCCCAAACAATTCTCCTCTTCTTGTTGTTCATCCTCAGTAGTGGATCTTTGCAGCAATTAGACCATGAAGGCCTAATTCACGCTGTCTCCTCTGAACAGTGCATGTTAAAGGTCCCATGTCATGCTTTTCCTATTTATTACCCGTCCCCTTGTGTGTTATGTAGCTTTTTCTGCAAACGGTCTGCAGAGTCATAAACCCTCAAAGTACACCCAGTAGAGAGTAAAACTCTAACACAGAAAAGACGTGTCTATTGTTACGACCCGCCCTCTATTCCGTGGTAGTGGTTTGTGGGGAGACCCGCAACATAAAATAATACACGCAAAAACCACTTGATTACGATCATTTATTGAAGTACAGCCGTTTACTCACACAAGCAATCCGGCAAACGAAAAGAGGTCTGGAGGACTGGCCAAAAGAAACAAACAGAAGGAGGTAACCCGAGCCAGCCACACCACGGGCCGTAGGACCCAGAGTTTCCCTCCCCTAACCAGAAATCAAATAAATACCCTATGGGAAACAAAATAAAGCCGCGAAAACTGGACCACCAGAGGCCTGTACTACGAAGCAGGATTTTCGCTTAGCGAGCTAACTTCAGGGAAAACTCTGTGTTTTCGGTCCTACGACGCTGGTTCTCTTTTTTAGCAAGCTAGATCTCCATGGTAACTTATGCTGTGCGGCTAACCTGCCCCGGAGCAGGTTAGGTTACAGGCTAAGAGCTCAACTCAGTGAAAGTACTACCTGCTGACCAATCAGAGCTCAGTGTGCAGAGTTTAAAGCGATCAAGTCATATTACAGGAGACAGGAAATACAGAAAAACTGCCGTTGCAGGAAAGACGGCAAATCAACTGACTGTGTGAATGTGAACATTAATAGAATATCACCTCCCATCTTCAGAGCAATCTGACTAATATAACATTAGCGTTTAGAAAGCTTAATTAAATATCTGCCACAACATAAGTAACCGGATCAAAGTAACAGTACAGTCCGCAGCATATCACATCATAATGTATCATATATTTCCTTATCTGAGTCGTGTAGGACAGAGAGTGAATACACATACTATACAGAGATGCTTTATGAGAAACCAATGTGGTTTTGGAACATTGAACAATGTAAATCTATTCTAATAGACCTCAACAATGGAATTATGATCAGTAGAAATGGCCATGTCATGGGACCTTTAAGATTGTCTGCTCCTTGAGCTCTTTGATCATCTATGTGGGCTCTAATCTGAGGTGCTTTTAATTTGCGGTTACTGAGGCTGGTAACTGATGTATTTATCCTCTGCAGCAGAGGTAACTCTTGCTCTTCCTTTCCCGGGGGTGTCCTCATGAGAGCCAGTCTCATAATAGCATTCGATGGTTTTTGCGACTGCACTTGAGCATACATTCAAAGTTCTTGACATTTTCCGGATCGACCGACCTTCATTTCTTAAAGTGATGATGGACGGTCATTTCTCTTTACTGGGTTGAGTCGTTCTTGCTATAATATGGATTAAAACAGCAGTCAAATAGGGCTTTCCACTGTGCACTAATTCTACCTCTGCACAACACAACTGATGGTCTCAAACACATTAAGAAGGCAAGTCATTCCACACATTGACTCTTGACAAGGCACACGTGTTCATTGAAAACCATTCCAGGTGTCTACCTCATGAAGCTGACTGAGAGAAGCCAAGAGGGTGCAAAGCTGTCATCAAGGCAAATGGGAGCTACTTTGAAGAATCTAAAATAAAAATCATATTCTTGATTTTTTTAACACTTTTTTGTTAACTAGATAATTCCATATGTGTTCTTTCATAGTTTTGATGTCTTCAGTATTAATCTACAAAGTAGAAACATATTAAAATAAACAAAAACCATTGAATGAGAAGGTGTGTCCAAACTTTGACTGGTACTGTATATAAAACACACACATTTTCATATTTAGCAGGTTCCCTCATCTATAATCATTTATACAAGCGCAACTTTGAACATGTACAGCAGTAAAATGCAACATACGAAATATCAAGAAACATCATACATTAAACACCGACATGGAACATTTTACTGCACCATCATTACTTTTACATAAGAAGGTGCCGTCAAATGTTCTGTTAACCTGTTAAGCCCCAAGGTCCCCCTCGGCGGGTACTTTTTTTTTTCACTACACTGTGTCTCAGGGGATCTTAATATTTAAGAACCTATTAATATGTTCTACCAGATTAACGGGAATAATCTCAGCTAACTGATGATACAAACCATTTTTACCAAAACACAATTCTCATAAGAAGCATCTAAATGACCCCTTAGCGAAAAATGCTAACTAACCTTGGCACTTTGGCACAGAATTCAAGATAAAAGATACCCTTATTACTTATCGTAGCTGCACATACAAGATATCCGATTAAAGCTGAGGTTCCTCAGATTATTTAGGTATAGTATCATCACTGAGTGATCCACACTCGCGACAGAGGAAGCAAACACAGACATCCCAACACGTACCTTTACGTAGCTTTTACGGGAGATCGTCTCACCTTAGCTGTCAATCTGATCAAAAGACTTGTTCAATGGCATTAAAACGAGAAAAAACGCAGCTGAATCGGTTAATCCATAGGTTGATAATTTTTCTGTGGAATAATTTTTTTTATTTATAATCCATAATTCCATTTTTATGTAAAAATCGGAGAGTAAAAGTTAGCTGCTAATGGTAGCCACCAGAGTTATCGCAGCTTCTGGTTTTGGCTATGCGTCAGTCTCACACACACACACACACATTACCAAATAAGGAGTATGTGGGAGTTCCCCTCGATTCCATTGGCTCTGACGGTTAGAAAGAGATGTCATTCAGCAAAATCGAGCAAGGGGGGCCAGAGATAGGTCAAATCCACCCAATTGACCCCAGAAGTGGGTTTTTTTTGCTAAATCTTTCTAAAAAGGTCAAATTTCACTTGTTTTGCATTAATCTTGATACAGGGTACTCATTATATGTTGTAGTTTGGATTCCTAAAGCTTTTAGTCTACCATCCCATCATTCAAGGGTGGTTTTCACTATAAGTAATTGTATTTTTTTTGACGGACACAATAATTAAAAACATGTTTTACTGTGTTCAATCTGAATTTACTTTAAAATAAAAAAATCTATTGATTCTGACACTTCTACATCCAACTCACAGGTGTAATCTTGCTTTGGGAACAAAGATTATTAATTTCACTTTTTTAGAAGGGAAGATATGGTAATTTGTTCTGGGAATGTCATTTTCGAGCCTGAGACCTGAAAAACAGGCTCGGGCTTAACAGGTTAATACTTGCATACTTTTACTTAAATAAGGTTTGAATGCAGGATTTTTATTTGTAACAGAGTATTGTAATTCTCTACTGTAGGTAGTGCTGCGTACCTGGACTCACATTCAGGTTCAGGTCCGGACACAAGTCCAGAGGTTCAGGTTCAGGTCTGGACTTATAAGTTCGGAGCTAAATATCAATCGAAAATTAACTCATAATCAACTCAAATTCAAACTCGTCAGGTTTATTGTGCTCCCTTCCAACTTGTGTCTACATTTCTCTACAAAGTACAAATGTACACTTTTTGCCACTTAGTCTACAAATGACTTAAGCCAGCAACTACAGTGAACTACTACAAAGTTCAAACATTTATTTCATTTACCAAACTAAAGTAACCAAACAGTCCCTGAGCTGACTGATCCTAAATCCCTAAAACGTTGCTGAAAGGTAGAGTGTAGAGTAGACTATACGCATTACACTGTTACAGGTCTACTATACAGTATAGGCTACACTGTAGTGACTGTACAGTCAGAGTGTACTGTACTGTCTGTACACCATTTATTTTCTACAACTCTACATGTGTACATTATACAGTACATACTACATACAGTGGGGCAAAAAAGTATTTAGTCAGCCACCAATTGTGCAAGTTCTCCCACTTAAAAAGACGAGAGGCCTGTAATTGTCATCCTAGGTACACCTCAACTATGAGAGACAAAATGAGAAAAAAAAATCCAGAAAATCACATTGTCTGATTTTTAAAGAATTTATTTGCAAATTATGGTGGAAAATAAGTATTTGATCAATAACAAAAGTTCCTCTCAATACTTTGTTATATACCCTTTGTTGGCAATGACAGAGGTCAAACGTTTTCTGTAAGTCTTCACAAGATGTACACACACTGTTGCTGGTATTTTGGCCCATTCCTCCATGCAGATCTCCTCTAGAGCAGTGATGTTTTGGGGCTGTCGCTGGGCAACACAGACTTTCAACTCCCTCCAAAGATTTTATATGGGGTTGAGATCTGGAGACTGGCTAGGCCACTCCAGGACCTTGAAATGCTTCTTACGAAGCCACTCCTTTGTTGCCCGGGCGGTGTGTTTGGGATCATTGTCATGCTGAAAGACCCAGCCACGTTTCATCTTCAATGCCCTTGCTGATGGAAGGAGGTTGTCACTCAAAATATCACGATACATGGCCCCATTCATTCTTTCCTTTACACGGATCAGTCGTCCTGGTCCCTTTGCAGAAAAACAGCCCCAAAGCATGATGTTTCCACCCCCATGTTTCACAGTAGGTATGGTGTTCTTTGGATGCAACTCAGCATTCTTTCTCCTCCAAACACGTCTAGTTGAGTTTTTACCAAACAGTTATATTTTGGTTTCATCTGACCATATGACATTCTCCCAATCCTCTTCTGGATCATCTAAATGCTCTCTAGCAAACTTCAGACGGGCCTGGACATATACTGGCTTAAGCAGGGGGACACGTCTGGCACTGCAGGATTTGAGTCCCTGGCGGCGTAGTGTGTTACTGATGGTAGCCTTTGTTACTTTGGTCCCAGCTCTCTGCAGGTCATTGACTAGGTCCCCCCATGTGGTTCTGGGATTTTTGCTCACCGTTCTTGTGGTCATTTTGACCCCACGGGGTGAGATCTTGCGTGGAGCCCCAGATCGAGGGAGATTATCAGTGGTCTTGTATGTCTTCCATTTTCTAATAATTGCTCCCACAGTTGATTTCTTCACACCAAGCTGCTACCCTATTGCAGATTCAGTCTTCCCAGCCTGGTGCAGGTCTACAATTTTGTTTCTGGTGTCCTTTGACAGCTCTTTGGTCTTGGCCATAGTGGAGTTTGGAGTGTGACTGTTTGAGGTGTCTTTTATACTGATAACGAGTTCAAACAGGTGCCATTAATACAGTTAACAAGTGGAGGACAGAGGAGGCTCTTAAAGAAGAAGTTACAGGTCTGTGAGAGCCAGAAATCTTGTTTGTTTGTCGGTGACCAAATACTTATTTTACCGAGGAATTTACCAATTAATTCATAAAAAATCCTACAATGTGATTTTCTGGATTTGTTTTTCTTATTTTGTCTCTCATAGTTGAGGTATACCTAGGATGAAAATTACAGGCCTCTCTCATCTTTTTAAGTGGGAGAACTTGCACAATTGGTGGCTGACTAAATACTTTTTTGCCCCACTGTACATAGTGATGTACATATATACTGTTAGAAATTATTTTGAATTAAATTCACTATTTAATTTAATTCAGTTTTATTCTGAAAAAAACGGAAGTTCACACTATTAACTTAATACTTTTATTCTGAAATTTTTCACTTCCGGTTAGCATTAGCATGTGGCGAAATGCTACGTTTTCAAACCGTGAATCGAAGGTGAAATGACATGTGATGTTGTACACTGAGCACACTGGGATTAGCACTCATTTATTGACGCTGAATAACGTTTATCAGGGAATGTTTAAATAACCACAGACACCAGAATTATGTAATTTAGCAACAGAAAAAGGCAGGAATTGCATTGAACCCGCCCCCCGACGACGCCGGCCAATAGGAGAAGACCTCAGATGACAACAGGAAGAGCAAGCCAATAATTGATCTCTTCTACCTGCTGACCTGGGCTGACGGGAGATGAGGAGAGCGCCTCCTTTTGTAATTTCATTTGTACACCACCGCATCTTTTGTGTAATTAAATGCTGTTAACTTTTGTAAGCTTCCCTTGACTCTTTTCAGTCTCTCCTGCCTTCAGGGAGGTTTTAGATGGTTTAGAACAAGAAGGAGAATATACGTAAGTGCTAGTTTTTTTGTGAGTCCAAGTACCGGTTCCCGACGTTCCGGACTTGAACCGAAACTTTTTACAAGTCCAGTACCGGTTCGGCGTACCGGTACGCAGCACTAACTGTAGGCGTAGTGTATCTGTGAACGATCCCACATAGAATTCATTGTTTACATTGCAGCTAGTGCTATGCCGGAAGAAGAAAAAACGTTTTCATTTTTAACTGGAAGTGGAAAGGGGCGGGCCTACATAAGGTGAATTGAGCCAACACAAATACACAATAGGTGGGACTAATGCTGCGTTCAGACCGGACGCGATGCGACATTTGGGGGCGGCGCGATTACATGTAAAGTCAATGCAGAGACACGATCAGACGCGAATTCGCTCCGACGGCGCGCATGAAGTGGTGGACGCGGCGCGAATCACACGATTTGAAGGGGGCCGCGTCAAACGCGAGAGTTCAATTTTTTCAACTCGGGCGTCAAATTCACATGACGCGTTCTCGTGGAAGCCAATCAGCGTTGGGATTCCCTCTGACGTCCCTCTGACGTCCTGCTGTTGATCAGTTGTAAAAGATGCAAGAGAAAATAGTGTGAGTGGGTTCCCGGAGATATATGATGTAATGTCGTATATCTACCGGGACCGCAACAAGAAAGAGCTCGCATGGAGGAAAATAAGCGAGGAAGTAGGCATACCTGGTAAGTTATACAAAATATACATCCGTTGTTTGCTTGATTACAGATTTAGCATTAACCAAGTTGGCTCAACCGCCGGTTTAACGGCAGATAACGGTTAAAAGTTACCATTTGTAAACATTTTTTTCTTGTCAGAGGAGGTATGCCGAAAGAAATGGAAGAGTATGAGGGACACGTATGTCAAAGAAAGGAAGAGGGAGAAGGAAGATAAAAGGAGTGGGTCAGCAGCAGGGACCAATAAAAAGTGGAGATACTCTGCGGTCCTGTCCTTCCTCGACCCATTTGTTACCCCAAGAAAAACCACCAGCAATATGGTGTCAAGGAAGACAGGACCTCAGAGTATGGAGGTGAAGCACAGGGAGCAGACGGAAGAGATTGGTTGACAAGTGGAGACACTCATTCACACTGCATAGGAAAGTCATACAGAATATCTCCAAAAAAAAATGTAAATCAAAGTTTAAGAGAATATCAAGGCTATAACTGCTTAATTTATCAATAAGTAATTATAATAATACAAGTGCAATTGTAAAAAGTTGTATTCTCACAAAATCTAGAATTACATTACCTGTTCCATTTTACTATCTCATTATTATATTTGCCTCAATGGAATACAAAATACATCTTTCTTATATTTTCAATATTTACAGATGAACATGAGTTTTCAGAGGGCAGTGAGGCAGAGGATCATGATGATCCCCCTGATGCCCCTCCTGCTGTCTCTGCTGCTGTCCCCACTGATGCCCCTGCAGTACCTAGTGGTGTAGGCAGAGCACCAAGGGGAATGTAAATGACAGTTTTGATTGCATTTTATTGTATTGATGCATTGCTGTACCTTCACTAAAAAAATGATATTTGTTTTTGTCATGCAGGAAGAAAAAGGCCCAGGAGTGTAGTAGACAATGAAAAGGAGGTGCATGAACGCCTCCTTGAGGCCCATACACGGGGGTCCGGTGCTCTGCCTGCCGCCCCACTCTCGGAGAATGAGCATTTCCTCCAAAGCCTGCTTCCTTCCCTTCAAAGACTGCCAACGCAGCAGAAGAACTTTGTAAAGTTTGAAATACATTAATTAATTTATGAAGCAAGCACAGTTGTGCTAAATTTGGAATTGTTATAGATTACCTGCCATGGGTTGACAAGCTTTGAAGGGAACAAACCAGGCTTTTTAAAAATATTTATAATCATTGTATATATTTATTTAAATTGATAATACAACTTTGTTTAATGTTACCAACGTATGTTCCTTTATTCTTTCGCCATCACATACTTTTCTTTAGGTTTCTTTATGGTCATCACATAATTAATAATGTAATTTAAGGTGATTGTATTGTGCACAGTAGTGTAAAGTAACTAACTTTTACTTGTAACAGAGTATTCCTAGTCACATATAATCCTTTCTAGAAATATAAGTGTCACATATAACAAAACCTGAGAGTGGAGACGAGGTGCGACAATATTACAATAATTTATTTATATTTAAACAAATAAACGAAGACAGCAATAGGTCCCCCGAGGCTGGCATGAAGAGAGTGCCAAGAGGAATGAGGCCGAGGGACGAATCCGGTTTGGCTCTCGGCTCCCCGACCCTGGTGCAGCTCATCAGACAAATGCCGGCCCCACAGCACTGGATCCTGTAATCACACACACACAGAGCCGACGGCACCCCTCGTGGTGTGGAGGGGTCGTCACAATAACAGACTGCATATTTTCATAATTCTATAACATTCAAAGTCAAAATGTCCTTCTATTATATACTTTGCCTAAAATCATAAAGTCATTTAAAAAGCAGAAAGTGGCACCACCTCACAAAACAATAATTCATGGATTTAACAGAAATAATTATATGAATTGGTGACCTAAATCTGGTGTTGGGATAGAAATGTTGCAGGAGGTTGCTCAATAGTATGTGTGGGTGGCTCTTAAAAGAGCCTTTTAATGTGTGCTGGTGCATTACACGTTGTTTTGCCATGGGACCGTTCCCTCTGCATTGAAGTATGATGTGAACACCTCCCGAACTCTGATGGCCTCTCTTGCGGAGTTGTTGGCTACAATTCTTCCTAGACCTGGCAGTGGCTCCACATCAGCAACTGAGAAGGCCATCTGTGTGTTTGCCTGGGTTGTCCTGTGCAATAAGTTATGCAGAATACAGGTAGCCTTCACAAACTTCTCTGCAACTTCTGGCTGGACCTCAATTACACGCCTGTACATCCTCCACTGAGAGGAGAGAATCCCAAAGGCATTCTCTACGACAAGCCGAGCTCGAGACAGACGGTAATTAAATATTCTGCGCTCTCTGGGAAGGTTGCGCCCAGGGAATGGCCTCATGAGGTTTTTCCTGAGAGGAAAGGCCTCATCTGCAACAAATACATGTGGCAGGGGTCCCAGGTGGTCACCTCCTGAGAGTGGCAGGCCAGCAGGCAGTTGGTGGGAGCCAGATTTCAGGGCTTGACCAAAAGCAGAGTTGGCCAGAATGCCACCATCACTAGTTATTCCATTGCCCCCAACATCAATGACACGAAAGCAACGCTCTGCATCCACAACTGCCAAAAGAACAAGTGAGAATGTTCCTTTGTAGTTAAATAACTGGGATCTTGTGTTTTCTGGGGCTTTGAGGACAACATGTTTCCCATCCAATGCTCCACAGCAGAGAGGAAAGTTCCACCGCTCCTCAAACTTCTCTGCTATTGACCTCCACTCCTCTGTAGAGGGCACAGCCATGAACTCCTCCACAAGGCAGTCCCATATAGCAGTGGCCACATCAGGGATGATGGTAGAGACTGTTGAGACACCAACACGGAAGCTGTTGGCAATTGTCCTGAATTAATCTCCTGTAGCAAGATACCTGCAGCACAAAAGAAAAGAAACATATATAAAATAAATCAAACAAAGTTGTATGAAGACATAACCTGAAAAAGTGGTGTAAAGTAACTAAGTAGGCTACATTAAATGGTATGTATTTAATACCTTTAGTTACTTTCCAGATTTGAAATAATGATGTGAAATATAATCAAGTGTTAAATCAGATTAGACAATTAGTAAATTCACAAGCTACCCTGCAGTATACAAAGTAATTAAAACTATCATGATGGGAGTTATTTAAGCATCCCTTTTAAACATTTATTATAATTAAATAACAGCAAACAGTTCATTTTGATCCATAGTGCTGTGGCATTGATTTACCATGACGTGCAAGATTCATGAAATATTTTGTATTCATATTAACACGCTAATAAAAAACAAAACAAAGCAACTTACCGGAGACATATTAACAGGCGCTCCGCAACTGAGAGGGAACGCCTGTAGTTTGTGTCCATCCGGGAAATCCTGACACCAACCCAAGCTAGAAGATCATCAAACTGGACACAGGTCATCCTAAAATACCGCTGGAAACGGCAGTCATCCAGGCGCAGTTCCTTGATTAAACAATGATATTCACCAAACTGTGTGCGATGCTTGATTACATTGTGAACCCAGACAGAGTGGCGTTTGTTGCTACGTTTGTAGGACTTCCACAGAAGGTACAAAGCAGCAATAATTGTTATATCCTCCATAGTTAACGACAGAAATAACCAAAACGATCTTGCATGGAAATGTAAACAACCTCAACTGTCCGTCAACGGCGCGGCGCGTCAACGGTATGTCTGTTTTGAATGACGAGATAAAACAAACTGCAAGCCGCGGTGAAACTGCAAGCCGCGGTGAAACTTGAGCGATTAGAGCGAAGCGAATATTCGCATCGCGTCCTGTGTGAACGTAGCATAAGAAAGATAATGTGAAAATATAAAAACAAAGGCATTAATTAGGGCTGCAAAATGTCTCCCATTGTAATGGTGATTAGATTTTTAAATGCTAACACTTAACAGTTTGTTCTGACTGTGTGTTTCCTGTTTCCTGCAGATGTCCAGCTGCTGTTGGTGGTTAAAGAAGAGTTTCTCCCTGACCAGCAGGAGTGGAGCACCAGTCTGGACCCGGAGGACCCAGAGCCCCCCCCACACATTAAGCAGGAACAGGAGGAACTCAGGATAAGTCAGGAGGGAGAGCAGCTTCAGGAGCTGGAGGAGGCTGAGATCACCAAGTCCACTTTCACTCCTGACCCTGTGAAGAGTGAAGATGATAAAGAGAAACCTCAGTCCTCACAGCCTCATCAAAGACAAACTGAACACATGGAAACAGAAGCTGATGGAGATGACTGTCGAGGACCAGAACCAGCCAGGAGCTCAGATCCAGAGAGCAGTTTACAACCAAAGACTGAGGACGACACTGGAGACTCTTCTGAACCTGACACTGAAGACAGTGCTGATTGGAAGGAGACCAGAGAACCTGCATCAGGCTCAAACTCACTGAAAAATAGACATGAATCTGTCAGTGATCCACAACGTAGTGATGAAAATAAACCATTCAGCTGCACAGTCTGTAAGAAAGCTTTTTCACGGAGTGGAAATTTAAAGGACCACATGAGAGTCCACACAGGAGAGAAACCACACAGCTGCTCAGTCTGTAGGAGAGCTTTTTCACGGAGTGCACATTTAAAGAAACACATGAGAGTCCACACAGGAGAGAAACCACACAGCTGCTCAGTCTGTAATAAAGCTTTTTCACAGACTGCACATTTAAAGGCACACATGAGAGTCCACACAGGAGAGAAAGCACACAGCTGCTCAGTCTGTAAGAGAGCTTTTTCACGGAGTGCACATTTAAAGAACCACATGAGAGTCCACACAGGAGAGAAAGCACACAGCTGCTCAGTCTGTAAGAAAGCTTTTTCACAGAGTGCAGATTTAAAGGCACACATGAGAGTCCACACAGGAGAGAAAGCACACAGCTGCTCAGTCTGTAAGAAAGCTTTTTCACATAGTGGAAATTTAAAGACACACATGAGAGTCCACACAGGAGAGAAAGCACACAGCTGCTCAGTCTGTAAGAAAGCTTTTTCACGGAGTGATAGTTTAAAGACACACATGAGAGTCCACACAGGAGAGGAAAAATAGAGCTGCAATGTTTGTGACAAAAGATTTAAATGGAATAATCGTTTCAAAAGACATAAGTGTGTTGGTCGTCAGCTGCTTCTGTAACTGTCAGGGAATACATTTGTCTATGTTGTATCCTGATGACCTCATGCCGTTACATGTAATATGTTACTCCCTAAGCCTGATTTCCCCCACCTTCAACCGATTCGCTAATAATCACAAATCTTCATTTTCTTTGACCTCTTGACTCGACTATTTCTTGTTTAATAATCGTTACATCTCCTCAGGACCAAGTTCCTGTGTCCTGCCTTTCACCTGCTGATCACCGACTGCTCATTTAAGGTGGACTCACCTTTACAAGGGACCAGCTAGTCTTATGGCGCGTTTCCACTGCAGGCCTCGCTCGGTTTGGTTGGGCCTTATTAGGCCCGGCTCACTTCAATGCTGCGCTTCCATTACAGTTTATGAACTGGGGTAGTTACTATAGTAACGCAGTGTAGGCTACAGACACAAAACATGGACATTACAATAACAAAAAGAGACATTCCTATCTCAGACAAAAAAAAAACAGAAACAAAAATAATAAATCACAGTCAGTTGGTCACTTCAACATTTCATAAACAAAACAAAAAATAGGTTGACAGTACAATATCATCAAAAGCATGTATTATTCCTTTTTATCCCACTCTTCACTAGAGCTGATTGTTTCCCATTTCATGGTGTGTTGAGCCATCCTTTGATTCTTTGTGGCAATCATCCTTTCCAAAATAAATTTTGTTTTTAATCTACTTTTCACACACCTTAAATTCAGATTTCCCCTTAATTGAGCTTTGAAAATCAGTATTTTTGCCAGAAGAATAATTGTATTCATCAACTGTGTATTGTCCTCATCCAAAAACCCAAACAAAAGACCAGAGGGAGTAAATGCAAAATCAATATAAAGTGTCTTAAGCCCATTTTGAATCTCAGTCCACAGTCTTGCAACATATGGACAATACAAAAAATAAATGCATCTGGTCTTGCTCTTCCTCCTCACAGAATCTACAAAGTGGTGACGGTTCAATATTAAAAGTGGTGAGTTGTTTTTTGTAGCGATAATCTTGTAAAAGATCTTCAGTTGGAAGATTCTTGAATAGGAATCAATTGTTGTTTTGTATATGGTTCTAAAAAATGGTTTCCTGGGTATCAGAATATTAAATTATTCTTCCCAGAAAGAACAGACTGCATGAGGAAAAGCAGTAAGGCCCTTGCTCTGTAAACAGTGATCATAAATGATTCTATTTATTTTCATTTTTGAAAACCATTTCTGACTTCTTGTTGTCGGTTTCCATCTTTTTTTTATTTGCGTTTCCAGTTAGTTGGAAAAGCTGAAAGCAGCTGGTTAAAGTGAAGGAAATCACATATCTGACCATACATACAGCGAAAACACTGATATGAAATTAAATTACCTGTGCTATCTAGTAAATCATTCATGAAAATAATTCCCTTTCTCAGGAGACTTTCCCATAATAGTGGTTTTCCATCTACTTCTGAGTGCAACCATACTAATTGATTTTGGATTTATTCTGGTGTATCTGGGGTAATACTGGAAACTCAACCAAGCCTTCAATGCATCTCTAACAAATGGTGAGATTTCTACTAATATGTATTTGAATAACCATCACAGTGGTGAGATTTTAATTGGAAAAAGGGAAACAGTTTACAGTCAAAAAACAAGTGCCCTGAAAATAAGTTCTGACTTGTTCTCCAAAGACTATTATGATACATTTTATTAATCCAAGATGCTTTTAAGGATGAATTCATTGCTGCCACCTTTTTTAAGTTTAGTTCACCATTTTCAAGTGTATTATATGTATTGCCTTTTTATCTTGGCAGGCTTATTATTCCAGATTAACTTAAACATTCGTTGTTCAAAGCTTTTCAAAAAAGACGCCTCTGGGAGGGAAGTGAAATTAAGAGATAAACAAACTGTGGAATCACAAGAGCATTAATTAATGTAATCTTTCCCTGTAAGGAGAGAGCTTTCCCTTTCCAAGGTTGAATTATTTTCTCCGTTTTCTGCATTTTTCGCAAAAAATGTACCTTAACTAGATCTTTGAGATTTTCTGGAATATGAACTCCCAGAACATCCACTGAACCATTACACCATTTGACTGGAGCTGAGCATTGTAGCTTGAAATATGTGCCTTTTAATGTTCCTATTCTCATAATACAGCATTTATCAAAGTTAGGCCTTAGCCCAGCTAATTTTGAAAAGTTATTTAAATCAACTATGAGGGCATCTAATGCAGTTTTTTCAGGCTGTAGAAAGAAAGCTGCATCATCTGCATATAATGTTACTTTTGTTTCAATACCATTTGATCTTAAGCCTGTTATACATGCATTGTTTCTAATTCTGATAGCAAGAATTTAAATGCATAATAGAAACAGATATGGAGACAGTGGACACCCTTGACGTACGCCTCTGGACAGGCTGAAGCTTTTTGATAAATATCCATTATTAACTATTTTACTGGTAGGTTGGTTATATAAAACCTTCACCCACTGTATAATGGTTTCCCCAAAATTAAAGAATTGGAGGGATTTTTGAATGAAATCTCCTCTTACTGTATCAAAGGCTTTTTTAAAGTCATCAATACATTTCCATCCTCTTCATGATTATCTATCATATCAAGCAGATGGCGAATATTATATCCAATAAAACGCCCTTTTATAAAACCTGTTTGATCATGTTTTGTTATATTCCCAATTACTATTTTGATTCTCCGTGCAATACTGTGAAGCTGACAATTGAGCGTCCCGACCAAGCAAGGAGGCAGAGGCAGAACGTCCAAAAATACAACCCGGTGTGGGCATTTATTAACTCATACACATATGATATGACACAGCCTCAATCTGCTGCTCCTGTGCGCACAGTCACCAGCCACCACACTACCAGCCTCCAAACAGACAGGGCAACAGAGCCTAAATACACACCCACATTAATCAAACCAACAGGACACATGTGCACACAATCAGCAACAGACTACAGACATGGGGATGGTGGAACACTTTTCAACATAAAACAGAGACAGAGAAACTGAAACACAGACAGATGAACAAACTACATACACTTTGCCACCAATGAAGCTACAGAATCCGTAACGGAGGCCGAGATCTATGGCCCCAGAGATCACCTCCTTTACATTTCCTCACCCCTCTCCCCTGGAAGCACAGTGTCTTAAAAACCTTGGCTTCCCTGCAAGGTTTCTGCTTCCCCTTGGTTTCCTCAGGGGGGGGCGTGAAGTCAGAAGGAAGCTTCCCTTTCTTCCTCTTCGGGATCTGATTCTTCCTCTCCCGGCGCTCCTGCTGGTTCTGCTGCCTGACGCGATCTCTCTGACGGATCTTTTCGGCCATTTTCACCCGCTCCTCCTGGGCTAGAAAGGCCTCTTCCTCGTCTTTAGTTTCCTTCTCCTCTGCCAATTTCTTCGTTGAGAGCCGGGACTGCGGCCTCTCTAGCTGAGCAGGATCCGCCCTGGACCGCTGCATCAGCGTGGCTATCTGCTGCTTCATCTGGATGAGCTCCCTCTCACCAGAATGCGTGACTCCACCACGACTCCTTAACACCACATTGCGTGGTGGAGTCACTAACTTTGTTACATTTACGTGTCGGCACCACGCAAACAACCCCAATGTAAAGTGAATGAGGCTCCTTTGTCGTGGTGCACACACGCATTTCTACAACGTCCTGCAGTGAGCTTTGTATTCTATAAAACGTTTTTTAAATCTACTTTATAGCTTGTGAGCTTAACTCACGGGAGGCTTCTTTTATTTTATTTGTATACATAATAATTTTTGTTTTTCGTCAGAATGTATTATGGTGCATTATTTACCAATTTTTGTTCTCAAAAAACAGTGCATTGTGTGTAATACAACTGTGATTTAAATGACTTAGTTTTTAAGGAAGGCCAGAGCTTCAGCTGTGTCAAATAGATTGTTCCCTTTAGTTTACGATTTTGTAAAGACAATTATATTCCTATTTGATCAATAAAGGGGTATTGTAGGCCAATATTAGCCATTTAAAAAAATGCGTGACTGCACTACGACTCCTTAGCACCACATTGCGTGGTGGAGTCACGAACGTTGCTACATTTACGAGTCTGCACCACGCAAACAACCCCAATGTTAAGTGAATGAGGCTCCTTTGTCGTGGTGCACCCACGCATTTCGCAACCTGATCTCACCAGAATGGGTGACTCCACCACGACTCCTTAACACCGGATTGCGTGGTGGAGTCACGAACTTTGCTACATTTACGTGTCTGCACCACGCAAACAACCCCAATGTTAAGTGAATGAGGCTCCTTTGCCTGGTGCACACACGCATTTCTACAACGTCCTGCAGTGAGCTAAAACGTTTTTTAAATCTACTTTATAGCTTATAGTAACTCACGGGAGGCTTCTTTTATTTTATTTGTATTCATAATAATTTGTATTTTTCGTCAGAATGTATTATGGTGCATTATTTATCAATTTCTGTTCTCAAAAAACAGTGGGCAATGTGAGCGTCCATTCTCATTGGATAACGGAGAATTGTACACCCGGAAGTAAGTATTCCTCTTACTGTCGATTGATTTTACAGTGATATCTGCACTACTCATCGACTAAAAAACACCAGATTATCCTTGTAGTTTTGCGACCGCTTTCTCAATAATTTTTGAGAGGAATGGGAGATTAGAAATAGGTCTATAATTGGCTAACACCTCTGGATCGAGGTTGTGCTTTTTAAGAAGAGGTTTGAATGATTGTGGAACATAGCCTGATAATAAAGACATATTCATAATATTTAATAAAGAAGTGCTAATTAATGGAAAAACTTCCTTTAACAGCTTAATTGGAATCGGGTCTAAGATACACGTTGATGGTTTCGAAGAAAGAATCATTAAATGTAATTGTTCAAGGTTTATGGCTGAAAAGCATTCTAGTTTACTATCTAGTGTAATATTAGAGCTTACATTTCCGGAAGCTGTTGATAACACTATACTGGTCAAAGGCAAGAGGTCATTGATTTTGTTTCCAAGAGAAACAATGTTATCATTAAAAGCACATCAAATCATTGCTACTGAGTGCTATGGGAATAGAAGGCTCAATCGAGCTGTGGCTTTCTGTCAGCCTGGCTACAGTGCTGAAAATAAATCTTGCATTATTCTTATTCTCATCTATTAATGAAGCTGCTCTCGCTTTACACAGTGCTTTCTTATATTCATTGAGAGTTAGCACTGCGTGCTAATAGAACCATCCTTAGGGCAGCAGAGCGGAAACGGTGGAAATCCAAACACCATGACGACCTCCTAACCTATCAGGCTCTCCTCTCCTCTTTCTCTGCTTCGATCTCTCAGGCAAAAAGCACTTTCTTTCAAGATAAGATCCAATCTTCCTATTCCAATCCCAAAAAACTATTTTCAATCTTTTCCACCCTATTGAACCCCCCCAAAGCCCCTTCCCCCTCCTCCCTTCTGTCAAGCGACTTTGTTAACCATTTTGAAAAAAAGGTTGATGATATTCGCTCTTCTTTTTCTGACTCACCTTTACTCACTGCTGTGTCACCAGACCCTCCTTTCACCCACACACTAACCTCCTTTTCCCCTCTCTCTCCAAGTGAGGTTCTTACCCTCATTACCTCTGCCCGCCCTACCACCTGTCCTCTGGACCCTATCCCTTCAAACCTCCTTCAGACTATCGCTCCTGATATTCTACCGTTTCTCACCCATTTCATCAATACTTCTCTAACTTCTGGTCACTTTCCAAACAGTCTCAAGGAGGCAAGAGTAAACCCTCTCCTAAAGAAACCCACTCTCAACCCGTCTGATGTTATAAACTACAGGCCTGTCTCTCTCCTCCCGTTCCTATCTAAAACACTTGAATGCGCTGTCTTTAAACAACTCTCCTGTTATCTCCATCAGAACAACCTTCTGGATCCGCACCAGTCTGGTTTCAAGGCAGGTCACTCCACAGAAACTGCTCTCATTGCTGTCACGGAGGAACTGCACACTGCCAAAACTGCATCCCTCTCCTCTGTCATCATCCTGTTGGACCTGTCTGCTGCATTCGACACAGTGAATCATCAGATCCTCCTTCAAACTGTCCAAAAACTTGGAGTTTCAGGCTCTTCCCTTTCCCTCCTCACCTCATACCTCAAAGACCGTACCTACAGGGTAACTTGGAGAGGGTCCGAGTCCGACTCCTGTCAATTAACTACAGGGGTCCCTCAGGGCTCTGTTCTTGGTCCCCTCTTCTTCTCCCTGTACACAAACTCGCTCGGATCAGTCATTAGCCCGCATGGTTTTTCATACCACTGCTACACTGATGACACCCAACTAATTATGTCCTTTCCCCGCTCAGAGACCCAGGTCGTCGCACGCATCTCTGCTTGTCTAGCTGACATCTCTCAGTGGATGTCTGCTCATCACCTCAAACTCAACCTTAACAAGACTGAACTGCTTTTCCTTCCGGGAAAAGATTGTCCCACTCTTGACCTGACAATCAACATCGGCACCTCTGTTGTTTCCCCGACTTAGACTGCAAGGAATCTGGGTGTGACCCTAGATAACAAACTGTCCTTCACTGCAAACATAGCTGCTACAACCCGCTGCTGCAGATACACACTTTACAACATCAGGAGGATACGTCCACAGATGACCCAGAAAACAACGCAGGTTCTGGTCCAGGGTCTCATCATCTCACGCCTAGACTACTGCAACTCCCTCCTGGCTGGTCTACCTGCATGTGCCATCCGACCTCTGCAGCTCATCCAGAATGCAGCGGCTCGTCTGGTCTTCAACCTTCCTAAATGTTCCCACACCACTCCGCTCCTCCGCTCCCTTCACTGGCTTCCAGTAACTGCTGGAATCCACTTCAAGACACTGGTACGTGCATACCATGCTGCGAATGGATCTGGCCCTTCCTACATCCAGGACATGGTTAAACTGTACACCCCAGCACGTGCACTACGCTCTGCATCAGCCAAACGACTCGCTGCACCCTCGCTGCAAGGGGGACCCAAGTTCCCATCAGCAAAAACACGTGGGTTTGCTATCCTGGCTCCAAAATGGTGGAATGAGCTCCCCATTGAAATCAGGACAGCAGAAAGCTTGCACAAAGAACTGCTAACAGAGCTCTTATAGCCTAATAAAGGACTGGCTTATATATAGCCAGTTGAGTAGCACTTGAAATGTTTGGCTCTATGAAACCTGATGTACTTATATGATTCTGTTTTCTTCAAGGTTGTGTCTTCCTGGTCGAATGTACTTATTGTAAGTCGCTTTGGATAAAAGCGTCAGCTAAATGCAATGTAATGTAATGTAATGTAATGTGTTCACAACCAATCCACGGTTTAATGAGTATTTCCTTTGTGCCAAGAGCTGATTTAATATGTTGCATCGACGACCTTTTCAATTAATTTGACAATTATTTTGTGTAATTAATAGGGTGTGAAACCAGGCAGAGTGAGTGACATGGTGTTCATTTCCACTAAGCCAACGCAGTTTACAGTTGCTGACGGTGTAAGGTAATATCTATTGTCCTAAGTAATTGTATGTAGCCTGCTACAACTTTGTGATTGTTTTCTGAGTGTAAAATTGTTCTTAAAGTCCTAATTATCATATAAACATGTTCAAAGGAGTACACGTTACAACTTACAAGGCCGTGCGGGGGGAGCTGCCAGACCCAGATGTCCTCAAAGTCAGCGAGGCATACAAGGACTTCTCAGCAGACATCGCACCACAAAAAAAAAACGAATGGCTCACTCCTCAACTCAAGGACTAACACTCTTTCAGAGGATATGTTGGAAATGCACACATTATATATATTTTTTGCATCTACTTTCTGGATATTGTACATCTGATCATCTGTTAGGCCTATATAAACTAGCATTACTTAAATATGCAGACTAATTGAAATGTTTAAATATGTATTTTTTCCCCCGATATAACATCAACCTATGTTTTGTAAAAGTTTATTAAATTAATCTGTAAAATGTTATCATATTGTGGATTTATTAAATTATGTATTTTCCTTTGTTATTTATGTGTGCGTTTGTTTTGAGGATATAATTCATTAGTACCTAAACATAGTATGGTATAACTGCTTTTTGTAATGAAATACACAATTGGTTTGGGAGCAAGAAATATTTTAATTGTTGTTGCCCAGGCTTGCCGAAATGAATGGAAACTTATCTCCCGATTATAACATTGTGTAACTTGCTGCTGTTAAATACCGTCAAACTATGTGCAATACTTTATATACATATGCCATCTTTAATAACTGTAATATATATACCGGGCTGCTAAATCCTAAGAACTGCTACAGGATTTGATTTGTAGATTTGATTTGTTTTTATCTGTATTTTTCAAAATTATGTAACTTTTTATCTTTTTTTTAGCATATTGTTTATTATATTATAACTTAGTACTTTTTTAGCATATTGTTTATTATATTATAACTTAGTACTTTTTAACGCATGTAAGATATGCAACACTTAGCTGTCTGTGGCTCTTTCCTGCTTCAACGCTGCAAATTTCCACTCTGTGGGACTAATAAAGGTATTATGATAACGGGACGAATTTGTACAAAGGGGCACACAGCAATGTAGTGCCGACTTTCTTACACGCCGGAAGGCCAATCGCTTTTCTTTACTCCGAAATCCGCTCATTCTTGCTCTCGGTGTGACATAACAAACTGTCAAACTGTCAAGCTGTCAAAACTCTGTACTCAAACCGGAAGTACTCAGCCGCACACCCAGCCGCCGGAAGTTGATAGACGCCCTCTTGTGCACAGAGCCTATACATAATTTTTCCGAAATAAGGAGGGACTCCCCTTCCACATGTCACCAAGATGGCCGTCATTACTGTCTTGTCACATGATTTTTCCGAAATAGAGTGGCGAAGTCACGCCCATACGTCAAAAAAAATGCATTTTCTTTTTCTGAAATAAGGTCCCATGGACCATGGGACCTTATTTCAGAAAAATAATGATTTTTTTTTACTTGCAAAATTATCTTTTAAATTGACAAACATCATATGTGTAATTCGTGGCACAATTCAAACGGGATCGAAAGATAATCTTTCTCTCTCCATTGACTTCAATACATACTTTTTCCGAAATAGGGGCTGAAGTCGAATAGTCCATTTAGCTTAGGGACCTTCCTAACCGAGTGAAATGACCCGGAAGTCCCTCAGTGGCAGCCATGATAAGTGCCGTTCGAATTCTCTAGAATGATAGGAAAGGAGGTTTCAAACTTCCTTTATAACCTCCTTTAGCTTAGGAACCACTGGACCTCCCTTGACGAAAGGAGAGGAGAAAGTGCTGCCCCCCAATGCCTTGCAGCCGCAGCCTTTGCGTCACACAACAGTCGGCCGTTCACGGAAACAAACGATTATGACGGAGAAATTATATCATGAAAGTTACGGTGCTTATTAAGCATTTTAAAATGTATGTGGTAAGTTGCCAAAGTGCTTTGTTTTGAACGTTCATCAGTATTATAATCAAAAAGAGAAATATGAACGTTAGTTTTTACTGAAATGATCAAATAAAGTCAACATTTCACAGAGCTGTGTGGGGTTTGTTCAACTTTTAAAAGATGTTTGAATGGTGATGTACACAGTGATAGGTGTTAAGGACTAACGTTTATAATGTGGACCGGAGGGAGAGGGTGACGAGCATAAGTTTCACTTTCATTTTTTATTTCAATTCCAACTTTGGTCATGAAGAATATGTTTCTCTGTTGTCCACGTTCATAAAGCAAAGCAACAGCATCAGAGTCCGTCGTTCTTAATAAACATCCATGTTGTAGTCCGCTGTATAGAAAACTGTAGTTTCCATGGTTACCCCACAGCAGCAGACGCACACAATGACGTCCGCTGGCACATAATATACACGTTGGATAGTGAAAGTGCATTCGGATTCTCTAAAGTACCACAGTCTCTTCTCCTAAGTCCTTTTGAATTCTCCTATACACTATCCCTTAACCCCGTGACGTTTCACTCAGAGGTCAAGGAATAGGAGATAGGGTTAGAATTTAGGAGCTGATTTTTAAACTATCCGACCGCAACCAAGGTCCGATGGAGGTCCACCGAAAGGGGAGGTCCCATGGACCGGAAGTAGATGGGCGTGACTTCGCCACTCTATAGAATATCATCAGTTGTTCGTCCCACATTTTATTCGGTAACAGCGTCTCGTCGATACGGTTCTTTCTCTCTCTGTGTTCCTGAGAAAGTGTGTGTGAGCTCCAGCACTACTGATCCATCATCTGTGTGTTTGGATAAACAACTGAATGGACTGTGTGCTCTTTTTTCTGGAGCGTTTACCTCGGACTATAGGAGCTAGCTTAGCATGCTAGCTGGAAACACGTTAGCAACGCCAGTCAGATTGAGAGTTTGATGGAGAGAGAAACGGTGTGTTTAACGGAGCTTGCAGGAAAAGGTGATCTAGTAATCATGAGTAAAGTCCAAATGCTGCTGTCGTTGAAGAAGCAGCGATTCACTGCTGCTGCTGAAGAGATATTTGCTTTGTTTGAAAAAACGATAGCCGAGTACGAGGAGGAGCTGTCTCTTTCCAAAGAGGAGAACAAGAGACTCCAGAAACTTCTGGACTCTGTTTTACAGCCTCAGCTTCGGATACCCAGAGCAGGTCTGTTCCCTTTACCCTTAATTAACACTTTACACTTTTCAGTAGCACTTTATTATCACATTAATAACACTTTAGACCCTTTATCAGCTCTTGCTGCAGGTAGTAGATCCTGAAGTAAAAGTACAAACACCACACTGTGAAAATACTCTATTACAAGTTAAAGTACTGCATTAATATGTTATTTAAGTAAATGGGCTGGCTCCGGCCTATATAGCTGAACTCCTCCAGCGCTACACCCCAGCCAGAGCTGCTGGTAGTGCCCAAGACCAGGCTCAAAACCCGAGGGCACCGAGCCTTCGCAGCAGCTGGCCCTAGGCTCTGGAACACTCTGCCCCTCCATGTGAGGTCGGCCCAGACCCTAGGGGTTTTTAAATCTACTCTTAAAACACACTTCTTCTCCCTGGCCTTTTGTCAGAGCGGAGCACGACTCCTGACTTTTCCCTGTGTTTTTTATATCTGTTGTAATTTATTGTCTTTTATTGTGATTGTAGTAATGTGTTTTTATGTGATTGTAGTATTTATTACATGTACAGCACTTTGGCCCGACCAAAAATCGCTTTTAAATGTGCTTTATAAATAAACTTTGATTTGATTTACAAGTTAAAGTACTGTATGTAAGTATTATTAGACACATGCACTTTATTATGATAATTAAAATGTATTATGGAAGAGCAAACCTACCAAAATAAATATATTTATAAAAATCCCTACATTGAATAATATGCCATTTAATTTACTGATTTAAATATTCAGAAACCATACGCTCACCTTCTGTGCGTCTCACAAAGACACAGAGGTTGGAACCAAAAATCTCTAATTTGGACCGATCAGACCAAAGTACAGATGTCCAATCCTTGTGTTTCTTGGCCCAAACAATTCTCTTCTTGTTGTTCATCCTCAGTAGTGGATTGTTGCAGCAATTGGACCATGAAGTTCACGCTGTCTCCTCTGAACAGTGCATGTTAAAGGTTAAAAGTTAAAGGTCCCATGTCATGCTTTTCCTGTTATTACCCGTCCCCTTGTGTGTTATGTAGCTTTTTCTGCTACTCCGTGGTAGTGGCTCGTGGGGAGACCCGCAACATAAAATAATACACGCAAAAACCACTTGATTACGATCATTTATTGAAGTACAGCCATATACTCACACAAGCAATCCGGCAAACGAAAATAGGTCTGGAGGACTGGCCAAAAGAAACAAACGGAAGGAGGTAACCCGAGCCAGCCACACCACGGGCCGTAGGACCCAGAGTTTCCCTCCCCTAACCAGAAATCAAATAAATACCCTGGGAAACAAAATAAAGCAGCGAAACCTGGACCACCAGGTCCTCCAGGCTAAACATAAAAACATCAGCAGATAAATGGTTCACAGCTCAAAAGTAGCAGAGAGATAATTAAAGGTGAGTGTCTCCCGGCGTTAGGATAGGCGAGACCTCCTTCTCCTCCAGTTTCTCCTTATAATACGGCTGAGTGGAATTAGGAAAACCTGGGCAGAGGTGGAGCCAGGGGCAGACCTGGTGGAGCCAGGGGCAGACCTGGTGGACCTGCGCAGCAGGGATACAGAAAAGACAACAAGGAGGGGAGCATGTAACATCTATGCTACCCCAGAACGCCTCGTTGGAGATTTTTATTTTTTTCTTCCGGGGCATACTGTCGTAACGAAGTCCAAATGGACCAATCCGCGGAGTTCCACACTCACTCACTCAACCTTATCTTTTTTCAGCCGCGGTGCTGCGCGGAGCTCCGTGCACTAACACACTCAGAGCCCAGGCTGAGTGTGTGTGCTCAGGCTGAGCTCCGCGCTGTCTCGCAGACCCCACGCAGCAACCAGGAAACAACACCAGTAATCCAGCTCACACTGTCTGCTCCTCGATCCTCAAAGGGCGGAGCAGCGAGCCCCGCAACGTCCCGCCAATACGGCACCCAGACCCCACGCAGCATTCTCATCTGTTTATCATTACTAGTGTCATTTTCTGGTTGCTAACAAACGCCATTGTAAAACATAAACACTGATGTTCCGCTGTAACGGTGGTGGACTCATCAAAACAGAGTGGGCAAGCTAACCAATCAGGGAGGGGGGCAGGAGCTCCAACAAGGTATGTAGGACAGAGAGTGAATACACATACTATACAGAGATGCTTTATGAGAAACCAATGAGTTTGGAACATTGAACAATGTGAATCTATTCTAGTAGATCTCAACAATGGAATTATGATCAGTAGAAATGGCCATGTCATGGGACCTTTAAGATTGTCTGCTCTAATCTGAGGTGCTTTTTAATTTGCGGTTTCTGAGGCTGGTAACTCTGATGTATTTATCCTCTGCAGCAGAGGTAACTCTTGCTCTTTCTTTTTCCGGGGGGGTCCTCATGAGAGCGAGTCTCATCATAGCATTTGATGGTTTTTGCGACTGCACTTGAGGATACATTCAAAGTTCTTGACATTTTCCGGATCGACTGACCTTCATTTCTTAAAGTGATGATGGACGTTTGTTTCTCTTTACTGGGTTGAGTCGTTCTTGCTATAATATAGATTAAAACAGCAGTCCAATAGGGCTTTCCACTGTGCACTAACTCTACCTCTGCAGAACACAACTGATGGTCTCAAACACATTAAGAAGGCAAGTCATTCCACACATTGACTCTTGACAAGGCACACGTGTTCATTGAAACCCATTCCAGGTGTCTACCTCATGAAGCTGACTGAGAGAAGCCAAGAGGGTGCAAAGCTGTCATCAAGGCAAAAGGGAGCTACTTTGAAGAATCTAAAATAAAAATCATATTGATTTTTTTAACACTTTTTTGTTAACTAGATAATTCCATGTGTGTTCTTTCATAGTTTTGATGTCTTCAGTATTCATCTCCAAATAGAAACATATTAAAATAAACAAAAACCATTGAATTAGAAGGTGTGTCCAAACTTTGACTGGTACTGTATATAAAACACACGCATTTTAATATTTAGCAGGTTCCCTCATCTATAATCATTTATACAAGCGCAACTTTGAACATGTACAGCAGTAAAATGCAACATACGAAATAATCAAGAAACATCATACACTGAACAAAAATATAAACGCAACACTTTTGTTTTTGCTCCCATTTTTCATGAGATGAGCTCAAAGATCTAAAACATTTTCTATATACACAAAATAACCATTTCTCTCAAATATTGTTCACAAATCTGAAAAAATCTGTGATAGTGAGCACTTCTCCTTTGCCGAGATAATCCATCCCACCTCACAGGTGTGGTATATCAAGATGCTGATTAGACAGCATGATTATTGCCCAGGTGTGCCTTAGGCTGGCCACAATAAAAGGCCACTCTGAAACGTGCAGTTTTGCTTTATTGGGGGGGTCTGGGGGGTCCGAAAACCAGTCAGTATCTGGTGTGACCACCATTTGCCTCACGCAGTGCAACAGTAACCCCACCACCACCATGGGCCACTCGATTCACAACATTGACATCAGAAAACCGCTCACCCACACGACGCCACACACGCTGTCTGCCATCTGCCCTGAACAGTGAAAACCGGGATTCATCCGTGAAGAGAACACCTCTCCAACGTGCCAGACGCCATCGAATGTGAGCATTTGCCCACTCAAGTCGGTTACGACGACGAACCGGAGTCAGGTCGAGACCCCGATGAGGACGACGAGCATGCAGATGAGCTTCCCTGAGACGGTTTCTGACAGTTTGTGCAGAAATTCTTTGGTTATGCAAACCGATTGTTGCAGCAGCTGTCCGAGTGGCTGGTCTCAGACGATCTTGGAGGTGAACATGCTGGATGTGGAGGTCCTGGGCTGGTGTGGTCTGCGGTTGTGAGGCCGGTTGGATGTACTGCCAAATTCTCTGAAACGCCTTTGGAGACGGCTTATGGTAGAGAAATGAACATTCAATTCACGGGCAACAGCTCTGGTGGACATTCCTGCCGTCAGCATGCCAATTGCACGCTCCCTCAAAACTTGCGACATCTGTGGTATTGTGCTTTGTGATAAAACTGCACGTTTCAGAGTGGCCTTTTCTTGTGGCCAGCCTAAGGCTGATCATGCTGTCTAATCAGCATCTTGATATGCCACACCTGTGAGGTGGGATGGATTATCTCGGCAAAGGAGAAGTGCTCACTATCACAGATTTTTTCAGATTTGTGAATAATATTTTAGAGAAATTGTTATTTTGTGTAATTAGAAAATGTTTTAGATCTTTGAGTCCATCTCATGAAAAATGGGAGCAAAAACAAAAGTGTTGCATTTATATTTTTGTTCAGTGTACATTAAACACCGACGGGGAACATTTTACTGCACCATCATTACTTTTACATAAGAAGGTGCCGTCAAATGTTCTGTTAATACTTGCATACTTTTACTTAAATACGGTTTGAATGCAGGATTTTTATTTCTAACAGAGTATTGTAATTCTATACTGTAGGCGTAGTGTATCTGTGAACGATCCCAAATACAATTCATTGTTTACATTGCAGCTAGTGCTACGCCAGAAGGAAAAAAACGTTTTCACTTTTAACTGGAAGTGGAAAGGGGCGGGGCTACATAAGGTGAATTGAGCCAATACAAATACACAATAGGCTGCAAAATGTCTCCCATTGTAATGGTGATTAGATTTTTAAATGCTAACACTTAACTAAATTAAATTAATTAAATTATACCTCCTTTGAAAGTCTCGTTTTTAGTCTTACGCATCCGACCTGGAAAACTTTGCAGCCAATCTTATTTGTTACAGTGTACCGTGCACCAGGTCCTTATTCAGAATTCTTATCTGAATTCTCTGAGTTTTTATCAACTTTGGTTCTTAAAACAGATAAAGTAATTATCGTAGGTGACTTTAATATTCATGTTGACGATGATAAAAATAGCCTTACTGTTGCATTTAACTCTATATTAGATTCTGTTGGTTTTTGTCAGAGTGTAAATAAACCAACCCACTGCTATAATCACACTCTCGACCTTGTTCTGACTTATGGTATTGAAATTGAGCAACTATTAGTCGAACCGCATAATCCTGCTTTATCCGACCATTTCTTAGTAACTTTTGAAGTACTGTTACGAGACTACAAAGCATTAGTCAAAAGCTCCTGCAGCAGAAACCTATCTGTTAGTGCTATAGCCAAATTTAAGGAAGAGATTCCACCAATACTTAACTCGATAGCATGTCTGCATGTAAAGGAGGAAACTTATACAAAATGTACACCACCCCAAATTGATCATGTTGTTGATAGTGCTACAGATGCGCTGCGAATAAAATTAGACTCTGTTGCTCCTTTGAAAAAGAAGAAAATAAAACAACATAGACTAGCTCCATGGCATAATGCCGAAACCCGCAAAATAAAGCAAAAGTCGAGACAACTTGAAAGGATATGGCGTTCTACTAAACTTGAAGAATCTCGTTTAATTTGGCATATTACACTCAATGAATATAAGAAAGCACTGCGTAAAGCGAGAGCAGCCTACTACTCTTCATTAATAGATGAGAATAAGAATAATGCAAGATTTCTTTTCAGCACTGTAGCCAGGCTGACAGAAAGCCACAGCTCGATTGAGCCTTCTATTCCCATAGCACTCAGTAGTAATGATTTTATGTGCTTTTTTAACGATAAAATTGTTACTCTTAGAAACAAAATTAATGACCTCTTGCCTTTGACCAGTATAGTGTTATCAACAGCTCCCGGAAACGTAAGTTCTAATATTACACTAGATAGTAAACTAGAATGCTTTTCAGCCATAAACCTTGAACAATTAAATTCAATGATTCTCTCTTCTAAACCATCAACGTGCATGTTAGACCCAATTCCAACTAAGCTGTTGAAGGAAGTTTTTCCATTAATTAGCACTTATTTATTAAATATTATGAATATGTCTTTATTATCAGGCTATGTTCCACAATCATTCAAAGTAGCAGTGATAAAACCGCTTCTTAAAAAGCACAACCTCGATCCAGAGGTTTTAGCCAACTATAGACCTATTTCTAATCTTCCGTTCCTCTCAAATATTCTTGAGAAAGCGGTCGCAAAACAGTTGTGTGATTACTTAAAAAACTATGATTTATTTGAAGCTTTTCAGTCTGGCTTTAGAACACATCATAGCACAGAGACAGCTCTGGTTAAAGTCACAAATGACATTCTAATAGCCTCTGACAAGGGACTTGTCTCTATTCTTGTTTTGCTCGATCTCAGTGCTGCATTTGATACTATCGACCATGATATCTTATTGCAAAGACTAGAGCACTTAGTTGGCATACAGGGAAACTGCTTTAGACTGGTTTAGGTCCTATCTATCTGAACGCTCTCAGTTTGTACGTGTCAATGATGAATCTTCCACGCAAACCAAAGTTAGCCATGGAGTGCCACAGGGCTCAGTGCTCGGACCTATTTTGTTCACATTATATATGCTTCCGTTAGGCAATATTATAAGGAATCATTCTGTAAACTTTCATTGTTATGCGGATGATACTCAACTATATTTATCAATCAAGCCTGATGAAATTAATCATCTAAATAAAATTCAAGACTGCCTTAAGGACTTAAAAACGTGGATGACCTTAAACTTTTTGATGTTAAACACGACCAAAACTGAAGTTATTGTACTTGGCCCGAAGAATCTACGAAACAAATTATCTAAGGATATACTAACTATGGATGGCATTAATTTGGCCTCCAGTGAGACTGTAAGGAATCTTGGTGTTATATTTGATCAGGATTTATCCTTTAACGCCCACATAAAATCAATTTCAAGGACCGCCTACTTCCATCTACGTAACATTGCAAAAATCAGGCATATCTTGCCTCAAAACGATTGCAGAGAAACTAGTCCATGCATTTGTTACTTTAAGGCTGGATTATTGTAACTCTTTATTATCAGGGTGTACCAAGAAGTCAGTCAAGTCGCTTCAGCTGATTCAAAATGCTGCAGCTCGTGTACTAACCAGAGTTAGGAAAAGGGACCACATTACTCCTGTTCTGGCTGCCTTACACTGGCTCCCTATAGAACACAGGATAGAATTTAAAATTCTTCTTCTCGCCTACAAAGCCCTTAATGGGCAGGCGCCATCTTACCTTAAAGAACTCATTATACCCTACTGTCCTACTAGGGCATTGCGTTCCAAGAATGCAGGGTTGTTGGTTGTTCCTAGAGTCTCTAAAAGTACAATGGGAGCCAGAGCCTTTTCTTATCAAGCTCCACATTTGTGGAATCAGCTTCCAGTTTGTGTTCGGGCGGCAGACACCCTATCCGTTTTTAAGAGTGCGCTTAAGACCTTCCTTTTTGATAAAGCTTATAGTTAGGGCTGATTAGATCCAGCCCCTAGTTTTGCTGATATAGGCTTAGTTTGTCGGGGGACATCTTACTTCTTCCTTCTCTCTGTCTATACCTGTGTACTCTCATGTTCCGATTAACCCAGCTTCCCCAAATGTCTTTCTTTTTGGTGTCTATATACGCCGGGATCCGGAGTCATGGATGATCCTGCGCTCCTCTGTCCTGGATCGCGAGCCCTGGATCTTGAGTCGTGGCTGTGGTCCTGGATCATAGGTCCTGGATGGATATCCTCGTGGATTCATCTTCCTATTATACACACATGCATTTCCAAACATTTGGACTACCTATGTTGCAAATGTATTATCTTTTCAATTTACACACGGCATCTATTGCACGTCTGTCCGTCCTGGGAGAGGGATCCCTCCTCTGTTGCTCTCCCTGAGGTTTCTCCCATTTTTCCCTTTAAACTGTGGGTTTTCTCCGGAAGTTTTTCCTTGTACGATGTGAGGGTCTAAGGACAGAGGGTGTCGTATTGTCATACTGATATTTTGTACAAACTGTAAAGTCCACTGAGACAAATGTAACATTTGTGATATTGGGCTATATAAATAAACATTGATTGATTGACATTGATTGATTAACAGTTTGTTCTGACAGTGTGTTTCCTGTTTCCTGCAGATGTCCAGCTGCTGTTGGTGGTTAAAGAAGAGTTTCTCCCTGACCAGCAGGAGTGGAGCACCAGTCTGGACCCGGAGGACCCAGAGCCCCCCCCCACATATTAAGCAGGAACAGGAGGAACTCAGGATCAGTCAGGAGGGAGAGCAGCTTCAGGAGCTGGAGGAGGCTGAGATCACCAAGTCCACTTTCACTCCTGACCCTGTGAAGAGTGAAGATGATAAAGAGAAACCTCAGTCCTCACAGCCTCATCAAAGACAAACTGAACACATAGAAACAGAAGCTGATGGAGATCCAGAGAGCAGTTTACAACCAAAGACTGAGGACGACACTGGAGACTCTTCTGAACCTGACACTGAAGACAGTACTGATTGGAAGGAGACCAGAGAACCTGCATCAGGCTCAAACTCACTGAAAAATAGACATGAATCTGTCAGTGATCCACGACGTAGTGCTGAAAATAAACCATTCAGCTGCTCAGTCTGTAAGAAAGCTTTTTCACAGAGTGGGCATTTTAAGGCACACATGAGAGTCCACACAGGAGAGAAACCACACAGCTGCTCAGTCTGTAAGAAAGCTTTTTCACGGAGTGGAAATTTAAAGGACCACATGAGAATCCACACAGGAGAGAAACCATTCAGCTGCTCAGTCTGTAAGAGAGCTTTTTCACAGAGTGGGCATATAAAGGCACACATGAGAATCCACGCAGGAGAGAAAGCACACAGCTGCTCAGTCTGTAAGAAAGCTTTTTCACAGAGTGCATATTTAAAGAAACACATGAGAGTCCACACAGGAGAGAAAGCACACAGCTGCTCAGTCTGTAAGAAAGGTTTTTCAAGGAGTGATAGTTTAAAGAAACACATGAGAGTCCACACAGGAGAGAAATTACACAGCTGCTCACTCTGTAAGAAAGATTTTTCACGGAGTGATAGTTTAAAGGCACACATGAGAGTCCACACAGGAGAGGAAAAATAGAGCTGCAATGTTTGTGACAAAAGATTTAAATGGCATAATCGTTTCAAAAGACATAAGTGTGTTGGTCGTCAGCTGCTTCTGTAACTGTAAGGGAATACATTTGTCTATTTTGTATCCTGATGACCTAATGCCGTTACATGTAATGCGTAACTCCCTAAGCCTGATTTCATAACCGATTCGCTAATAATCACAAATCTTCATTTTCTTTGACCCCTTGACTCGACTATTTCTTGTTTAATAATCGTTACATCTCCTCAGGACCAAGTTCCCGTGTCCTGCCTTTCACCTGCTGTTCACCGACTGCTCATTTAAGGTGGACTCCCCTATACAAGGGACCAGCTAGTCTTATGGCGCATTTCCACTGCAGGCCTCGCTCGGTATGGTTAGGCCTTATTAGGCCCGGCTCACTTTAATGCTGTGCTTCCATTACAGTTTAGGAACTGGGGTAGTTACTATAGTAACGCAGTGTAGGCGGAGCCGTGACGTCATCTTGAATGAGATCCCCAGAAAAACAACACAGCCGTTAGCTGTTAGCACTCAGAGCTCACAGCTCTTCATATCTGTTCAGAAACTAGACAAAAGTTAAACAAGTACAAACCACAGACTGCCTGTGTCATGGAGAATACAGTCGCTGGTTTATTTATGTCTGTTGTTTAGAGTCGGCGAGGTCCTGATAATTTATTCCGGTAAATTACTCTGACCTACTAATTGACCTGACTGAAATTATTGAGTCTATGTAAGTTTACTGCTTGGCTCAGATCCACCAACGTCAGCAAGATCTTACCTCTATTAACCCCCCGAAGAACCAGGTTCAATTAACTGCTGTTTCTATTCAGACAACTCTTTTTTAATCTGTTTAAGTGATCCCGAAGGATTTTGATATCAGTAAATGGAGTGTGCTCCTACCTAATTGTGTTTGGCAGGGTGCAGTCTTACCTTTGAAGCAGGAGAGGAGAGCACAGGTGTCTTTTAAGTTATCCCAGTCCAAAAAGGTGGGATCAGTTTATTTGAAGAAAAATAGGTCCAAACTAATACAGGGTTTTTACCTTCTCTCTTTACAAAATTATAATCATACTAAAAAAATGGTGCTGTGATCATGTTCAAATATGAAACTTTAATTCACAGTCTTACATTTATTACCAAAATGTTTAATTTCAACTGCCCAATTCAGTTGTGACATTTTAAAAATCTCCCGATAGAATTTAGAGGTATTTCCTCATAAAAAGACCGGTGTCAATAAAAATCTGAATTCAAACTTTCATTTTCACCCAATCAATTCACATCAGGTTCATACCTTTTTTCCGACACAGACGGCGGGTACTAACATTCAAAAACACACACCTATCTCCCGCAGGTATTTCGGAGGAAGATCCTCACGTTGGCGGTTACTAATTACAAACACACTCCTATCCGACACAGATGGCGGGTACTAACATCCACAAACACATACCTATCTCCCGCAGGTATTTCGGAGAAAGATCCTCACGATGGCGGTTACTAATCACAAACACATCTCCCATCAAATCATTTTACTTAGCATTCCAACCAAGAAATTCACTCAGCATTCAAAGAAATTCACTCAGCATTTCAATCAACAAATTCAAGAGATATTTACCAAGTTTGAGAGAACCTTACCGAGAGCTATTAACCCAGCTCTGAAGGACAGAGCCTACCGGGGGAGAGTATACCACGGGAAACCCCCCTCTCTCTCGCGCTCTCTCAAAAAACCAGTCTCTTTATGCTCAAAAAACCGCATCGAAACCCCCAAAAACAAACACCTCCTCTATTCCCAACCAACATATTCTATTGGCTATGGCCTAAGACACACCTTCCCATGTTTGTGTAGAAAACAGGACATGAACAGAAATATTCTATGGCTATGACATAGCCACCTTTTTGAGGCCTCAATGTATTTCTCCTTCAGTCAGGAGCCCCCCTCCCTGAACTGCTGTCAGAGGAGAGGGAAAAAACGGCCTACTCTCTTATCAGAGACACCCATAACTCTTATAGGCCTTACACTCAACTTAACAAACCACTTGGTTTTGTTTATACTGTAACTATAGAAAAACCTAAAATATGAAGCATTTTCATTGTGGGTTATACAAGAATATAATTGATTATATTTGATTATAACTAACTTTCGTTTTAAGTATTAAACATACTATGAAAACTCTCAACACCGTATAGGCCGTTGTTGTGAGTGTGGACGGTCGGAGCATATATAACGTTAGCTTAGCCAAGCTCCATTTAGAAAACACGCATTTTAAAAGGTTTTTTTTCGCCTGCCGTCTGTCTGCAGACTTGTCAAAGCATTAATTCATGGTTTTTATTAACCGGTATCAGTATGTTGTTTAGGGGTGTTGAAAATAATCGTTTCTACGATGCATTGCGATGCGGACGTGGACGATTCGGTATCGATGCAGTGACGGAAGATAATCGGTTATAGCGTAGTAACGTTGCTTCCTGATTTTTCGGCCGCGGCTTTACTACAACGTTTTTTTTTTCTGTCACTTTAATATCAAATCGGTCGGTGACGCAGAGATCAGGGAACAGACGTGACAGTGGCACATCAACACCAAACACGGAGCAGTCTGCTTTATCCACCAACACAAGAACACCAGTCCAGAACCAACAGCAGAAGGACCCGCTCTGAATCACTCAGTGTCGCTGCGGCACAGGGATTTATGTTTTTCAAAAAATAATCGCTTTACAATCATGTCAGGTTTTTGGTGGATTTAATTAAGTCTTGGATTGCAAAGTATGAATGTCCTCTAGCCATTTTCAGACGATATATACCTGTGTAAAGTTTGTGAAGGCAGGAGGAAAAAAGCTTCCGCGATCACCGTCTCCTCTCCGTTCCTCCAAACCCCGCCCCCTCCCTGAAAATAATGAGTGACAGGCTGATAGTGACCCGATAGAAACTTTATTATTCACTTAATCACTGAGATATAATGAAGCTAATTTAATCTCATACATTCATGGGATTTATGCAGCGGTAAAACAGAGAATGTAAGTGTGCACCCACATGCAGTATTTTTGTTTGTATATGCTATTGTAAATACTCCTGTTGTCTGCTGTGTTCAGACTCAAGTCATGTGTGTGATGCCACATTCAGGATATTCAGTGTCCTTTTTTTTTAACAGAAGACTGTTGCTAGAAGCTGCAGCTAGATTGCAGAAGCATTATTTTTTTGTTTTTGAGGATGGAACAACTTCACACACAGATATAGGGAGGCTAGACCTATACCATTCATTTTTTTTATTTTATAAATTAATGTCAAGACATTTATGTTATTGATTTCTGAAGCACTTTCTAAATAATAAAAAGAGAGTTCATATGTATTTACTGCATGTATGCATTGATGAAAAATAAGCCATGTGCAGTAATATAGAAAATTGAGGATGCAACGCATTGGTATGAATCGTGATGCATCGGGATATCGAATCGAATCGTTGACAGGATAATCGTAATCGAATCGTGAGACCAGTGAAGATGCACAGCCCTAATGTTGTTACTTCGGCATCATTTTGAAACGTGTATTACAATTAAATCACTGTCAAATATGTTCATCTTGTTGTAGTTGTAGCCCCCTTGCCAGCGATTCTCTCTCTAGTTTAGCATATTCAGCCCGACTCAGCCTGGTTGTTCCTGGCCCTCGAACCACGATTTTATGGGGCCAGAAAAACTGTGAATTAGGACCCGCTAGCCGGTACTAGGCCAAGTGGAAACGCAACCAAAAACGGGCCCCGCACGGCTCTGCATGCTTAAAGCGAGCTACCCGCTGCAGTGGAAACGCGCCATTAGTGTCTTAATGCAAATGTTTTGCAAAGTGATGCTAGACCAAAAACGTGCTGTTGGGTAGTGTGCTCTCTGCAGGACGGTGTCTATACTCAAATATTGTTTATGAGATGAGAGCTTCATTCAATTGTTGTTGTCTAAAAAACAACACCAACAGTGTGATACGCCTTCTTTCCAGCAGATGGCATACATGTTACATCCTCCAGTTCAACTGTCATCCACATATTAATGATTCAAAACAACAATGTGTAAGATATGGCTAGTAATTGACCATTTCAACAGAATGTGAAGAGGTTACAGTCTTGAGGCCATGTCCAATATGTTTGTTTTGTTTGATTAAATCTACTGAAATGAGCATTCATCCATCCATCCATCCATCCATCCATCCTCTCCCGCTTATCCGTGGTCGGGTCGCGGGGGTAGCAGTTCCAGCAGAGAGCCCCAAACGTTCTATTCCCTGGCGACATCAACCAGCTCTGACTGGGGGATCCCAAGGCACTCCCAGGCCAGCGAAGAGATATAATCCCTCCACCTGGTCCTAGGTCTACCCCTTGGTCTCTTCCCAGCTGGACGTGCCTGGAATACCTCCCTAGGGAGTTGCCCAGGTGGCATCCTTACTAGGTGCCCGAACCCCCTCAACTGGCTCCTTTCGACGCAAAGGAGGAGCGGTTCAACTACGAGTCCCTCCCGGATGACTGAACTTCTCACCTTATCCCTAAGGGAGACACCAGCCACCCTGCGGAGAAAACCCATCTCGGCCGCTTGTATCCGCGATCTCGTTCTGTCAGTCATGAGCATTCAATGACTACATTATTCTTAATTACTGTCATTACATCATGGGTTTGCATTGCAATACTATAACGCATAAAACGTTAGTTCTTCCAAGTTGCAGGTGTTCATTGTTTAGAAGTCTGCTGCTTAGATCTCAGTGCTGCGTTTGACACTGTTGACCACAACATATTACTAGACCGACTGGAGAACTGGGTGGGACTTTCGGAAACAGTTCTAAATTGGTTTGAATCCTACTTAAAGGACATAAACAACTTTGTTTCTATAGGTAAATACACATCTGAGTTGACAAATATGACGTGGGGTTCCTCAAGGCTCCATCTTGGGGCCTCTTCTCTTTAACATCTACATGCTACCACTGGCTCAGATAATGAAGAACAACAAAATAAGTTACCATAGCTATGCAGATGACACACAAATATATAACAATTTCACCAGGAGACTATGCTCCAATTCAAACACTGAGTAAGTGCATTGAACAAATCAATGACTGGATGTGTCAGAACTTTCTCCAATTAAACCAGGGGTGGGGAACCTCCAGCCCCCGGGCCGTATACGGCCCGCGAGACCATTTGGTGTGGCCCTCGAGGTAATTTATAAACACACGCAAAAAAGAAAAAAATTAAAGAAATCTAGACCGCAAAATAATTAAACAAGTGAGTGCCTGTTTTTCCTGGCCACGGTCAGGGTCCTTGAACACAACACAAGCCCAACGTGTCATCACGTGGTATATGTCTCGTCCATGGTCTCGTCTGACGGGTGTAGTTCTGACAGGGAGCACCAGAACGCAGCTCCGCTCCGTCTCTTCCAAAAATTGCAGTACCCATAAGGAGCCGTACACATGCTGCAGTTTTTGCGTGGCTGTGTCTTAGTTGTAAGCCCAGTGGCGATCTGTCATACTGATCATACAGTCAATAACTTTGTTGTTATTAGCATCTGGTTAGCTAGCTATATTAACGAATATAAGAAGCTTTTACTACAACCAGTGAGGTAAAGGCACATCTTTATATGATCATTATAGTTATAAAAAATAAGAGAATAAAGTAAACAGGTATAAAATACTATATGACAGTAAAAACAAGTTGTTATTAATAAACAAGAATACAGTTTGAAAGGGGAGTGATTTGTAAAATATCCATAAAGAAAAAGAAAATCTGCTTACAGTTCTGTTTCATATGGGTGTTGAGAGATGTATCCATAGATCTACTAATGTTGCTCTCAAAGTGCACCAGATTGATGCTTTTAACTTCAACATTTAAAAAATAAATCTTCCCGGGGGAGCATGCCCCCCGGACCCCCCTAGAGGAGGTTAGGTCCCCCCCACTTAAATCATGTTCACATGGTAAAGAGGTCTAAATACATTTGCACACATCTTGTGTCCACATCTTTCTGTTTGGGTGGTCATGCCACAACTCTGCACGTGCATGTATTTGTGAGTAATAGCAAGATATCTGGATTAAGAGGTTGCTTTTTCTTTGCACAGCATGAAAGAAAGGTGAAATGAGTGGGCTGTGATTTTAGTATTTTTAAGCAGAGGTCAATAATTTGTACGGCCCTCGGAGGATGTTGAAAACATTGAAATGGCCCTTGAGAGGAAAAAGGTTCCCCACCCCTGAATTAAACAAAGATAACACTGAGGTAATGGTTTTTGGAGCCAAGGCAGAACGTAAAAAGTTAGCGCTGAGCTTCAGTCTTCAATGTTCAAAACAACAGATAAAGCCAGAAATTAGGTGTAGTCATGGACTCTGACCTGAGTTTCAACAGTCACATTAAAACAGTTACTAAATCAGCCTACTATCACCTAAAGAATATATCTAGGATTAAAAGACTAATGTCACAGCAGGATTTGGAAAAACTTGTCCATACTTTTATCTTCAGTAGACTGGACTACTGCAATGGTGTCTTCACAGGTATCACTAAAAAATATATTAGAAAGTTGCAGCTGATTCAGAACACCGCTGCTCGAGTCCTCACTAACACTAAGAAAGTGGATCACATCACTCCTGTTCTGAAGTCTTTACACTGGCTTCCTGTGTGTCAAAGAATAGATTTAAAAAATACTGCTGCTGGTTTATAAAGCTTTGAATGGTTTAGGCCCAAAATACATTTCTGACCTCCTGCTAAATTATGAACCATCCAGATCTCTCAGGTCTTCAGGGACTGGTCAGCTTTCTGTCCCCAGAGTCAGAACTAAACATGGTAAAGCAGCGTTCAGTTATTATGCTCCAAATATCTGGAACAAACTCCCAGAAACCTGCAGGTCCGCTGCAACTCTGACTACTTTTAAATCCAGGCTGAAGACTTTTCTTTTTGTCGCTGCTTTTAATTGAACTATTCATATCTTAGACTGCACTGTAACTTTTATCCATGTATTTTTTCTTTTAATGTTTCTTTAATTAGCTTTTCTTTTTAATGACTGATTTTAAAGGCCATTTTCTTAATGTCTTTCATTTTTGTAAAGCACTTTGAATTTGAGTATGGGGTGAGGGGGTCTCTACTCAGGGCCATCCAATCTCTGTACTCCCAAAGCGAGAGCTGTGTCCGGGTCCTCGGCAGTAAGTCGGACCCATTTCCGGTGAGGGTTGGCCTCCGCCAGGGCTGCGCTTTGTCACCAATCCTGTTTGTAATATACATGGATCGGATTTCGAGGCGTAGTCATGGGGGAGGGGGTCTGCAGTTCGGTGGACAAAGGATTGCACCACTGCTTTTTGCAGATGATGTGGTTCTAATGGCTTCATCGGTCTGCGACCTTCAGCACTCACTGGATCGGTTCGCAACCGAGTGTGAAGCGGCTGGGATGAGGAGCAGCACCTCCAAATCTGAGGCCATGGTTCTCAGCAGGAAACCGATGGATTGTGCACTCCAAGTAGGGAATGAGTCATTACCCCAAGTGAAGGAGTTCAAGTATCTCGGGGTCTTGTTCTCGAGTGAGGGAACAATGGAGTGTGAGATGGGTCGGAGCAGCGGGAGCGGTACTGCAGTCGCTTTACCGCACCGTTGTGACGAAAAGGGAGCTGAGCCAGAAGGCAAAGCTCTCTGTCTACCGGGCCATTTTTGTTCCTACCCTCACCTATGGTCATGAAGGATGGGTCATGACCGAAAGAACGAGATCGCGGATACAAGCGGCCGAGATGGGTTTTCTCCGCAGGGTGGCTGGTGTCTCCCTTAGGGATAAGGTGAGAAGTCCGGTCATCAGGGAGGGACTCGGAGTTGAGCCGCTCCTCCTTCGCGTCGAAAGGAGCCAGTTGAGGTGGTTCGGGCACCTAGTTAGGATGCCACCTGGGCGCCTCCCTAGGGAGGTGTTCCAGGCACGTCCAGCTGGGAAGAGACCAAGGGGTAGACCTAGGACCAGGTGGAGGGATTATATCTCTTCGCTGGCCTGGGAGCGCCTTGGGATCCCCCAGTCAGAGCTGGTTGATGTCGCCAGGGAAAATAAAGTTTGGGGCTCTCTGCTGGAACTGCTACCCCCGCGACCCGACCACGGATAAGCGGGAGAAGATGGATGGATGGATGGACTTTGAATTGCCTTGTGTTGAAAAGTGCTATATAAATAAACTTGCCTTGCCTTGCTGTGTTTCATCCAAGCTTCCACTTTGTGCTCCGATAATGCTGAAAGTATCTGTTGTATGCTTTACCTGCTCCAGTAACAAAAGTGTAATTCACTGGACAGAGACAAGAGATAGTGGATGGATCCAGAAAATAACCAGAAGATAGTCCGTATAGACCAGGGGTGCCCAACCTTTTTTGAACCGAGAGCTACTTTTAAAGTTGCCAGTCTGCCGAGATCTACCAGTTCAAATAGAGAGACGTAGCCATTACTGACCAGGTAAACTACCAGGTAAATACACACTTCTACTTGTATAAAACTGACCTTTGTACGATTAATACTCCATAAAATACTGCAGATCCTTTATCTTACCTGCTCTTTCTAATCTACACACATACAAGTATTTAACTGAAGTTACACAACAGTGTTGTTGATACAGAGTTGGAGTTTATTCACACGTCACATACTACAGTGGGTAATGTTTTTAAGAAACATTGAACAGTGCTGCCACATATGACACAGGAAAATAGAAAATACTCTGAACCCTTTCTTTGCCATTAAAATTAGGCCTACTAATCAGACAACTCAGATCTGAAGCTACACAGGAATCTGTTGCCAAAGTGCAATAAAAAAGACAAAATTAATAGAATCAAACCCTTTTTTTGTTGCATTTTAGTAGAGTATAAAAATAAATGCCTTTAAAATAGGATGCAAGCAACACTAGTTTCTTAACCTGAATTGATAATAGACTATAATCAATTTAAGTTTGCATTCTTATACCATTTTGTACAATAATTATAATGAATAAGTTCAAACAAACTAAAACTTACAGCTGATTAATAACGGTATCTAACTTGAGTTTTTATTATATCAAAAACCTGTTGAAATGCTACTGTTATTTTTACTGTCCCCCAAAAGCACGTCGGCACGATAAGATGCTCTGGTAGCAGCCTAGTGAAAATGGACTGCTGTGCATTTAGCTGTCCTTTCAGGCCCCTCCCCTTTTGGGAGCGTAGGGCAGAATTAGGAGGGAATTCCGTCTCGTAGCGTTTGTGCACTGTTTTGAAATGCCACTCCTAAATTACCCTTCTTCGATAAAGCCACGCTCGCATTGCAGATGAGACAGATGGACTTTGAATTGGAATAGATAAAAAAATAATCATCCTCCCACTCGGAGTGAAAATGATATATTTTGGGCTTTTTTGCTTCTGCCATAATTGCGGTCTTGTGTGTGTGCGGACTGTCACTCCTGTTGTTGACACGGACAACCTCAGCGAAATAGTGCCCACTGCTGACCAGCCACGCCCCGACACATGGGGTCTAGCCGGCCAATCACAAAGCTTTGATGCGTTCAAGTGCATTATTCTGGCACAGGAAGATTATGTTATAGGACATTAACGATAAAACAGAATATTGTTGTTCTATTTTTAGACACATCTCGCGATCGACTGGGAATCTCCCCGCGATCGACCGGTCGATCACGATCGACTGGTTGGGCACCCCTGGTATAGACAGAGCCTTCAGGTTCTGATAATGATCAGGGACAGAGCTAGAAAAAAACTCCAAAAACCTGAATAGAGCTAGAAGATAGCCAGTACAAAGCCAAGAAAGACCAAGAAGAAAGACAGGAAGGAGCCAAAAGAGGTTGTGTTTTTTAATATTCAAACTCTTCTCTTAAGATATTAGAACTCCCTATCTCAACATGTATCCTTTTATGTCAATTAAAAAACCCTTACATTTTTGCTGCCAATTATTGAGATTGTTTCACAGCTTTATTTTTTATTTTTTCTGGTATACATAGCAGGTTTTATTCATGGTTTATGAATATGATTTAGATGATTTCATTTTTTTAAATTTATTGTAGAGGCTACAGACACAAAACATGGACATTACAATAACAAAAAGAGACATTCCTATCAGACAAAAAAAAAACAGAAACAAAAATAATAAATTACAGTCAGTTGGTCACTTCAACATTTCATAAACAAAACAAAAAATAGGTTGACAGTCCAATATCATCAAAAGCATTTATTATTCCTTTTTATCCCACTTCACCTCAACACACCATTTATAGCTCTGTCGCTGACCATTATCAGAACCTGAAGGCTCTATACGGACTATCTTATGGTTCTTTTCGGGATCCATCCACTATCTCTCGTCTCTGTCCAGTGAATTACACTTTTGTTACTGGAGCAGGTAAAGCATACAACAGATACTTTCAGCATTATCGGAGCACAAAGTGGAAGCTTGGATGAAACACAGCAGACTTCTAAACAATGAACACCCGCAACTTGGAAGAACTAAAGTTGGGTTTTATGTGTTCTAATATTGCAATGCAAACCCATGATGTAATGACAGTAATTAAGAATAATTGAGTCATTGAATGCTCATTTCAGTAGATTTAATCAAACAAAACATAAACATATTGGACATGGCCTCAAGACTGTAACCTCTTCACATACTGTTGAAATGGTCAATTACTAGCCATATCTTACACATTGCTGTTTTGAATCATTAATATGTGGATGACAGTTGAACTGGATGATGTAACATGTATGCCATCTGCTGGAAAGAAGACGTATCGCACTTTTGGGGTTGTTTAGACCAGTGGTTCTCAACTGGTGGGTCGCGGGTTTCGAGATGTGTGAGAGACAAAAAAATAGGAAAAAAAAGATTCCTTTTTTTTTGTTGGGAAAAAATTCAAACTTTTATTTTGAAGGCCCGACTTTCTAACGCTGTGCATGCAGTAGGTATGCATTGGACTGGAAGTACGGGAGACCATACACAGTTTTGTCACGTAGTGATCATCTTCTCAATAAAACATCTTTGCTGATGTTTTTTAGATTCTTCTGGCCAATCAGAATCAAGATTGTTGTCGGAAGTCCCCACAGAGAATAACTTTGCAGTATAACTATTCTTTATACATCCATGGGTACAACTTCAGATACAAATTAACACATAATGAAATATGACCCCTGGTTTGATGATTCACAGGTCACAGAACAATGGGGGCTATCTACCCTTACCCACAATTTAAAGTAATTCACACAGACTATCTCCTCTTTACTCTTCTCTCTGTGAGGAGCAGCAAGTTCAGCTTCAGAACAAAGTGAAAAACAAACAATGGCATAACATATTATTAATATGTCGGGTAGTAATACATCTATGTAGAGCGTACCAGAATGGGTAGTTTATATGTTAGTATTTCTAAAAATCTCCTGGGGGAGAATCCCCCCCAGACCCCCTTCTGGGGTTGGGTTTACAGCATGTGCCTTTTTATGTTATACAGTTCAGCTTTGATTCCATCTTCTCATTAAACCTTATTTAAAAGCATTATTTTGTTCTGTGAACGGATATATGCACTGTAATTCACTTTAATTAATATTGTATGCTGAAAAGCGTATATTACAGCACGATTTTTTGTTGAATAGATTTGAGTGGTTCAAAATGTTGGGTCATGATCTATTGACAAAGGAAAAAGTGGGTCCCGAGGCCTGACCAGTTGAGAACCACTGGTTTAGACAACAAAAACGGAATGAAGCTCTCATTTCAAAAACAATATTTGAGTACAGACACCGTCCTGCAGAGAGCACACTACCCAACAGCACGTTTTTGGTCTTGCATCACTTTACAAAACATTTGCATTAAGACACTAAGACTAGCTGGTCCCTTGTAGAGGTGAGTCCACCTTAAATGAGCAGTCGGTGATCAGCAGGTGAAAGGCAGGACACGGGAACTTGGTCCTGAGGAGATGTAACGATTATTAAACAAGAAATAGTCGAGTCAAGGGGTCAAAGAAAATGAAGATTTGTGATTATTAGAGAATCGGTTGCAGGTGGGTGAAATCAGGCTTAGGGAGTTACGCATTACATGTAACGGCATGAGGTCATCAGGATACAAAATAGACAAATGTATTCCCTGACAGTTACAGAAGCAGCTGACGACCAACACACTTATGTCTTTTGAAACTATTATGCCATTTAAATCTTTTCTCACAAACATTGCAGCTCTATTTTTCCTCTCCTGTGTGGACTCTCATGTGTGTCTTCAAACTATCACTCCGTGAAAAAGCTTTCTTACAGACAGAGCAGCTGTGTGCTTTCTCTCCTGTGTGGACTCTCATGTGTGTCTTCAAACTATCACTCCGTGAAAAAGCTTTCTTACAGACTGAGCAGCTGTGTGCTTTCTCTCCTGTGTGGACTCTCATGTGGTTCTTTAAACTATCACTCCGTGAAAAAGCTTTCTTACAGACAGAGCAGCTGTATGCTTTCCCTCCTGTGTGGACTCTCGTGTGTTCCTTTAAATCTCCACTCTGTGAAAAAGCTTTCTTACAGACTGAGCAGCTGTGTGCTTTCTCTCCTGTGTGGACTCTCATGTGTGTCTTTAAATTTGCACTCTGTGAAAAAGCTTTCTTACAGACTGAGCAGCTGTGTGCTTTCTCTCCTGTGTGGACTCTCATGTGTGTCTTTAAATTTGCACTCTGTGAAAACGCTTTCTTACAGACTGAGCAGCTGTGTGGTTTCTCTCCTGTGTGGACTCTCATGTGTGCCTTTAAATGTGCACTCTGTGAAAAAGCTTTCTTACATACTGAGCAGCTGAATGGTTTCTCTCCTGCATGGACTCTCCTGTGTTCCTTTAAATGTGCACTCCGTGAAAAAGCTTTCCTACAGACTGAGCGGCTGTTTGGTTTCTCTACTGTGTGGACTCTCTTGTGGTCCTTTAAATGCCCACTCTGTGAAAAAGCTTTCTTACAGACTGTGCAGCTGAATGGTTTATTTTCAGCACTAGGTTGTGGATCACTGACAGATTCCTGTCTATTTTTCAGTGAGTTTGAGCCTGATGCAGGTTCTCTGGCCTCCTTCCAATCAGCACTGTCTTCAGTGCCAGGTTCAGAAGAGTCTCCAGTGTCGTCCTCAGTCTTTGGTTGTAAACTGCTCTCTGGATCTGAGCTCCTGGCTGGTTCTGGTCCTCGACAGTCATCTCCATCAGCTTCTGTTTCCATGTGTTCAGTTTGTCTTTGATGAGGCTGAGAGGACTGAGGTTTCTCTTTATCATCTTCACTCTTCACAGGGTCAGGAGTGAAAGTGGACTTGGTGATCTCAGCCTCCTCCAGCTCCTGAAGCTGCTCTCCCTCCTGACTGATCCAGAGTTCCTCCTGTTCCTGCTTAATGTGTGGGGAAGGCACTGGGTCCTCCGGGTCCAGACTGGTGCTCCACTCCTGCTGGTCAGGGAGAAACTCTTCTTTAACCACCACCAGCAGCTGGAAATCTGCAGGAAACAGGAAACACACTGTCAGAATAAACTGTTAAGTGTTAGCATTTAAAAATCTAATCACCATTACAATGGGAGACATTTTGCAGCCCTAATTAATGCCTTTGTTTTTATATTTTCACATTATCTATCTTAGTCCCACCTATTGTGTATTTGTGTTGGCTCAATTCACCTTATGTAGGCCCGCCCCTTTCCACTTCCAGTTAAAAATGAAAACGTTTTTTCTTCTTCCGGCGTAGCACTAGCTGCAATGTAAACAATGAATTGTATTTGGGATCGTTCACATATACACTACGCCTGCAGTAGAGAATTACAATACTCTGTTACAAATACAAATCCTGCATTCAAACGTTATTCAAGTAAAAGTATGCAAGTATTAACCTGTTGAGCCCCGAGCCTGTTTTTCAGGTCTCAGGCTCGAAAATGACATTCCCAGAACAAATGACCATATATTCCCTTCTAAAAAGGGTTAAATTAATAATCTTTGTTCCCAAAGCAAGGTTACACCTGTGAGTTGGATGTGGAAGTGTCAGAATCAATAGATTTTTTCATTTTAAAGTAAATTCAGATTGAACACAGTAAAAACATTTTTTAATTATTGTGTCCATCCAAAAAAAATAAAATTACTTATAGTGAAAAATTGGGTGGATTTGACCTATCTCTGGCACCCCTTGCTCGATTTTGCTGAATGACATCTCTTTCTAACCGTCAGAGCCAATGGAATCGAGGGGAACTCCCACATACTCCTTATTTGGTAATGTGTGTGTGTGAGACTGACGCATAGCCAAAACCGGAAGCTGCGATAACACTGGTAGCTACCATTAGCAGCTAACTTTTACTCTCCGATTTTTACATACAAATGGAATTATGGATTATAAATTTAAAAAAATGATTCCACAGAAACATTATCAACCTATGGATTAACCGATTCAGCTGCGTTTTATCTCGTTTTAATGCCATTGAACAAGTCTTTTGATCAGATTGACAGCTAAGGTGAGACGATCTCCCGTAAAAGCTACGTAAAGGTACGTGTTGTGATGTCTGTGTTTACTTCCCCTGTCGCGAGTTTGGATCACTCAGTGATGATACTATACCTAAATAATCTGTGGAACCTCAGCTTAAATCGGATATCTTGTATGTGCGTTAGCATTTTTCGCTCAGGGGTCATTTAGATGCTTCTTTTGAGACTTGTGTTTTGTTTTGGTAAAAATGGTTTGTATCGTCAGTTAGCTGAGATTATTCCCATTAATCTGGTAGAACATATTTATAGGTTCTTAAATATTAAGATCCCCTGAGACACAGTGTAGTGAAACAAAAAAAAAAGTACCCGTCGAGGGGGACCTTGGGGCTTAACAGGTTAACAGAACATTTGACGGCACCTTCTTATGTAAAAGTAATGATGGTGCAGTAAAATGTTCCCTGTCGGTGTTTAATGTATGATGTTTCTTGATTATTTTGTATGTTGCATTTTACTGCTGTACATGTTCAAAGTTGCGCTTGTATAAATGATTATAGATGAGGGAACCTGCTAAATATGAAAATGTGTGTGTTTTATATACAGTACCAGTCAAAGTTTGGACACACCTTCTCATTCAATGGTTTTTGTTTATTTTAATATGTTTCTACTTTGTAGATGAATACTGAAGACATCAAAACTATGAAAGAACACATATGGAATTATCTAGTTAACAAAAAAGTGTTAAAAAAAAATCAAGAATATGATTTTTATTTTAGATTCTTCAAAGTAGCTCCCTTTTGCCTTGATGACAGCTTTGCACCCTCTTGGTTTCTCTCAGTCAGCTTCATGAGGTAGAAACCTGGAATGGTTTTCAATGAACACGTGTGCCTTGTCAAGAGTCAATGTGTGGAATGACTTGCCTTCTTAATGTGTTTGAGACCATCAGTTGTGTTGTGCAGAGGCAGAATTAGTGCACAGTGGAAAGCCCTATTTGACTGCTGTTTTAATCCATATTATAGCAAGAACGACTCAACCCAGTAAAGAGAAACGACCGTCCATCATCACTTTAAGAAATTAAGGTCAGTCGATCCGGAAAATGTCAAGAACTTTGAATGTATCCTCAAGTGCAGTCGCAAAAACCATTGAATGCTATGATGAGACTGGCTCTCATGAGGACCCCCCCGGGAAAGGAAGAGCAAGAGTTACCTCTGCTGCAGAGGATAAATACATCAGTTACCAGCCTCAGAAACCGCAAATTAAAAGCACCTCAGATTAGAGCCCACATATATGATCAAAGAGCTGAAGGAGCAGACAATCTTAAAGGTCCCATGACATCAGGGCTGTGCAATTTAATCGATCCTGCGATATATATCGATATTTAGGTTTCCGAGAAAGTATCGATACATTAAGTCTGATAACTGTGTTCGTTATTCTCGTGTCCAGGAGAGAAGCTTTAAAAAGGAGACTAATTGAGTCTCTGAGAAGGTTCAAATGTATACTTTAATTAATAAAAAGTGCGGTAATGTTACAAGCAGAAGATGGTTCAGTCAGAAAAACAGCTGTGTTCTGGCTCTCTTGAGAGAAGGGAAGAGAGCGAACTCCATCTTTCCAGCTGTTAAATATCCTCTGCTGGCTCCTCCCTGTGGGCCGGTTGGCGCTGCTGGGGGCCGGCCCTCCACGTCTCCAATGTTCGTTGTTGCGCATTAGAGGATTCAGACATTGTACATTAAATATATAACTAAACACGCCTTTTCTCCTCCTTATCTCTTTCATGACTTTTCATTTAATACATTTTAAACGCTGTAATCAATACTCCAAAAATACCTCACGGCTGGTATCATTTCCGGATGTTGTCTCATGCTACCCACGTCTGTAAACAAACGTATTCAAATAAACTACCTTCATTTAATATTCAGCAATAGTAATATCTCGATGTCTATAGTTGTAGTGTTGAAATCAGTAGGTTTCGGTGTGCAACACTCCGTGTCATATCGCTACTAAATTCACCTCTATAGTAAATGGTATATTAGCCACATGCTAAATGCTAACCGGAGATGAAGGATTTTCAGAATAAAAGCTTAACAACTGGTTGTGCACAAGAACTTCTGGTTTTTCAGTATAAAACAGCCTTTAAACTGACGGTATGTTTAAGGTACTTTATGCCATCAAAACATTGATTTTAATTTCTAACAAGTCCCATTCAAATCCCCCGTGTTCCGCTGAACCTTTTAATTCTCCATTGTCCATTGTGATACTGCACTTTATGTACTTACGTTTCAAAGGCTTGTAAGCTACAGTTTGCACTGTTTCAATAAATGAAACACATTTTCTCACCACATCTTTTGATTCATTTTGACCAGCATTTGCAAGCTGTCGACTCTCTGTCAGAGCCATATATTGTATAATTGATGCTTTCAGTTTTCAGTTGAATTAATTCAATCCAAGTCAATGGAACACTCACAAGATGTCACCAAAATCACACTGTCCCTTTAAAATCTTTCAGAAAATGATATAAGTGTATTGAATTATATCGAATCGTATCGTTGGCTGAATATCGTGATATATATCGTATTGTGAGCTGAATATCGTGTATCGTATCGTGAGATTAGTGTATCGCTACAGCCCTACATGACATGGCCATTTCTACTGATCATAATTCCATTGTTGAGGTCTACTAGAATAGATTTACATTGTTCAATGTTCCAAAACTACATTGGTTTTCTCACAAAGCATCTCTGTATAGTATGTGTATTCACTCTCTGTCCTACACGACTCAGATAAGGAAATATATGATACATTATGATGTGATATGCTGCGGACTGTATTGTTACTTTGATCCGGTTACTTATGTTGTGGCAGATATTTAATTAAGCTTTCTAAACGCTAATGTTATATTAGTCAGATTGCTTTGAAGATGGGAGGTGATATTCTATTAATGTTCACATTCACACAGTCAGTTGATTTGCCGTCTTTCCTGCAACGGCAGTTGTTCTGTATTTCCTTTCTCCTGTAATATGACTTGATCGCTTTAAACTCTGCACACTGAGCTCTGATTGGTCAGCAGGTAGTACTTTCACTGAGTTGAGCTCTTCGCCTGTAACCTAACCTGCTCCGGGGCAGGTTAGCCGCACAGCATAAGTTACCATGGAGATCTAGCTTGCTAAAAAAGAGAACCAGCGTCGTAGGACCGGAAACACAGAGTTTTCCCTGAAGTTAGCTCGCTAAGCGAAAATCCTGCTTCGTAGTACAGGCCTCTGGTGGTCCAGTTTTCGCGGCTTTATTTTGTTTCCCATAGGGTATTTATTTGATTTCTGGTTAGGGCAGGGAAACTCTGGGTCCTACGGCCCGTGGTGTGGCTGGCTCGGGTTACCTCCTTCTGTTTGTTTCTTTTGGCCAGTCCTCCAGACCTCTTTTCGTTTGCCGGATTGCTTGTGTGAGTAAACGGCTGTACTTCAATAAATGATCGTAATCAAGTGGTTTTTGCGTGTATTATTTTATGTTGCGGGTCTCCCCACAAACCACTACCACGGAATAGAGGGCGGGTCGTAACAATAGACATGTATTTTCTGTGTTAGAGTTTTACTCTCTACTGGGTGTACTTTGAGGGTTTATGACTCTGCAGACCGTTTGCAGAAAAAGCTACATAACACACAAGGGGACGGGTAATAACAGGAAAAGCATGACATGGGACCTTTAACATGCACTGTTCAGAGGAGACAGCGTGAATTAGGCCTTCATGGTCCAATTGCTGCAAAGATCCACTACTGAGGATGAACAACAAGAAGAGGAGAATTGTTTGGGCCAAGAAACACAAGGATTGGACATTAGACCAGTGGAAATCTGTACTTTGGTCTGATCGGTCCAAATTCGAGATTTTTGGTTCCAACCTCCGAGTCTTTGTGAGACGCACAGAAGGTGAGCGGATGGTTTCTGAATGAGTGGTTTCCACTGTGAAGCATGGAAGTGAGATGGTGGTGGGGGGGGGGGGGCGTCTGCTGGTGTCACTGTTGGTGATTTATTCAGAATTCAAGGCAACCTTAACCAGCATGGCTACCACAGCTTTCTGCGGTAGCCAGCAAAATATAAATCATATTCTGGATGTTTTAACACTTTTTTGTTTACTAGATAATTCCATATGTGTTCTTTTATAGTTGTGATGTCTTCAGTATAAATCTACAAAGTAGAACCAATTTAAATAAATACAAAATTTTGAATGAGAAGATGTGTCCAAACTTTTGACTGCGTCTAATACTAGTGTATATCTCTCTCAAAATATATATTCTGTGTGTGTGTATATATATATATATAGAATATATTATAAATACATGTTGGCAATAATTGATTGATGAGATGTTACATTAATTTATATTAACGTTTTAATTACTTAATGACCTTTGTACTAGTTCCCCTATTCTTTAACAAGTAACATTTTAGATGTGTTTAATTTATTATTGAACATATTTATTCATTGATTTATTTATGAATTATCCTCGCGCAATTTGAATTAATCCAAAGTATTTATTTGTATTTGCTTTTTCACATTTAAAAATAAAAGGTGAATAAAGAAGCACATTAAAACTAAATTATCAAATGATGTCACAGTTAACCAACTAGTGCCTACATGTATGGGTAATATTTAAATCAGTAAATTAAATGGCATATTATTCAATGTATGGATTTTTATAAATATATTTATTTTTGGTAGGTTAGCTCTTCCGTAATACATTTTAATTATCATAATAAAGTACATGTGTCTAATAATACTTACATACAGTACTTTAACTTGTAAATCCAATCAAAGTTTATTTATAAAGCACATTTAAAAGCGATTTTTGGTCGGGCCAAAGTGCTGTACATGTAATAAATACTACAATCACATAAAAACACATTACTACAATCACAATAAAAGACAATAAATTACAACAGATATATAAAAAACACAGGGAAAAGTCAGGAGTCGTGCTCCGCTCTGACTAAAAGGCCAGGGAGAAGAAGTGTGTTTTAAGAGTAGATTTAAAAACCCCTAGGGTCTGGGCCGACCTCACGTGGAGGGGCAGAGTGTTCCAGAGCCTAGGGCCAGCTGCTGCGAAGGCTCGGTGCCCTCGGGTTTTGAGCCTGGTCTTGGGCACTACCAGCAGCTCTGGCTGGGGTGTAGCGCTGGAGGAGTTCAGCTATATAGGCCGGAGCCAGCCCATTTAGGGCTTTAAAAACAATAATGGAGTATTTTCAGTGTGGTGTTTGTACTTTTACTTCAGGATCTACTACCTGCAGCAAGTGATGATAAAGGGTCTAAAGTGTTATTAATGTGATAATAAAGTGCTACTGAAGAGTGTAAAGTGTTAATTAAGGGTAAAGGGAACAGACCTGCTCTGTGTATCCGAAGTTGAGGCTGTAAAACAGCGTCCAGAAGTTTCTGGAGTCTCTTGTTTTCCTCTTTGGAAAGAGACAGCTCCTCCTCGTACTCGGCTATCGTTTTTTCAAACAAAGCAAATATCTCTTCAGCAGCAGCAGTGAATCGCTGCTTCTTCAACGACAGCAGCATTTGGACTTTACTCATGTTTACTAGATCACCTTTTCCTGCAAGCTCCGTTAAACACACCGTTTCTCTCTCCATCAAACTCTCAATCTGACTGGCGTTGCTAACGTGTTTCCAGCTAGCATGCTAAGCTAGGTCCTATAGTCCGAGGTAAACGCTCCAGAAAAAAGAGCACACAGTCCATTCAGAGGTTTATCCAAACACACAGATGATGGATCAGTAGTGCTGGAGCTCACACACACTTTCTCAGGAACAAAGAGAGAGAGAGAGAACCGTAGCGACGAGACAACGTTACCGAATAAAATGTGGGACGAACAACTGCTGGTGATATCTTCTTCTTCTTCTCTTGTTGTTGGCGGATTGCAAACAACTTAAAAAGGTGCCTACCGCCACCTACTGTACATGAGTATGAATCATCACATCATTCCAACTCTTTAACCTATGATATAGACAAAATTAAATTAAAAATAAATCAATCAATAAAACCATGAAATAAATAAAACAAAAGTACAAATCTATGTTCTTTCCTGACCTAATGTTAAATAATTGTTCCTACCCCAGTTTCACTGAATAATTTAAACAGTGCCTTTCTGGTAGCTCTTACTCCCTCTCCTTTTGTTCCCAAAACACCAACCACACTCCATTCCCTCTCTGCCTCTAAAACGTTAGCCTTTAATTGTTCTCTTTCCGCTTTATAGATGTCACAATGTAACAAGATATGTTCTACATCTTCTTTTACTGCACAGTTCCCACACTTGTTACTGTCACTTTCCCCCATGATATACAGCGTACTATTCAAAGCCGTGTGATTTATTCTGAGTCTAGCCATCATGATTTCCTCCCTTCTGTTTCTTTCTTTATGAATATTAATTGTAATTGTACTTTGTACTTTGTGATAGTCCTTGCCTTTCTGGTCTTTCTCCACCTTTTCTGCCAGATCTCCATCCCTTTTTCTTAATGACTGCTTTTCCTTCTCCAACTGGTAATGTTATTTCCTTTTGTTGTGCACATTTTGCTCATTTATCAGCACACTCGTTCCCTTTCACCCCCTCATGTGCAGGCACCCAGCAGAACTGCACATCTATACCGCCTCTGTGCAGTCTTAACAGGCTATGATTCAGTTCTATGAGAATGTCTTCTCTGGCAGTTGTTGTTGATTGTATGCTTTGTAATATGGAAAATGAATCTGTACATATAACCACCCTATCTGGTCTGACCTCTTCAACCCACTGCAATCCTATTATTACAGCAAGCATTTCTGCTGTATACACTGATAATTGATCAGACGCTCTTTTTAAAATAGATATAAAGTCTGGGATGTATATGCCAACGCCAACACACTCTTCCTTGTTCTTAGAACCATCTGTATAAATGTGTAGGTAATTGTAGTACTTTTCGTTCAGATACATACTTGTTTTAATTCCCACTTCATTTATTTGCCACTCTTTTTTCCTTTCTACAATACTCATATCTATTTTAGCTTCTGGGGAAAGCCATGGGGGAACACTGCTGAATGGGGTTGCTTTGGCAAACGTGATATTCTCCACTCCATATGCCCTCGTTCTCTCCTTACTCGTCCAGCCAAACCCACGTCCCTGGAATTTTGCATATTCCCAGCAATCCTGTAATATTCTATTTGAAATATTTTCTTCTCCACTTCCTTGTAGTCTGACCCAGTATGACAGAGCAAGTTTCTCTCTTCTGATCTCCAGAGGTGTCTCTCCTGCTTCTATCAGAACTGCATTGATAGGGGATGACTTTATCGCTCCAATACACAGCCGCAATGCTTTATATTGTATTCTATCAATTTTTTTAAAAGCGATGTTTTTGCTGCTGCTCCATACACTATACAACCATAGTCTATTGTGGACCTCATAATTGATCTGTAAATGTCTATTAATGCTTGTTTGTCTGCACCCCAGTTGCATCCAGCTACAGCTCGCAATAAATGTAATACTTTTTAGCATTTTGTTTCCACTTGATTAATATGCATTTTCCATGTATATTTGCTATCAAACCACAGTCCTAGGTATTTGAACTCATTCACCTTTGTCATTGGTCGATCATATAGTGTTAGCTGTTGGCCATCAATCTTGCGTTTGTTTGTAAATACCATGTAGCATGCATGACTTGCTTTCTGACATTTTGAATCCCCAGTTATATGACCACCTCTCCACTTTTTTAATCGCTCTAGCTATATTCTCCATTACCTATGGGGCATGTCTTCCCCTCATCCAAACAGCCCCATCATCTGCGTATAGAGCCGATTGGATGCATGTGTCTAAGCATGTAAATATCTCATTAATCATGATGTTAAATAATATTGGACTGACTGCACTCCCTTGGGGAATACCATTTTCTATTTCAAAATAATTGGAAATATCTGCTCCAACCTTTACTCTAAATGTCCTGTCAGTTAAAAAGGCCCTACCCAATTGTACATTCTCCCTCCAATACCCATTCTACTCAATTTGATCAGTAACCCATCCCTCCACATAGAGTCATACACCTTTTCAATGTCAAAGTACACTATTGCCATTATCTCTTTCATTTTCAATGTTTTTTCCACATCGTTACTCACTCTTACTAATGCATCTATTGTGGACCGCCCTTTACGAAATCCGCTCTGAAAACTACTCAGCAGCCCTTTCTGTTCCAGTACATGTGAGAGCCTACGGACGATGATCTTTTCCATCCATTTACATAGGTGTGATGTAAGAGCTATTGGTCTATAGTTACTAGGGTTAGCTGTACTGTATCTTTCCCTGGCTTATTGAATGGTAGCACGATTGCTGTTTTCCACACACTTGGCATATCTCCTTCTCTCCAGATTTTATTGAAAAGACTCAGCACCATTTTCATAGTTTCCATAGGTAACTTTCTAAACATAGCATAACATAGCTGGTCTTGTCCTGGGACTGTATATCCTGTACCTTGCAAGGATATGTTGAGTTCTGACATTGTAAATTCTACATCCAGAGCTGACCTATTATCCTGTCTCTTCTCCTTCACGTTTTCATTCTCTGCTAGTAACTGCTGTTTTTGCTGCCTATGAATATCACTGAGATGCTCCCCACTATGTACTGCTGCAAGTGTCCTTCCTAACATATCTGCCTTCTCTTTATCTGTCACTGCCAGCCTCTCCCCATCAACCAAAGCTGGAATTTTAATGGATTTCCTTTTCCCACTCATCCGCTTTAACATGGACCAGACATCACCTAATGTTACTCCTCTGCCAATGGTAGAACACAATTCTCTCCATGTTCTTTTTTTTGTATATTTTATTGTCCTTCGAGCAGCTGCCCTTTTCCTTTGAAACTCTAGAACATTATTTTGTGTCATGTTTTTCTTTAATTCTCTAAATGCATTATTTCGCTCTTTAATAGCCCTGCTGCATTCCTCATTCCACCATGGCACCACTTTCTTCCTACCCTTGGTTGTTGTTTTGGGTATACCGTTCTCTGCTGCATTTAGTATATGTTGCGTTATTTGGCTTGTAATGACCTCTATGCTTCCCTCTGATGTTAGCAGGTGTACCGACTCCTCACACCATATCCTACATTTCCCCCAATCAGCTTTAGCAAAGCACCACCTGGTTATTACACCTCCTTCCTGCATATATACATTAGTATTCATTTTAGTAAGCAAACAAATGACATCAGTTATGACATCACTTACCTGTCATAACTTATCTGGGATTTGTAGTCTTTCTAGTTGCGTATTTTTCAGTCTTATATTTCAACAGTTTTACGACAAACTGTGACTTTTTTGACATGGAAATGATTGTTTAAGATTGACAAACATCATATGTGTAATTCATAGCACAATTTAAACGGGATCGAAAGATACGTTTTCTCTCCATCGACTTCAATACATCATTTTCCCGAAATAAGGTCCCATGGGTCGGAAGTAGATGGGCGGGACTTTGCCTCTCTCTAACGGTGATCACGGAGAAACTCATCTCCTCATTGGCTGTGATGTTATATCATGTGACTGTGATGTAGTTCCTTTATAGCCTAACGCTAGCTTTTCACTTGTGTGAAAGAACAGGTATTGGATGTTCACAACTCAAAGAAACATTATAAATACCATAGGTGTAATCGTTATTAGACATTTTAATGAGGAAATGTTACATATTATATATTTTAAATAAATAAACCCACCACTGGGAAAGTTGAGGAATATAAATGTCTCTGTGAACATCACATTGAACTTTTGTGTAACTTATTAGCATTTTTTTAAGAGATCTCTGTTTCTCTGTGATTGTTGGTTATATAACAAGAGCATTTTCCCTGTTTATCTTCCAGATCCATGAGGGAATATTGTTAACCATCAGGCAGTAAATGCAGCCCCGTAATCCTGCATTTGGTTCCTTTCCTTCAGTTTCTGTCCCTCAAATCATTGGAAACAGTCAGAAAAACGGCTACGGAGAACACGAAGAACCGTTTTAAATGATGACTTTTTTGCTTTAATCACCCCGACTGAATTAATCACACGTGATTATTTTTCACTCATGTTCCCGGTAATACCTTCCACTCTGTTATTGCTTAACTTTTATTCATAACAATAGTCTAAATAAACTGCAGTGAGTAACATTTCCATGAAGATATTCAGAAAATCAATACGAAGAAGTACATGATGAGGTTTTTCAGTGTCTGACAGGCTGTTGTAGACAAAGTATGCTGCAATAGCACTGAATGTTATTATTGTTATTCTCTCATGTTTTTAATGTATCTAGTTTTACATGAATCGTTGGTTGTTTTTTGTAGTGCACATTTTGCTGGTTGTGTTTGCTGACACCTGACTATATGGAAGGAGACAACATGAAGCTTTCACTGAGGGGACTAACAACAACAAATACCCAACACCTTGGCAGAGATAATACATTTACAATTGTGAATAATGTTTGATATCCTGATGGTAAACCCTTCTTACCCATGTTCGTTTCTTTGATCGGTTGAAACACAGGTTCTTCCTCTCTCTCTGCATCTTCCTACCACAGGATAAAAAGTTGTAATTGATAGTCATGACCACGTTGGATAGACTGGATGCTATTCTGGAGCTGAGATTTATTCATAAATAAATATCTTTGATACTCGGTTAAATTCTTGCATTGTATTCTTTAAATGTAATTTATTATTATAATGTGTTGTCGACTAAAATGTATTATTCTGTATTTACCTTCCACCATCTGGCCATTTTGTTAAATGTATTTATATAAAGAGGCGTGTGGTGCAGTGGACTACTGCGTTGGTGTTTGGATCAGGGTTCAAAACAGGTTCAAACCCCACTACAGTCAGTATGTCGTTATGTCCCTGAGACACTTCACCCCAAATGGCTCCTTAGGGGATTGTCCACAGTATTGAGTATGACAGTCCCTTTGGATAAAAGAGTCTAACAAGTAACCTGTAATGTAATATCAAAAATTATTGTTTTATTTTATTCCCTTATCTTATTTAATCATTTATTTTTGTATTTTTATATATTATGTCATTTTCAAACCTCCATGGGTAAGCAGCCCATACTATAGTGAGCACATAATTGACTTACATTTTACCAGTAGACTCTCTCCATTCATCACCTAAATATATATATCACAAAACATGGTTGCACAGGGAAACACCCATAGTGCTGATAATACATTTAACGATGTAATATAATATTATAATGCATTGTAGACTAAAATGTGTTATTCTGTTTTGTTAAACACCAACACCTATGGGCTGAGAAACTGTAAAACTAAAATGATTGTATGATAAGTTGGTATCAAACCCATCTGAGGTGCAACTTTTGCAATAAAGAGGGCTCGTCCGGGATTTGAACCCGGGACCTCTCGCACCCTAAGCGAGAATCATACCCCTAGACCAACGAACCATGGAAAGAGTAGATAGCCATCAGATTATCTCTGAACTTTACATGCCACGTTGCATGACTTCTGCTGCTCCCCTTTAACCTTCAAATGTAGATTTCCTGGTAATTCAGCGCCCTCTAGAGGCGCTTTGTTGACCTGCAGATACAAACTGATGCAACCCTGCAGAAGTGACCTCTATTAAATCATCTTTATCTCACCAGGGCCACAGGAATGTTATGGAGGAAAGAAATTGACACAGGTATAAATAAATGCATGAATAAATATATATATATTAAATTCAGGAATAAATGTATAAATAGGGAAATAAATAATGAAAGACTAAATAAAAAAAATGCCTAAATAATAAATAAAATGAATACTTAAATAAATACATAAAGGAAGTGAAACTCACATTTTAAATATATTAAATCAATATATTATTTAATTACTTATTACTTACTTCTCTTTTTAACCTCTCCCTTAGCACAAATACAATTCCAAAAGTATGGAAGTCTGCTTATGTCTTGCCTTTACTGAAAGGAGGGGAGGCAACTATTTAAAATAACTATAGGCCAATCTCGAAATTGTCAGTTCTGGCTAAAGTGCTTGAACGACTAGTGAGTGAGCAAGTAAAGGACTTTTTATGTATAAATGATATCCTGTCGAAACATCAGTCGGGCTTCAGGAAAAAACATAGCACCATCACTGCCACAATGAAAGTTGTAAATGACATCACTAGTTTTTTAGATAATAAGCAGAGTTGTGCAGCTCTGTTTATTGATCTCTCTAAAGCGTTTGACACCGTTGATCATCGCATTTTAAAACAGAGGCTACTCAGCATTGGCTTGTCCAGCCTTGCAGTGGGGTGGTTTGTGAACTACCTCTCTGAAAGGTCCCAATGTGTACACTTTGATGGGCTGTCTTCTGAGTGGTTGAGCATTTCTAATGGTGTACCTCAGGGTTCTGTTCTAGGTCCACTTTTATTCTCCATTTATATTAATAGCTTGGGTGATAATGTGGAGGAAGCGACCTTACATTTTTATGCGGATGATACTGTGATGTATTGTGCAGGTACCTCAGTTAAGGAGGCTGTTGTTAAATTACAGACTGTTTTTAACACTGTTCAGACTCAGCTCTCAGCGCTTAAGCTTCTTTTAAATGTGGATAAAACCAAGTTAATGCTCTTTTCAAAAGCTAAAAAGTCACCAGAGCCTGTTTTAGATATTGTAACCATGCAAGGAAAAAAACTTGAAGTGGTAACCTCTTACAAATACCTTGGTATCTGGCTTGATGACTGTCTTTCTTTTAAACTGCATGTAAATAACCTGCTTAAAAAACTGAGGGTTAGGCTAGGTTTTTTTTATAGAAACAAGTCTTGTTTCTCTCTTGAGGCCAGGAAAAGGCTAGTCACTGTGACCTTTTTACCTGTGCTGGACTATGGTGATCTATTTTATATGAATGCGCCAGCCAATTACCTCACCAAGATAGATGCCGCCTATCATAGTGCACTAAGGTTTGTGACAGACTGTAAGACTTTGACTCATCATTGTACCCTGTATACAAGGGCAGGGTTGCTTTCACTTACTGTACGGCGGCTAAATCACTGGTATCTTTTTATTTATAAAGCAATGTTAGGGAAACTTCCATCTTACATCTGTTCCCTGATCTCACAGCGTATTGTAAATGGCTACTGTCTGAGATCTAAAGCTGTGGTTGTATTACATGTGCCAACTGCTAGGACTGTATTAGGAAATACAGCTTTTAGATGCGCAGCGCCGCTAGCATGGAACAGTCTACAAAAGGAATGGAAGCTAAGCAGTTTGATTCCATTTCATGTTTTTAAAGCTAGGATAGACGCTATACAATCAGAAAATATTGGTTACTGTAAATGCTACTAGTATACAAACTGTAGTATCATATAATGTCCTTTGTTTTCTGTCATGTTTGTATTAATGTTTGGAACTAATTGAAGCAGGTCACCATTGTAAAAGAGGTCTATGATCTCAATGGGTTTTATCTGTATAAATAAAGGTTTTGAATTGAATTGAATATATTCTTACTTTTAATTATCATCTTGATTTTTGTATAATTAATTTAATCATTACCATATATTTAATATTTTCCTTTCACCATTTTCTATGTATTTATACTTCCCCCCCCCATCCAGACCCCCATGGTAAACACATTTTACATCTTTTACAGAGAAAATGAACTTAAATTGTACCAAATAACCTTTAGACTTTCTCTCTTCCTCATAATATCACAAAATAATTTTGCACAAGGAAACTCCTGAGCTGAAAGAATGGTGAAAATGATATTAACAACATTAAATGCATCGGTGACAATCTAGAGCTTCCATTTGATTTAGAAATAACTATTTTAGATACTTGGCTCAGTAGTCATAACATGTAATACAATTCAATCTAATGTGACTTTTGCAAATGAGCAATTCTGTATTAATAATATTCCAACGTCCGAAGAGAGAACCAAGATGTAAAATATGATTAAATGGATATCAATAAACAGGGCCGGTTCTAGCCAATTAGCTGCCCGAGGCGAGATTTTAGCTGGTTTACTGTCCTATAGTAAACATTGAAATGATTTCAAACCTGTTTATCCCAATAATTATAAAGGAGTGCCTTGGAAATATTTGTTTACATAAATTGTGAACAAAACGTTTGAGACCCACTGAGATAACTTAGACTAAAGGGAACTATCTAAACACTCAGAGTCCTTTACCTCACTGAGCCTCTCAGCCTCCACCCTTGTTGTAGAAACATCTTCTTCTTATATCCGTTAGCGCAGCTAACACCAGATGCTAATAACAACAGCGCCGGTACCGGTGCGTCCTCTCTCTCTCCCTCGCTCGCTCCCACGCTAACTTGCACTTTGGCTATGAGCTGCGGGCGCCAGATAAGCCAACATCCCCCACTTTCATCACTTGCAGCGCCCATCGTACAGCACAAATGAAAAGTGTAACCGGGATGAAATGGGTGTTACATTTATTTAATTATGAATGTTGTTACATGAAGGCTGAAAATGAGGATGAGCACCAATGGTCAAAAAGGTTTTTTCCCTCCCAGAGCTGCCAGCGCAGCGCCCCCCCCCCCCCAGATCTGGCGCCTATGCCAAAAACCAGCCCTGTCAGGAGTTACCCATATATATATATATATTTATGTAGAATTGTTGAGATTTTAATTGCCATATCTACACTGTAGCTATAAGACAATAACGCCTCTTGAACCCTCAAGTATCTAAAGCAGGGGTGTCCGAACTACGGCCCGGGGGCCATTTTGAATCGGCCCTCAAGAAATTCAGAAAGTATAATGCAGCACGGCCCACAGATTAAACTTGTGCTTGTCTTGTGTTGTACTTCTTAAAAATAGATGAAAACATATATCACTCAGTAGTATTCATGTTTTAAGAAGCCCACTTTTCAAACAAATTCATTCAATTCAAGTTGAAAAATGTTTCTATCAAATCTAAGTTGATAAGAAAAAAGCCCAATAACTTATTTTCATAACATGCTTGAAATAAACCCTTAATATTTCCTCTTATGATAATAAAGGGCTTCTGTTTTAAGGAATGAGCTGCTAACAAGATAAATGAAACCCTCTGGAGAGCTGGGATGTAGGCTGTTTGTTTTCTTAAAGTATTTTCAAGTATTAAAGGTAGGGTAGGTAAGTTTGAGAAACCGGCTCGAGATACACTTTTTGTTATATTCCATGGAATGCTCTTAACATCCCGATAGCAATGAATATCTTAAGTGCTTTGACTAAAAATCCATAAAAAAATGTCATCTGTGGAAGCCGTGGTGCTGTAAAAAGCACGACCAATCATCTGAGCCGGCCCGGCTAAAAATAACTGGATGGCCTACCTGCCTGTCAGCCTTCCATCTGTGCACAAACTTATCTCGTGTCCTCATTGGTCATGTGCGCGTTCGTGTGTGTTGGAGGAGGGGCTCTATAAGGAAGTGGCAGATTTTCTCCGGTGGTGTATTTTGAAATTCTAGCGATCTCGAGCCGGTTTCTCAAACTTACCTACCCTACCTTTAAGCATAATTGACCTACATTTGATTTATTTTGCTGACTTATAACTGAACTTATGAGGCATTATACCTCTCCTCGAGTGAGGGGCCCAGCTCTTCCTATATTTGTTTCTGTATTTGGCCCTCGGTGAAAATGTTTTGGACACCCTTGATCTAAGGAATAACTGCTTCTGTCAGACCCTTAGGGACATAAGGAGGGCTCGTCCGGGATTTGAACCCGGGACCTCTCGCACCCAAAGCGAGAATCATACCCCTAGACCAACGAGCCATGAAAATCTTAACCATTAGTTATTTAGTCTACTTAAAATGCCACGTCGCATTACTGCTCCCCCTTTAAACTTGACATGAGAAATTCTGTATTAATAATATTCCAACGCCGAAGAGAGAACCAAGATGTAAGATATGATTAAATGGATATCAGTAAGTATGAGTTACCCATATATATATATTTATGTAGCATTGTTGAGATTTTCATTGCAATATCTACACTGTAGCTATAAGACAATAACGCCTCTTGAACCCTCGAGTATCTAAACCAGGGGTGTCCAAACTAGGGCTCGGGGCCATTTTGAATCGGCCCTCAGCAAATTCAAAAAGTATAATGCAGCACGGCCCACAGATGAAACTTGTGCTAGTCTTGTATTGTACTTCTTAACCGTTATGTTGTGTTCGGGTTCTCCCGTGACCCGTTTCAAGTTAAAATTATATAATAACTACGCTCTAGTTTTTTTTATCGGAACAAGGCTTCATGATATCCTCCAGAACAGCTATATAAATACTACAATACTGATTTTGACAATTCTAGCCAAGTCTGAAGGTCTCTAAAAAATGTGGTGTTCGGTTCGGGAAGACCCAGCAGAATTGTTTTGGGTAACTCAAGGTCAAATTTGGCCCAATCAAGATTCATCTTTGACTTTAGATAAAGCCCAGCCCCAGCCCCTTCATACACTGTACACAGCAAATTCTGTAATGTGAAATAGTGTTAATGTTTCAGTGTCAATTATTTCGAGTTGATAAGTGTTGATTTGGGTGTTCTTTTAGACTTGCAGTGCTGACAAATCTCTAAGGCCGGTGTTATTTAAGGGAGTTGATTGCATGCACTCTAGTTGGAGTTAATTACACTTCCGGTTTTAGTGCGCCTTTTTTCTTTATCTCATGGCGGAGAACAACCTGTGTCTGGAAGGGGAGCCTACATTATTTCAAAAAGGTGTTACGACCCTGGGTCGTTATGTTGTTTGTGTGCAGGTATTTTCTTCCTCCTCCTGTGTCTGTGGCTGCGTATGAGTGAACAGGTGGTGCCCGGTAGCTGATTGGAGGCCCTCGACAGTCTGATTGGTCCACCTGGGGAGACGGGAGGGTCTTTAACTGCTGCCGTGCAGTTCCTCGGCCGCTCTCACTGACTCTACTTTCTCCTACTCCCAACGCAGCGCTTTTTGATATTTTGTTCGATGGTGCTTTGAGCACACCTTGGTATCGTTTTGTCCTTCTCCTCTGGCTGCGGGCCTGTGTCACTTTACCTGTCTTTGCAAGACAGATTTACGTTCTCAGGAGTGCAAACCCTTTTGTTTTCTTTTCCCTTTTGGATTGATCGTTTTCTCCCGTTTAAGTTAGTGTATAGGTAAGAAGCCTATATATTTATTTTCTCGGTTAGGTAAGATTTTGAGTTGTAAGGTTTGTTTATTTTTTGTTGGTTTTGCTACTCCTGTTCGTGTATATTTTTGGTAAATAAATGTACCAAACGCTTTCTCTGACTCGGTGTGCTACGCCTAGGTAAATAATGCCCCTAGACCTGGGCGTAACAAAGGTAAGGACCACGTATATTCAATAATTTATGCTGATCATTTTGTGACTCAAAAGTGTCAAGGCTGGTGTGGAGGCTTTGCTGGTATGACTCTCACTAGTATTACATTGCGCAAGGTCATGTGTATTTTCCATGCAGCCATGACCATAAGCGGGAAATCAGGTGGAGATGAGTTGCAGCGGTGTTAGCCAAAACGTTCCAAAAACGCCATTGAGTTCAGTCAGCGCGAGTGACTAAAGATAGGTAGCTACTGATGTTGGAACGGTTATTATCATTTTCAATAATATTCGTTTTACGTTGTCTTCTCTGGTTCTTACCACTCATGGTCTAGCTGCTAGTTAGCTCTATGCTAATGCTAGCTTTATGCTAAAGTGGCATATAATGGAAATACTCGAGTAAAGTACAAGTACCACAATAACTCAAATCCAAAGTGACGGACAGCCAGAGACGCGTCACTTTCACATTAAAGAACAAAGACTTCACTTTTGTCTTCCTGTTATCCTAAAGTTTACTTTACACCTTTAATCCTTGGGGGTCTTTTTGATTAACGAACGAACTAGCGGCAGAGGAATAATTATATATTAAAAGACAGCAGCATCATAAGAGGGCAACCATGTGACAGAGTGTGTCACTTTGCTGAATGACCAGCTATCCAGGCCAGACTCTAAAGACTTTCCATGAGGTAAATGCTGCTGCTGGAGTACTGACTGGAAGTATTGCTGATATCATGTCTAATATCCTCTTAAAATACTCTGTCCAACAATATCAGTCTCAGGAAGAAATGTTTTTTAACGCTTATTAAAAGAGAAACATGCATTCTTGTACTCAGGAAGGGACATTGACAGATGATTACTGGAAAAGTAGACAGTAAGTAC